>NC_083570.1:29311397-29983897 GCF_027579695.1 Neoarius graeffei
GTTCCTTGTCAAACGGTTGCTTTCTGCCCTGAAAAGGCGATAGAAACAAGCTGAAGGCGCTCCTGCTGAAGGAAAGCTGGTTTCATGCACTCAGTGACACAAAGTGTGTTTTCCTACTTTGAACAAGTGCATATCCCAGTACTATGTTGAAAACTCGTTTCAGACGTGCTTTTACAGTTCAAATGACCAATAGAAAGAAAATGTGTTAAAAGCTCGAAAACATGAAAATCCATGCTTAGAAAGTTGTTTCATGTCACATATGCTCGATTGCACTCATTTCACTCAAAATCAATGTTCCTTGTCAAACGGTTGCTTTCTGCTCTGAAAAGGCGATAGAAACAGGCTGAAGGCGCTCCTGCTGAAGGAAAGCTGGTTTCATGCACTCAGTGACACAAAGTGTGTTTTCCTACTCTGATCAAGTGCATATCCCAGTACTATGTTGAAAACTCGTTTCAGACGTTCTTTTACAGTTAAAATGACCAATATGAAGAAAATGTGTTAAAAGCTCGAAAACATGAAAATCCATGCTTAGAAAGTTGTTTCATGTCACATATGCTCGATTGCACTCATTTCACTCAAAATCAATGTTCCTTGTCAAACGGTTGCTTTCTGCCCTGAAAAGGCGATAGAAACAGGCTGAAGGCGCTCCTGCTGATGGAAAGCTGGTTTCATGCACTCAGTGACACAAAGTGTGTATTCCCACTTTGAACAAGTGCATATCCCAGTACTATGTTGAAAACTCGTTTCAGACGTGCTTTTACAGTTAAAATGACCAATATGAAGAAAATGTGTTAAAAGCTCGAAAACATGAAAATCCATGCTTAGAAAGTTGTTTCATGTCACATATGCTCGATTGCACTCATTTCACTCAAAATCAATGTTCCTTGTCAAACGGTTGCTTTCTGCCCTGAAAAGGCGATAGAAACAAGCTGAAGGCGCTCCTGCTGAAGGAAAGCTGGTTTCATGCACTCAGTGACACAAAGTGTGTTTTCCTACTTTGAACAAGTGCATATCCCAGTACTATGTTGAAAACTCGTTTCAGACGTGCTTTTACAGTTCAAATGACCAATATGAAGAAAATGTGTTAAAAGCTCGAAAACATGAAAATCCATGCTTAGAAAGTTGTTTCATGTCACATATGCTCGATTGCACTCATTTCACTCAAAATCAATGTTCCTTGTCAAAAGGTTGCTTTCTGCCCTGAAAAGGCGATAGAAACAGGCTGAAGGCGCTCCTGCTGAAGGAAAGCTGGTTTCATGCACTCAGTGACACAAAGTGTGTTTTCCTACTCTGATCAAGTGCATATCCCAGTACTATGTTGAAAACTCGTTTCAGACGTGCTTTTACAGTTAAAATGACCAATATGAAGAAAATGTGTTAAAAGCTCGAAAACATGAAAATCTATGCTTAGAAAGTTGTTTCATGTCACATATGCTCGAATGCACTCATTTCACTCAAAATCAATGTTCCTTGTCAAACGGTTGCTTTCTGCCCTGAAAAGGCGATAGAAACAGGCTGAAGGCGCTCCTGCTGAAGGAAAGCTGGTTTCATGCACTCAGTGACACAAAGTGTGTTTTCCTACTCTGATCAAGTGCATATCCCAGTACTATGTTGAAAACTCGTTTCAGACGTGCTTTTACAGTTAAAATGACCAATATGAAGAAAATGTGTTAAAAGCTCGAAAACATGAAAATCCATGCTTAGAAAGTTGTTTCATGTCACATATGCTCGATTGCACTCATTTCACTCAAAATCAATGTTCCTTGTCAAACGGTTGCTTTCTGCCCTGAAAAGGCGATAGAAACAGGCTGAAGGCGCTCCTGCTGATGGAAAGCTGGTTTCATGCACTCAGTGACACAAAGTGTGTTTTCCTACTCTGATCAAGTGCATATCCCAGTACTATGTTGAAAACTCGTTTCAGACGTGCTTTTACAGTTAAAATGACCAATATGAAGAAAATGTGTTAAAAGCTCGAAAACATGAAAATCCATGCTTAGAAAGTTGTTTCATGTCACATATGCTCGATTGCACTCATTTCACTCAAAATCAATGTTCCTTGTCAAAAGGTTGCTTTCTGCCCTGAAAAGGCGATAGAAACAGGCTGAAGGCGCTCCTGCTGAAGGAAAGCTGGTTTCATGCACTCACTGACACAAAGTGTGTATTCCCACTTTGAACAAGTGCATATCCCAGTACTATGTTGAAAACTCGTTTCAGACGTGCTTTTACAGTTAAAATGACCAATATGAAGAAAATGTGTTAAAAGCTCGAAAACATGAAAATCCATGCTTAGAAAGTTGTTTCATGTCACATATGCTCGATTGCACTCATTTCACTCAAAATCAATGTTCCTTGTCAAACGGTTGCTTTCTGCCCTGAAAAGGCGATAGAAACAAGCTGAAGGCGCTCCTGCTGAAGGAAAGCTGGTTTCATGCACTCAGTGACACAAAGTGTGTTTTCCTACTTTGAACAAGTGCATATCCCAGTACTATGTTGAAAACTCGTTTCAGACGTGCTTTTACAGTTCAAATGACCAATAGAAAGAAAATGTGTTAAAAGCTCGAAAACATGAAAATCCATGCTTAGAAAATTGTTTCATGTCACATATGCTCGATTGCACTCATTTCACTCAAAATCAATGTTCCTTGTCAAACGGTTGCTTTCTGCTCTGAAAAGGCGATAGAAACAGGCTGAAGGCGCTCCTGCTGAAGGAAAGCTGGTTTCATGCACTCAGTGACACAAAGTGTGTTTTCCTACTCTGATCAAGTGCATATCCCAGTACTATGTTGAAAACTCGTTTCAGACGTTCTTTTACAGTTAAAATGACCAATATGAAGAAAATGTGCTAAAAGCTCGAAAACATGAAAATCCATGCTTAGAAAGTTGTTTCATGTCACATATGCTCGATTGCACTCATTTCACTCAAAATCAATGTTCCTTGTCAAACGGTTGCTTTCTGCTCTGAAAAGGCGATAGAAACAGGCTGTAGGCGCTCCTGCTGAAGGAAAGCTGGTTTCATGCACTCAGTGACACAAAGTGTGTTTTCCTACTCTGATCAAGTGCATATCCCAGTACTATGTTGAAAACTCGTTTCAGACGTTCTTTTACAGTTAAAATGACCAATATGAAGAAAATGTGTTAAAAGCTCGAAAACATGAAAATCCATGCTTAGAAAGTTGTTTCATGTCACATATGCTCGATTGCACTCATTTCACTCAAAATCAATGTTCCTTGTCAAACGGTTGCTTTCTGCCCTGAAAAGGCGATAGAAACAGGCTGAAGGCGCTCCTGCTGATGGAAAGCTGGTTTCATGCACTCAGTGACACAAAGTGTGTATTCCCACTTTGAACAAGTGCATATCCCAGTACTATGTTGAAAACTCGTTTCAGACGTGCTTTTACAGTTAAAATGACCAATATGAAGAAAATGTGTTAAAAGCTCGAAAACATGAAAATCCATGCTTAGAAAGTTGTTTCATGTCACATATGCTCGATTGCACTCATTTCACTCAAAATCAATGTTCCTTGTCAAACGGTTGCTTTCTGCCCTGAAAAGGCGATAGAAACAAGCTGAAGGCGCTCCTGCTGAAGGAAAGCTGGTTTCATGCACTCAGTGACACAAAGTGTGTTTTCCTACTTTGAACAAGTGCATATCCCAGTACTATGTTGAAAACTCGTTTCAGACGTGCTTTTACAGTTCAAATGACCAATATGAAGAAAATGTGTTAAAAGCTCGAAAACATGAAAATCCATGCTTAGAAAGTTGTTTCATGTCACATATGCTCGATTGCACTCATTTCACTCAAAATCAATGTTCCTTGTCAAAAGGTTGCTTTCTGCCCTGAAAAGGCGATAGAAACAGGCTGAAGGCGCTCCTGCTGATGGAAAGCTGGTTTCATGCACTCAGTGACACAAAGTGTGTTTTCCTACTCTGATCAAGTGCATATCCCAGTACTATGTTGAAAACTCGTTTCAGACGTGCTTTTACAGTTAAAATGACCAATATGAAGAAAATGTGTTAAAAGCTCGAAAACATGAAAATCCATGCTTAGAAAGTTGTTTCATGTCACATATGCTCGATTGCACTCATTTCACTCAAAATCAATGTTCCTTGTCAAACGGTTGCTTTCTGCCCTGAAAAGGCGATAGAAACAGGCTGAAGGCGCTCCTGCTGAAGGAAAGCTGGTTTCATGCACTCAGTGACACAAAGTGTGTTTTCCTACTCTGATTAAGTGCATATCCCAGTACTATGTTGAAAACTCGTTTCAGACGTGCTTTTACAGTTAAAATGACCAATATGAAGAAAATGTGTTAAAAGCTCGAAAACATGAAAATCCATGCTTAGAAAGTTGTTTCATGTCACATATGCTCGATTGCACTCATTTCACTCAAAATCAATGTTCCTTGTCAAAAGGTTGCTTTCTGCCCTGAAAAGGCGATAGAAACAGGCTGAAGGCGCTCCTGCTGATGGAAAGCTGGTTTCATGCACTCAGTGACACAAAGTGTGTATTCCCACTTTGAACAAGTGCATATCCCAGTACTATGTTGAAAACTCGTTTCAGACGTGCTTTTACAGTTAAAATGACCAATATGAAGAAAATGTGTTAAAAGCTCGAAAACATGAAAATCCATGCTTAGAAAGTTGTTTCATGTCACATATGCTCGATTGCACTCATTTCACTCAAAATCAATGTTCCTTGTCAAACGGTTGCTTTCTGCCCTGAAAAGGCGATAGAAACAAGCTGAAGGCGTTCCTGCTGAAGGAAAGCTGGTTTCATGTACTCAGTGACACAAAGTGTGTTTTCCTACTTTGAACAAGTGCATATCCCAGTACTATGTTGAAAACTCGTTTCAGACGTGCTTTTACAGTTCAAATGACCAATATGAAGAAAATGTGTTAAAAGCTCGAAAACATGAAAATCCATGCTTAGAAAGTTGTTTCATGTCACATATGCTCGATTGCACTCATTTCACTCAAAATCAATGTTCCTTGTCAAAAGGTTGCTTTCTGCCCTGAAAAGGCGATAGAAACAGGCTGAAGGCGCTCCTGCTGAAGGAAAGCTGGTTTCATGCACTCAGTGACACAAAGTGTGTTTTCCTACTCTGATTAATTGCATATCCCAGTACTATGTTGAAAACTCGTTTCAGACGTGCTTTTACAGTTAAAATGACCAATATGAAGAAAATGTGTTAAAAGCTCGAAAACATGAAAATCTATGCTTAGAAAGTTGTTTCATGTCACATATGCTCGAATGCACTCATTTCACTCAAAATCAATGTTCCTTGTCAAACGGTTGCTTTCTGCCCTGAAAAGGCGATAGAAACAGGCTGAAGGCGCTCCTGCTGAAGGAAAGCTGGTTTCATGCACTCAGTGACACAAAGTGTGTTTTCCTACTTTGAACAAGTGCATATCCCAGTACTATGTTGAAAACTCGTTTCAGACGTGCTTTTACAGTTCAAATGACCAATAGAAAGAAAATGTGTTAAAAGCTCGAAAACATGAAAATCCATGCTTAGAAAATTGTTTCATGTCACATATGCTCGATTGCACTCATTTCACTCAAAATCAATGTTCCTTGTCAAACGGTTGCTTTCTGCCCTGAAAAGGCGATAGAAACAGGCTGAAGGCGCTCCTGCTGAAGGAAAGCTGGTTTCATGCACTCAGTGACACAAAGTGTGTTTTCCTACTCTGATCAAGTGCATATCCCAGTACTATGTTGAAAACTCGTTTCAGACGTTCTTTTACAGTTAAAATGACCAATATGAAGAAAATGTGCTAAAAGCTCGAAAACATGAAAATCCATGCTTAGAAAGTTGTTTCATGTCACATATGCTCGATTGCACTCATTTCACTCAAAATCAATGTTCCTTGTCAAACGGTTGCTTTCTGCTCTGAAAAGGCGATAGAAACAGGCTGTAGGCGCTCCTGCTGAAGGAAAGCTGGTTTCATGCACTCAGTGACACAAAGTGTGTTTTCCTACTCTGATCAAGTGCATATCCCAGTACTATGTTGAAAACTCGTTTCAGACGTTCTTTTACAGTTAAAATGACCAATATGAAGAAAATGTGTTAAAAGCTCGAAAACATGAAAATCCATGCTTAGAAAGTTGTTTCATGTCACATATGCTCGATTGCACTCATTTCACTCAAAATCAATGTTCCTTGTCAAACGGTTGCTTTCTGCCCTGAAAAGGCGATAGAAACAGGCTGAAGGCGCTCCTGCTGATGGAAAGCTGGTTTCATGCACTCAGTGACACAAAGTGTGTATTCCCACTTTGAACAAGTGCATATCCCAGTACTATGTTGAAAACTCGTTTCAGACGTGCTTTTACAGTTAAAATGACCAATATGAAGAAAATGTGTTAAAAGCTCGAAAACATGAAAATCCATGCTTAGAAAGTTGTTTCATGTCACATATGCTCGATTGCACTCATTTCACTCAAAATCAATGTTCCTTGTCAAACGGTTGCTTTCTGCCCTGAAAAGGCGATAGAAACAAGCTGAAGGCGCTCCTGCTGAAGGAAAGCTGGTTTCATGCACTCAGTGACACAAAGTGTGTTTTCCTACTTTGAACAAGTGCATATCCCAGTACTATGTTGAAAACTCGTTTCAGACGTGCTTTTACAGTTCAAATGACCAATATGAAGAAAATGTGTTAAAAGCTCGAAAACATGAAAATCCATGCTTAGAAAGTTGTTTCATGTCACATATGCTCGATTGCACTCATTTCACTCAAAATCAATGTTCCTTGTCAAAAGGTTGCTTTCTGCCCTGAAAAGGCGATAGAAACAGGCTGAAGGCGCTCCTGCTGATGGAAAGCTGGTTTCATGCACTCAGTGACACAAAGTGTGTTTTCCTACTCTGATCAAGTGCATATCCCAGTACTATGTTGAAAACTCGTTTCAGACGTGCTTTTACAGTTAAAATGACCAATATGAAGAAAATGTGTTAAAAGCTCGAAAACATGAAAATCCATGCTTAGAAAGTTGTTTCATGTCACATATGCTCGATTGCACTCATTTCACTCAAAATCAATGTTCCTTGTCAAACGGTTTGCTTTCTGCCCTGAAAAGGCGATAGAAACAGGCTGAAGGCGCTCCTGCTGAAGGAAAGCTGGTTTCATGCACTCAGTGACACAAAGTGTGTTTTCCTACTCTGATTAAGTGCATATCCCAGTACTATGTTGAAAACTCGTTTCAGACGTGCTTTTACAGTTAAAATGACCAATATGAAGAAAATGTGTTAAAAGCTCGAAAACATGAAAATCCATGCTTAGAAAGTTGTTTCATGTCACATATGCTCGATTGCACTCATTTCACTCAAAATCAATGTTCCTTGTCAAAAGGTTGCTTTCTGCCCTGAAAAGGCGATAGAAACAGGCTGAAGGCGCTCCTGCTGATGGAAAGCTGGTTTCATGCACTCAGTGACACAAAGTGTGTATTCCCACTTTGAACAAGTGCATATCCCAGTACTATGTTGAAAACTCGTTTCAGACGTGCTTTTACAGTTAAAATGACCAATATGAAGAAAATGTGTTAAAAGCTCGAAAACATGAAAATCCATGCTTAGAAAGTTGTTTCATGTCACATATGCTCGATTGCACTCATTTCACTCAAAATCAATGTTCCTTGTCAAACGGTTGCTTTCTGCCCTGAAAAGGCGATAGAAACAAGCTGAAGGCGCTCCTGCTGAAGGAAAGCTGGTTTCATGTACTCAGTGACACAAAGTGTGTTTTCCTACTTTGAACAAGTGCATATCCCAGTACTATGTTGAAAACTCGTTTCAGACGTGCTTTTACAGTTCAAATGACCAATATGAAGAAAATGTGTTAAAAGCTCGAAAACATGAAAATCCATGCTTAGAAAGTTGTTTCATGTCACATATGCTCGATTGCACTCATTTCACTCAAAATCAATGTTCCTTGTCAAAAGGTTGCTTTCTGCCCTGAAAAGGCGATAGAAACAGGCTGAAGGCGCTCCTGCTGAAGGAAAGCTGGTTTCATGCACTCAGTGACACAAAGTGTGTTTTCCTACTCTGATTAATTGCATATCCCAGTACTATGTTGAAAACTCGTTTCAGACGTGCTTTTACAGTTAAAATGACCAATATGAAGAAAATGTGTTAAAAGCTCGAAAACATGAAAATCTATGCTTAGAAAGTTGTTTCATGTCACATATGCTCGAATGCACTCATTTCACTCAAAATCAATGTTCCTTGTCAAACGGTTGCTTTCTGCCCTGAAAAGGCGATAGAAACAGGCTGAAGGCGCTCCTGCTGAAGGAAAGCTGGTTTCATGCACTCAGTGACACAAAGTGTGTTTTCCTACTCTGATCAAGTGCATATCCCAGTACCATGTTGAAAACTCGTTTCAGACGTGCTTTTACAGTTAAAATGACCAATATGAAGAAAATGTGTTAAAAGCTCGAAAACATGAAAATCCATGCTTAGAAAGTTGTTTCATGTCACATATGCTCGATTGCACTCATTTCACTCAAAATCAATGTTCCTTGTCAAACGGTTGCTTTCTGCCCTGAAAAGGCGATAGAAACAGGCTGAAGGCGCTCCTGCTGAAGGAAAGCTGGTTTCATGCACTCAGTGACACAAAGTGTGTTTTCCTACTCTGATCAAGTGCATATCCCAGTACTATGTTAAAAACTCGTTTCAGACGTGCTTTTACAGTTAAAATGACCAATATGAAGAAAATGTGTTAAAAGCTCGAAAACATGAAAATCCATGCTTAGAAAGTTGTTTCATGTCACATATGCTCGATTGCACTCATTTCACTCAAAATCAATGTTCCTTGTCAAACGGTTGCTTTCTGCCCTGAAAAGGCGATAGAAACAGGCTGAAGGCGCTCCTGCTGATGGAAAGCTGGTTTCATGCACTCAGTGACACAAAGTGTGTATTCCCACTTTGAACAAGTGCATATCCCAGTACTATGTTGAAAACTCGTTTCAGACGTGCTTTTACAGTTAAAATGACCAATATGAAGAAAATGTGTTAAAAGCTCGAAAACATGAAAATCCATGCTTAGAAAGTTGTTTCATGTCACATATGCTCGATTGCACTCATTTCACTCAAAATCAATGTTCCTTGTCAAACGGTTGCTTTCTGCCCTGAAAAGGCGATAGAAACAAGCTGAAGGCGCTCCTGCTGAAGGAAAGCTGGTTTCATGCACTCAGTGACACAAAGTGTGTTTTCCTACTTTGAACAAGTGCATATCCCAGTACTATGTTGAAAACTCGTTTCAGACGTGCTTTTACAGTTCAAATGACCAATATGAAGAAAATGTGTTAAAAGCTCGAAAACATGAAAATCCATGCTTAGAAAGTTGTTTCATGTCACATATGCTCGATTGCACTCATTTCACTCAAAATCAATGTTCCTTGTCAAAAGGTTGCTTTCTGCCCTGAAAAGGCGATAGAAACAGGCTGAAGGCGCTCCTGCTGAAGGAAAGCTGGTTTCATGCACTCAGTGACACAAAGTGTGTTTTCCTACTCTGATCAAGTGCATATCCCAGTACTATGTTGAAAACTCGTTTCAGACGTGCTTTTACAGTTAAAATGACCAATATGAAGAAAATGTGTTAAAAGCTCGAAAACATGAAAATCTATGCTTAGAAAGTTGTTTCATGTCACATATGCTCGAATGCACTCATTTCACTCAAAATCAATGTTCCTTGTCAAACGGTTGCTTTCTGCCCTGAAAAGGCGATAGAAACAGGCTGAAGGCGCTCCTGCTGAAGGAAAGCTGGTTTCATGCACTCAGTGACACAAAGTGTGTTTTCCTACTCTGATCAAGTGCATATCCCAGTACTATGTTGAAAACTCGTTTCAGACGTGCTTTTACAGTTAAAATGACCAATATGAAGAAAATGTGTTAAAAGCTCGAAAACATGAAAATCCATGCTTAGAAAGTTGTTTCATGTCACATATGCTCGATTGCACTCATTTCACTCAAAATCAATGTTCCTTGTCAAACGGTTGCTTTCTGCCCTGAAAAGGCGATAGAAACAGGCTGAAGGCGCTCCTGCTGAAGGAAAGCTGGTTTCATGCACTCAGTGACACAAAGTGTGTTTTCCTACTCTGATCAAGTGCATATCCCAGTACTATGTTAAAAACTCGTTTCAGACGTGCTTTTACAGTTAAAATGACCAATATGAAGAAAATGTGTTAAAAGCTCGAAAACATGAAAATCCATGCTTAGAAAGTTGTTTCATGTCACATATGCTCGATTGCACTCATTTCACTCAAAATCAATGTTCCTTGTCAAACGGTTGCTTTCTGCCCTGAAAAGGCGATAGAAACAGGCTGAAGGCGCTCCTGCTGATGGAAAGCTGGTTTCATGCACTCAGTGACACAAAGTGTGTATTCCCACTTTGAACAAGTGCATATCCCAGTACTATGTTGAAAACTCGTTTCAGACGTGCTTTTACAGTTAAAATGACCAATATGAAGAAAATGTGTTAAAAGCTCGAAAACATGAAAATCCATGCTTAGAAAGTTGTTTCATGTCACATATGCTCGATTGCACTCATTTCACTCAAAATCAATGTTCCTTGTCAAACGGTTGCTTTCTGCCCTGAAAAGGCGATAGAAACAAGCTGAAGGCGCTCCTGCTGAAGGAAAGCTGGTTTCATGCACTCAGTGACACAAAGTGTGTTTTCCTACTTTGAACAAGTGCATATCCCAGTACTATGTTGAAAACTCGTTTCAGACGTGCTTTTACAGTTCAAATGACCAATATGAAGAAAATGTGTTAAAAGCTCGAAAACATGAAAATCCATGCTTAGAAAGTTGTTTCATGTCACATATGCTCGATTGCACTCATTTCACTCAAAATCAATGTTCCTTGTCAAAAGGTTGCTTTCTGCCCTGAAAAGGCGATAGAAACAGGCTGAAGGCGCTCCTGCTGAAGGAAAGCTGGTTTCATGCACTCAGTGACACAAAGTGTGTTTTCCTACTCTGATTAATTGCATATCCCAGTACTATGTTGAAAACTCGTTTCAGACGTGCTTTTACAGTTAAAATGACCAATATGAAGAAAATGTGTTAAAAGCTCGAAAACATGAAAATCTATGCTTAGAAAGTTGTTTCATGTCACATATGCTCGAATGCACTCATTTCACTCAAAATCAATGTTCCTTGTCAAACGGTTGCTTTCTGCCCTGAAAAGGCGATAGAAACAGGCTGAAGGCGCTCCTGCTGAAGGAAAGCTGGTTTCATGCACTCAGTGACACAAAGTGTGTTTTCCTACTTTGAACAAGTGCATATCCCAGTACTATGTTGAAAACTCGTTGCAGACGTGCTTTTACAGTTAAAATGACCAATATGAAGAAAATGTGTTTAAAAGCTCGAAAACATGAAAATCTATGCTTAGAAAGTTGTTTCATGTCACATATGCTCGAATGCACTCATTTCACTCAAAATCAATGTTCCTTGTCAAACGGTTGCTTTCTGCCCTGAAAAGGCGATAGAAACAAGCTGAAGGCGCTCCTGCTGAAGGAAAGCTGGTTTCATGCACTCAGTGACACAAAGTGTGTTTTCCTACTTTGAACAAGTGCATATCCCAGTACTATGTTGAAAACTCGTTTCAGACGTGCTTTTACAGTTCAAATGACCAATAGAAAGAAAATGTGTTAAAAGCTCGAAAACATGAAAATCCATGCTTAGAAAGTTGTTTCATGTCACATATGCTCGATTGCACTCATTTCACTCAAAATCAATGTTCCTTGTCAAACGGTTGCTTTCTGCTCTGAAAAGGCGATAGAAACAGGCTGAAGGCGCTCCTGCTGAAGGAAAGCTGGTTTCATGCACTCAGTGACACAAAGTGTGTTTTCCTACTCTGATCACGTGCATATCCCAGTACTATGTTGAAAACTCGTTTCAGACGTTCTTTTACAGTTAAAATGACCAATATGAAGAAAATGTGTTAAAAGCTCGAAAACATGAAAATCCATGCTTAGAAAGTTGTTTCATGTCACATATGCTCGATTGCACTCATTTCACTCAAAATCAATGTTCCTTGTCAAACGGTTGCTTTCTGCTCTGAAAAGGCGATAGAAACAGGCTGAAGGCGCTCCTGCTGAAGGAAAGCTGGTTTCATGCACTCAGTGACACAAAGTGTGTTTTCCTACTCTGATCAAGTGCATATCCCAGTACTATGTTGAAAACTCGTTTCAGACGTTCTTTTACAGTTAAAATGACCAATATGAAGAAAATGTGTTAAAAGCTCGAAAACATGAAAATCCATGCTTAGAAAGTTGTTTCATGTCACATATGCTCGATTGCACTCATTTCACTCAAAATCAATGTTCCTTGTCAAACGGTTGCTTTCTGCCCTGAAAAGGCGATAGAAACAGGCTGAAGGCGCTCCTGCTGATGGAAAGCTGGTTTCATGCACTCAGTGACACAAAGTGTGTATTCCCACTTTGAACAAGTGCATATCCCAGTACTATGTTGAAAACTCGTTTCAGACGTGCTTTTACAGTTAAAATGACCAATATGAAGAAAATGTGTTAAAAGCTCGAAAACATGAAAATCCATGCTTAGAAAGTTGTTTCATGTCACATATGCTCGATTGCACTCATTTCACTCAAAATCAATGTTCCTTGTCAAACGGTTGCTTTCTGCCCTGAAAAGGCGATAGAAACAAGCTGAAGGCGCTCCTGCTGAAGGAAAGCTGGTTTCATGCACTCAGTGACACAAAGTGTGTTTTCCTACTTTGAACAAGTGCATATCCCAGTACTATGTTGAAAACTCGTTTCAGACGTGCTTTTACAGTTCAAATGACCAATATGAAGAAAATGTGTTAAAAGCTCGAAAACATGAAAATCCATGCTTAGAAAGTTGTTTCATGTCACATATGCTCGATTGCACTCATTTCACTCAAAATCAATGTTCCTTGTCAAAAGGTTGCTTTCTGCCCTGAAAAGGCGATAGAAACAGGCTGAAGGCGCTCCTGCTGATGGAAAGCTGGTTTCATGCACTCAGTGACACAAAGTGTGTTTTCCTACTCTGATCAAGTGCATATCCCAGTACTATGTTGAAAACTCGTTTCAGACGTGCTTTTACAGTTAAAATGACCAATATGAAGAAAATGTGTTAAAAGCTCGAAAACATGAAAATCTATGCTTAGAAAGTTGTTTCATGTCACATATGCTCGAATGCACTCATTTCACTCAAAATCAATGTTCCTTGTCAAACGGTTGCTTTCTGCCCTGAAAAGGCGATAGAAACAGGCTGAAGGCGCTCCTGCTGAAGGAAAGCTGGTTTCATGCACTCAGTGACACAAAGTGTGTTTTCCTACTCTGATCAAGTGCATATCCCAGTACTATGTTGAAAACTCGTTTCAGACGTGCTTTTACAGTTAAAATGACCAATATGAAGAAAATGTGTTAAAAGCTCGAAAACATGAAAATCCATGCTTAGAAAGTTGTTTCATGTCACATATGCTCGATTGCACTCATTTCACTCAAAATCAATGTTCCTTGTCAAACGGTTGCTTTCTGCCCTGAAAAGGCGATAGAAACAGGCTGAAGGCGCTCCTGCTGATGGAAAGCTGGTTTCATGCACTCAGTGACACAAAGTGTGTTTTCCTACTCTGATCAAGTGCATATCCCAGTACTATGTTGAAAACTCGTTTCAGACGTGCTTTTACAGTTAAAATGACCAATATGAAGAAAATGTGTTAAAAGCTCGAAAACATGAAAATCCATGCTTAGAAAGTTGTTTCATGTCACATATGCTCGATTGCACTCATTTCACTCAAAATCAATGTTCCTTGTCAAAAGGTTGCTTTCTGCCCTGAAAAGGCGATAGAAACAGGCTGAAGGCGCTCCTGCTGAAGGAAAGCTGGTTTCATGCACTCAGTGACACAAAGTGTGTTTTCCTACTTTGAACAAGTGCATATCCCAGTACTATGTTGAAAACTCGTTGCAGACGTGCTTTTACAGTTAAAATGACCAATATGAAGAAAATGTGTTAAAAGCTCGAAAACATGAAAATCCATGCTTAGAAAGTTGTTTCATGTCACATATGCTCGATTGCACTCATTTCACTCAAAATCAATGTTCCTTGTCAAACGGTTGCTTTCTGCCCTGAAAAGGCGATAGAAACAGGCTGAAGGCGCTCCTGCTGATGGAAAGCTGGTTTCATGCACTCAGTGACACAAAGTGTGTATTCCCACTTTGAACAAGTGCATATCCCAGTACTATGTTGAAAACTCGTTTCAGACGTGCTTTTACAGTTAAAATGACCAATATGAAGAAAATGTGTTAAAAGCTCGAAAACATGAAAATCCATGCTTAGAAAGTTGTTTCATGTCACATATGCTCGATTGCACTCATTTCACTCAAAATCAATGTTCCTTGTCAAACGGTTGCTTTCTGCCCTGAAAAGGCGATAGAAACAAGCTGAAGGCGCTCCTGCTGAAGGAAAGCTGGTTTCATGCACTCAGTGACACAAAGTGTGTTTTCCTACTTTGAACAAGTGCATATCCCAGTACTATGTTGAAAACTCGTTTCAGACGTGCTTTTACAGTTCAAATGACCAATAGAAAGAAAATGTGTTAAAAGCTCGAAAACATGAAAATCCATGCTTAGAAAGTTGTTTCATGTCACATATGCTCGATTGCACTCATTTCACTCAAAATCAATGTTCCTTGTCAAACGGTTGCTTTCTGCCCTGAAAAGGCGATAGAAACAAGCTGAAGGCGCTCCTGCTGAAGGAAAGCTGGTTTCATGTACTCAGTGACACAAAGTGTGTTTTCCTACTTTGAACAAGTGCATATCCCAGTACTATGTTGAAAACTCGTTTCAGACGTGCTTTTACAGTTCAAATGACCAATATGAAGAAAATGTGTTAAAAGCTCGAAAACATGAAAATCCATGCTTAGAAAGTTGTTTCATGTCACATATGCTCGATTGCACTCATTTCACTCAAAATCAATGTTCCTTGTCAAAAGGTTGCTTTCTGCCCTGAAAAGGCGATAGAAACAGGCTGAAGGCGCTCCTGCTGAAGGAAAGCTGGTTTCATGCACTCAGTGACACAAAGTGTGTTTTCCTACTCTGATTAATTGCATATCCCAGTACTATGTTGAAAACTCGTTTCAGACGTGCTTTTACAGTTAAAATGACCAATATGAAGAAAATGTGTTAAAAGCTCGAAAACATGAAAATCTATGCTTAGAAAGTTGTTTCATGTCACATATGCTCGATTGCACTCATTTCACTCAAAATCAATGTTCCTTGTCAAACGGTTGCTTTCTGCCCTGAAAAGGCGATAGAAACAAGCTGAAGGCGCTCCTGCTGAAGGAAAGTTGGTTTCATGCACTCAGTGACACAAAGTGTGTTTTCCTACTTTGAACAAGTGCATATCCCAGTACTATGTTGAAAACTCGTTTCAGACGTGCTTTTACAGTTCAAATGACCAATATGAAGAAAATGTGTTAAAAGCTCGAAAACATGAAAATCCATGCTTAGAAAGTTGTTTCATGTCACATATGCTCGATTGCACTCATTTCACTCAAAATCAATGTTCCTTGTCAAAAGGTTGCTTTCTGCCCTGAAAAGGCGATAGAAACAGGCTGAAGGCGCTCCTGCTGAAGGAAAGCTGGTTTCATGCACTCAGTGACACAAAGTGTGTTTTCCTACTCTGATTAATTGCATATCCCAGTACTATGTTGAAAACTCGTTTCAGACGTGCTTTTACAGTTAAAATGACCAATATGAAGAAAATGTGTTAAAAGCTCGAAAACATGAAAATCTATGCTTAGAAAGTTGTTTCATGTCACATATGCTCGAATGCACTCATTTCACTCAAAATCAATGTTCCTTGTCAAACGGTTGCTTTCTGCCCTGAAAAGGCGATAGAAACAAGCTGAAGGCGCTCATGCTGAAGGAAAGCTGGTTTCATGCACTCAGTGACACAAAGTGTGTTTTCCTACTCTGATCAAGTGCATATCCCAGTACTATGTTGAAAACTCGTTTCAGACGTTCTTTTACAGTTAAAATGACCAATATGAAGAAAATGTGTTAAAAGCTCGAAAACATGAAAATCCATGCTTAGAAAGTTGTTTCATGTCACATATGCTCGATTGCACTCATTTCACTCAAAATCAATGTTCCTTGTCAAAAGGTTGCTTTCTGCCCTGAAAAGGCGATAGAAACAGGCTGAAGGCGCTCCTGCTGAAGGAAAGCTGGTTTCATGCACTCAGTGACACAAAGTGTGTTTTCCTACTTTGAACAAGTGCATATCCCAGTACTATGTTGAAAACTCGTTGCAGACGTGCTTTTACAGTTAAAATGACCAATATGAAGAAAATGTGTTAAAAGCTCGAAAACATGAAAATCCATGCTTAGAAAGTTGTTTCATGTCACATATGCTCGATTGCACTCATTTCACTCAAAATCAATGTTCCTTGTCAAACGGTTGCTTTCTGCCCTGAAAAGGCGATAGAAACAGGCTGAAGGCGCTCCTGCTGATGGAAAGCTGGTTTCATGCACTCAGTGACACAAAGTGTGTATTCCCACTTTGAACAAGTGCATATCCCAGTACTATGTTGAAAACTCGTTTCAGACGTGCTTTTACAGTTAAAATGACCAATATGAAGAAAATGTGTTAAAAGCTCGAAAACATGAAAATCCATGCTTAGAAAGTTGTTTCATGTCACATATGCTCGATTGCACTCATTTCACTCAAAATCAATGTTCCTTGTCAAACGGTTGCTTTCTGCCCTGAAAAGGCGATAGAAACAAGCTGAAGGCGCTCCTGCTGAAGGAAAGCTGGTTTCATGCACTCAGTGACACAAAGTGTGTTTTCCTACTTTGAACAAGTGCATATCCCAGTACTATGTTGAAAACTCGTTTCAGACGTGCTTTTACAGTTCAAATGACCAATAGAAAGAAAATGTGTTAAAAGCTCGAAAACATGAAAATCCATGCTTAGAAAGTTGTTTCATGTCACATATGCTCGATTGCACTCATTTCACTCAAAATCAATGTTCCTTGTCAAACGGTTGCTTTCTGCTCTGAAAAGGCGATAGAAACAGGCTGAAGGCGCTCCTGCTGAAGGAAAGCTGGTTTCATGCACTCAGTGACACAAAGTGTGTTTTCCTACTCTGATCAAGTGCATATCCCAGTACTATGTTGAAAACTCGTTTCAGACGTTCTTTTACAGTTAAAATGACCAATATGAAGAAAATGTGTTAAAAGCTCGAAAACATGAAAATCCATGCTTAGAAAGTTGTTTCATGTCACATATGCTCGATTGCACTCATTTCACTCAAAATCAATGTTCCTTGTCAAACGGTTGCTTTCTGCTCTGAAAAGGCGATAGAAACAGGCTGAAGGCGCTCCTGCTGAAGGAAAGCTGGTTTCATGCACTCAGTGACACAAAGTGTGTTTTCCTACTCTGATCAAGTGCATATCCCAGTACTATGTTGAAAACTCGTTTCAGACGTTCTTTTACAGTTAAAATGACCAATATGAAGAAAATGTGTTAAAAGCTCGAAAACATGAAAATCCATGCTTAGAAAGTTGTTTCATGTCACATATGCTCGATTGCACTCATTTCACTCAAAATCAATGTTCCTTGTCAAACGGTTGCTTTCTGCCCTGAAAAGGCGATAGAAACAGGCTGAAGGCGCTCCTGCTGATGGAAAGCTGGTTTCATGCACTCAGTGACACAAAGTGTGTATTCCCACTTTGAACAAGTGCATATCCCAGTACTATGTTGAAAACTCGTTTCAGACGTGCTTTTACAGTTAAAATGACCAATATGAAGAAAATGTGTTAAAAGCTCGAAAACATGAAAATCCATGCTTAGAAAGTTGTTTCATGTCACATATGCTCGATTGCACTCATTTCACTCAAAATCAATGTTCCTTGTCAAACGGTTGCTTTCTGCCCTGAAAAGGCGATAGAAACAAGCTGAAGGCGCTCCTGCTGAAGGAAAGCTGGTTTCATGCACTCAGTGACACAAAGTGTGTTTTCCTACTTTGAACAAGTGCATATCCCAGTACTATGTTGAAAACTCGTTTCAGACGTGCTTTTACAGTTCAAATGACCAATATGAAGAAAATGTGTTAAAAGCTCGAAAACATGAAAATCCATGCTTAGAAAGTTGTTTCATGTCACATATGCTCGATTGCACTCATTTCACTCAAAATCAATGTTCCTTGTCAAAAGGTTGCTTTCTGCCCTGAAAAGGCGATAGAAACAGGCTGAAGGCGCTCCTGCTGAAGGAAAGCTGGTTTCATGCACTCAGTGACACAAAGTGTGTTTTCCTACTCTGATCAAGTGCATATCCCAGTACTATGTTGAAAACTCGTTTCAGACGTGCTTTTACAGTTAAAATGACCAATATGAAGAAAATGTGTTAAAAGCTCGAAAACATGAAAATCTATGCTTAGAAAGTTGTTTCATGTCACATATGCTCGAATGCACTCATTTCACTCAAAATCAATGTTCCTTGTCAAACGGTTGCTTTCTGCCCTGAAAAGGCGATAGAAACAGGCTGAAGGCGCTCCTGCTGAAGGAAAGCTGGTTTCATGCACTCAGTGACACAAAGTGTGTTTTCCTACTCTGATCAAGTGCATATCCCAGTACTATGTTGAAAACTCGTTTCAGACGTGCTTTTACAGTTAAAATGACCAATATGAAGAAAATGTGTTAAAAGCTCGAAAACATGAAAATCCATGCTTAGAAAGTTGTTTCATGTCACATATGCTCGATTGCACTCATTTCACTCAAAATCAATGTTCCTTGTCAAACGGTTGCTTTCTGCCCTGAATAGGCGATAGAAACAGGCTGAAGGCGCTCCTGCTGATGGAAAGCTGGTTTCATGCACTCAGTGACACAAAGTGTGTTTTCCTACTCTGATCAAGTGCATATCCCAGTACTATGTTGAAAACTCGTTTCAGACGTGCTTTTACAGTTAAAATGACCAATATGAAGAAAATGTGTTAAAAGCTCGAAAACATGAAAATCCATGCTTAGAAAGTTGTTTCATGTCACATATGCTCGATTGCACTCATTTCACTCAAAATCAATGTTCCTTGTCAAACGGTTGCTTTCTGCCCTGAAAAGGCGATAGAAACAGGCTGAAGGCGCTCCTGCTGAAGGAAAGCTGGTTTCATGCACTCAGTGACACAAAGTGTGTTTTCCTACTCTGATTAAGTGCATATCCCAGTACTATGTTGAAAACTCGTTTCAGACGTGCTTTTACAGTTAAAATGACCAATATGAAGAAAATGTGTTAAAAGCTCGAAAACATGAAAATCCATGCTTAGAAAGTTGTTCCATGTCACATATGCTCGATTGCACTCATTTCACTCAAAATCAATGTTCCTTGTCAAAAGGTTGCTTTCTGCCCTGAAAAGGCGATAGAAACAGGCTGAAGGCGCTCCTGCTGATGGAAAGCTGGTTTCATGCACTCAGTGACACAAAGTGTGTATTCCCACTTTGAACAAGTGCATATCCCAGTACTATGTTGAAAACTCGTTTCAGACGTGCTTTTACAGTTAAAATGACCAATATGAAGAAAATGTGTTAAAAGCTCGAAAACATGAAAATCCATGCTTAGAAAGTTGTTTCATGTCACATATGCTCGATTGCACTCATTTCACTCAAAATCAATGTTCCTTGTCAAACGGTTGCTTTCTGCCCTGAAAAGGCGATAGAAACAAGCTGAAGGCGCTCCTGCTGAAGGAAAGCTGGTTTCATGCACTCAGTGACACAAAGTGTGTTTTCCTACTTTGAACAAGTGCATATCCCAGTACTATGTTGAAAACTCGTTTCAGACGTGCTTTTACAGTTCAAATGACCAATATGAAGAAAATGTGTTAAAAGCTCGAAAACATGAAAATCCATGCTTAGAAAGTTGTTTCATGTCACATATGCTCGATTGCACTCATTTCACTCAAAATCAATGTTCCTTGTCAAAAGGTTGCTTTCTGCCCTGAAAAGGCGATAGAAACAGGCTGAAGGCGCTCCTGCTGAAGGAAAGCTGGTTTCATGCACTCAGTGACACAAAGTGTGTTTTCCTACTCTGATCAAGTGCATATCCCAGTACTATGTTGAAAACTCGTTTCAGACGTGCTTTTACAGTTAAAATGACCAATATGAAGAAAATGTGTTAAAAGCTCGAAAACATGAAAATCTATGCTTAGAAAGTTGTTTCATGTCACATATGCTCGAATGCACTCATTTCACTCAAAATCAATGTTCCTTGTCAAACGGTTGCTTTCTGACCTGAAAAGGCGATAGAAACAGGCTGAAGGCGCTCCTGCTGAAGGAAAGCTGGTTTCATGCACTCAGTGACACAAAGTGTGTTTTCCTACTCTGATCAAGTGCATATCCCAGTACTATGTTGAAAACTCGTTTCAGACGTGCTTTTACAGTTAAAATGACCAATATGAAGAAAATGTGTTAAAAGCTCGAAAACATGAAAATCCATGCTTAGAAAGTTGTTTCATGTCACATATGCTCGATTGCACTCATTTCACTCAAAATCAATGTTCCTTGTCAAACGGTTGCTTTCTGCCCTGAAAAGGCGATAGAAACAGGCTGAAGGCGCTCCTGCTGAAGGAAAGCTGGTTTCATGCACTCAGTGACACAAAGTGTGTTTTCCTACTCTGATTAAGTGCATATCCCAGTACTATGTTGAAAACTCGTTTCAGACGTGCTTTTACAGTTAAAATGACCAATATGAAGAAAATGTGTTAAAAGCTCGAAAACATGAAAATCCATGCTTAGAAAGTTGTTCCATGTCACATATGCTCGATTGCACTCATTTCACTCAAAATCAATGTTCCTTGTCAAAAGGTTGCTTTCTGCCCTGAAAAGGCGATAGAAACAGGCTGAAGGCGCTCCTGCTGATGGAAAGCTGGTTTCATGCACTCAGTGACACAAAGTGTGTATTCCCACTTTGAACAAGTGCATATCCCAGTACTATGTTGAAAACTCGTTTCAGACGTGCTTTTACAGTTAAAATGACCAATATGAAGAAAATGTGTTAAAAGCTCGAAAACATGAAAATCCATGCTTAGAAAGTTGTTTCATGTCACATATGCTCGATTGCACTCATTTCACTCAAAATCAATGTTCCTTGTCAAACGGTTGCTTTCTGCCCTGAAAAGGCGATAGAAACAAGCTGAAGGCGCTCCTGCTGAAGGAAAGCTGGTTTCATGCACTCAGTGACACAAAGTGTGTTTTCCTACTTTGAACAAGTGCATATCCCAGTACTATGTTGAAAACTCGTTTCAGACGTGCTTTTACAGTTCAAATGACCAATATGAAGAAAATGTGTTAAAAGCTCGAAAACATGAAAATCCATGCTTAGAAAGTTGTTTCATGTCACATATGCTCGATTGCACTCATTTCACTCAAAATCAATGTTCCTTGTCAAAAGGTTGCTTTCTGCCCTGAAAAGGCGATAGAAACAGGCTGAAGGCGCTCCTGCTGAAGGAAAGCTGGTTTCATGCACTCAGTGACACAAAGTGTGTTTTCCTACTCTGATCAAGTGCATATCCCAGTACTATGTTGAAAACTCGTTTCAGACGTGCTTTTACAGTTAAAATGACCAATATGAAGAAAATGTGTTAAAAGCTCGAAAACATGAAAATCTATGCTTAGAAAGTTGTTTCATGTCACATATGCTCGAATGCACTCATTTCACTCAAAATCAATGTTCCTTGTCAAACGGTTGCTTTCTGCCCTGAAAAGGCGATAGAAACAGGCTGAAGGCGCTCCTGCTGAAGGAAAGCTGGTTTCATGCACTCAGTGACACAAAGTGTGTTTTCCTACTCTGATCAAGTGCATATCCCAGTACTATGTTGAAAACTCGTTTCAGACGTGCTTTTACAGTTAAAATGACCAATATGAAGAAAATGTGTTAAAAGCTCGAAAACATGAAAATCCATGCTTAGAAAGTTGTTTCATGTCACATATGCTCGATTGCACTCATTTCACTCAAAATCAATGTTCCTTGTCAAACGGTTGCTTTCTGCCCTGAAAAGGCGATAGAAACAGGCTGAAGGCGCTCCTGCTGATGGAAAGCTGGTTTCATGCACTCAGTGACACAAAGTGTGTTTTCCTACTCTGATCAAGTGCATATCCCAGTACTATGTTGAAAACTCGTTTCAGACGTGCTTTTACAGTTAAAATGACCAATATGAAGAAAATGTGTTAAAAGCTCGAAAACATGAAAATCCATGCTTAGAAAGTTGTTTCATGTCACATATGCTCGATTGCACTCATTTCACTCAAAATCAATGTTCCTTGTCAAAAGGTTGCTTTCTGCCCTGAAAAGGCGATAGAAACAGGCTGAAGGCGCTCCTGCTGAAGGAAAGCTGGTTTCATGCACTCAGTGACACAAAGTGTGTTTTCCTACTTTGAACAAGTGCATATCCCAGTACTATGTTGAAAACTCGTTGCAGACGTGCTTTTACAGTTAAAATGACCAATATGAAGAAAATGTGTTAAAAGCTCGAAAACATGAAAATCCATGCTTAGAAAGTTGTTTCATGTCACATATGCTCGATTGCACTCATTTCACTCAAAATCAATGTTCCTTGTCAAACGGTTGCTTTCTGCCCTGAAAAGGCGATAGAAACAGGCTGAAGGCGCTCCTGCTGATGGAAAGCTGGTTTCATGCACTCAGTGACACAAAGTGTGTATTCCCACTTTGAACAAGTGCATATCCCAGTACTATGTTGAAAACTCGTTTCAGACGTGCTTTTACAGTTAAAATGACCAATATGAAGAAAATGTGTTAAAAGCTCGAAAACATGAAAATCCATGCTTAGAAAGTTGTTTCATGTCACATATGCTCGATTGCACTCATTTCACTCAAAATCAATGTTCCTTGTCAAACGGTTGCTTTCTGCCCTGAAAAGGCGATAGAAACAAGCTGAAGGCGCTCCTGCTGAAGGAAAGCTGGTTTCATGCACTCAGTGACACAAAGTGTGTTTTCCTACTTTGAACAAGTGCATATCCCAGTACTATGTTGAAAACTCGTTTCAGACGTGCTTTTACAGTTCAAATGACCAATAGAAAGAAAATGTGTTAAAAGCTCGAAAACATGAAAATCCATGCTTAGAAAGTTGTTTCATGTCACATATGCTCGATTGCACTCATTTCACTCAAAATCAATGTTCCTTGTCAAACGGTTGCTTTCTGCTCTGAAAAGGCGATAGAAACAGGCTGAAGGCGCTCCTGCTGAAGGAAAGCTGGTTTCATGCACTCAGTGACACAAAGTGTGTATTCCCACTTTGAACAAGTGCATATCCCAGTACTATGTTGAAAACTCGTTTCAGACGTGCTTTTACAGTTAAAATGACCAATATGAAGAAAATGTGTTAAAAGCTCGAAAACATGAAAATCCATGCTTAGAAAGTTGTTTCATGTCACATATGCTAGATTGCACTCATTTCACTCAAAATCAATGTTCCTTGTCAAACGGTTGCTTTCTGCCCTGAAAAGGCGATAGAAACAAGCTGAAGGCGCTCCTGCTGAAGGAAAGCTGGTTTCATGCACTCAGTGACACAAAGTGTGTTTTCCTACTTTGAACAAGTGCATATCCCAGTACTATGTTGAAAACTCGTTTCAGACGTGCTTTTACAGTTCAAATGACCAATATGAAGAAAATGTGTTAAAAGCTCGAAAACATGAAAATCCATGCTTAGAAAGTTGTTTCATGTCACATATGCTCGATTGCACTCATTTCACTCAAAATCAATGTTCCTTGTCAAAAGGTTGCTTTCTGCCCTGAAAAGGCGATAGAAACAGGCTGAAGGCGCTCCTGCTGAAGGAAAGCTGGTTTCATGCACTCAGTGACACAAAGTGTGTTTTCCTACTCTGATCAAGTGCATATACCAGTACTATGTTGAAAACTCGTTTCAGACGTGCTTTTACAGTTAAAATGACCAATATGAAGAAAATGTGTTAAAAGCTCGAAAACATGAAAATCTATGCTTAGAAAGTTGTTTCATGTCACATATGCTCGAATGCACTCATTTCACTCAAAATCAATGTTCCTTGTCAAACGGTTGCTTTCTGCCCTGAAAAGGCGATAGAAACAGGCTGAAGGCGCTCCTGCTGAAGGAAAGCTGGTTTCATGCACTCAGTGACACAAAGTGTGTTTTCCTACTCTGATCAAGTGCATATCCCAGTACTATGTTGAAAACTCGTTTCAGACGTGCTTTTACAGTTAAAATGACCAATATGAAGAAAATGTGTTAAAAGCTCGAAAACATGAAAATCCATGCTTAGAAAGTTGTTTCATGTCACATATGCTCGATTGCACTCATTTCACTCAAAATCAATGTTCCTTGTCAAACGGTTGCTTTCTGCCCTGAAAAGGCGATAGAAACAGGCTGAAGGCGCTCCTGCTGATGGAAAGCTGGTTTCATGCACTCAGTGACACAAAGTGTGTTTTCCTACTCTGATCAAGTGCATATCCCAGTACTATGTTGAAAACTCGTTTCAGACGTGCTTTTACAGTTAAAATGACCAATATGAAGAAAATGTGTTAAAAGCTCGAAAACATGAAAATCCATGCTTAGAAAGTTGTTTCATGTCACATATGCTCGATTGCACTCATTTCACTCAAAATCAATGTTCCTTGTCAAACGGTTGCTTTCTGCCCTGAAAAGGCGATAGAAACAGGCTGAAGGCGCTCCTGCTGATGGAAAGCTGGTTTCATGCACTCAGTGACACAAAGTGTGTATTCCCACTTTGAACAAGTGCATATCCCAGTACTATGTTGAAAACTCGTTTCAGACGTGCTTTTACAGTTAAAATGACCAATATGAAGAAAATGTGTTAAAAGCTCGAAAACATGAAAATCTATGCTTAGAAAGTTGTTTCATGTCACATATGCTCGAATGCACTCATTTCACTCAAAATCAATGTTCCTTGTCAAACGGTTGCTTTCTGCCCTGAAAAGGCGATAGAAACAGGCTGAAGGCGCTCCTGCTGAAGGAAAGCTGGTTTCATGCACTCAGTGACACAAAGTGTGTTTTCCTACTCTGATCAAGTGCATATCCCAGTACCATGTTGAAAACTCGTTTCAGACGTGCTTTTACAGTTAAAATGACCAATATGAAGAAAATGTGTTAAAAGCTCGAAAACATGAAAATCCATGCTTAGAAAGTTGTTTCATGTCACATATGCTCGATTGCACTCATTTCACTCAAAATCAATGTTCCTTGTCAAACGGTTGCTTTCTGCCCTGAAAAGGCGATAGAAACAGGCTGAAGGCGCTCCTGCTGAAGGAAAGCTGGTTTCATGCACTCAGTGACACAAAGTGTGTTTTCCTACTCTGATCAAGTGCATATCCCAGTACTATGTTAAAAACTCGTTTCAGACGTGCTTTTACAGTTAAAATGACCAATATGAAGAAAATGTGTTAAAAGCTCGAAAACATGAAAATCCATGCTTAGAAAGTTGTTTCATGTCACATATGCTCGATTGCACTCATTTCACTCAAAATCAATGTTCCTTGTCAAACGGTTGCTTTCTGCCCTGAAAAGGCGATAGAAACAGGCTGAAGGCGCTCCTGCTGATGGAAAGCTGGTTTCATGCACTCAGTGACACAAAGTGTGTATTCCCACTTTGAACAAGTGCATATCCCAGTACTATGTTGAAAACTCGTTTCAGACGTGCTTTTACAGTTAAAATGACCAATATGAAGAAAATGTGTTAAAAGCTCGAAAACATGAAAATCCATGCTTAGAAAGTTGTTTCATGTCACATATGCTCGATTGCACTCATTTCACTCAAAATCAATGTTCCTTGTCAAACGGTTGCTTTCTGCCCTGAAAAGGCGATAGAAACAAGCTGAAGGCGCTCCTGCTGAAGGAAAGCTGGTTTCATGCACTCAGTGACACAAAGTGTGTTTTCCTACTTTGAACAAGTGCATATCCCAGTACTATGTTGAAAACTCGTTTCAGACGTGCTTTTACAGTTCAAATGACCAATATGAAGAAAATGTGTTAAAAGCTCGAAAACATGAAAATCCATGCTTAGAAAGTGGTTTCATGTCACATATGCTCGATTGCACTCATTTCACTCAAAATCAATGTTCCTTGTCAAAAGGTTGCTTTCTGCCCTGAAAAGGCGATAGAAACAGGCTGAAGGCGCTCCTGCTGAAGGAAAGCTGGTTTCATGCACTCAGTGACACAAAGTGTGTTTTCCTACTCTGATTAATTGCATATCCCAGTACTATGTTGAAAACTCGTTTCAGACGTGCTTTTACAGTTAAAATGACCAATATGAAGAAAATGTGTTAAAAGCTCGAAAACATGAAAATCTATGCTTAGAAAGTTGTTTCATGTCACATATGCTCGAATGCACTCATTTCACTCAAAATCAATGTTCCTTGTCAAACGGTTGCTTTCTGCCCTGAAAAGGCGATAGAAACAGGCTGAAGGCGCTCCTGCTGAAGGAAAGCTGGTTTCATGCACTCAGTGACACAAAGTGTGTTTTCCTACTTTGAACAAGTGCATATCCCAGTACTATGTTGAAAACTCGTTGCAGACGTGCTTTTACAGTTAAAATGACCAATATGAAGAAAATGTGTTTAAAAGCTCGAAAACATGAAAATCTATGCTTAGAAAGTTGTTTCATGTCACATATGCTCGAATGCACTCATTTCACTCAAAATCAATGTTCCTTGTCAAACGGTTGCTTTTTTTGCCCTGAAAAGGCGATAGAAACAGGCTGAAGGCGCTCCTGCTGAAGGAAAGCTGGTTTCATGCACTCAGTGACACAAAGTGTGTTTTCCTACTCTGATCAAGTGCATATCCCAGTACTATGTTGAAAACTCGTTTCAGACGTTCTTTTACAGTTAAAATGACCAATATGAAGAAAATGTGTTAAAAGCTCGAAAACATGAAAATCCATGCTTAGAAAGTTGTTTCATGTCACATATGCTCGATTGCACTCATTTCACTCAAAATCAATGTTCCTTGTCAAAAGGTTGCTTTCTGCCCTGAAAAGGCGATAGAAACAGGCTGAAGGCGCTCCTGCTGAAGGAAAGCTGGTTTCATGCACTCAGTGACACAAAGTGTGTTTTCCTACTTTGAACAAGTGCATATCCCAGTACTATGTTGAAAAGTCGTTGCAGACGTGCTTTTACAGTTAAAATGACCAATATGAAGAAAATGTGTTTAAAAGCTCGAAAACATGAAAATCTATGCTTAGAAAGTTGTTTCATGTCACATATGCTCGAATGCACTCATTTCACTCAAAATCAATGTTCCTTGTCAAACGGTTGCTTTTTTTGCCCTGAAAAGGCGATAGAAACAGGCTGAAGGCGCTCCTGCTGAAGGAAAGCTGGTTTCATGCACTCAGTGACACAAAGTGTGTTTTCCTACTCTGATCAAGTGCATATCCCAGTACTATGTTGAAAACTCGTTTCAGACGTGCTTTTACAGTTAAAATGACCAATATGAAGAAAATGTGTTAAAATCTCGAAAACATGAAAATCCATGCTTAGAAAGTTGTTTCATGTCACATATGCTCGATTGCACTCATTTCACTCAAAATCAATGTTCCTTGTCAAACGGTTGCTTTCTGCTCTGAAAAGGCGATAGAAACAGGCTGAAGGCGCTCCTGCTGAAGGAAAGCTGGTTTCATGCACTCAGTGACACAAAGTGTGTTTTCCTACTCTGATCAAGTGCATATCCCAGTACTATGTTGAAAACTCGTTTCAGACGTTCTTTTACAGTTAAAATGACCAATATGAAGAAAATGTGTTAAAAGCTCGAAAACATGAAAATCCATGCTTAGAAAGTTGTTTCATGTCACATATGCTCGATTGCACTCATTTCACTCAAAATCAATGTTCCTTGTCAAAAGGTTGCTTTCTGCCCTGAAAAGGCGATAGAAACAGGCTGAAGGCGCTCCTGCTGAAGGAAAGCTGGTTTCATGCACTCAGTGACACAAAGTGTGTTTTCCTACTTTGAACAAGTGCATATCCCAGTACTATGTTGAAAACTCGTTGCAGACGTGCTTTTACAGTTAAAATGACCAATATGAAGAAAATGTGTTAAAAGCTCGAAAACATGAAAATCCATGCTTAGAAAGTTGTTTCATGTCACATATGCTCGATTGCACTCATTTCACTCAAAATCAATGTTCCTTGTCAAACGGTTGCTTTCTGCCCTGAAAAGGCGATAGAAACAAGCTGAAGGCGCTCCTGCTGAAGGAAAGCTGGTTTCATGCACTCAGTGACACAAAGTGTGTTTTCCTACTTTGAACAAGTGCATATCCCAGTACTATGTTGAAAACTCGTTTCAGACGTGCTTTTACAGTTCAAATGACCAATATGAAGAAAATGTGTTAAAAGCTCGAAAACATGAAAATCCATGCTTAGAAAGTTGTTTCATGTCACATATGCTCGATTGCACTCATTTCACTCAAAATCAATGTTCCTTGTCAAAAGGTTGCTTTCTGCCCTGAAAAGGCGATAGAAACAGGCTGAAGGCGCTCCTGCTGAAGGAAAGCTGGTTTCATGCACTCAGTGACACAAAGTGTGTTTTCCTACTCTGATCAAGTGCATATCCCAGTACTATGTTGAAAACTCGTTTCAGACGTGCTTTTACAGTTAAAATGACCAATATGAAGAAAATGTGTTAAAAGCTCGAAAACATGAAAATCTATGCTTAGAAAGTTGTTTCATGTCACATATGCTCGAATGCACTCATTTCACTCAAAATCAATGTTCCTTGTCAAACGGTTGCTTTCTGCCCTGAAAAGGCGATAGAAACAGGCTGAAGGCGCTCCTGCTGAAGGAAAGCTGGTTTCATGCACTCAGTGACACAAAGTGTGTTTTCCTACTCTGATCAAGTGCATATCCCAGTACTATGTTGAAAACTCGTTTCAGACGTGCTTTTACAGTTAAAATGACCAATATGAAGAAAATGTGTTAAAAGCTCGAAAACATGAAAATCCATGCTTAGAAAGTTGTTTCATGTCACATATGCTCGATTGCACTCATTTCACTCAAAATCAATGTTCCTTGTCAAACGGTTGCTTTCTGCCCTGAAAAGGCGATAGAAACAGGCTGAAGGCGCTCCTGCTGATGGAAAGCTGGTTTCATGCACTCAGTGACACAAAGTGTGTTTTCCTACTCTGATCAAGTGCATATCCCAGTACTATGTTGAAAACTCGTTTCAGACGTTCTTTTACAGTTAAAATGACCAATATGAAGAAAATGTGTTAAAAGCTCGAAAACATGAAAATCCATGCTTAGAAAGTTGTTTCATGTCACATATGCTCGATTGCACTCATTTCACTCAAAATCAATGTTCCTTGTCAAAAGGTTGCTTTCTGCCCTGAAAAGGCGATAGAAACAGGCTGAAGGCGCTCCTGCTGAAGGAAAGCTGGTTTCATGCACTCAGTGACACAAAGTGTGTTTTCCTACTTTGAACAAGTGCATATCCCAGTACTATGTTGAAAACTCGTTGCAGACGTGCTTTTACAGTTAAAATGACCAATATGAAGAAAATGTGTTAAAAGCTCGAAAACATGAAAATCCATGCTTAGAAAGTTGTTTCATGTCACATATGCTCGATTGCACTCATTTCACTCAAAATCAATGTTCCTTGTCAAACGGTTGCTTTCTGCCCTGAAAAGGCGATAGAAACAGGCTGAAGGCGCTCCTGCTGATGGAAAGCTGGTTTCATGCACTCAGTGACACAAAGTGTGTATTCCCACTTTGAACAAGTGCATATCCCAGTACTATGTTGAAAACTCGTTTCAGACGTGCTTTTACAGTTAAAATGACCAATATGAAGAAAATGTGTTAAAAGCTCGAAAACATGAAAATCCATGCTTAGAAAGTTGTTTCATGTCACATATGCTCGATTGCACTCATTTCACTCAAAATCAATGTTCCTTGTCAAACGGTTGCTTTCTGCCCTGAAAAGGCGATAGAAACAAGCTGAAGGCGCTCCTGCTGAAGGAAAGCTGGTTTCATGCACTCAGTGACACAAAGTGTGTTTTCCTACTTTGAACAAGTGCATATCCCAGTACTATGTTGAAAACTCGTTTCAGACGTGCTTTTACAGTTCAAATGACCAATAGAAAGAAAATGTGTTAAAAGCTCGAAAACATGAAAATCCATGCTTAGAAAGTTGTTTCATGTCACATATGCTCGATTGCACTCATTTCACTCAAAATCAATGTTCCTTGTCAAACGGTTGCTTTCTGCTCTGAAAAGGCGATAGAAACAGGCTGAAGGCGCTCCTGCTGAAGGAAAGCTGGTTTCATGCACTCAGTGACACAAAGTGTGTTTTCCTACTCTGATCAAGTGCATATCCCAGTACTATGTTGAAAACTCGTTTCAGACGTTCTTTTACAGTTAAAATGACCAATATGAAGAAAATGTGTTAAAAGCTCGAAAACATGAAAATCCATGCTTAGAAAGTTGTTTCATGTCACATATGCTCGATTGCACTCATTTCACTCAAAATCAATGTTCCTTGTCAAACGGTTGCTTTCTGCTCTGAAAAGGCGATAGAAACAGGCTGAAGGCGCTCCTGCTGAAGGAAAGCTGGTTTCATGCACTCAGTGACACAAAGTGTGTTTTCCTACTCTGATCAAGTGCATATCCCAGTACTATGTTGAAAACTCGTTTCAGACGTTCTTTTACAGTTAAAATGACCAATATGAAGAAAATGTGTTAAAAGCTCGAAAACATGAAAATCCATGCTTAGAAAGTTGTTTCATGTCACATATGCTCGATTGCACTCATTTCACTCAAAATCAATGTTCCTTGTCAAACGGTTGCTTTCTGCCCTGAAAAGGCGATAGAAACAGGCTGAAGGCGCTCCTGCTGATGGAAAGCTGGTTTCATGCACTCAGTGACACAAAGTGTGTATTCCCACTTTGAACAAGTGCATATCCCAGTACTATGTTGAAAACTCGTTTCAGACGTGCTTTTACAGTTAAAATGACCAATATGAAGAAAATGTGTTAAAAGCTCGAAAACATGAAAATCCATGCTTAGAAAGTTGTTTCATGTCACATATGCTCGATTGCACTCATTTCACTCAAAATCAATGTTCCTTGTCAAACGGTTGCTTTCTGCCCTGAAAAGGCGATAGAAACAAGCTGAAGGCGCTCCTGCTGAAGGAAAGCTGGTTTCATGCACTCAGTGACACAAAGTGTGTTTTCCTACTTTGAACAAGTGCATATCCCAGTACTATGTTGAAAACTCGTTTCAGACGTGCTTTTACAGTTCAAATGACCAATATGAAGAAAATGTGTTAAAAGCTCGAAAACATGAAAATCCATGCTTAGAAAGTTGTTTCATGTCACATATGCTCGATTGCACTCATTTCACTCAAAATCAATGTTCCTTGTCAAAAGGTTGCTTTCTGCCCTGAAAAGGCGATAGAAACAGGCTGAAGGCGCTCCTGCTGAAGGAAAGCTGGTTTCATGCACTCAGTGACACAAAGTGTGTTTTCCTACTTTGAACAAGTGCATATCCCAGTACTATGTTGAAAACTCGTTGCAGACGTGCTTTTACAGTTAAAATGACCAATATGAAGAAAATGTGTTAAAAGCTCGAAAACATGAAAATCCATGCTTAGAAAGTTGTTTCATGTCACATATGCTCGATTGCACTCATTTCACTCAAAATCAATGTTCCTTGTCAAACGGTTGCTTTCTGCCCTGAAAAGGCGATAGAAACAAGCTGAAGGCGCTCCTGCTGAAGGAAAGCTGGTTTCATGCACTCAGTGACACAAAGTGTGTTTTCCTACTTTGAACAAGTGCATATCCCAGTACTATGTTGAAAACTCGTTTCAGACGTGCTTTTACAGTTCAAATGACCAATATGAAGAAAATGTGTTAAAAGCTCGAAAACATGAAAATCCATGCTTAGAAAGTTGTTTCATGTCACATATGCTCGATTGCACTCATTTCACTCAAAATCAATGTTCCTTGTCAAAAGGTTGCTTTCTGCCCTGAAAAGGCGATAGAAACAGGCTGAAGGCGCTCCTGCTGAAGGAAAGCTGGTTTCATGCACTCAGTGACACAAAGTGTGTTTTCCTACTCTGATCAAGTGCATATCCCAGTACTATGTTGAAAACTCGTTTCAGACGTGCTTTTACAGTTAAAATGACCAATATGAAGAAAATGTGTTAAAAGCTCGAAAACATGAAAATCTATGCTTAGAAAGTTGTTTCATGTCACATATGCTCGAATGCACTCATTTCACTCAAAATCAATGTTCCTTGTCAAACGGTTGCTTTCTGCCCTGAAAAGGCGATAGAAACAGGCTGAAGGCGCTCCTGCTGAAGGAAAGCTGGTTTCATGCACTCAGTGACACAAAGTGTGTTTTCCTACTCTGATCAAGTGCATATCCCAGTACTATGTTGAAAACTCGTTTCAGACGTGCTTTTACAGTTAAAATGACCAATATGAAGAAAATGTGTTAAAAGCTCGAAAACATGAAAATCCATGCTTAGAAAGTTGTTTCATGTCACATATGCTCGATTGCACTCATTTCACTCAAAATCAATGTTCCTTGTCAAACGGTTGCTTTCTGCCCTGAAAAGGCGATAGAAACAGGCTGAAGGCGCTCCTGCTGATGGAAAGCTGGTTTCATGCACTCAGTGGCACAAAGTGTGTTTTCCTACTCTGATCAAGTGCATATCCCAGTACTATGTTGAAAACTCGTTTCAGACGTTCTTTTACAGTTAAAATGACCAATATGAAGAAAATGTGTTAAAAGCTAGAAAACATGAAAATCCATGCTTAGAAAGTTGTTTCATGTCACATATGCTCGATTGCACTCATTTCACTCAAAATCAATGTTCCTTGTCAAAAGGTTGCTTTCTGCCCTGAAAAGGCGATAGAAACAGGCTGAAGGCGCTCCTGCTGAAGGAAAGCTGGTTTCATGCACTCAGTGACACAAAGTGTGTTTTCCTACTTTGAACAAGTGCATATCCCAGTACTATGTTGAAAACTCGTTGCAGACGTGCTTTTACAGTTAAAATGACCAATATGAAGAAAATGTGTTAAAAGCTCGAAAACATGAAAATCCATGCTTAGAAAGTTGTTTCATGTCACATATGCTCGATTGCACTCATTTCACTCAAAATCAATGTTCCTTGTCAAACGGTTGCTTTCTGCCCTGAAAAGGCGATAGAAACAGGCTGAAGGCGCTCCTGCTGATGGAAAGCTGGTTTCATGCACTCAGTGACACAAAGTGTGTATTCCCACTTTGAACAAGTGCATATCCCAGTACTATGTTGAAAACTCGTTTCAGACGTGCTTTTACAGTTAAAATGACCAATATGAAGAAAATGTGTTAAAAGCTCGAAAACATGAAAATCCATGCTTAGAAAGTTGTTTCATGTCACATATGCTCGATTGCACTCATTTCACTCAAAATCAATGTTCCTTGTCAAACGGTTGCTTTCTGCCCTGAAAAGGCGATAGAAACAAGCTGAAGGCGCTCCTGCTGAAGGAAAGCTGGTTTCATGCACTCAGTGACACAAAGTGTGTTTTCCTACTTTGAACAAGTGCATATCCCAGTACTATGTTGAAAACTCGTTTCAGACGTGCTTTTACAGTTCAAATGACCAAATGAAAGAAAATGTGTTAAAAGCTCGAAAACATGAAAATCCATGCTTAGAAAGTTGTTTCATGTCACATATGCTCGATTGCACTCATTTCACTCAAAATCAATGTTCCTTGTCAAACGGTTGCTTTCTGCTCTGAAAAGGCGTTAGAAACAGGCTGAAGGCGCTCCTGCTGAAGGAAAGCTGGTTTCATGCACTCAGTGACACAAAGTGTGTTTTCCTACTCTGATCAAGTGCATATCCCAGTACTATGTTGAAAACTCGTTTCAGACGTTCTTTTACAGTTAAAATGACCAATATGAAGAAAATGTGTTAAAAGCTCGAAAACATGAAAATCCATGCTTAGAAAGTTGTTTCATGTCACATATGCTCGATTGCACTCATTTCACTCAAAATCAATGTTCCTTGTCAAACGGTTGCTTTCTGCTCTGAAAAGGCGATAGAAACAGGCTGAAGGCGCTCCTGCTGAAGGAAAGCTGGTTTCATGCACTCAGTGACACAAAGTGTGTTTTCCTACTCTGATCAAGTGCATATCCCAGTACTATGTTGAAAACTCGTTTCAGACGTTCTTTTACAGTTAAAATGACCAATATGAAGAAAATGTGTTAAAAGCTCGAAAACATGAAAATCCATGCTTAGAAAGTTGTTTCATGTCACATATGCTCGATTGCACTCATTTCACTCAAAATCAATGTTCCTTGTCAAACGGTTGCTTTCTGCCCTGAAAAGGCGATAGAAACAGGCTGAAGGCGCTCCTGCTGATGGAAAGCTGGTTTCATGCACTCAGTGGCACAAAGTGTGTTTTCCTACTCTGATCAAGTGCATATCCCAGTACTATGTTGAAAACTCGTTTCAGACGTTCTTTTACAGTTAAAATGACCAATATGAAGAAAATGTGTTAAAAGCTAGAAAACATGAAAATCCATGCTTAGAAAGTTGTTTCATGTCACATATGCTCGATTGCACTCATTTCACTCAAAATCAATGTTCCTTGTCAAACGGTTGCTTTCTGCCCTGAAAAGGCGATAGAAACAGGCTGAAGGCGCTCCTGCTGATGGAAAGCTGGTTTCATGCACTCAGTGACACAAAGTGTGTATTCCCACTTTGAACAAGTGCATATCCCAGTACTATGTTGAAAACTCGTTTCAGACGTGCTTTTACAGTTAAAATGACCAATATGAAGAAAATGTGTTAAAAGCTCGAAAACATGAAAATCCATGCTTAGAAAGTTGTTTCATGTCACATATGCTCGATTGCACTCATTTCACTCAAAATCAATGTTCCTTGTCAAACGGTTGCTTTCTGCCCTGAAAAGGCGATAGAAACAAGCTGAAGGCGCTCCTGCTGAAGGAAAGCTGGTTTCATGCACTCAGTGACACAAAGTGTGTTTTCCTACTTTGAACAAGTGCATATCCCAGTACTATGTTGAAAACTCGTTTCAGACGTGCTTTTACAGTTCAAATGACCAAATGAAAGAAAATGTGTTAAAAGCTCGAAAACATGAAAATCCATGCTTAGAAAGTTGTTTCATGTCACATATGCTCGATTGCACTCATTTCACTCAAAATCAATGTTCCTTGTCAAACGGTTGCTTTCTGCTCTGAAAAGGCGATAGAAACAGGCTGAAGGCGCTCCTGCTGAAGGAAAGCTGGTTTCATGCACTCAGTGACACAAAGTGTGTTTTCCTACTCTGATCAAGTGCATATCCCAGTACTATGTTGAAAACTCGTTTCAGACGTTCTTTTACAGTTAAAATGACCAATATGAAGAAAATGTGTTAAAAGCTCGAAAACATGAAAATCCATGCTTAGAAAGTTGTTTCATGTCACATATGCTCGATTGCACTCATTTCACTCAAAATCAATGTTCCTTGTCAAACGGTTGCTTTCTGCTCTGAAAAGGCGATAGAAACAGGCTGAAGGCGCTCCTGCTGAAGGAAAGCTGGTTTCATGCACTCAGTGACACAAAGTGTGTTTTCCTACTCTGATCAAGTGCATATCCCAGTACTATGTTGAAAACTCGTTTCAGACGTTCTTTTACAGTTAAAATGACCAATATGAAGAAAATGTGTTAAAAGCTCGAAAACATGAAAATCCATGCTTAGAAAGTTGTTTCATGTCACATATGCTCGATTGCACTCATTTCACTCAAAATCAATGTTCCTTGTCAAACGGTTGCTTTCTGCCCTGAAAAGGCGATAGAAACAGGCTGAAGGCGCTCCTGCTGATGGAAAGCTGGTTTCATGCACTCAGTGACACAAAGTGTGTATTCCCACTTTGAACAAGTGCATATCCCAGTACTATGTTGAAAACTCGTTTCAGACGTGCTTTTACAGTTCAAATGACCAATATGAAGAAAATGTGTTAAAAGCTCGAAAACATGAAAATCCATGCTTAGAAAGTTGTTTCATGTCACATATGCTCGATTGCACTCATTTCACTCAAAATCAATGTTCCTTGTCAAAAGGTTGCTTTCTGCCCTGAAAAGGCGATAGAAACAGGCTGAAGGCGCTCCTGCTGAAGGAAAGCTGGTTTCATGCACTCAGTGACACAAAGTGTGTTTTCCTACTCTGATCAAGTGCATATCCCAGTACTATGTTGAAAACTCGTTTCAGACGTGCTTTTACAGTTAAAATGACCAATATGAAGAAAATGTGTTAAAAGCTCGAAAACATGAAAATCTATGCTTAGAAAGTTGTTTCATGTCACATATGCTCGAATGCACTCATTTCACTCAAAATCAATGTTCCTTGTCAAACGGTTGCTTTCTGCCCTGAAAAGGCGATAGAAACAGGCTGAAGGCGCTCCTGCTGAAGGAAAGCTGGTTTCATGCACTCAGTGACACAAAGTGTGTTTTCCTACTCTGATCAAGTGCATATCCCAGTACTATGTTGAAAACTCGTTTCAGACGTGCTTTTACAGTTAAAATGACCAATATGAAGAAAATGTGTTAAAAGCTCGAAAACATGAAAATCCATGCTTAGAAAGTTGTTTCATGTCACATATGCTCGATTGCACTCATTTCACTCAAAATCAATGTTCCTTGTCAAACGGTTGCTTTCTGCCCTGAAAAGGCGATAGAAACAGGCTGAAGGCGCTCCTGCTGATGGAAAGCTGGTTTCATGCACTCAGTGACACAAAGTGTGTTTTCCTACTCTGATCAAGTGCATATCCCAGTACTATGTTGAAAACTCGTTTCAGACGTGCTTTTACAGTTAAAATGACCAATATGAAGAAAATGTGTTAAAAGCTCGAAAACATGAAAATCCATGCTTAGAAAGTTGTTTCATGTCACATATGCTCGATTGCACTCATTTCACTCAAAATCAATGTTCCTTGTCAAACGGTTGCTTTCTGCCCTGAAAAGGCGATAGAAACAGGCTGAAGGCGCTCCTGCTGATGGAAAGCTGGTTTCATGCACTCAGTGACACAAAGTGTGTATTCCCACTTTGAACAAGTGCATATCCCAGTACTATGTTGAAAACTCGTTTCAGACGTGCTTTTACAGTTAAAATGACCAATATGAAGAAAATGTGTTAAAAGCTCGAAAACATGAAAATCTATGCTTAGAAAGTTGTTTCATGTCACATATGCTCGAATGCACTCATTTCACTCAAAATCAATGTTCCTTGTCAAACGGTTGCTTTCTGCCCTGAAAAGGCGATAGAAACAGGCTGAAGGCGCTCCTGCTGAAGGAAAGCTGGTTTCATGCACTCAGTGACACAAAGTGTGTTTTCCTACTCTGATCAAGTGCATATCCCAGTACCATGTTGAAAACTCGTTTCAGACGTGCTTTTACAGTTAAAATGACCAATATGAAGAAAATGTGTTAAAAGCTCGAAAACATGAAAATCCATGCTTAGAAAGTTGTTTCATGTCACATATGCTCGATTGCACTCATTTCACTCAAAATCAATGTTCCTTGTCAAACGGTTGCTTTCTGCCCTGAAAAGGCGATAGAAACAGGCTGAAGGCGCTCCTGCTGAAGGAAAGCTGGTTTCATGCACTCAGTGACACAAAGTGTGTTTTCCTACTCTGATCAAGTGCATATCCCAGTACTATGTTAAAAACTCGTTTCAGACGTGCTTTTACAGTTAAAATGACCAATATGAAGAAAATGTGTTAAAAGCTCGAAAACATGAAAATCCATGCTTAGAAAGTTGTTTCATGTCACATATGCTCGATTGCACTCATTTCACTCAAAATCAATGTTCCTTGTCAAACGGTTGCTTTCTGCCCTGAAAAGGCGATAGAAACAGGCTGAAGGCGCTCCTGCTGATGGAAAGCTGGTTTCATGCACTCAGTGACACAAAGTGTGTATTCCCACTTTGAACAAGTGCATATCCCAGTACTATGTTGAAAACTCGTTTCAGACGTGCTTTTACAGTTAAAATGACCAATATGAAGAAAATGTGTTAAAAGCTCGAAAACATGAAAATCTATGCTTAGAAAGTTGTTTCATGTCACATATGCTCGAATGCACTCATTTCACTCAAAATCAATGTTCCTTGTCAAACGGTTGCTTTCTGCCCTGAAAAGGCGATAGAAACAGGCTGAAGGCGCTCCTGCTGAAGGAAAGCTGGTTTCATGCACTCAGTGACACAAAGTGTGTTTTCCTACTTTGAACAAGTGCATATCCCAGTACTATGTTGAAAACTCGTTGCAGACGTGCTTTTACAGTTAAAATGACCAATATGAAGAAAATGTGTTTAAAAGATCGAAAACATGAAAATCTATGCTTAGAAAGTTGTTTCATGTCACATATGCTCGAATGCACTCATTTCACTCAAAATCAATGTTCCTTGTCAAACGGTTGCTTTTTTTGCCCTGAAAAGGCGATAGAAACAGGCTGAAGGCGCTCCTGCTGAAGGAAAGCTGGTTTCATGCACTCAGTGACACAAAGTGTGTTTTCCTACTCTGATCAAGTGCATATCCCAGTACTATGTTGAAAACTCGTTTCAGACGTGCTTTTACAGTTAAAATGACCAATATGAAGAAAATGTGTTAAAAGCTCGAAAACATGAAAATCCATGCTTAGAAAGTTGTTTCATGTCACATATGCTCGATTGCACTCATTTCACTCAAAATCAATGTTCCTTGTCAAACGGTTGCTTTCTGCCCTGAAAAGGCGATAGAAAACAGGCTGAAGGCGCTCCTGCTGAAGGAAAGCTGGTTTCATGCACTCAGTGACACAAAGTGTGTTTTCCTACTCTGATCAAGTGCATATCCCAGTACTATGTTGAAAACTCGTTTCAGACGTTCTTTTACAGTTAAAATGACCAATATGAAGAAAATGTGTTAAAAGCTCGAAAACATGAAAATCCATGCTTAGAAAGTTGTTTCATGTCACATATGCTCGATTGCACTCATTTCACTCAAAATCAATGTTCCTTGTCAAAAGGTTGCTTTCTGCCCTGAAAAGGCGATAGAAACAGGCTGAAGGCGCTCCTGCTGAAGGAAAGCTGGTTTCATGCACTCAGTGACACAAAGTGTGTTTTCCTACTCTGATCAAGTGCATATCCCAGTACTATGTTGAAAACTCGTTTCAGACGTTCTTTTACAGTTAAAATGACCAATATGAAGAAAATGTGTTAAAAGCTCGAAAACATGAAAATCCATGCTTAGAAAGTTGTTTCATGTCACATATGCTCGATTGCACTCATTTCACTCAAAATCAATGTTCCTTGTCAAAAGGTTGCTTTCTGCCCTGAAAAGGCGATAGAAACAGGCTGAAGGCGCTCCTGCTGAAGGAAAGCTGGTTTCATGCACTCAGTGACACAAAGTGTGTTTTCCTACTTTGAACAAGTGCATATCCCAGTACTATGTTGAAAACTCGTTGCAGACGTGCTTTTACAGTTAAAATGACCAATATGAAGAAAATGTGTTAAAAGCTCGAAAACATGAAAATCCATGCTTAGAAAGTTGTTTCATGTCACATATGCTCGATTGCACTCATTTCACTCAAAATCAATGTTCCTTGTCAAACGGTTGCTTTCTGCCCTGAAAAGGCGATAGAAACAAGCTGAAGGCGCTCCTGCTGAAGGAAAGCTGGTTTCATGCACTCAGTGACACAAAGTGTGTTTTCCTACTTTGAACAAGTGCATATCCCAGTACTATGTTGAAAACTCGTTTCAGACGTGCTTTTACAGTTCAAATGACCAATATGAAGAAAATGTGTTAAAAGCTCGAAAACATGAAAATCCATGCTTAGAAAGTTGTTTCATGTCACATATGCTCGATTGCACTCATTTCACTCAAAATCAATGTTCCTTGTCAAAAGGTTGCTTTCTGCCCTGAAAAGGCGATAGAAACAGGCTGAAGGCGCTCCTGCTGAAGGAAAGCTGGTTTCATGCACTCAGTGACACAAAGTGTGTTTTCCTACTCTGATCAAGTGCATATCCCAGTACTATGTTGAAAACTCGTTTCAGACGTGCTTTTACAGTTAAAATGACCAATATGAAGAAAATGTGTTAAAAGCTCGAAAACATGAAAATCTATGCTTAGAAAGTTGTTTCATGTCACATATGCTCGAATGCACTCATTTCACTCAAAATCAATGTTCCTTGTCAAACGGTTGCTTTCTGCCCTGAAAAGGCGATAGAAACAGGCTGAAGGCGCTCCTGCTGAAGGAAAGCTGGTTTCATGCACTCAGTGACACAAAGTGTGTTTTCCTACTCTGATCAAGTGCATATCCCAGTACTATGTTGAAAACTCGTTTCAGACGTGCTTTTACAGTTAAAATGACCAATATGAAGAAAATGTGTTAAAAGCTCGAAAACATGAAAATCCATGCTTAGAAAGTTGTTTCATGTCACATATGCTCGATTGCACTCATTTCACTCAAAATCAATGTTCCTTGTCAAACGGTTGCTTTCTGCCCTGAAAAGGCGATAGAAACAGGCTGAAGGCGCTCCTGCTGAAGGAAAGCTGGTTTCATGCACTCAGTGACACAAAGTGTGTTTTCCTACTTTGAACAAGTGCATATCCCAGTACTATGTTGAAAACTCGTTGCAGACGTGCTTTTACAGTTAAAATGACCAATATGAAGAAAATGTGTTAAAAGCTCGAAAACATGAAAATCCATGCTTAGAAAGTTGTTTCATGTCACATATGCTCGATTGCACTCATTTCACTCAAAATCAATGTTCCTTGTCAAACGGTTGCTTTCTGCCCTGAAAAGGCGATAGAAACAGGCTGAAGGCGCTCCTGCTGATGGAAAGCTGGTTTCATGCACTCAGTGACACAAAGTGTGTATTCCCACTTTGAACAAGTGCATATCCCAGTACTATGTTGAAAACTCGTTTCAGACGTGCTTTTACAGTTAAAATGACCAATATGAAGAAAATGTGTTAAAAGCTCGAAAACATGAAAATCCATGCTTAGAAAGTTGTTTCATGTCACATATGCTCGATTGCACTCATTTCACTCAAAATCAATGTTCCTTGTCAAACGGTTGCTTTCTGCCCTGAAAAGGCGATAGAAACAAGCTGAAGGCGCTCCTGCTGAAGGAAAGCTGGTTTCATGCACTCAGTGACACAAAGTGTGTTTTCCTACTTTGAACAAGTGCATATCCCAGTACTATGTTGAAAACTCGTTTCAGACGTGCTTTTACAGTTCAAATGACCAATAGAAAGAAAATGTGTTAAAAGCTCGAAAACATGAAAATCCATGCTTAGAAAGTTGTTTCATGTCACATATGCTCGATTGCACTCATTTCACTCAAAATCAATGTTCCTTGTCAAACGGTTGCTTTCTGCTCTGAAAAGGCGATAGAAACAGGCTGAAGGCGCTCCTGCTGAAGGAAAGCTGGTTTCATGCACTCAGTGACACAAAGTGTGTTTTCCTACTCTGATCAAGTGCATATCCCAGTACTATGTTGAAAACTCGTTTCAGACGTTCTTTTACAGTTAAAATGACCAATATGAAGAAAATGTGTTAAAAGCTCGAAAACATGAAAATCCATGCTTAGAAAGTTGTTTCATGTCACATATGCTCGATTGCACTCATTTCACTCAAAATCAATGTTCCTTGTCAAACGGTTGCTTTCTGCCCTGAAAAGGCGATAGAAACAGGCTGAAGGCGCTCCTGCTGATGGAAAGCTGGTTTCATGCACTCAGTGACACAAAGTGTGTATTCCCACTTTGAACAAGTGCATATCCCAGTACTATGTTGAAAACTCGTTTCAGACGTGCTTTTACAGTTAAAATGACCAATATGAAGAAAATGTGTTAAAAGCTCGAAAACATGAAAATCCATGCTTAGAAAGTTGTTTCATGTCACATATGCTCGATTGCACTCATTTCACTCAAAATCAATGTTCCTTGTCAAACGGTTGCTTTCTGCCCTGAAAAGGCGATAGAAACAAGCTGAAGGCGCTCCTGCTGAAGGAAAGCTGGTTTCATGCACTCAGTGACACAAAGTGTGTTTTCCTACTTTGAACAAGTGCATATCCCAGTACTATGTTGAAAACTCGTTTCAGACGTGCTTTTACAGTTCAAATGACCAATATGAAGAAAATGTGTTAAAAGCTCGAAAACATGAAAATCCATGCTTAGAAAGTTGTTTCATGTCACATATGCTCGATTGCACTCATTTCACTCAAAATCAATGTTCCTTGTCAAAAGGTTGCTTTCTGCCCTGAAAAGGCGATAGAAACAGGCTGAAGGCGCTCCTGCTGAAGGAAAGCTGGTTTCATGCACTCAGTGACACAAAGTGTGTTTTCCTACTCTGATCAAGTGCATATCCCAGTACTATGTTGAAAACTCGTTTCAGACGTGCTTTTACAGTTAAAATGACCAATATGAAGAAAATGTGTTAAAAGCTCGAAAACATGAAAATCTATGCTTAGAAAGTTGTTTCATGTCACATATGCTCGAATGCACTCATTTCACTCAAAATCAATGTTCCTTGTCAAACGGTTGCTTTCTGCCCTGAAAAGGCGATAGAAACAGGCTGAAGGCGCTCCTGCTGAAGGAAAGCTGGTTTCATGCACTCAGTGACACAAAGTGTGTTTTCCTACTCTGATCAAGTGCATATCCCAGTACTATGTTGAAAACTCGTTTCAGACGTGCTTTTACAGTTAAAATGACCAATATGAAGAAAATGTGTTAAAAGCTCGAAAACATGAAAATCCATGCTTAGAAAGTTGTTTCATGTCACATATGCTCGATTGCACTCATTTCACTCAAAATCAATGTTCCTTGTCAAAAGGTTGCTTTCTGCCCTGAAAAGGCGATAGAAACAGGCTGAAGGCGCTCCTGCTGATGGAAAGCTGGTTTCATGCACTCAGTGACACAAAGTGTGTATTCCCACTTTGAACAAGTGCATATCCCAGTACTATGTTGAAAACTCGTTTCAGACGTGCTTTTACAGTTAAAATGACCAATATGAAGAAAATGTGTTAAAAGCTCGAAAACATGAAAATCCATGCTTAGAAAGTTGTTTCATGTCACATATGCTCGATTGCACTCATTTCACTCAAAATCAATGTTCCTTGTCAAACGGTTGCTTTCTGCCCTGAAAAGGCGATAGAAACAAGCTGAAGGCGCTCCTGCTGAAGGAAAGCTGGTTTCATGTACTCAGTGACACAAAGTGTGTTTTCCTACTTTGAACAAGTGCATATCCCAGTACTATGTTGAAAACTCGTTTCAGACGTGCTTTTACAGTTCAAATGACCAATATGAAGAAAATGTGTTAAAAGCTCGAAAACATGAAAATCCATGCTTAGAAAGTTGTTTCATGTCACATATGCTCGATTGCACTCATTTCACTCAAAATCAATGTTCCTTGTCAAAAGGTTGCTTTCTGCCCTGAAAAGGCGATAGAAACAGGCTGAAGGCGCTCCTGCTGAAGGAAAGCTGGTTTCATGCACTCAGTGACACAAAGTGTGTTTTCCTACTCTGATTAATTGCATATCCCATTACTATGTTGAAAACTCGTTTCAGACGTGCTTTTACAGTTAAAATGACCAATATGAAGAAAATGTGTTAAAAGCTCGAAAACATGAAAATCTATGCTTAGAAAGTTGTTTCATGTCACATATGCTCGAATGCACTCATTTCACTCAAAATCAATGTTCCTTGTCAAACGGTTGCTTTCTGCCCTGAAAAGGCGATAGAAACAGGCTGAAGGCGCTCCTGCTGAAGGAAAGCTGGTTTCATGCACTCAGTGACACAAAGTGTGTTTTCCTACTCTGATCAAGTGCATATCCCAGTACCATGTTGAAAACTCGTTTCAGACGTGCTTTTACAGTTAAAATGACCAATATGAAGAAAATGTGTTAAAAGCTCGAAAACATGAAAATCCATGCTTAGAAAGTTGTTTCATGTCACATATGCTCGATTGCACTCATTTCACTCAAAATCAATGTTCCTTGTCAAACGGTTGCTTTCTGCTCTGAAAAGGCGATAGAAACAGGCTGAAGGCGCTCCTGCTGAAGGAAAGCTGGTTTCATGCACTCAGTGACACAAAGTGTGTTTTCCTACTCTGATCAAGTGCATATCCCAGTACTATGTTGAAAACTCGTTTCAGACGTTCTTTTACAGTTAAAATGACCAATATGAAGAAAATGTGTTAAAAGCTCGAAAACATGAAAATCCATGCTTAGAAAGTTGTTTCATGTCACATATGCTCGATTGCACTCATTTCACTCAAAATCAATGTTCCTTGTCAAACGGTTGCTTTCTGCTCTGAAAAGGCGATAGAAACAGGCTGAAGGCGCTCCTGCTGAAGGAAAGCTGGTTTCATGCACTCAGTGACACAAAGTGTGTTTTCCTACTCTGATCAAGTGCATATCCCAGTACTATGTTGAAAACTCGTTTCAGACGTTCTTTTACAGTTAAAATGACCAATATGAAGAAAATGTGTTAAAAGCTCGAAAACATGAAAATCCATGCTTAGAAAGTTGTTTCATGTCACATATGCTCGATTGCACTCATTTCACTCAAAATCAATGTTCCTTGTCAAACGGTTGCTTTCTGCCCTGAAAAGGCGATAGAAACAGGCTGAAGGCGCTCCTGCTGATGGAAAGCTGGTTTCATGCACTCAGTGACACAAAGTGTGTATTCCCACTTTGAACAAGTGCATATCCCAGTACTATGTTGAAAACTCGTTTCAGACGTGCTTTTACAGTTAAAATGACCAATATGAAGAAAATGTGTTAAAAGCTCGAAAACATGAAAATCCATGCTTAGAAAGTTGTTTCATGTCACATATGCTCGATTGCACTCATTTCACTCAAAATCAATGTTCCTTGTCAAACGGTTGCTTTCTGCCCTGAAAAGGCGATAGAAACAAGCTGAAGGCGCTCCTGCTGAAGGAAAGCTGGTTTCATGCACTCAGTGACACAAAGTGTGTTTTCCTACTTTGAACAAGTGCATATCCCAGTACTATGTTGAAAACTCGTTTCAGACGTGCTTTTACAGTTCAAATGACCAATATGAAGAAAATGTGTTAAAAGCTCGAAAACATGAAAATCCATGCTTAGAAAGTTGTTTCATGTCACATATGCTCGATTGCACTCATTTCACTCAAAATCAATGTTCCTTGTCAAAAGGTTGCTTTCTGCCCTGAAAAGGCGATAGAAACAGGCTGAAGGCGCTCCTGCTGAAGGAAAGCTGGTTTCATGCACTCAGTGACACAAAGTGTGTTTTCCTACTCTGATCAAGTGCATATCCCAGTACTATGTTGAAAACTCGTTTCAGACGTGCTTTTACAGTTAAAATGACCAATATGAAGAAAATGTGTTAAAAGCTCGAAAACATGAAAATCTATGCTTAGAAAGTTGTTTCATGTCACATATGCTCGAATGCACTCATTTCACTCAAAATCAATGTTCCTTGTCAAACGGTTGCTTTCTGCCCTGAAAAGGCGATAGAAACAGGCTGAAGGCGCTCCTGCTGAAGGAAAGCTGGTTTCATGCACTCAGTGACACAAAGTGTGTTTTCCTACTCTGATCAAGTGCATATCCCAGTACTATGTTGAAAACTCGTTTCAGACGTGCTTTTACAGTTAAAATGACCAATATGAAGAAAATGTGTTAAAAGCTCGAAAACATGAAAATCCATGCTTAGAAAGTTGTTTCATGTCACATATGCTCGATTGCACTCATTTCACTCAAAATCAATGTTCCTTGTCAAACGGTTGCTTTCTGCCCTGAAAAGGCGATAGAAACAGGCTGAAGGCGCTCCTGCTGATGGAAAGCTGGTTTCATGCACTCAGTGACACAAAGTGTGTTTTCCTACTCTGATCAAGTGCATATCCCAGTACTATGTTGAAAACTCGTTTCAGACGTGCTTTTACAGTTAAAATGACCAATATGAAGAAAATGTGTTAAAAGCTCGAAAACATGAAAATCCATGCTTATGTAACCCGCACGACGAGGGAAACAACCTGTGCTTGTGCGGGAACAGTCTAACTCCAACTCTAGGTTCTAAGGAGACTGGTTTAGGTTATGGCTAGACCACAGTCAATTACTCACCCCAAGCAACACACAGCACTCACTGATGTCAGAATAATAATACAATAAATATTTATTCACACAATAAATTAGTTCATTCAAGGGAAAGTCATTAAATTTATACAATAAATAATATTTAGTGCAATAAGGTGCAAGTAAGATCTATCAGTGTGAAACGTGGATAGTAAAAGTGTCAGTCAGAAGAATAATACGCTAAGTTTTGTGCAAATCACTGAAATCCTATTAAATATATGTTAGATATATATATATTAAAAATAGATAAGATACTCAATATATTTAATATATTTTAGTCCTATTTGATATCTAAGCCTACTTAAACTATCTTATCATGGAATACTAAACTAATGATTGTGATCAAGTGTTTGATGTGTGTGTATGTGTATGTAACCAGAGAGTACCACCAATAAAATACCAATATCAATATACCACGGGGGTGTAACCCAGGAATGTCATACAAAAAATATCAATGTAAATCCACTACAATGTACCATGGGGGTGTAACCCAGGAGTATCGTACAAAAAAAATATCAATAAAAATATACCTTCTAAGTGCCGGCACTATTTATCCACGTAGTAATTACAAGGGCTCAACAAGGAATGATAACAAAATATTCTTAGATATTCATAGAAATATTCATAGGGAAAAAACCCTATGAGATCTCAAAATAATCAACTGAATAAAAAAAATAAACCCAAATAAAACGAGTGCACTCAAAAAAAAAAAAAAAATTTAAATTAAAAGGAATGATGACGTCGGATTCAGTCCTACCACAGTAGCAGGGACAGTGGACGTTGATGGGGGACAGTTCAATCAGAGGAAGACAGGGGGGTGTGCAAGGGGAAAATGATGATAAGGTGGGGAGTGCAGATCAGGGCTCCAGGGGTTCCAGGTAAAGATGAAGGTGATTCGGGGGACGTTTCCAGGGGTACGAAAAAACCAGTCAGGATATCGGGTAGGAAAATCAAGCTCACGACGATCTCGGGACTTGATTGCAGGACATAAATCGAAGGGAAGGAAGTCGATAAAAAAGGAAGGCGTTGAAGATGAGGATCAAATGGGGGGAATCTATTTTCTTTCTATTTGTTCTACTTTCTTCTTTCTTTTCTGTTTTTCTACTTCTACTTCTTCTTAGTCATTCGTTGGTCTATCGTGTCTGATTGAGCGTAGTTGGTTTTCCGCATCTGGTTTGATTCAAAACATTCTATGGCACGCTCTAGGGACTATCAGGAAATTCTTAGCACAATAAAAGAATTAAGGGAGCGTCTGAAAATGACATGGGTTACATTTTCTCCCCCTCTAAACCGCATGAGTCTCTGCATGCGTGTTAAGACTATTTAGTGTGCCTTCTAGAGGACTTAGACAGTTCTGCTTAGACTTTCGAAGAAGGAGGCAAGAGCTAGCACCAAGGGTCTTCCCAGTTCTCCGTAACACAGTCTTTCAGGTGGACGTCTTTCTCTGGTGGATCTTCGAACTTCAGCGGCTTCTCTCTCTGGCAGGTCAACAGGTTCAACATGGGGTATCGCATCCATGGGTAGCACAGTCTCTGTCTCTTCTTCATCAACTGAGTTTCTCTGAAAAGGTCTAGTCTGTGGCACGGCATTGGTGTGTGGAGATGGCCCATTAACAGGTTCGCTTGCAGGTGAGTGTATGACAGGATCAGTGAAGGGCAATACATTGCTGAGTGGGCTTTTGAACTGATGGACCTTGGTTGGACACGGGTTCAGTCCAGCTGAGGTGGAGGGTTCTGGAGGATACTGTTCTGGGATGTTCTGTGTTGTTTCTCTGGCACCTTCCATTTTGATGAAGGACCTTGTGGAGATCTGAGGGAGTTGTGATGGGTAGCATTCTTCTTCATCACTGCTGAGTTCATCACTGCTGCCACCAACGGATTCATCATTTCTGTTCTGCTGAGTTGTCTTTATCCCGGATCTTAACCTTCTTGTCGGCAGATTGACTTCAGGTTCAGGTCCAGTCTCATCAACAGGCAGGAACCCACAGGGCAGGAGGAGATCTCTGTGGAGGGTGCGGTGCGGAGTGTCACCCCTTTCCTGTCTGATGACATAGACCGGACCATCACCTATTCTCTTCACCACAACATGGACTTCTCTCTCCCACCTGTCTGCGAGCTTGTGTTTTCCTCGAAGGTTCACGTTCCTCACAAGGACTCTGTCTCCAGCAACGAGTTCTGCTGCTCTGACTTTGCTGTCAAATCTTGCCTTGTTCTTTTCGCCCATCTTCCTTGAGCTCTCCGAAGCGAGGGCATAACTGTCTTGCAGGCGTTGACGAAGGCCCTTCACATAGTCTGAGTGCGACTTGAACCCATCTTGGTTTGGCTGAAGACCAAGGAGAAGATCAATGGGGAGTCTCGGCTGCCTGCCAAACATCAGCTCATATGGTGAGTATCCAGTGGTGTCGTTCCTGGTGCAATTGTATGCATGGACTAACGGCTTGACAAAGTCCCTCCAGTGATATTTGTCTTTTTCTTCCAGAGTACCAAGCATGCTTAGGAGCGTTCTGTTGAATCTTTCGACGGGGTTGCCGCGTGGATGATATGGCGTCGTTCTCACTTTCTCTGTGCCAATGAGCGAGCATAGTTCTTTTATGGTGCGGGATTCAAAGTCCCTTCCCTGGTCACTGAGTAAACGACTTGGAAATCCATAATTCACAATGAAGTTGTCCCATAACGCTTTCGCAACTGTGTTGGCTTTCTGATCTTTTGTTGGAACTGCAATGGCATACTTTGTAAAGTGATCTGTGATGACAAGGATGTTTCTGATGTCTCTGTTGTCAGGTTCAATACTAAGGAAATCCATGCATACAAGTTCCAGGGGGTAACTAGTTCGGATGCTTTCCATGGGAGCAGCATTCTGGGCATGCGCCTTCCGTCTCACACACCTCTCACACGTCTGGCACTTCAGCTCAACAGACTGGAACATCTTCGGCCAGTAAAACCTAGCACGGGCAAGGTGGAGAAGACGCTCAGCGCCAAGGTGGCCAAGTTCATCGTGGAGACCATGCAGTGCTCTGGCCCGATGTTTAGTGGGTAGAACCAGTTGATGGACTTCAGTGCCTCTATCCAGACATCTACGGAACAGTACTCCATCTCGAAACTCAAGCCTTTTCCATTCTCTAAGGAGTAGCTTCGTTTCCAATGACTCAGAAGATAAATCTTTGAAGGTAGGCTTCCGCTTGCTCTGGACAAATCTAATCACACATCTGATGGAGGGGTCTTCCCTTTGGGCCTGGTACCAGTCACTATGAGTCATTCCGGGGATAGTGCCTTGCCCTGAAGACTCAAAGTAATCTGGAACGGCAGACGCATCAACAGCCAAGGACTCAGCAAGGATGGGGGATTCTGGCAGCAAACATCCGTCAGCTGGGACAATCATGGAGTGGCGCTGGCATACTGCAGAGAGCATTTCACCAGAGATCAACTTGCTATCTTCGTTCAAGATCCGTTGCTTCATCTCCTCGATCCTTGCTTTCTCTTCCCTGAACTCTTCATCCTCTTCAGATGGACTCTGCGGTCTCCTGGACAACCCATCAGCATCTTGGTTGCTGATCCCCGCTCTATACTTGATGGTGAAGCGGTATGTGGACAAAGCAGCCAACCAGCGATGGCCTGCTGCGTCAAGCTTTGCAGATGTCAAGACATACGTTAATGGGTTGTTGTCAGTAAGAACTTGAAAATCAGTGCCATAAAGATAATCATGGAATTTCTCACAGATGGCCCACTTTAAAGCTAGATACTCTTGCTTATGGACAGGATAATTCTGTTCACTTCGGGACAGCCCTCGGCTGGCATAAGCAACGACTCGGAGCTCTCCATCTTGTTCTTGGTAGAGAGCAGCCCCAAGACCATCACGGCTGGCATCAGTATGGAGGACATAGGGAAGGTTGGGATTGGCAAAGGCCAGGATAGGTGCTGAGGTCAATTTATCTATCAGAGTTCTGAAGGCAGCTTCACATTCTCGCGTCCATTCATCTCCAAAAGGCAGGGTGGGATTAATGAGGGATTTTGTCTTTTCTCTTTTGTAAATCTTTCCTCTCTTCCTCGGTGGCACATATCCTGCTGTTAGGCTATTTAGTGGCTTTGCTATTTTAGAGTATCCTTCCACGAATCGTCGGTAATATCCAGCAAATCCTAAGAAGCATTTGAGCTCTTTTCTGTTGGTGGGACGGGGCCATTCTTTTAATGCAGCAACTTTACTTGGATCTGTATGGACTCCTTCAGCATCAACAATGTGACCAAGGTATTTGACAGAGGTCTTAAAAAAGTGGCACTTGTCTGGGGACAATTTCAGACCATATTCTTTAAGGCGATTCAACACTTTCATCAGTCTGGCCTCATGCTCTTCTAATGTCTCTGAAAAGACAATAAGGTCGTCCAGAAAGACTAAAACTTCGTTCAGGTGCAAGTCTCCGACACATTTCTCCATAAGTCTCTGGAAGGTACTTGGTGCATTTGTCACACCTTGAGGCATCCGGTTGAACTCCCAGAAACCTAGAGGGCAGACAAATGCGGTCTTTTGCTTGTCTTCCTCTGCAACCTCGACTTGGTAATAGCCCGACTTCAGGTCCATCACAGAAAACCATTTTGCACCGCTGAGTGCAGAGAAGGTGTCTTCGATGTTGGGAAGAGCATAAGCATCTTTCACTGTTCGCATGTTCAATTTCCTGTAATCTACGCAAAGTCGAATCTTCCCATTTTTCTTCTTGACAACAACAATGGGTGATGCATATGGACTCTCTGACTCTCTGATGATCCCAGCATCTAGCAGTTCTCTGAGGTGTTGCTTTACAGCTTCTCTGTCGGAGGGGTGAATGGGCCTGGGTCTTTCTCTGAAGGGAGTGTCGTCTTGAAGGCGGATGTGATGCTTGACAGCAGAGGTATGGCCATGGGACAGGTCATCGACAGCAAAGACCTCTGGCATGCTGTTCAGCTTCTCTGTGACTCGTCTCTTCCACTCCTCTGGAATAGGGGAATCTTCAAGGTCAAATTTTAATCTGTTCTCAGAATGGGAAGCATCAGGTGTTAACTGTTGTGGTTCAGAAGGCATCACATACTGTGCAGCCATCAACTGAGCTATGACTTGCCTTGGACGCAGCATGACATCCCGGTCAGTCACATTCCTCAGGACAATGGGAATCTTGTTTGAAGATCTGTGTGGGATCTCTTGAAGGGCACTCTCAACAAACACACCACCTGGTAATGACGACCATTCTGGGGACTCAATCACACATAGGGAGTGTGGGGGGTTCTTTGTCATTCTGACGTCACCAAAGACGGACACTTTTCCTCCTGCGGGGATGGAGATGGAATGGCGCCCATGCAGCTTGATGTTACAGGCTGAATTCTCTTCCTGATGACTCAAGGCAACATGCTGGAACAGCAGGACACAGTCACGATTAAGGTCAGGTCCTTGCAAGAACTCTGGCCCATGCTTTTCCATACCTTCTTTGTATAATCTATCTAAGACATTGGTTCCAACCAACAGGGGAATCTGGGTGTTGAAGTGACAGTCTGGAACGATGAGGACTAAAGAGGAGATCTGCTCAGTGACGCCAGTAATGTTGCCCGGAAAGGAGATGAGGGCTTGGATGTAGCCTTTATAGGGGACATGTTGACCACCTGCACCTTCTATCTGGAACAAGGCTTGAATGGGCTGGATGGGGATGAAGGACAAGTTGTTCATGTAGAATGTCTCTGAAATGGTGGTGACTTGGGAGCCAGTGTCGAGGATGGAGTCACACATTATTCCTTCAATAAAAACAGAGGCAGTGCATCGGGGCCCTACGAGTCCATGGGGGAGGAACTGATCATTCTGACACTGATGGTGATTTTCCTTTCGGTGTGTCCTCCTTACAATGGCATCGAGAGGTTTGGGACTCATATTCTGGCACTGAGCTCCTGAACGTCCCGAAACAGGAGCTGCGACTCGTTTAAAGGCATGGATGAAACTGTGTGCAATCTCCTATGAGCTTCACGTTTTCTTTTCAGCTCCTCATTCTTCTGGTGGACCAGAACAGGGTTGGGGGCACTCGAACAGCGAGCAGCAATGTGGCCATCTTCACCACATTTAAAACAGAACCAAGGCTTTGGGAAGCGAGGAGTATCATGACGAGGCATGGAGGCATTTGTGATCATGCAGCTGGCTTCAGCTGGGCTCATGCTTGGCTGTGGCCTCACATTATCTCTGGTGGACAGAGTGGCAACCTGGTTGCGCAGCTCTGATATCTCATTAAGCAATTTCTTTGTATCATCATGCTTTTCTTCAACAGGTGTGTCAATGCTGTTATAACAGGTGGGTAGGCCATATACTGTGTGAGCGTGTGCCATAGCTTTTGTGCTTCCCATGTGTTTTTTCATCCTGTCCATCTTGGCTGCACGGCGGTCTTCTTCGGTCCTAAGCGAAAGAAGCAGCTCAGGAAAAGATGGTGGATTGCTCTTTTTCTGTTCTAGCTGGAGTCCAATAAGTAAGGAGTGGTCCCAGCACCCTCTGCAAAACTGCCTGAGTAACTGTCTGTCTGACTCTTCAAGAAGGATTCCCCCTCTAGAAACGACCTTTGTGAGAAGAGTCTGAAGTCTGAACAGGTAGTCTGATGGCTTCTCTCCAGCATTTTGGCTTGCATTCAAGAACTTGGCAAACAACTCTTCTCCATCTTCCACCACACCGAAAGCCGATTCAAGCTGATTCACATATGCGTGGGGGACTGAAGTGATCCCAAGTGGCTTGACCATATCCGCAGCTGGGCCAACCAAGCTCTCCAAAATCTTTCTCACTTTCTGTGAGTCAGTGACATGGGCATCACTCAGAAGCAGCTCGACTTGACTCTTCCAAGCATCATAATCTACTTCGCCATTGGGCTTTGGAAGTCTTCCTGAGAAGGTTCGGACTTTGCTCTGACCTGTGTATAAGGGTGCTGAATCATTCCTGATGACATGCTCTACAATGACTCTCTGGACACTGGGAGGGTTTAAAACATCACTGCCAAGGCTCAGTGGACTATGTACAGTTGAGTGATTACTTGAAGGGAGGACTGAAGGAGGCCGACTATTGCATTGGGAGCCCATACTATGAGCAGCTTCAACATTCATGCCGTTCTCAGTGTGTGGCATTGGGCTACATCTTGGGGAGGGACCACTGAGCGTCTTCTCTGAAGCTTGTGACTGAATACGCCTCAGCTCTCTTTCCAGGATGCTGGCATATCCCGAGGTGGCACTACCACCTATGGCACTCAATTCTTCAAGGTACTGGTGGGCTAGCTCTTTGCCTAAATCTTCTTGGCATATGTCTCTAATTGTTCTCACATGCCATAAAATGGCTGGATCATTGGGACTGGGTATATGACCAAGGGTATCTGGGTTGATCTTAGTTATTGAGGTTTCTGAAGCATAAACTATCAGTGCCCTACCATTGGGTTGACCAGGCTCATCAGGAATTCTAATGCACTTTGAAATCTTGCCATTTTGTTCGAAGAAGCTAATTATCATTTCCTCAGTGCTTATTTCATCTACACCTACTACTACCAAGCAGCATTGCCCATGTACTCCATAACGGTTGCAAAGATCCATATTAGACTATGGTGAGCTCTTATTTCAAGTAGGTAAATAGAACCTAATGAGGCGTGGTCAAGGGGTGTGGTATGTGGTCTTAAACACTAGTTAACCAATCTCCTGGCTGGCTCGCCAACTTTCTGTAACCCGCACGACGAGGGAAACAACCTGTGCTTGTGCGGGAACAGTCTAACTCCAACTCTAGGTTCTAAGGAGACTGGTTTAGGTTATGGCTAGACCACAGTCAATTACTCACCCCAAGCAACACACAGCACTCACTGATGTCAGAATAATAATACAATAAATATTTATTCACACAATAAATTAGTTCATTCAAGGGAAAGTCATTAAATTTATACAATAAATAATATTTAGTGCAATAAGGTGCAAGTAAGATCTATCAGTGTGAAACGTGGATAGTAAAAGTGTCAGTCAGAAGAATAATACGCTAAGTTTTGTGCAAATCACTGAAATCCTATTAAATATATGTTAGATATATATATATTAAAAATAGATAAGATACTCAATATATTTAATATATTTTAGTCCTATTTGATATCTAAGCCTACTTAAACTATCTTATCATGGAATACTAAACTAATGATTGTGATCAAGTGTTTGATGTGTGTGTATGTGTATGTAACCAGAGAGTACCACCAATAAAATACCAATATCAATATACCACGGGGGTGTAACCCAGGAATGTCATACAAAAAATATCAATGTAAATCCACTACAATGTACCATGGGGGTGTAACCCAGGAGTATCGTACAAAAAAAATATCAATAAAAATATACCTTCTAAGTGCCGGCACTATTTATCCACGTAGTAATTACAAGGGCTCAACAAGGAATGATAACAAAATATTCTTAGATATTCATAGAAATATTCATAGGGGAAAAACCCTATGAGATCTCAAAATAATCAACTGAATAAAAAAAATAAACCCAAATAAAACGAGTGCACTCAAAAAAAAAAAAAAAATTTAAATTAAAAGGAATGATGACGTCGGATTCAGTCCTACCACAGTAGCAGGGACAGTGGACGTTGATGGGGGACAGTTCAATCAGAGGAAGACAGGGGGGTGTGCAAGGGGAAAATGATGATAAGGTGGGGAGTGCAGATCAGGGCTCCAGGGGTTCCAGGTAAAGATGAAGGTGATTCGGGGGACGTTTCCAGGGGTACGAAAAAACCAGTCAGGATATCGGGTAGGAAAATCAAGCTCACGACGATCTCGGGACTTGATTGCAGGACATAAATCGAAGGGAAGGAAGTCGATAAAAAAGGAAGGCGTTGAAGATGAGGATCAAATGGGGGGAATCTATTTTCTTTCTATTTGTTCTACTTTCTTCTTTCTTTTCTGTTTTTCTACTTCTACTTCTTCTTAGTCATTCGTTGGTCTATCGTGTCTGATTGAGCGTAGTTGGTTTTCCGCATCTGGTTTGATTCAAAACATTCTATGGCACGCTCTAGGGACTATCAGGAAATTCTTAGCACAATAAAAGAATTAAGGGAGCGTCTGAAAATGACATGGGTTACACTTAGAAAGTTGTTTCATGTCACATATGCTCGATTGCACTCATTTCACTCAAAATCAATGTTCCTTGTCAAACGGTTGCTTTCTGCCCTGAAAAGGCGATAGAAACAGGCTGAAGGCGCTCCTGCTGAAGGAAAGCTGGTTTCATGCACTCAGTGACACAAAGTGTGTTTTCCTACTCTGATTAAGTGCATATCCCAGTACTATGTTGAAAACTCGTTTCAGACGTGCTTTTACAGTTAAAATGACCAATATGAAGAAAATGTGTTAAAAGCTCGAAAACATGAAAATCCATGCTTAGAAAGTTGTTTCATGTCACATATGCTCGATTGCACTCATTTCACTCAAAATCAATGTTCCTTGTCAAAAGGTTGCTTTCTGCCCTGAAAAGGCGATAGAAACAGGCTGAAGGCGCTCCTGCTGATGGAAAGCTGGTTTCATGCACTCAGTGACACAAAGTGTGTATTCCCACTTTGAACAAGTGCATATCCCAGTACTATGTTGAAAACTCGTTTCAGACGTGCTTTTACAGTTAAAATGACCAATATGAAGAAAATGTGTTAAAAGCTCGAAAACATGAAAATCCATGCTTAGAAAGTTGTTTCATGTCACATATGCTCGATTGCACTCATTTCACTCAAAATCAATGTTCCTTGTCAAACGGTTGCTTTCTGCCCTGAAAAGGCGATAGAAACAAGCTGAAGGCGCTCCTGCTGAAGGAAAGCTGGTTTCATGTACTCAGTGACACAAAGTGTGTTTTCCTACTTTGAACAAGTGCATATCCCAGTACTATGTTGAAAACTCGTTTCAGACGTGCTTTTACAGTTCAAATGACCAATATGAAGAAAATGTGTTAAAAGCTCGAAAACATGAAAATCCATGCTTAGAAAGTTGTTTCATGTCACATATGCTCGATTGCACTCATTTCACTCAAAATCAATGTTCCTTGTCAAAAGGTTGCTTTCTGCCCTGAAAAGGCGATAGAAACAGGCTGAAGGCGCTCCTGCTGAAGGAAAGCTGGTTTCATGCACTCAGTGACACAAAGTGTGTTTTCCTACTCTGATTAATTGCATATCCCAGTACTATGTTGAAAACTCGTTTCAGACGTGCTTTTACAGTTAAAATGACCAATATGAAGAAAATGTGTTAAAAGCTCGAAAACATGAAAATCCATGCTTAGAAAGTTGTTTCATGTCACATATGCTCGATTGCACTCATTTCACTCAAAATCAATGTTCCTTGTCAAACGGTTGCTTTCTGCCCTGAAAAGGCGATAGAAACAAGCTGAAGGCGCTCCTGCTGAAGGAAAGCTGGTTTCATGCACTCAGTGACACAAAGTGTGTTTTCCTACTTTGAACAAGTGCATATCCCAGTACTATGTTGAAAACTCGTTTCAGACGTGCTTTTACAGTTCAAATGACCAATAGAAAGAAAATGTGTTAAAAGCTCGAAAACATGAAAATCCATGCTTAGAAAGTTGTTTCATGTCACATATGCTCGATTGCACTCATTTCACTCAAAATCAATGTTCCTTGTCAAACGGTTGCTTTCTGCTCTGAAAAGGCGATAGAAACAGGCTGAAGGCGCTCCTGCTGAAGGAAAGCTGGTTTCATGCACTCAGTGACACAAAGTGTGTTTTCCTACTCTGATCAAGTGCATATCCCAGTACTATGTTGAAAACTCGTTTCAGACGTTCTTTTACAGTTAAAATGACCAATATGAAGAAAATGTGTTAAAAGCTCGAAAACATGAAAATCCATGCTTAGAAAGTTGTTTCATGTCACATATGCTCGATTGCACTCATTTCACTCAAAATCAATGTTCCTTGTCAAACGGTTGCTTTCTGCCCTGAAAAGGCGATAGAAACAAGCTGAAGGCGCTCCTGCTGAAGGAAAGCTGGTTTCATGCACTCAGTGACACAAAGTGTGTTTTCCTACTTTGAACAAGTGCATATCCCAGTACTATGTTGAAAACTCGTTTCAGACGTGCTTTTACAGTTCAAATGACCAATATGAAGAAAATGTGTTAAAAGCTCGAAAACATGAAAATCCATGCTTAGAAAGTTGTTTCATGTCACATATGCTCGATTGCACTCATTTCACTCAAAATCAATGTTCCTTGTCAAACGGTTGCTTTCTGCCCTGAAAAGGCGATAGAAACAGGCTGAAGGCGCTCCTGCTGAAGGAAAGCTGGTTTCATGCACTCAGTGACACAAAGTGTGTTTTCCTACTTTGAACAAGTGCATATCCCAGTACTATGTTGAAAATTCGTTGCAGACGTGCTTTTACAGTTCAAATGACCAATATGAAGAAAATGTGTTAAAAGCTCGAAAACATGAAAATCCATGCTTAGAAAGTTGTTTCATGTCACATATGCTCGATTGCACTCATTTCACTCAAAATCAATGTTCCTTGTCAAACGGTTGCTTTCTGCCCTGAAAAGGCGATAGAAACAGGCTGAAGGCGCTCCTGCTGAAGGAAAGCTGGTTTCATGCACTCAGTGACACAAAGTGTGTTTTCCTACTCTGATCAAGTGCATATCCCAGTACTATGTTGAAAACTCGTTTCAGACGTTCTTTTACAGTTAAAATGACCAATATGAAGAAAATGTGTTAAAAGCTCGAAAACATGAAAATCCATGCTTAGAAAGTTGTTTCATGTCACATATGCTCGATTGCACTCATTTCACTCAAAATCAATGTTCCTTGTCAAACGGTTGCTTTCTGCCCTGAAAAGGCGATAGAAACAGGCTGAAGGCGCTCCTGCTGATGGAAAGCTGGTTTCATGCACTCAGTGACACAAAGTGTGTATTCCCACTTTGAACAAGTGCATATCCCAGTACTATGTTGAAAACTCGTTTCAGACGTGCTTTTACAGTTAAAATGACCAATATGAAGAAAATGTGTTAAAAGCTCGAAAACATGAAAATCCATGCTTAGAAAGTTGTTTCATGTCACATATGCTCGATTGCACTCATTTCACTCAAAATCAATGTTCCTTGTCAAACGGTTGCTTTCTGCCCTGAAAAGGCGATAGAAACAAGCTGAAGGCGCTCCTGCTGAAGGAAAGCTGGTTTCATGCACTCAGTGACACAAAGTGTGTTTTCCTACTTTGAACAAGTGCATATCCCAGTACTATGTTGAAAACTCGTTTCAGACGTGCTTTTACAGTTCAAATGACCAATATGAAGAAAATGTGTTAAAAGCTCGAAAACATGAAAATCCATGCTTAGAAAGTTGTTTCATGTCACATATGCTCGATTGCACTCATTTCACTCAAAATCAATGTTCCTTGTCAAAAGGTTGCTTTCTGCCCTGAAAAGGCGATAGAAACAGGCTGAAGGCGCTCCTGCTGAAGGAAAGCTGGTTTCATGCACTCAGTGACACAAAGTGTGTTTTCCTACTCTGATCAAGTGCATATCCCAGTACTATGTTGAAAACTCGTTTCAGACGTGCTTTTACAGTTAAAATGACCAATATGAAGAAAATGTGTTAAAAGCTCGAAAACATGAAAATCTATGCTTAGAAAGTTGTTTCATGTCACATATGCTCGAATGCACTCATTTCACTCAAAATCAATGTTCCTTGTCAAACGGTTGCTTTCTGCCCTGAAAAGGCGATAGAAACAGGCTGAAGGCGCTCCTGCTGAAGGAAAGCTGGTTTCATGCACTCAGTGACACAAAGTGTGTTTTCCTACTCTGATCAAGTGCATATCCCAGTACTATGTTGAAAACTCGTTTCAGACGTGCTTTTACAGTTAAAATGACCAATATGAAGAAAATGTGTTAAAAGCTCGAAAACATGAAAATCCATGCTTAGAAAGTTGTTTCATGTCACATATGCTCGATTGCACTCATTTCACTCAAAATCAATGTTCCTTGTCAAACGGTTGCTTTCTGCCCTGAAAAGGCGATAGAAACAGGCTGAAGGCGCTCCTGCTGATGGAAAGCTGGTTTCATGCACTCAGTGACACAAAGTGTGTTTTCCTACTCTGATCAAGTGCATATCCCAGTACTATGTTGAAAACTCGTTTCAGACGTGCTTTTACAGTTAAAATGACCAATATGAAGAAAATGTGTTAAAAGCTCGAAAACATGAAAATCCATGCTTAGAAAGTTGTTTCATGTCACATATGCTCGATTGCACTCATTTCACTCAAAATCAATGTTCCTTGTCAAACGGTTGCTTTCTGCCCTGAAAAGGCGATAGAAACAGGCTGAAGGCGCTCCTGCTGATGGAAAGCTGGTTTCATGCACTCAGTGACACAAAGTGTGTATTCCCACTTTGAACAAGTGCATATCCCAGTACTATGTTGAAAACTCGTTTCAGACGTGCTTTTACAGTTAAAATGACCAATATGAAGAAAATGTGTTAAAAGCTCGAAAACATGAAAATCCATGCTTAGAAAGTTGTTTCATGTCACATATGCTCGATTGCACTCATTTCACTCAAAATCAATGTTCCTTGTCAAACGGTTGCTTTCTGCCCTGAAAAGGCGATAGAAACAAGCTGAAGGCGCTCCTGCTGAAGGAAAGCTGGTTTCATGCACTCAGTGACACAAAGTGTGTTTTCCTACTTTGAACAAGTGCATATCCCAGTACTATGTTGAAAACTCGTTTCAGACGTGCTTTTACAGTTCAAATGACCAATATGAAGAAAATGTGTTAAAAGCTCGAAAACATGAAAATCCATGCTTAGAAAGTTGTTTCATGTCACATATGCTCGATTGCACTCATTTCACTCAAAATCAATGTTCCTTGTCAAAAGGTTGCTTTCTGCCCTGAAAAGGCGATAGAAACAGGCTGAAGGCGCTCCTGCTGAAGGAAAGCTGGTTTCATGCACTCAGTGACACAAAGTGTGTTTTCCTACTCTGATCAAGTGCATATCCCAGTACTATGTTGAAAACTCGTTTCAGACGTGCTTTTACAGTTAAAATGACCAATATGAAGAAAATGTGTTAAAAGCTCGAAAACATGAAAATCTATGCTTAGAAAGTTGTTTCATGTCACATATGCTCGAATGCACTCATTTCACTCAAAATCAATGTTCCTTGTCAAACGGTTGCTTTCTGCCCTGAAAAGGCGATAGAAACAGGCTGAAGGCGCTCCTGCTGAAGGAAAGCTGGTTTCATGCACTCAGTGACACAAAGTGTGTTTTCCTACTCTGATCAAGTGCATATCCCAGTACTATGTTGAAAACTCGTTTCAGACGTGCTTTTACAGTTAAAATGACCAATATGAAGAAAATGTGTTAAAAGCTCGAAAACATGAAAATCCATGCTTAGAAAGTTGTTTCATGTCACATATGCTCGATTGCACTCATTTCACTCAAAATCAATGTTCCTTGTCAAACGGTTGCTTTCTGCCCTGAAAAGGCGATAGAAACAGGCTGAAGGCGCTCCTGCTGATGGAAAGCTGGTTTCATGCACTCAGTGACACAAAGTGTGTTTTCCTACTCTGATCAAGTGCATATCCCAGTACTATGTTGAAAACTCGTTTCAGACGTGCTTTTACAGTTAAAATGACCAATATGAAGAAAATGTGTTAAAAGCTCGAAAACATGAAAATCCATGCTTAGAAAGTTGTTTCATGTCACATATGCTCGATTGCACTCATTTCACTCAAAATCAATGTTCCTTGTCAAACGGTTGCTTTCTGCCCTGAAAAGGCGATAGAAACAGGCTGAAGGCGCTCCTGCTGATGGAAAGCTGGTTTCATGCACTCAGTGACACAAAGTGTGTATTCCCACTTTGAACAAGTGCATATCCCAGTACTATGTTGAAAACTCGTTTCAGACGTGCTTTTACAGTTAAAATGACCAATATGAAGAAAATGTGTTAAAAGCTCGAAAACATGAAAATCCATGCTTAGAAAGTTGTTTCATGTCACATATGCTCGATTGCACTCATTTCACTCAAAATCAATGTTCCTTGTCAAACGGTTGCTTTCTGCCCTGAAAAGGCGATAGAAACAAGCTGAAGGCGCTCCTGCTGAAGGAAAGCTGGTTTCATGCACTCAGTGACACAAAGTGTGTTTTCCTACTTTGAACAAGTGCATATCCCAGTACTATGTTGAAAACTCGTTTCAGACGTGCTTTTACAGTTCAAATGACCAATATGAAGAAAATGTGTTAAAAGCTCGAAAACATGAAAATCCATGCTTAGAAAGTTGTTTCATGTCACATATGCTCGATTGCACTCATTTCACTCAAAATCAATGTTCCTTGTCAAAAGGTTGCTTTCTGCCCTGAAAAGGCGATAGAAACAGGCTGAAGGCGCTCCTGCTGAAGGAAAGCTGGTTTCATGCACTCAGTGACACAAAGTGTGTTTTCCTACTCTGATCAAGTGCATATCCCAGTACTATGTTGAAAACTCGTTTCAGACGTGCTTTTACAGTTAAAATGACCAATATGAAGAAAATGTGTTAAAAGCTCGAAAACATGAAAATCTATGCTTAGAAAGTTGTTTCATGTCACATATGCTCGAATGCACTCATTTCACTCAAAATCAATGTTCCTTGTCAAACGGTTGCTTTCTGCCCTGAAAAGGCGATAGAAACAGGCTGAAGGCGCTCCTGCTGAAGGAAAGCTGGTTTCATGCACTCAGTGACACAAAGTGTGTTTTCCTACTCTGATCAAGTGCATATCCCAGTACTATGTTGAAAACTCGTTTCAGACGTGCTTTTACAGTTAAAATGACCAATATGAAGAAAATGTGTTAAAAGCTCGAAAACATGAAAATCCATGCTTAGAAAGTTGTTTCATGTCACATATGCTCGATTGCACTCATTTCACTCAAAATCAATGTTCCTTGTCAAACGGTTGCTTTCTGCCCTGAAAAGGCGATAGAAACAGGCTGAAGGCGCTCCTGCTGATGGAAAGCTGGTTTCATGCACTCAGTGACACAAAGTGTGTTTTCCTACTCTGATCAAGTGCATATCCCAGTACTATGTTGAAAACTCGTTTCAGACGTGCTTTTACAGTTAAAATGACCAATATGAAGAAAATGTGTTAAAAGCTCGAAAACATGAAAATCCATGCTTAGAAAGTTGTTTCATGTCACATATGCTCGATTGCACTCATTTCACTCAAAATCAATGTTCCTTGTCAAACGGTTGCTTTCTGCCCTGAAAAGGCGATAGAAACAGGCTGAAGGCGCTCCTGCTGATGGAAAGCTGGTTTCATGCACTCAGTGACACAAAGTGTGTATTCCCACTTTGAACAAGTGCATATCCCAGTACTATGTTGAAAACTCGTTTCAGACGTGCTTTTACAGTTAAAATGACCAATATGAAGAAAATGTGTTAAAAGCTCGAAAACATGAAAATCCATGCTTAGAAAGTTGTTTCATGTCACATATGCTCGATTGCACTCATTTCACTCAAAATCAATGTTCCTTGTCAAACGGTTGCTTTCTGCCCTGAAAAGGCGATAGAAACAGGCTGAAGGCGCTCCTGCTGAAGGAAAGCTGGTTTCATGCACTCAGTGACACAAAGTGTGTTTTCCTACTCTGATCAAGTGCATATCCCAGTACTATGTTGAAAACTCGTTTCAGACGTGCTTTTACAGTTAAAATGACCAATATGAAGAAAATGTGTTAAAAGCTCGAAAACATGAAAATCTATGCTTAGAAAGTTGTTTCATGTCACATATGCTCGAATGCACTCATTTCACTCAAAATCAATGTTCCTTGTCAAACGGTTGCTTTCTGCCCTGAAAAGGCGATAGAAACAGGCTGAAGGCGCTCCTGCTGAAGGAAAGCTGGTTTCATGCACTCAGTGACACAAAGTGTGTTTTCCTACTCTGATCAAGTGCATATCCCAGTACTATGTTGAAAACTCGTTTCAGACGTGCTTTTACAGTTAAAATGACCAATATGAAGAAAATGTGTTAAAAGCTCGAAAACATGAAAATCCATGCTTAGAAAGTTGTTTCATGTCACATATGCTCGATTGCACTCATTTCACTCAAAATCAATGTTCCTTGTCAAACGGTTGCTTTCTGCCCTGAAAAGGCGATAGAAACAGGCTGAAGGCGCTCCTGCTGATGGAAAGCTGGTTTCATGCACTCAGTGACACAAAGTGTGTTTTCCTACTCTGATCAAGTGCATATCCCAGTACTATGTTGAAAACTCGTTTCAGACGTGCTTTTACAGTTAAAATGACCAATATGAAGAAAATGTGTTAAAAGCTCGAAAACATGAAAATCCATGCTTAGAAAGTTGTTTCATGTCACATATGCTCGATTGCACTCATTTCACTCAAAATCAATGTTCCTTGTCAAACGGTTGCTTTCTGCCCTGAAAAGGCGATAGAAACAGGCTGAAGGCGCTCCTGCTGAAGGAAAGCTGGTTTCATGCACTCAGTGACACAAAGTGTGTTTTCCTACTCTGATTAAGTGCATATCCCAGTACTATGTTGAAAACTCGTTTCAGACGTGCTTTTACAGTTAAAATGACCAATATGAAGAAAATGTGTTAAAAGCTCGAAAACATGAAAATCCATGCTTAGAAAGTTGTTTCATGTCACATATGCTCGATTGCACTCATTTCACTCAAAATCAATGTTCCTTGTCAAAAGGTTGCTTTCTGCCCTGAAAAGGCGATAGAAACAGGCTGAAGGCGCTCCTGCTGATGGAAAGCTGGTTTCATGCACTCAGTGACACAAAGTGTGTATTCCCACTTTGAACAAGTGCATATCCCAGTACTATGTTGAAAACTCGTTTCAGACGTGCTTTTACAGTTAAAATGACCAATATGAAGAAAATGTGTTAAAAGCTCGAAAACATGAAAATCCATGCTTAGAAAGTTGTTTCATGTCACATATGCTCGATTGCACTCATTTCACTCAAAATCAATGTTCCTTGTCAAACGGTTGCTTTCTGCCCTGAAAAGGCGATAGAAACAAGCTGAAGGCGCTCCTGCTGAAGGAAAGCTGGTTTCATGTACTCAGTGACACAAAGTGTGTTTTCCTACTTTGAACAAGTGCATATCCCAGTACTATGTTGAAAACTCGTTTCAGACGTGCTTTTACAGTTCAAATGACCAATATGAAGAAAATGTGTTAAAAGCTCGAAAACATGAAAATCCATGCTTAGAAAGTTGTTTCATGTCACATATGCTCGATTGCACTCATTTCACTCAAAATCAATGTTCCTTGTCAAAAGGTTGCTTTCTGCCCTGAAAAGGCGATAGAAACAGGCTGAAGGCGCTCCTGCTGAAGGAAAGCTGGTTTCATGCACTCAGTGACACAAAGTGTGTTTTCCTACTCTGATTAATTGCATATCCCAGTACTATGTTGAAAACTCGTTTCAGACGTGCTTTTACAGTTAAAATGACCAATATGAAGAAAATGTGTTAAAAGCTCGAAAACATGAAAATCCATGCTTAGAAAGTTGTTTCATGTCACATATGCTCGATTGCACTCATTTCACTCAAAATCAATGTTCCTTGTCAAACGGTTGCTTTCTGCCCTGAAAAGGCGATAGAAACAAGCTGAAGGCGCTCCTGCTGAAGGAAAGCTGGTTTCATGCACTCAGTGACACAAAGTGTGTTTTCCTACTTTGAACAAGTGCATATCCCAGTACTATGTTGAAAACTCGTTTCAGACGTGCTTTTACAGTTCAAATGACCAATAGAAAGAAAATGTGTTAAAAGCTCGAAAACATGAAAATCCATGCTTAGAAAGTTGTTTCATGTCACATATGCTCGATTGCACTCATTTCACTCAAAATCAATGTTCCTTGTCAAACGGTTGCTTTCTGCTCTGAAAAGGCGATAGAAACAGGCTGAAGGCGCTCCTGCTGAAGGAAAGCTGGTTTCATGCACTCAGTGACACAAAGTGTGTTTTCCTACTCTGATCAAGTGCATATCCCAGTACTATGTTGAAAACTCGTTTCAGACGTTCTTTTACAGTTAAAATGACCAATATGAAGAAAATGTGTTAAAAGCTCGAAAACATGAAAATCCATGCTTAGAAAGTTGTTTCATGTCACATATGCTCGATTGCACTCATTTCACTCAAAATCAATGTTCCTTGTCAAACGGTTGCTTTCTGCCCTGAAAAGGCGATAGAAACAAGCTGAAGGCGCTCCTGCTGAAGGAAAGCTGGTTTCATGCACTCAGTGACACAAAGTGTGTTTTCCTACTTTGAACAAGTGCATATCCCAGTACTATGTTGAAAACTCGTTTCAGACGTGCTTTTACAGTTCAAATGACCAATATGAAGAAAATGTGTTAAAAGCTCGAAAACATGAAAATCCATGCTTAGAAAGTTGTTTCATGTCACATATGCTCGATTGCACTCATTTCACTCAAAATCAATGTTCCTTGTCAAACGGTTGCTTTCTGCCCTGAAAAGGCGATAGAAACAGGCTGAAGGCGCTCCTGCTGAAGGAAAGCTGGTTTCATGCACTCAGTGACACAAAGTGTGTTTTCCTACTTTGAACAAGTGCATATCCCAGTACTATGTTGAAAATTCGTTGCAGACGTGCTTTTACAGTTCAAATGACCAATATGAAGAAAATGTGTTAAAAGCTCGAAAACATGAAAATCCATGCTTAGAAAGTTGTTTCATGTCACATATGCTCGATTGCACTCATTTCACTCAAAATCAATGTTCCTTGTCAAACGGTTGCTTTCTGCCCTGAAAAGGCGATAGAAACAGGCTGAAGGCGCTCCTGCTGAAGGAAAGCTGGTTTCATGCACTCAGTGACACAAAGTGTGTTTTCCTACTCTGATCAAGTGCATATCCCAGTACTATGTTGAAAACTCGTTTCAGACGTTCTTTTACAGTTAAAATGACCAATATGAAGAAAATGTGTTAAAAGCTCGAAAACATGAAAATCCATGCTTAGAAAGTTGTTTCATGTCACATATGCTCGATTGCACTCATTTCACTCAAAATCAATGTTCCTTGTCAAACGGTTGCTTTCTGCCCTGAAAAGGCGATAGAAACAGGCTGAAGGCGCTCCTGCTGATGGAAAGCTGGTTTCATGCACTCAGTGACACAAAGTGTGTATTCCCACTTTGAACAAGTGCATATCCCAGTACTATGTTGAAAACTCGTTTCAGACGTGCTTTTACAGTTAAAATGACCAATATGAAGAAAATGTGTTAAAAGCTCGAAAACATGAAAATCCATGCTTAGAAAGTTGTTTCATGTCACATATGCTCGATTGCACTCATTTCACTCAAAATCAATGTTCCTTGTCAAACGGTTGCTTTCTGCCCTGAAAAGGCGATAGAAACAAGCTGAAGGCGCTCCTGCTGAAGGAAAGCTGGTTTCATGCACTCAGTGACACAAAGTGTGTTTTCCTACTTTGAACAAGTGCATATCCCAGTACTATGTTGAAAACTCGTTTCAGACGTGCTTTTACAGTTCAAATGACCAATATGAAGAAAATGTGTTAAAAGCTCGAAAACATGAAAATCCATGCTTAGAAAGTTGTTTCATGTCACATATGCTCGATTGCACTCATTTCACTCAAAATCAATGTTCCTTGTCAAAAGGTTGCTTTCTGCCCTGAAAAGGCGATAGAAACAGGCTGAAGGCGCTCCTGCTGAAGGAAAGCTGGTTTCATGCACTCAGTGACACAAAGTGTGTTTTCCTACTCTGATCAAGTGCATATCCCAGTACTATGTTGAAAACTCGTTTCAGACGTGCTTTTACAGTTAAAATGACCAATATGAAGAAAATGTGTTAAAAGCTCGAAAACATGAAAATCTATGCTTAGAAAGTTGTTTCATGTCACATATGCTCGAATGCACTCATTTCACTCAAAATCAATGTTCCTTGTCAAACGGTTGCTTTCTGCCCTGAAAAGGCGATAGAAACAGGCTGAAGGCGCTCCTGCTGAAGGAAAGCTGGTTTCATGCACTCAGTGACACAAAGTGTGTTTTCCTACTCTGATCAAGTGCATATCCCAGTACTATGTTGAAAACTCGTTTCAGACGTGCTTTTACAGTTAAAATGACCAATATGAAGAAAATGTGTTAAAAGCTCGAAAACATGAAAATCCATGCTTAGAAAGTTGTTTCATGTCACATATGCTCGATTGCACTCATTTCACTCAAAATCAATGTTCCTTGTCAAACGGTTGCTTTCTGCCCTGAAAAGGCGATAGAAACAGGCTGAAGGCGCTCCTGCTGATGGAAAGCTGGTTTCATGCACTCAGTGACACAAAGTGTGTTTTCCTACTCTGATCAAGTGCATATCCCAGTACTATGTTGAAAACTCGTTTCAGACGTGCTTTTACAGTTAAAATGACCAATATGAAGAAAATGTGTTAAAAGCTCGAAAACATGAAAATCCATGCTTAGAAAGTTGTTTCATGTCACATATGCTCGATTGCACTCATTTCACTCAAAATCAATGTTCCTTGTCAAACGGTTGCTTTCTGCCCTGAAAAGGCGATAGAAACAGGCTGAAGGCGCTCCTGCTGAAGGAAAGCTGGTTTCATGCACTCAGTGACACAAAGTGTGTTTTCCTACTCTGATTAAGTGCATATCCCAGTACTATGTTGAAAACTCGTTTCAGACGTGCTTTTACAGTTAAAATGACCAATATGAAGAAAATGTGTTAAAAGCTCGAAAACATGAAAATCCATGCTTAGAAAGTTGTTTCATGTCACATATGCTCGATTGCACTCATTTCACTCAAAATCAATGTTCCTTGTCAAAAGGTTGCTTTCTGCCCTGAAAAGGCGATAGAAACAGGCTGAAGGCGCTCCTGCTGATGGAAAGCTGGTTTCATGCACTCAGTGACACAAAGTGTGTATTCCCACTTTGAACAAGTGCATATCCCAGTACTATGTTGAAAACTCGTTTCAGACGTGCTTTTACAGTTAAAATGACCAATATGAAGAAAATGTGTTAAAAGCTCGAAAACATGAAAATCCATGCTTAGAAAGTTGTTTCATGTCACATATGCTCGATTGCACTCATTTCACTCAAAATCAATGTTCCTTGTCAAACGGTTGCTTTCTGCCCTGAAAAGGCGATAGAAACAAGCTGAAGGCGCTCCTGCTGAAGGAAAGCTGGTTTCATGTACTCAGTGACACAAAGTGTGTTTTCCTACTTTGAACAAGTGCATATCCCAGTACTATGTTGAAAACTCGTTTCAGACGTGCTTTTACAGTTCAAATGACCAATATGAAGAAAATGTGTTAAAAGCTCGAAAACATGAAAATCCATGCTTAGAAAGTTGTTTCATGTCACATATGCTCGATTGCACTCATTTCACTCAAAATCAATGTTCCTTGTCAAAAGGTTGCTTTCTGCCCTGAAAAGGCGATAGAAACAGGCTGAAGGCGCTCCTGCTGAAGGAAAGCTGGTTTCATGCACTCAGTGACACAAAGTGTGTTTTCCTACTCTGATTAATTGCATATCCCAGTACTATGTTGAAAACTCGTTTCAGACGTGCTTTTACAGTTAAAATGACCAATATGAAGAAAATGTGTTAAAAGCTCGAAAACATGAAAATCCATGCTTAGAAAGTTGTTTCATGTCACATATGCTCGATTGCACTCATTTCACTCAAAATCAATGTTCCTTGTCAAACGGTTGCTTTCTGCCCTGAAAAGGCGATAGAAACAAGCTGAAGGCGCTCCTGCTGAAGGAAAGCTGGTTTCATGCACTCAGTGACACAAAGTGTGTTTTCCTACTTTGAACAAGTGCATATCCCAGTACTATGTTGAAAACTCGTTTCAGACGTGCTTTTACAGTTCAAATGACCAATAGAAAGAAAATGTGTTAAAAGCTCGAAAACATGAAAATCCATGCTTAGAAAGTTGTTTCATGTCACATATGCTCGATTGCACTCATTTCACTCAAAATCAATGTTCCTTGTCAAACGGTTGCTTTCTGCTCTGAAAAGGCGATAGAAACAGGCTGAAGGCGCTCCTGCTGAAGGAAAGCTGGTTTCATGCACTCAGTGACACAAAGTGTGTTTTCCTACTCTGATCAAGTGCATATCCCAGTACTATGTTGAAAACTCGTTTCAGACGTTCTTTTACAGTTAAAATGACCAATATGAAGAAAATGTGTTAAAAGCTCGAAAACATGAAAATCCATGCTTAGAAAGTTGTTTCATGTCACATATGCTCGATTGCACTCATTTCACTCAAAATCAATGTTCCTTGTCAAACGGTTGCTTTCTGCCCTGAAAAGGCGATAGAAACAAGCTGAAGGCGCTCCTGCTGAAGGAAAGCTGGTTTCATGCACTCAGTGACACAAAGTGTGTTTTCCTACTTTGAACAAGTGCATATCCCAGTACTATGTTGAAAACTCGTTTCAGACGTGCTTTTACAGTTCAAATGACCAATATGAAGAAAATGTGTTAAAAGCTCGAAAACATGAAAATCCATGCTTAGAAAGTTGTTTCATGTCACATATGCTCGATTGCACTCATTTCACTCAAAATCAATGTTCCTTGTCAAACGGTTGCTTTCTGCCCTGAAAAGGCGATAGAAACAGGCTGAAGGCGCTCCTGCTGAAGGAAAGCTGGTTTCATGCACTCAGTGACACAAAGTGTGTTTTCCTACTTTGAACAAGTGCATATCCCAGTACTATGTTGAAAATTCGTTGCAGACGTGCTTTTACAGTTAAAATGACCAATATGAAGAAAATGTGTTTAAAAGCTCGAAAACATGAAAATCCATGCTTAGAAAGTTGTTTCATGTCACATATGCTCGATTGCACTCATTTCACTCAAAATCAATGTTCCTTGTCAAACGGTTGCTTTCTGCCCTGAAAAGGCGATAGAAACAGGCTGAAGGCGCTCCTGCTGAAGGAAAGCTGGTTTCATGCACTCAGTGACACAAAGTGTGTTTTCCTACTCTGATTAATTGCATATCCCAGTACTATGTTGAAAACTCGTTTCAGACGTGCTTTTACAGTTAAAATGACCAATATGAAGAAAATGTGTTAAAAGCTCGAAAACATGAAAATCTATGCTTAGAAAGTTGTTTCATGTCACATATGCTCGAATGCACTCATTTCACTCAAAATCAATGTTCCTTGTCAAACGGTTGCTTTTTTTGCCCTGAAAAGGCGATAGAAACAGGCTGAAGGCGCTCCTGCTGAAGGAAAGCTGGTTTCATGCACTCAGTGACACAAAGTGTGTTTTCCTACTTTGAACAAGTGCATATCCCAGTACTATGTTGAAAATTCGTTGCAGACGTGCTTTTACATTTAAAATGACCAATATGAAGAAAATGTGTTTAAAAGCTCGAAAACATGAAAATCTATGCTTAGAAAGTTGTTTCATGTCACATATGCTCGAATGCACTCATTTCACTCAAAATCAATGTTCCTTGTCAAACGGTTGCTTTTTTTGCCCTGAAAAGGCGATAGAAACAGGCTGAAGGCGCTCCTGCTGAAGGAAAGCTGGTTTCATGCACTCAGTGACACAAAGTGTGTTTTCCTACTCTGATCAAGTGCATATCCCAGTACTATGTTGAAAACTCGTTTCAGACGTGCTTTTACAGTTAAAATGACCAATATGAAGAAAATGTGTTAAAAGCTCGAAAACATGAAAATCCATGCTTAGAAAGTTGTTTCATGTCACATATGCTCGATTGCACTCATTTCACTCAAAATCAATGTTCCTTGTCAAACGGTTGCTTTCTGCCCTGAAAAGGCGATAGAAAACAGGCTGAAGGCGCTCCTGCTGAAGGAAAGCTGGTTTCATGCACTCAGTGACACAAAGTGTGTTTTCCTACTCTGATCAAGTGCATATCCCAGTACTATGTTGAAAACTCGTTTCAGACGTTCTTTTACAGTTAAAATGACCAATATGAAGAAAATGTGTTAAAAGCTCGAAAACATGAAAATCCATGCTTAGAAAGTTGTTTCATGTCACATATGCTCGATTGCACTCATTTCACTCAAAATCAATGTTCCTTGTCAAAAGGTTGCTTTCTGCCCTGAAAAGGCGATAGAAACAGGCTGAAGGCGCTCCTGCTGAAGGAAAGCTGGTTTCATGCACTCAGTGACACAAAGTGTGTTTTCCTACTTTGAACAAGTGCATATCCCAGTACTATGTTGAAAAGTCGTTGCAGACGTGCTTTTACAGTTAAAATGACCAATATGAAGAAAATGTGTTTAAAAGCTCGAAAACATGAAAATCTATGCTTAGAAAGTTGTTTCATGTCACATATGCTCGAATGCACTCATTTCACTCAAAATCAATGTTCCTTGTCAAACGGTTGCTTTTTTTGCCCTGAAAAGGCGATAGAAACAGGCTGAAGGCGCTCCTGCTGAAGGAAAGCTGGTTTCATGCACTCAGTGACACAAAGTGTGTTTTCCTACTCTGATCAAGTGCATATCCCAGTACTATGTTGAAAACTCGTTTCAGACGTGCTTTTACAGATAAAATGACCAATATGAAGAAAATGTGTTAAAATCTCGAAAACATGAAAATCCATGCTTAGAAAGTTGTTTCATGTCACATATGCTCGATTGCACTCATTTCACTCAAAATCAATGTTCCTTGTCAAACGGTTGCTTTCTGCTCTGAAAAGGCGATAGAAACAGGCTGAAGGCGCTCCTGCTGAAGGAAAGCTGGTTTCATGCACTCAGTGACACAAAGTGTGTTTTCCTACTCTGATCAAGTGCATATCCCAGTACTATGTTGAAAACTCGTTTCAGACGTTCTTTTACAGTTAAAATGACCAATATGAAGAAAATGTGTTAAAAGCTCGAAAACATGAAAATCCATGCTTAGAAAGTTGTTTCATGTCACATATGCTCGATTGCACTCATTTCACTCAAAATCAATGTTCCTTGTCAAAAGGTTGCTTTCTGCCCTGAAAAGGCGATAGAAACAGGCTGAAGGCGCTCCTGCTGAAGGAAAGCTGGTTTCATGCACTCAGTGACACAAAGTGTGTTTTCCTACTTTGAACAAGTGCATATCCCAGTACTATGTTGAAAACTCGTTGCAGACGTGCTTTTACAGTTAAAATGACCAATATGAAGAAAATGTGTTAAAAGCTCGAAAACATGAAAATCCATGCTTAGAAAGTTGTTTCATGTCACATATGCTCGATTGCACTCATTTCACTCAAAATCAATGTTCCTTGTCAAACGGTTGCTTTCTGCCCTGAAAAGGCGATAGAAACAGGCTGAAGGCGCTCCTGCTGATGGAAAGCTGGTTTCATGCACTCAGTGACACAAAGTGTGTATTCCCACTTTGAACAAGTGCATATCCCAGTACTATGTTGAAAACTCGTTTCAGACGTGCTTTTACAGTTAAAATGACCAATATGAAGAAAATGTGTTAAAAGCTCGAAAACATGAAAATCTATGCTTAGAAAGTTGTTTCATGTCACATATGCTCGAATGCACTCATTTCACTCAAAATCAATGTTCCTTGTCAAACGGTTGCTTTTTTTGCCCTGAAAAGGCGATAGAAACAGGCTGAAGGCGCTCCTGCTGAAGGAAAGCTGGTTTCATGCACTCAGTGACACAAAGTGTGTTTTCCTACTCTGATCAAGTGCATATCCCAGTACTATGTTGAAAACTCGTTTCAGACGTGCTTTTACAGTTAAAATGACCAATATGAAGAAAATGTGTTAAAAGCTCGAAAACATGAAAATCCATGCTTAGAAAGTTGTTTCATGTCACATATGCTCGATTGCACTCATTTCACTCAAAATCAATGTTCCTTGTCAAACGGTTGCTTTCTGCCCTGAAAAGGCGATAGAAAACAGGCTGAAGGCGCTCCTGCTGAAGGAAAGCTGGTTTCATGCACTCAGTGACACAAAGTGTGTTTTCCTACTCTGATCAAGTGCATATCCCAGTACTATGTTGAAAACTCGTTTCAGACGTTCTTTTACAGTTAAAATGACCAATATGAAGAAAATGTGTTAAAAGCTCGAAAACATGAAAATCCATGCTTAGAAAGTTGTTTCATGTCACATATGCTCGATTGCACTCATTTCACTCAAAATCAATGTTCCTTGTCAAAAGGTTGCTTTCTGCCCTGAAAAGGCGATAGAAACAGGCTGAAGGCGCTCCTGCTGAAGGAAAGCTGGTTTCATGCACTCAGTGACACAAAGTGTGTTTTCCTACTTTGAACAAGTGCATATCCCAGTACTATGTTGAAAAGTCGTTGCAGACGTGCTTTTACAGTTAAAATGACCAATATGAAGAAAATGTGTTTAAAAGCTCGAAAACATGAAAATCTATGCTTAGAAAGTTGTTTCATGTCACATATGCTCGAATGCACTCATTTCACTCAAAATCAATGTTCCTTGTCAAACGGTTGCTTTTTTTGCCCTGAAAAGGCGATAGAAACAGGCTGAAGGCGCTCCTGCTGAAGGAAAGCTGGTTTCATGCACTCAGTGACACAAAGTGTGTTTTCCTACTCTGATCAAGTGCATATCCCAGTACTATGTTGAAAACTCGTTTCAGACGTGCTTTTACAGTTAAAATGACCAATATGAAGAAAATGTGTTAAAATCTCGAAAACATGAAAATCCATGCTTAGAAAGTTGTTTCATGTCACATATGCTCGATTGCACTCATTTCACTCAAAATCAATGTTCCTTGTCAAACGGTTGCTTTCTGCTCTGAAAAGGCGATAGAAACAGGCTGAAGGCGCTCCTGCTGAAGGAAAGCTGGTTTCATGCACTCAGTGACACAAAGTGTGTTTTCCTACTCTGATCAAGTGCATATCCCAGTACTATGTTGAAAACTCGTTTCAGACGTTCTTTTACAGTTAAAATGACCAATATGAAGAAAATGTGTTAAAAGCTCGAAAACATGAAAATCCATGCTTAGAAAGTTGTTTCATGTCACATATGCTCGATTGCACTCATTTCACTCAAAATCAATGTTCCTTGTCAAAAGGTTGCTTTCTGCCCTGAAAAGGCGATAGAAACAGGCTGAAGGCGCTCCTGCTGAAGGAAAGCTGGTTTCATGCACTCAGTGACACAAAGTGTGTTTTCCTACTTTGAACAAGTGCATATCCCAGTACTATGTTGAAAACTCGTTGCAGACGTGCTTTTACAGTTAAAATGACCAATATGAAGAAAATGTGTTAAAAGCTCGAAAACATGAAAATCCATGCTTAGAAAGTTGTTTCATGTCACATATGCTCGATTGCACTCATTTCACTCAAAATCAATGTTCCTTGTCAAACGGTTGCTTTCTGCCCTGAAAAGGCGATAGAAACAGGCTGAAGGCGCTCCTGCTGATGGAAAGCTGGTTTCATGCACTCAGTGACACAAAGTGTGTATTCCCACTTTGAACAAGTGCATATCCCAGTACTATGTTGAAAACTCGTTTCAGACGTGCTTTTACAGTTAAAATGACCAATATGAAGAAAATGTGTTAAAAGCTCGAAAACATGAAAATCCATGCTTAGAAAGTTGTTTCATGTCACATATGCTCGATTGCACTCATTTCACTCAAAATCAATGTTCCTTGTCAAACGGTTGCTTTCTGCCCTGAAAAGGCGATAGAAACAAGCTGAAGGCGCTCCTGCTGAAGGAAAGCTGGTTTCATGCACTCAGTGACACAAAGTGTGTTTTCCTACTTTGAACAAGTGCATATCCCAGTACTATGTTGAAAACTCGTTTCAGACGTGCTTTTACAGTTCAAATGACCAATATGAAGAAAATGTGTTAAAAGCTCGAAAACATGAAAATCCATGCTTAGAAAGTTGTTTCATGTCACATATGCTCGATTGCACTCATTTCACTCAAAATCAATGTTCCTTGTCAAAAGGTTGCTTTCTGCCCTGAAAAGGCGATAGAAACAGGCTGAAGGCGCTCCTGCTGAAAGAAAGCTGGTTTCATGCACTCAGTGACACAAAGTGTGTTTTCCTACTCTGATTAATTGCATATCCCAGTACTATGTTGAAAACTCGTTTCAGACGTGCTTTTACAGTTAAAATGACCAATATGAAGAAAATGTGTTAAAAGCTCGAAAACATGAAAATCTATGCTTAGAAAGTTGTTTCATGTCACATATGCTCGAATGCACTCATTTCACTCAAAATCAATGTTCCTTGTCAAACGGTTGCTTTCTGCCCTGAAAAGGCGATAGAAACAGGCTGAAGGCGCTCCTGCTGAAGGAAAGCTGGTTTCATGCACTCAGTGACACAAAGTGTGTTTTCCTACTCTGATCAAGTGCATATCCCAGTACTATGTTGAAAACTCGTTTCAGACGTGCTTTTACAGTTAAAATGACCAATATGAAGAAAATGTGTTAAAAGCTCGAAAACATGAAAATCCATGCTTAGAAAGTTGTTTCATGTCACATATGCTCGATTGCACTCATTTCACTCAAAATCAATGTTCCTTGTCAAACGGTTGCTTTCTGCCCTGAAAAGGCGATAGAAACAGGCTGAAGGCGCTCCTGCTGATGGAAAGCTGGTTTCATGCACTCAGTGACACAAAGTGTGTATTCCCACTTTGAACAAGTGCATATCCCAGTACTATGTTGAAAACTCGTTTCAGACGTGCTTTTACAGTTAAAATGACCAATATGAAGAAAATGTGTTAAAAGCTCGAAAACATGAAAATCCATGCTTAGAAAGTTGTTTCATGTCACATATGCTCGATTGCACTCATTTCACTCAAAATCAATGTTCCTTGTCAAACGGTTGCTTTCTGCCCTGAAAAGGCGATAGAAACAAGCTGAAGGCGCTCCTGCTGAAGGAAAGCTGGTTTCATGCACTCAGTGACACAAAGTGTGTTTTCCTACTTTGAACAAGTGCATATCCCAGTACTATGTTGAAAACTCGTTTCAGACGTGCTTTTACAGTTCAAATGACCAATAGAAAGAAAATGTGTTAAAAGCTCGAAAACATGAAAATCCATGCTTAGAAAGTTGTTTCATGTCACATATGCTCGATTGCACTCATTATCAATGTTCCTTGTCAAACGGTTGCTTTCTGCTCTGAAAAGGCGATAGAAACAGGCTGAAGGCGCTCCTGCTGAAGGAAAGCTGGTTTCATGCACTCAGTGACACAAAGTGTGTTTTCCTACTCTGATCAAGTGCATATCCCAGTACTATGTTGAAAACTCGTTTCAGACGTTCTTTTACAGTTAAAATGACCAATATGAAGAAAATGTGTTAAAAGCTCGAAAACATGAAAATCCATGCTTAGAAAGTTGTTTCATGTCACATATGCTCGATTGCACTCATTTCACTCAAAATCAATGTTCCTTGTCAAAAGGTTGCTTTCTGCCCTGAAAAGGCGATAGAAACAGGCTGAAGGCGCTCCTGCTGAAGGAAAGCTGGTTTCATGCACTCAGTGACACAAAGTGTGTTTTCCTACTTTGAACAAGTGCATATCCCAGTACTATGTTGAAAACTCGTTGCAGACGTGCTTTTACAGTTAAAATGACCAATATGAAGAAAATGTGTTAAAAGCTCGAAAACATGAAAATCCATGCTTAGAAAGTTGTTTCATGTCACATATGCTCGATTGCACTCATTTCACTCAAAATCAATGTTCCTTGTCAAACGGTTGCTTTCTGCCCTGAAAAGGCGATAGAAACAGGCTGAAGGCGCTCCTGCTGATGGAAAGCTGGTTTCATGCACTCAGTGACACAAAGTGTGTATTCCCACTTTGAACAAGTGCATATCCCAGTACTATGTTGAAAACTCGTTTCAGACGTGCTTTTACAGTTAAAATGACCAATATGAAGAAAATGTGTTAAAAGCTCGAAAACATGAAAATCCATGCTTAGAAAGTTGTTTCATGTCACATATGCTCGATTGCACTCATTTCACTCAAAATCAATGTTCCTTGTCAAACGGTTGCTTTCTGCCCTGAAAAGGCGATAGAAACAAGCTGAAGGCGCTCCTGCTGAAGGAAAGCTGGTTTCATGCACTCAGTGACACAAAGTGTGTTTTCCTACTTTGAACAAGTGCATATCCCAGTACTATGTTGAAAACTCGTTTCAGACGTGCTTTTACAGTTCAAATGACCAATAGAAAGAAAATGTGTTAAAAGCTCGAAAACATGAAAATCCATGCTTAGAAAGTTGTTTCATGTCACATATGCTCGATTGCACTCATTATCAATGTTCCTTGTCAAACGGTTGCTTTCTGCTCTGAAAAGGCGATAGAAACAGGCTGAAGGCGCTCCTGCTGAAGGAAAGCTGGTTTCATGCACTCAGTGACACAAAGTGTGTTTTCCTACTCTGATCAAGTGCATATCCCAGTACTATGTTGAAAACTCGTTTCAGACGTTCTTTTACAGTTAAAATGACCAATATGAAGAAAATGTGTTAAAAGCTCGAAAACATGAAAATCCATGCTTAGAAAGTTGTTTCATGTCACATATGCTCGATTGCACTCATTTCACTCAAAATCAATGTTCCTTGTCAAACGGTTGCTTTCTGCTCTGAAAAGGCGATAGAAACAGGCTGAAGGCGCTCCTGCTGAAGGAAAGCTGGTTTCATGCACTCAGTGACACAAAGTGTGTTTTCCTACTCTGATCAAGTGCATATCCCAGTACTATGTTGAAAACTCGTTTCAGACGTTCTTTTACAGTTAAAATGACCAATATGAAGAAAATGTGTTAAAAGCTCGAAAACATGAAAATCCATGCTTAGAAAGTTGTTTCATGTCACATATGCTCGATTGCACTCATTTCACTCAAAATCAATGTTCCTTGTCAAACGGTTGCTTTCTGCCCTGAAAAGGCGATAGAAACAGGCTGAAGGCGCTCCTGCTGATGGAAAGCTGGTTTCATGCACTCAGTGACACAAAGTGTGTATTCCCACTTTGAACAAGTGCATATCCCAGTACTATGTTGAAAACTCGTTTCAGACGTGCTTTTACAGTTAAAATGACCAATATGAAGAAAATGTGTTAAAAGCTCGAAAACATGAAAATCCATGCTTAGAAAGTTGTTTCATGTCACATATGCTCGATTGCACTCATTTCACTCAAAATCAATGTTCCTTGTCAAACGGTTGCTTTCTGCCCTGAAAAGGCGATAGAAACAAGCTGAAGGCGCTCCTGCTGAAGGAAAGCTGGTTTCATGCACTCAGTGACACAAAGTGTGTTTTCCTACTTTGAACAAGTGCATATCCCAGTACTATGTTGAAAACTCGTTTCAGACGTGCTTTTACAGTTCAAATGACCAATAGAAAGAAAATGTGTTAAAAGCTCGAAAACATGAAAATCCATGCTTAGAAAGTTGTTTCATGTCACATATGCTCGATTGCACTCATTATCAATGTTCCTTGTCAAACGGTTGCTTTCTGCTCTGAAAAGGCGATAGAAACAGGCTGAAGGCGCTCCTGCTGAAGGAAAGCTGGTTTCATGCACTCAGTGACACAAAGTGTGTTTTCCTACTCTGATCAAGTGCATATCCCAGTACTATGTTGAAAACTCGTTTCAGACGTTCTTTTACAGTTAAAATGACCAATATGAAGAAAATGTGTTAAAAGCTCGAAAACATGAAAATCCATGCTTAGAAAGTTGTTTCATGTCACATATGCTCGATTGCACTCATTTCACTCAAAATCAATGTTCCTTGTCAAACGGTTGCTTTCTGCTCTGAAAAGGCGATAGAAACAGGCTGAAGGCGCTCCTGCTGAAGGAAAGCTGGTTTCATGCACTCAGTGACACAAAGTGTGTTTTCCTACTCTGATCAAGTGCATATCCCAGTACTATGTTGAAAACTCGTTTCAGACGTTCTTTTACAGTTAAAATGACCAATATGAAGAAAATGTGTTAAAAGCTCGAAAACATGAAAATCCATGCTTAGAAAGTTGTTTCATGTCACATATGCTCGATTGCACTCATTTCACTCAAAATCAATGTTCCTTGTCAAACGGTTGCTTTCTGCCCTGAAAAGGCGATAGAAACAGGCTGAAGGCGCTCCTGCTGATGGAAAGCTGGTTTCATGCACTCAGTGACACAAAGTGTGTATTCCCACTTTGAACAAGTGCATATCCCAGTACTATGTTGAAAACTCGTTTCAGACGTGCTTTTACAGTTCAAATGACCAATATGAAGAAAATGTGTTAAAAGCTCGAAAACATGAAAATCCATGCTTAGAAAGTTGTTTCATGTCACATATGCTCGATTGCACTCATTTCACTCAAAATCAATGTTCCTTGTCAAACGGTTGCTTTCTGCCCTGAAAAGGCGATAGAAACAAGCTGAAGGCGCTCCTGCTGAAGGAAAGCTGGTTTCATGCACTCAGTGACACAAAGTGTGTTTTCCTACTTTGAACAAGTGCATATCCCAGTACTATGTTGAAAACTCGTTTCAGACGTGCTTTTACAGTTCAAATGACCAATATGAAGAAAATGTGTTAAAAGCTCGAAAACATGAAAATCCATGCTTAGAAAGTTGTTTCATGTCACATATGCTCGATTGCACTCATTTCACTCAAAATCAATGTTCCTTGTCAAAAGGTTGCTTTCTGCCCTGAAAAGGCGATAGAAACAGGCTGAAGGCGCTCCTGCTGAAGGAAAGCTGGTTTCATGCACTCAGTGACACAAAGTGTGTTTTCCTACTCTGATCAAGTGCATATCCCAGTACTATGTTGAAAACTCGTTTCAGACGTGCTTTTACAGTTAAAATGACCAATATGAAGAAAATGTGTTAAAAGCTCGAAAACATGAAAATCTATGCTTAGAAAGTTGTTTCATGTCACATATGCTCGAATGCACTCATTTCACTCAAAATCAATGTTCCTTGTCAAACGGTTGCTTTCTGCCCTGAAAAGGCGATAGAAACAGGCTGAAGGCGCTCCTGCTGAAGGAAAGCTGGTTTCATGCACTCAGTGACACAAAGTGTGTTTTCCTACTCTGATCAAGTGCATATCCCAGTACTATGTTGAAAACTCGTTTCAGACGTGCTTTTACAGTTAAAATGACCAATATGAAGAAAATGTGTTAAAAGCTCGAAAACATGAAAATCCATGCTTAGAAAGTTGTTTCATGTCACATATGCTCGATTGCACTCATTTCACTCAAAATCAATGTTCCTTGTCAAACGGTTGCTTTCTGCCCTGAAAAGGCGATAGAAACAGGCTGAAGGCGCTCCTGCTGATGGAAAGCTGGTTTCATGCACTCAGTGACACAAAGTGTGTTTTCCTACTCTGATCAAGTGCATATCCCAGTACTATGTTGAAAACTCGTTTCAGACGTGCTTTTACAGTTAAAATGACCAATATGAAGAAAATGTGTTAAAAGCTCGAAAACATGAAAATCCATGCTTAGAAAGTTGTTTCATGTCACATATGCTCGATTGCACTCATTTCACTCAAAATCAATGTTCCTTGTCAAACGGTTGCTTTCTGCCCTGAAAAGGCGATAGAAACAGGCTGAAGGCGCTCCTGCTGAAGGAAAGCTGGTTTCATGCACTCAGTGACACAAAGTGTGTTTTCCTACTCTGATTAAGTGCATATCCCAGTACTATGTTGAAAACTCGTTTCAGACGTGCTTTTACAGTTAAAATGACCAATATGAAGAAAATGTGTTAAAAGCTCGAAAACATGAAAATCCATGCTTAGAAAGTTGTTTCATGTCACATATGCTCGATTGCACTCATTTCACTCAAAATCAATGTTCCTTGTCAAAAGGTTGCTTTCTGCCCTGAAAAGGCGATAGAAACAGGCTGAAGGCGCTCCTGCTGAAGGAAAGCTGGTTTCATGCACTCAGTGACACAAAGTGTGTTTTCCTACTTTGAACAAGTGCATATCCCAGTACTATGTTGAAAACTCGTTGCAGACGTGCTTTTACAGTTAAAATGACCAATATGAAGAAAATGTGTTAAAAGCTCGAAAACATGAAAATCCATGCTTAGAAAGTTGTTTCATGTCACATATGCTCGATTGCACTCATTTCACTCAAAATCAATGTTCCTTGTCAAACGGTTGCTTTCTGCCCTGAAAAGGCGATAGAAACAGGCTGAAGGCGCTCCTGCTGATGGAAAGCTGGTTTCATGCACTCAGTGACACAAAGTGTGTATTCCCACTTTGAACAAGTGCATATCCCAGTACTATGTTGAAAACTCGTTTCAGACGTGCTTTTACAGTTAAAATGACCAATATGAAGAAAATGTGTTAAAAGCTCGAAAACATGAAAATCCATGCTTAGAAAGTTGTTTCATGTCACATATGCTCGATTGCACTCATTTCACTCAAAATCAATGTTCCTTGTCAAACGGTTGCTTTCTGCCCTGAAAAGGCGATAGAAACAAGCTGAAGGCGCTCCTGCTGAAGGAAAGCTGGTTTCATGCACTCAGTGACACAAAGTGTGTTTTCCTACTTTGAACAAGTGCATATCCCAGTACTATGTTGAAAACTCGTTTCAGACGTGCTTTTACAGTTCAAATGACCAATAGAAAGAAAATGTGTTAAAAGCTCGAAAACATGAAAATCCATGCTTAGAAAGTTGTTTCATGTCACATATGCTCGATTGCACTCATTATCAATGTTCCTTGTCAAACGGTTGCTTTCTGCTCTGAAAAGGCGATAGAAACAGGCTGAAGGCGCTCCTGCTGAAGGAAAGCTGGTTTCATGCACTCAGTGACACAAAGTGTGTTTTCCTACTCTGATCAAGTGCATATCCCAGTACTATGTTGAAAACTCGTTTCAGACGTTCTTTTACAGTTAAAATGACCAATATGAAGAAAATGTGTTAAAAGCTCGAAAACATGAAAATCCATGCTTAGAAAGTTGTTTCATGTCACATATGCTCGATTGCACTCATTTCACTCAAAATCAATGTTCCTTGTCAAACGGTTGCTTTCTGCTCTGAAAAGGCGATAGAAACAGGCTGAAGGCGCTCCTGCTGAAGGAAAGCTGGTTTCATGCACTCAGTGACACAAAGTGTGTTTTCCTACTCTGATCAAGTGCATATCCCAGTACTATGTTGAAAACTCGTTTCAGACGTTCTTTTACAGTTAAAATGACCAATATGAAGAAAATGTGTTAAATGCTCGAAAACATGAAAATCCATGCTTAGAAAGTTGTTTCATGTCACATATGCTCGATTGCACTCATTTCACTCAAAATCAATGTTCCTTGTCAAACGGTTGCTTTCTGCCCTGAAAAGGCGATAGAAACAGGCTGAAGGCGCTCCTGCTGATGGAAAGCTGGTTTCATGCACTCAGTGACACAAAGTGTGTATTCCCACTTTGAACAAGTGCATATCCCAGTACTATGTTGAAAACTCGTTTCAGACGTGCTTTTACAGTTAAAATGACCAATATGAAGAAAATGTGTTAAAAGCTCGAAAACATGAAAATCCATGCTTAGAAAGTTGTTTCATGTCACATATGCTCGATTGCACTCATTTCACTCAAAATCAATGTTCCTTGTCAAACGGTTGCTTTCTGCCCTGAAAAGGCGATAGAAACAAGCTGAAGGCGCTCCTGCTGAAGGAAAGCTGGTTTCATGCACTCAGTGACACAAAGTGTGTTTTCCTACTTTGAACAAGTGCATATCCCAGTACTATGTTGAAAACTCGTTTCAGACGTGCTTTTACAGTTCAAATGACCAATATGAAGAAAATGTGTTAAAAGCTCGAAAACATGAAAATCCATGCTTAGAAAGTTGTTTCATGTCACATATGCTCGATTGCACTCATTTCACTCAAAATCAATGTTCCTTGTCAAAAGGTTGCTTTCTGCCCTGAAAAGGCGATAGAAACAGGCTGAAGGCGCTCCTGCTGAAGGAAAGCTGGTTTCATGCACTCAGTGACACAAAGTGTGTTTTCCTACTCTGATCAAGTGCATATCCCAGTACTATGTTGAAAACTCGTTTCAGACGTGCTTTTACAGTTAAAATGACCAATATGAAGAAAATGTGTTAAAAGCTCGAAAACATGAAAATCTATGCTTAGAAAGTTGTTTCATGTCACATATGCTCGAATGCACTCATTTCACTCAAAATCAATGTTCCTTGTCAAACGGTTGCTTTCTGCCCTGAAAAGGCGATAGAAACAGGCTGAAGGCGCTCCTGCTGAAGGAAAGCTGGTTTCATGCACTCAGTGACACAAAGTGTGTTTTCCTACTCTGATCAAGTGCATATCCCAGTACTATGTTGAAAACTCGTTTCAGACGTGCTTTTACAGTTAAAATGACCAATATGAAGAAAATGTGTTAAAAGCTCGAAAACATGAAAATCCATGCTTAGAAAGTTGTTTCATGTCACATATGCTCGATTGCACTCATTTCACTCAAAATCAATGTTCCTTGTCAAACGGTTGCTTTCTGCCCTGAAAAGGCGATAGAAACAGGCTGAAGGCGCTCCTGCTGATGGAAAGCTGGTTTCATGCACTCAGTGACACAAAGTGTGTTTTCCTACTCTGATCAAGTGCATATCCCAGTACTATGTTGAAAACTCGTTTCAGACGTGCTTTTACAGTTAAAATGACCAATATGAAGAAAATGTGTTAAAAGCTCGAAAACATGAAAATCCATGCTTAGAAAGTTGTTTCATGTCACATATGCTCGATTGCACTCATTTCACTCAAAATCAATGTTCCTTGTCAAACGGTTGCTTTCTGCCCTGAAAAGGCGATAGAAACAGGCTGAAGGCGCTCCTGCTGAAGGAAAGCTGGTTTCATGCACTCAGTGACACAAAGTGTGTTTTCCTACTCTGATTAAGTGCATATCCCAGTACTATGTTGAAAACTCGTTTCAGACGTGCTTTTACAGTTAAAATGACCAATATGAAGAAAATGTGTTAAAAGCTCGAAAACATGAAAATCCATGCTTAGAAAGTTGTTTCATGTCACATATGCTCGATTGCACTCATTTCACTCAAAATCAATGTTCCTTGTCAAAAGGTTGCTTTCTGCCCTGAAAAGGCGATAGAAACAGGCTGAAGGCGCTCCTGCTGATGGAAAGCTGGTTTCATGCACTCAGTGACACAAAGTGTGTATTCCCACTTTGAACAAGTGCATATCCCAGTACTATGTTGAAAACTCGTTTCAGACGTGCTTTTACAGTTAAAATGACCAATATGAAGAAAATGTGTTAAAAGCTCGAAAACATGAAAATCCATGCTTAGAAAGTTGTTTCATGTCACATATGCTCGATTGCACTCATTTCACTCAAAATCAATGTTCCTTGTCAAACGGTTGCTTTCTGCCCTGAAAAGGCGATAGAAACAAGCTGAAGGCGCTCCTGCTGAAGGAAAGCTGGTTTCATGTACTCAGTGACACAAAGTGGGTTTTCCTACTTTGAACAAGTGCATATCCCAGTACTATGTTGAAAACTCGTTTCAGACGTGCTTTTACAGTTCAAATGACCAATATGAAGAAAATGTGTTAAAAGCTCGAAAACATGAAAATCCATGCTTAGAAAGTTGTTTCATGTCACATATGCTCGATTGCACTCATTTCACTCAAAATCAATGTTCCTTGTCAAAAGGTTGCTTTCTGCCCTGAAAAGGCGATAGAAACAGGCTGAAGGCGCTCCTGCTGAAGGAAAGCTGGTTTCATGCACTCAGTGACACAAAGTGTGTTTTCCTACTCTGATTAATTGCATATCCCAGTACTATGTTGAAAACTCGTTTCAGACGTGCTTTTACAGTTAAAATGACCAATATGAAGAAAATGTGTTAAAAGCTCGAAAACATGAAAATCTATGCTTAGAAAGTTGTTTCATGTCACATATGCTCGAATGCACTCATTTCACTCAAAAACAATGTTCCTTGTCAAACGGTTGCTTTCTGCCCTGAAAAGGCGATAGAAACAGGCTGAAGGCGCTCCTGCTGAAGGAAAGCTGGTTTCATGCACTCAGTGACACAAAGTGTGTTTTCCTACTCTGATCAAGTGCATATCCCAGTACCATGTTGAAAACTCGTTTCAGACGTGCTTTTACAGTTAAAATGACCAATATGAAGAAAATGTGTTAAAAGCTCGAAAACATGAAAATCCATGCTTAGAAAGTTGTTTCATGTCACATATGCTCGATTGCACTCATTTCACTCAAAATCAATGTTCCTTGTCAAACGGTTGCTTTCTGCCCTGAAAAGGCGATAGAAACAGGCTGAAGGCGCTCCTGCTGAAGGAAAGCTGGTTTCATGCACTCAGTGACACAAAGTGTGTTTTCCTACTCTGATCAAGTGCATATCCCAGTACTATGTTAAAAACTCGTTTCAGACGTGCTTTTACAGTTAAAATGACCAATATGAAGAAAATGTGTTAAAAGCTCGAAAACATGAAAATCCATGCTTAGAAAGTTGTTTCATGTCACATATGCTCGATTGCACTCATTTCACTCAAAATCAATGTTCCTTGTCAAACGGTTGCTTTCTGCCCTGAAAAGGCGATAGAAACAGGCTGAAGGCGCTCCTGCTGATGGAAAGCTGGTTTCATGCACTCAGTGACACAAAGTGTGTATTCCCACTTTGAACAAGTGCATATCCCAGTACTATGTTGAAAACTCGTTTCAGACGTGCTTTTACAGTTAAAATGACCAATATGAAGAAAATGTGTTAAAAGCTCGAAAACATGAAAATCCATGCTTAGAAAGTTGTTTCATGTCACATATGCTCGATTGCACTCATTTCACTCAAAATCAATGTTCCTTGTCAAACGGTTGCTTTCTGCCCTGAAAAGGCGATAGAAACAAGCTGAAGGCGCTCCTGCTGAAGGAAAGCTGGTTTCATGCACTCAGTGACACAAAGTGTGTTTTCCTACTTTGAACAAGTGCATATCCCAGTACTATGTTGAAAACTCGTTTCAGACGTGCTTTTACAGTTCAAATGACCAATATGAAGAAAATGTGTTAAAAGCTCGAAAACATGAAAATCCATGCTTAGAAAGTTGTTTCATGTCACATATGCTCGATTGCACTCATTTCACTCAAAATCAATGTTCCTTGTCAAAAGGTTGCTTTCTGCCCTGAAAAGGCGATAGAAACAGGCTGAAGGCGCTCCTGCTGAAGGAAAGCTGGTTTCATGCACTCAGTGACACAAAGTGTGTTTTCCTACTCTGATTAATTGCATATCCCAGTACTATGTTGAAAACTCGTTTCAGACGTGCTTTTACAGTTAAAATGACCAATATGAAGAAAATGTGTTAAAAGCTCGAAAACATGAAAATCTATGCTTAGAAAGTTGTTTCATGTCACATATGCTCGAATGCACTCATTTCACTCAAAATCAATGTTCCTTGTCAAACGGTTGCTTTCTGCCCTGAAAAGGCGATAGAAACAGGCTGAAGGCGCTCCTGCTGAAGGAAAGCTGGTTTCATGCACTCAGTGACACAAAGTGTGTTTTCCTACTTTGAACAAGTGCATATCCCAGTACTATGTTGAAAACTCGTTGCAGACGTGCTTTTACAGTTAAAATGACCAATATGAAGAAAATGTGTTTAAAAGCTCGAAAACATGAAAATCTATGCTTAGAAAGTTGTTTCATGTCACATATGCTCGAATGCACTCATTTCACTCAAAATCAATGTTCCTTGTCAAACGGTTGCTTTTTTTGCCCTGAAAAGGCGATAGAAACAGGCTGAAGGCGCTCCTGCTGAAGGAAAGCTGGTTTCATGCACTCAGTGACACAAAGTGTGTTTTCCTACTCTGATCAAGTGCATATCCCAGTACTATGTTGAAAACTCGTTTCAGACGTGCTTTTACAGTTAAAATGACCAATATGAAGAAAATGTGTTAAAAGCTCGAAAACATGAAAATCCATGCTTAGAAAGTTGTTTCATGTCACATATGCTCGATTGCACTCATTTCACTCAAAATCAATGTTCCTTGTCAAACGGTTGCTTTCTGCCCTGAAAAGGCGATAGAAAACAGGCTGAAGGCGCTCCTGCTGAAGGAAAGCTGGTTTCATGCACTCAGTGACACAAAGTGTGTTTTCCTACTCTGATCAAGTGCATATCCCAGTACTATGTTGAAAACTCGTTTCAGACGTTCTTTTACAGTTAAAATGACCAATATGAAGAAAATGTGTTAAAAGCTCGAAAACATGAAAATCCATGCTTAGAAAGTTGTTTCATGTCACATATGCTCGATTGCACTCATTTCACTCAAAATCAATGTTCCTTGTCAAAAGGTTGCTTTCTGCCCTGAAAAGGCGATAGAAACAGGCTGAAGGCGCTCCTGCTGAAGGAAAGCTGGTTTCATGCACTCAGTGACACAAAGTGTGTTTTCCTACTCTGATCAAGTGCATATCCCAGTACTATGTTGAAAACTCGTTTCAGACGTGCTTTTACAGTTAAAATGACCAATATGAAGAAAATGTGTTAAAAGCTCGAAAACATGAAAATCTATGCTTAGAAAGTTGTTTCATGTCACATATGCTCGAATGCACTCATTTCACTCAAAATCAATGTTCCTTGTCAAACGGTTGCTTTCTGCCCTGAAAAGGCGATAGAAACAGGCTGAAGGCGCTCCTGCTGAAGGAAAGCTGGTTTCATGCACTCAGTGACACAAAGTGTGTTTTCCTACTCTGATCAAGTGCATATCCCAGTACTATGTTGAAAACTCGTTTCAGACGTGCTTTTACAGTTAAAATGACCAATATGAAGAAAATGTGTTAAAAGCTCGAAAACATGAAAATCCATGCTTAGAAAGTTGTTTCATGTCACATATGCTCGATTGCACTCATTTCACTCAAAATCAATGTTCCTTGTCAAACGGTTGCTTTCTGCCCTGAAAAGGCGATAGAAACAGGCTGAAGGCGCTCCTGCTGATGGAAAGCTGGTTTCATGCACTCAGTGACACAAAGTGTGTTTTCCTACTCTGATCAAGTGCATATCCCAGTACTATGTTGAAAACTCGTTTCAGACGTGCTTTTACAGTTAAAATGACCAATATGAAGAAAATGTGTTAAAAGCTCGAAAACATGAAAATCCATGCTTAGAAAGTTGTTTCATGTCACATATGCTCGATTGCACTCATTTCACTCAAAATCAATGTTCCTTGTCAAACGGTTGCTTTCTGCCCTGAAAAGGCGATAGAAACAGGCTGAAGGCGCTCCTGCTGAAGGAAAGCTGGTTTCATGCACTCAGTGACACAAAGTGTGTTTTCCTACTCTGATTAAGTGCATATCCCAGTACTATGTTGAAAACTCGTTTCAGACGTGCTTTTACAGTTAAAATGACCAATATGAAGAAAATGTGTTAAAAGCTCGAAAACATGAAAATCCATGCTTAGAAAGTTGTTTCATGTCACATATGCTCGATTGCACTCATTTCACTCAAAATCAATGTTCCTTGTCAAAAGGTTGCTTTCTGCCCTGAAAAGGCGATAGAAACAGGCTGAAGGCGCTCCTGCTGATGGAAAGCTGGTTTCATGCACTCAGTGACACAAAGTGTGTATTCCCACTTTGAACAAGTGCATATCCCAGTACTATGTTGAAAACTCGTTTCAGACGTGCTTTTACAGTTAAAATGACCAATATGAAGAAAATGTGTTAAAAGCTCGAAAACATGAAAATCCATGCTTAGAAAGTTGTTTCATGTCACATATGCTCGATTGCACTCATTTCACTCAAAATCAATGTTCCTTGTCAAACGGTTGCTTTCTGCCCTGAAAAGGCGATAGAAACAAGCTGAAGGCGCTCCTGCTGAAGGAAAGCTGGTTTCATGTACTCAGTGACACAAAGTGTGTTTTCCTACTTTGAACAAGTGCATATCCCAGTACTATGTTGAAAACTCGTTTCAGACGTGCTTTTACAGTTCAAATGACCAATATGAAGAAAATGTGTTAAAAGCTCGAAAACATGAAAATCCATGCTTAGAAAGTTGTTTCATGTCACATATGCTCGATTGCACTCATTTCACTCAAAATCAATGTTCCTTGTCAAAAGGTTGCTTTCTGCCCTGAAAAGGCGATAGAAACAGGCTGAAGGCGCTCCTGCTGAAGGAAAGCTGGTTTCATGCACTCAGTGACACAAAGTGTGTTTTCCTACTCTGATTAATTGCATATCCCAGTACTATGTTGAAAACTCGTTTCAGACGTGCTTTTACAGTTAAAATGACCAATATGAAGAAAATGTGTTAAAAGCTCGAAAACATGAAAATCTATGCTTAGAAAGTTGTTTCATGTCACATATGCTCGAATGCACTCATTTCACTCAAAAACAATGTTCCTTGTCAAACGGTTGCTTTCTGCCCTGAAAAGGCGATAGAAACAGGCTGAAGGCGCTCCTGCTGAAGGAAAGCTGGTTTCATGCACTCAGTGACACAAAGTGTGTTTTCCTACTCTGATCAAGTGCATATCCCAGTACCATGTTGAAAACTCGTTTCAGACGTGCTTTTACAGTTAAAATGACCAATATGAAGAAAATGTGTTAAAAGCTCGAAAACATGAAAATCCATGCTTAGAAAGTTGTTTCATGTCACATATGCTCGATTGCACTCATTTCACTCAAAATCAATGTTCCTTGTCAAACGGTTGCTTTCTGCCCTGAAAAGGCGATAGAAACAGGCTGAAGGCGCTCCTGCTGAAGGAAAGCTGGTTTCATGCACTCAGTGACACAAAGTGTGTTTTCCTACTCTGATCAAGTGCATATCCCAGTACTATGTTAAAAACTCGTTTCAGACGTGCTTTTACAGTTAAAATGACCAATATGAAGAAAATGTGTTAAAAGCTCGAAAACATGAAAATCCATGCTTAGAAAGTTGTTTCATGTCACATATGCTCGATTGCACTCATTTCACTCAAAATCAATGTTCCTTGTCAAACGGTTGCTTTCTGCCCTGAAAAGGCGATAGAAACAGGCTGAAGGCGCTCCTGCTGATGGAAAGCTGGTTTCATGCACTCAGTGACACAAAGTGTGTATTCCCACTTTGAACAAGTGCATATCCCAGTACTATGTTGAAAACTCGTTTCAGACGTGCTTTTACAGTTAAAATGACCAATATGAAGAAAATGTGTTAAAAGCTCGAAAACATGAAAATCCATGCTTAGAAAGTTGTTTCATGTCACATATGCTCGATTGCACTCATTTCACTCAAAATCAATGTTCCTTGTCAAACGGTTGCTTTCTGCCCTGAAAAGGCGATAGAAACAAGCTGAAGGCGCTCCTGCTGAAGGAAAGCTGGTTTCATGCACTCAGTGACACAAAGTGTGTTTTCCTACTTTGAACAAGTGCATATCCCAGTACTATGTTGAAAACTCGTTTCAGACGTGCTTTTACAGTTCAAATGACCAATATGAAGAAAATGTGTTAAAAGCTCGAAAACATGAAAATCCATGCTTAGAAAGTTGTTTCATGTCACATATGCTCGATTGCACTCATTTCACTCAAAATCAATGTTCCTTGTCAAAAGGTTGCTTTCTGCCCTGAAAAGGCGATAGAAACAGGCTGAAGGCGCTCCTGCTGAAGGAAAGCTGGTTTCATGCACTCAGTGACACAAAGTGTGTTTTCCTACTCTGATTAATTGCATATCCCAGTACTATGTTGAAAACTCGTTTCAGACGTGCTTTTACAGTTAAAATGACCAATATGAAGAAAATGTGTTAAAAGCTCGAAAACATGAAAATCTATGCTTAGAAAGTTGTTTCATGTCACATATGCTCGAATGCACTCATTTCACTCAAAATCAATGTTCCTTGTCAAACGGTTGCTTTCTGCCCTGAAAAGGCGATAGAAACAGGCTGAAGGCGCTCCTGCTGAAGGAAAGCTGGTTTCATGCACTCAGTGACACAAAGTGTGTTTTCCTACTTTGAACAAGTGCATATCCCAGTACTATGTTGAAAACTCGTTGCAGACGTGCTTTTACAGTTAAAATGACCAATATGAAGAAAATGTGTTTAAAAGCTCGAAAACATGAAAATCTATGCTTAGAAAGTTGTTTCATGTCACATATGCTCGAATGCACTCATTTCACTCAAAATCAATGTTCCTTGTCAAACGGTTGCTTTTTTTGCCCTGAAAAGGCGATAGAAACAGGCTGAAGGCGCTCCTGCTGAAGGAAAGCTGGTTTCATGCACTCAGTGACACAAAGTGTGTTTTCCTACTCTGATCAAGTGCATATCCCAGTACTATGTTGAAAACTCGTTTCAGACGTGCTTTTACAGTTAAAATGACCAATATGAAGAAAATGTGTTAAAAGCTCGAAAACATGAAAATCCATGCTTAGAAAGTTGTTTCATGTCACATATGCTCGATTGCACTCATTTCACTCAAAATCAATGTTCCTTGTCAAACGGTTGCTTTCTGCCCTGAAAAGGCGATAGAAAACAGGCTGAAGGCGCTCCTGCTGAAGGAAAGCTGGTTTCATGCACTCAGTGACACAAAGTGTGTTTTCCTACTCTGATCAAGTGCATATCCCAGTACTATGTTGAAAACTCGTTTCAGACGTTCTTTTACAGTTAAAATGACCAATATGAAGAAAATGTGTTAAAAGCTCGAAAACATGAAAATCCATGCTTAGAAAGTTGTTTCATGTCACATATGCTCGATTGCACTCATTTCACTCAAAATCAATGTTCCTTGTCAAAAGGTTGCTTTCTGCCCTGAAAAGGCGATAGAAACAGGCTGAAGGCGCTCCTGCTGAAGGAAAGCTGGTTTCATGCACTCAGTGACACAAAGTGTGTTTTCCTACTTTGAACAAGTGCATATCCCAGTACTATGTTGAAAAGTCGTTGCAGACGTGCTTTTACAGTTAAAATGACCAATATGAAGAAAATGTGTTTAAAAGCTCGAAAACATGAAAATCTATGCTTAGAAAGTTGTTTCATGTCACATATGCTCGAATGCACTCATTTCACTCAAAATCAATGTTCCTTGTCAAACGGTTGCTTTTTTTGCCCTGAAAAGGCGATAGAAACAGGCTGAAGGCGCTCCTGCTGAAGGAAAGCTGGTTTCATGCACTCAGTGAGACAAAGTGTGTTTTCCTACTCTGATCAAGTGCATATCCCAGTACTATGTTGAAAACTCGTTTCAGACGTGCTTTTACAGTTAAAATGACCAATATGAAGAAAATGTGTTAAAATCTCGAAAACATGAAAATCCATGCTTAGAAAGTTGTTTCATGTCACATATGCTCGATTGCACTCATTTCACTCAAAATCAATGTTCCTTGTCAAACGGTTGCTTTCTGCTCTGAAAAGGCGATAGAAACAGGCTGAAGGCGCTCCTGCTGAAGGAAAGCTGGTTTCATGCACTCAGTGACACAAAGTGTGTTTTCCTACTCTGATCAAGTGCATATCCCAGTACTATGTTGAAAACTCGTTTCAGACGTTCTTTTACAGTTAAAATGACCAATATGAAGAAAATGTGTTAAAAGCTCGAAAACATGAAAATCCATGCTTAGAAAGTTGTTTCATGTCACATATGCTCGATTGCACTCATTTCACTCAAAATCAATGTTCCTTGTCAAAAGGTTGCTTTCTGCCCTGAAAAGGCGATAGAAACAGGCTGAAGGCGCTCCTGCTGAAGGAAAGCTCGTTTCATGCACTCAGTGACACAAAGTGTGTTTTCCTACTTTGAACAAGTGCATATCCCAGTACTATGTTGAAAACTCGTTGCAGACGTGCTTTTACAGTTAAAATGACCAATATGAAGAAAATGTGTTAAAAGCTCGAAAACATGAAAATCCATGCTTAGAAAGTTGTTTCATGTCACATATGCTCGATTGCACTCATTTCACTCAAAATCAATGTTCCTTGTCAAACGGTTGCTTTCTGCCCTGAAAAGGCGATAGAAACAGGCTGAAGGCGCTCCTGCTGATGGAAAGCTGGTTTCATGCACTCAGTGACACAAAGTGTGTATTCCCACTTTGAACAAGTGCATATCCCAGTACTATGTTGAAAACTCGTTTCAGACGTGCTTTTACAGTTAAAATGACCAATATGAAGAAAATGTGTTAAAAGCTCGAAAACATGAAAATCCATGCTTAGAAAGTTGTTTCATGTCACATATGCTCGATTGCACTCATTTCACTCAAAATCAATGTTCCTTGTCAAACGGTTGCTTTCTGCTCTGAAAAGGCGATAGAAACAGGCTGAAGGCGCTCCTGCTGAAGGAAAGCTGGTTTCATGCACTCAGTGACACAAAGTGTGTTTTCCTACTCTGATCAAGTGCATATCCCAGTACTATGTTGAAAACTCGTTTCAGACGTGCTTTTACAGTTAAAATGACCAATATGAAGAAAATGTGTTAAAAGCTCGAAAACATGAAAATCCATGCTTAGAAAGTTGTTTCATGTCACATATGCTCGATTGCACTCATTTCACTCAAAATCAATGTTCCTTGTCAAACGGTTGCTTTCTGCCCTGAAAAGGCGATAGAAACAAGCTGAAGGCGCTCCTGCTGAAGGAAAGCTGGTTTCATGCACTCAGTGACACAAAGTGTGTTTTCCTACTTTGAACAAGTGCATATCCCAGTACTATGTTGAAAACTCGTTTCAGACGTGCTTTTACAGTTCAAATGACCAATATGAAGAAAATGTGTTAAAAGCTCGAAAACATGAAAATCCATGCTTAGAAAGTTGTTTCATGTCACATATGCTCGATTGCACTCATTTCACTCAAAATCAATGTTCCTTGTCAAAAGGTTGCTTTCTGCCCTGAAAAGGCGATAGAAACAGGCTGAAGGCGCTCCTGCTGAAGGAAAGCTGGTTTCATGCACTCAGTGACACAAAGTGTGTTTTCCTACTCTGATCAAGTGCATATCCCAGTACTATGTTGAAAACTCGTTTCAGACGTGCTTTTACAGTTAAAATGACCAATATGAAGAAAATGTGTTAAAAGCTCGAAAACATGAAAATCTATGCTTAGAAAGTTGTTTCATGTCACATATGCTCGAATGCACTCATTTCACTCAAAATCAATGTTCCTTGTCAAACGGTTGCTTTCTGCCCTGAAAAGGCGATAGAAACAGGCTGAAGGCGCTCCTGCTGAAGGAAAGCTGGTTTCATGCACTCAGTGACACAAAGTGTGTTTTCCTACTCTGATCAAGTGCATATCCCAGTACTATGTTGAAAACTCGTTTCAGACGTGCTTTTACAGTTAAAATGACCAATATGAAGAAAATGTGTTAAAAGCTCGAAAACATGAAAATCCATGCTTAGAAAGTTGTTTCATGTCACATATGCTCGATTGCACTCATTTCACTCAAAATCAATGTTCCTTGTCAAACGGTTGCTTTCTGCCCTGAAAAGGCGATAGAAACAGGCTGAAGGCGCTCCTGCTGATGGAAAGCTGGTTTCATGCACTCAGTGACACAAAGTGTGTTTTCCTACTCTGATCAAGTGCATATCCCAGTACTATGTTGAAAACTCGTTTCAGACGTGCTTTTACAGTTAAAATGACCAATATGAAGAAAATGTGTTAAAAGCTCGAAAACATGAAAATCCATGCTTAGAAAGTTGTTTCATGTCACATATGCTCGATTGCACTCATTTCACTCAAAATCAATGTTCCTTGTCAAAAGGTTGCTTTCTGCCCTGAAAAGGCGATAGAAACAGGCTGAAGGCGCTCCTGCTGAAGGAAAGCTGGTTTCATGCACTCAGTGACACAAAGTGTGTTTTCCTACTTTGAACAAGTGCATATCCCAGTACTATGTTGAAAACTCGTTGCAGACGTGCTTTTACAGTTAAAATGACCAATATGAAGAAAATGTGTTAAAAGCTCGAAAACATGAAAATCCATGCTTAGAAAGTTGTTTCATGTCACATATGCTCGATTGCACTCATTTCACTCAAAATCAATGTTCCTTGTCAAACGGTTGCTTTCTGCCCTGAAAAGGCGATAGAAACAGGCTGAAGGCGCTCCTGCTGATGGAAAGCTGGTTTCATGCACTCAGTGACACAAAGTGTGTATTCCCACTTTGAACAAGTGCATATCCCAGTACTATGTTGAAAACTCGTTTCAGACGTGCTTTTACAGTTAAAATGACCAATATGAAGAAAATGTGTTAAAAGCTCGAAAACATGAAAATCCATGCTTAGAAAGTTGTTTCATGTCACATATGCTCGATTGCACTCATTTCACTCAAAATCAATGTTCCTTGTCAAACGGTTGCTTTCTGCCCTGAAAAGGCGATAGAAACAAGCTGAAGGCGCTCCTGCTGAAGGAAAGCTGGTTTCATGCACTCAGTGACACAAAGTGTGTTTTCCTACTTTGAACAAGTGCATATCCCAGTACTATGTTGAAAACTCGTTTCAGACGTGCTTTTACAGTTCAAATGACCAATAGAAAGAAAATGTGTTAAAAGCTCGAAAACATGAAAATCCATGCTTAGAAAGTTGTTTCATGTCACATATGCTCGATTGCACTCATTTCACTCAAAATCAATGTTCCTTGTCAAACGGTTGCTTTCTGCTCTGAAAAGGCGATAGAAACAGGCTGAAGGCGCTCCTGCTGAAGGAAAGCTGGTTTCATGCACTCAGTGACACAAAGTGTGTTTTCCTACTCTGATCAAGTGCATATCCCAGTACTATGTTGAAAACTCGTTTCAGACGTTCTTTTACAGTTAAAATGACCAATATGAAGAAAATGTGTTAAAAGCTCGAAAACATGAAAATCCATGCTTAGAAAGTTGTTTCATGTCACATATGCTCGATTGCACTCATTTCACTCAAAATCAATGTTCCTTGTCAAACGGTTGCTTTCTGCTCTGAAAAGGCGATAGAAACAGGCTGAAGGCGCTCCTGCTGAAGGAAAGCTGGTTTCATGCACTCAGTGACACAAAGTGTGTTTTCCTACTCTGATCAAGTGCATATCCCAGTACTATGTTGAAAACTCGTTTCAGACGTTCTTTTACAGTTAAAATGACCAATATGAAGAAAATGTGTTAAAAGCTCGAAAACATGAAAATCCATGCTTAGAAAGTTGTTTCATGTCACATATGCTCGATTGCACTCATTTCACTCAAAATCAATGTTCCTTGTCAAACGGTTGCTTTCTGCCCTGAAAAGGCGATAGAAACAAGCTGAAGGCGCTCCTGCTGAAGGAAAGCTGGTTTCATGCACTCAGTGACACAAAGTGTGTTTTCCTACTTTGAACAAGTGCATATCCCAGTACTATGTTGAAAACTCGTTTCATACGTGCTTTTACAGTTAAAATGACCAATATGAAGAAAATGTGTTAAAAGCTCGAAAACATGAAAATCCATGCTTAGAAAGTTGTTTCATGTCACATATGCTCGATTGCACTCATTTCACTCAAAATCAATGTTCCTTGTCAAAAGGTTGCTTTCTGCCCTGAAAAGGCGATAGAAACAGGCTGAAGGCGCTCCTGCTGAAGGAAAGCTGGTTTCATGCACTCAGTGACACAAAGTGTGTTTTCCTACTCTGATCAAGTGCATATCCCAGTACTATGTTGAAAACTCGTTTCAGACGTGCTTTTACAGTTAAAATGACCAATATGAAGAAAATGTGTTAAAAGCTCGAAAACATGAAAATCCATGCTTAGAAAGTTGTTTCAAGTCACATATGCTCGATTGCACTCATTTCACTCAAAATCAATGTTCCTTGTCAAACGGTTGCTTTCTGCCCTGAAAAGGCGATAGAAAAAGGCTGAAGGCGCTCCTGCTGAAGGAAAGCTGGTTTCATGCACTCAGTGACACAAAGTGTGTTTTCCTACTCTGATTAAGTGCATATCCCAGTACTATGTTGAAAACTCGTTTCAGACGTGCTTTTACAGTTAAAATGACCAATATGAAGAAAATGTGTTAAAAGCTCGAAAACATGAAAATCCATGCTTAGAAAGTTGTTTCATGTCACATATGCTCGATTGCACTCATTTCACTCAAAATCAATGTTCCTTGTCAAAAGGTTGCTTTCTGCCCTGAAAAGGCGATAGAAACAGGCTGAAGGCGCTCCTGCTGATGGAAAGCTGGTTTCATGCACTCAGTGACACAAAGTGTGTATTCCCACTTTGAACAAGTGCATATCCCAGTACTATGTTGAAAACTCGTTTCAGACGTGCTTTTACAGTTAAAATGACCAATATGAAGAAAATGTGTTAAAAGCTCGAAAACATGAAAATCCATGCTTAGAAAGTTGTTTCATGTCACATATGCTCGATTGCACTCATTTCACTCAAAATCAATGTTCCTTGTCAAACGGTTGCTTTCTGCCCTGAAAAGGCGATAGAAACAAGCTGAAGGCGCTCCTGCTGAAGGAAAGCTGGTTTCATGTACTCAGTGACACAAAGTGTGTTTTCCTACTTTGAACAAGTGCATATCCCAGTACTATGTTGAAAACTCGTTTCAGACGTGCTTTTACAGTTCAAATGACCAATATGAAGAAAATGTGTTAAAAGCTCGAAAACATGAAAATCCATGCTTAGAAAGTTGTTTCATGTCACATATGCTCGATTGCACTCATTTCACTCAAAATCAATGTTCCTTGTCAAACGGTTGCTTTCTGCCCTGAAATGGCGATAGAAACAGGCTGAAGGCGCTCCTGCTGAAGGAAAGCTGGTTTCATGCACTCAGTGACACAAAGTGTGTTTTCCTACTCTGATCAAGTGCATATCCCAGTACTATGTTAAAAACTCGTTTCAGACGTGCTTTTACAGTTAAAATGACCAATATGAAGAAAATGTGTTAAAAGCTCGAAAACATGAAAATCCATGCTTAGAAAGTTGTTTCATGTCACATATGCTCGATTGCACTCATTTCACTCAAAATCAATGTTCCTTGTCAAACGGTTGCTTTCTGCCCTGAAAAGGCGATAGAAACAGGCTGAAGGCGCTCCTGCTGATGGAAAGCTGGTTTCATGCACTCAGTGACACAAAGTGTGTATTCCCACTTTGAACAAGTGCATATCCCAGTACTATGTTGAAAACTCGTTTCAGACGTGCTTTTACAGTTAAAATGACCAATATGAAGAAAATGTGTTAAAAGCTCGAAAACATGAAAATCCATGCTTAGAAAGTTGTTTCATGTCACATATGCTCGATTGCACTCATTTCACTCAAAATCAATGTTCCTTGTCAAACGGTTGCTTTCTGCCCTGAAAAGGCGATAGAAACAAGCTGAAGGCGCTCCTGCTGAAGGAAAGCTGGTTTCATGCACTCAGTGACACAAAGTGTGTTTTCCTACTTTGAACAAGTGCATATCCCAGTACTATGTTGAAAACTCGTTTCAGACGTGCTTTTACAGTTCAAATGACCAATATGAAGAAAATGTGTTAAAAGCTCGAAAACATGAAAATCCATGCTTAGAAAGTTGTTTCATGTCACATATGCTCGATTGCACTCATTTCACTCAAAATCAATGTTCCTTGTCAAAAGGTTGCTTTCTGCCCTGAAAAGGCGATAGAAACAGGCTGAAGGCGCTCCTGCTGAAGGAAAGCTGGTTTCATGCACTCAGTGACACAAAGTGTGTTTTCCTACTCTGATTAATTGCATATCCCAGTACTATGTTGAAAACTCGTTTCAGACGTGCTTTTACAGTTAAAATGACCAATATGAAGAAAATGTGTTAAAAGCTCGAAAACATGAAAATCTATGCTTAGAAAGTTGTTTCATGTCACATATGCTCGAATGCACTCATTTCACTCAAAATCAATGTTCCTTGTCAAACGGTTGCTTTCTGCCCTGAAAAGGCGATAGAAACAGGCTGAAGGCGCTCCTGCTGAAGGAAAGCTGGTTTCATGCACTCAGTGACACAAAGTGTGTTTTCCTACTTTGAACAAGTGCATATCCCAGTACTATGTTGAAAACTCGTTGCAGACGTGCTTTTACAGTTAAAATGACCAATATGAAGAAAATGTGTTTAAAAGCTCGAAAACATGAAAATCTATGCTTAGAAAGTTGTTTCATGTCACATATGCTCGAATGCACTCATTTCACTCAAAATCAATGTTCCTTGTCAAACGGTTGCTTTTTTTGCCCTGAAAAGGCGATAGAAACAGGCTGAAGGCGCTCCTGCTGAAGGAAAGCTGGTTTCATGCACTCAGTGACACAAAGTGTGTTTTCCTACTCTGATCAAGTGCATATCCCAGTACTATGTTGAAAACTCGTTTCAGACGTGCTTTTACAGTTAAAATGACCAATATGAAGAAAATGTGTTAAAAGCTCGAAAACATGAAAATCCATGCTTAGAAAGTTGTTTCATGTCACATATGCTCGATTGCACTCATTTCACTCAAAATCAATGTTCCTTGTCAAACGGTTGCTTTCTGCCCTGAAAAGGCGATAGAAAACAGGCTGAAGGCGCTCCTGCTGAAGGAAAGCTGGTTTCATGCACTCAGTGACACAAAGTGTGTTTTCCTACTCTGATCAAGTGCATATCCCAGTACTATGTTGAAAACTCGTTTCAGACGTTCTTTTACAGTTAAAATGACCAATATGAAGAAAATGTGTTAAAAGCTCGAAAACATGAAAATCCATGCTTAGAAAGTTGTTTCATGTCACATATGCTCGATTGCACTCATTTCACTCAAAATCAATGTTCCTTGTCAAAAGGTTGCTTTCTGCCCTGAAAAGGCGATAGAAACAGGCTGAAGGCGCTCCTGCTGAAGGAAAGCTGGTTTCATGCACTCAGTGACACAAAGTGTGTTTTCCTACTTTGAACAAGTGCATATCCCAGTACTATGTTGAAAAGTCGTTGCAGACGTGCTTTTACAGTTAAAATGACCAATATGAAGAAAATGTGTTTAAAAGCTCGAAAACATGAAAATCTATGCTTAGAAAGTTGTTTCATGTCACATATGCTCGAATGCACTCATTTCACTCAAAATCAATGTTCCTTGTCAAACGGTTGCTTTTTTTGCCCTGAAAAGGCGATAGAAACAGGCTGAAGGCGCTCCTGCTGAAGGAAAGCTGGTTTCATGCACTCAGTGACACAAAGTGTGTTTTCCTACTCTGATCAAGTGCATATCCCAGTACTATGTTGAAAACTCGTTTCAGACGTGCTTTTACAGTTAAAATGACCAATATGAAGAAAATGTGTTAAAATCTCGAAAACATGAAAATCCATGCTTAGAAAGTTGTTTCATGTCACATATGCTCGATTGCACTCATTTCACTCAAAATCAATGTTCCTTGTCAAACGGTTGCTTTCTGCTCTGAAAAGGCGATAGAAACAGGCTGAAGGCGCTCCTGCTGAAGGAAAGCTGGTTTCATGCACTCAGTGACACAAAGTGTGTTTTCCTACTCTGATCAAGTGCATATCCCAGTACTATGTTGAAAACTCGTTTCAGACGTTCTTTTACAGTTAAAATGACCAATATGAAGAAAATGTGTTAAAAGCTCGAAAACATGAAAATCCATGCTTAGAAAGTTGTTTCATGTCACATATGCTCGATTGCACTCATTTCACTCAAAATCAATGTTCCTTGTCAAAAGGTTGCTTTCTGCCCTGAAAAGGCGATAGAAACAGGCTGAAGGCGCTCCTGCTGATGGAAAGCTGGTTTCATGCACTCAGTGACACAAAGTGTGTATTCCCACTTTGAACAAGTGCATATCCCAGTACTATGTTGAAAACTCGTTTCAGACGTGCTTTTACAGTTAAAATGACCAATATGAAGAAAATGTGTTAAAAGCTCGAAAACATGAAAATCCATGCTTAGAAAGTTGTTTCATGTCACATATGCTCGATTGCACTCATTTCACTCAAAATCAATGTTCCTTGTCAAACGGTTGCTTTCTGCCCTGAAAAGGCGATAGAAACAAGCTGAAGGCGCTCCTGCTGAAGGAAAGCTGGTTTCATGTACTCAGTGACACAAAGTGTGTTTTCCTACTTTGAACAAGTGCATATCCCAGTACTATGTTGAAAACTCGTTTCAGACGTGCTTTTACAGTTCAAATGACCAATATGAAGAAAATGTGTTAAAAGCTCGAAAACATGAAAATCCATGCTTAGAAAGTTGTTTCATGTCACATATGCTCGATTGCACTCATTTCACTCAAAATCAATGTTCCTTGTCAAACGGTTGCTTTCTGCCCTGAAATGGCGATAGAAACAGGCTGAAGGCGCTCCTGCTGAAGGAAAGCTGGTTTCATGCACTCAGTGACACAAAGTGTGTTTTCCTACTCTGATCAAGTGCATATCCCAGTACTATGTTAAAAACTCGTTTCAGACGTGCTTTTACAGTTAAAATGACCAATATGAAGAAAATGTGTTAAAAGCTCGAAAACATGAAAATCCATGCTTAGAAAGTTGTTTCATGTCACATATGCTCGATTGCACTCATTTCACTCAAAATCAATGTTCCTTGTCAAACGGTTGCTTTCTGCCCTGAAAAGGCGATAGAAACAGGCTGAAGGCGCTCCTGCTGATGGAAAGCTGGTTTCATGCACTCAGTGACACAAAGTGTGTATTCCCACTTTGAACAAGTGCATATCCCAGTACTATGTTGAAAACTCGTTTCAGACGTGCTTTTACAGTTAAAATGACCAATATGAAGAAAATGTGTTAAAAGCTCGAAAACATGAAAATCCATGCTTAGAAAGTTGTTTCATGTCACATATGCTCGATTGCACTCATTTCACTCAAAATCAATGTTCCTTGTCAAACGGTTGCTTTCTGCCCTGAAAAGGCGATAGAAACAAGCTGAAGGCGCTCCTGCTGAAGGAAAGCTGGTTTCATGCACTCAGTGACACAAAGTGTGTTTTCCTACTTTGAACAAGTGCATATCCCAGTACTATGTTGAAAACTCGTTTCAGACGTGCTTTTACAGTTCAAATGACCAATATGAAGAAAATGTGTTAAAAGCTCGAAAACATGAAAATCCATGCTTAGAAAGTTGTTTCATGTCACATATGCTCGATTGCACTCATTTCACTCAAAATCAATGTTCCTTGTCAAAAGGTTGCTTTCTGCCCTGAAAAGGCGATAGAAACAGGCTGAAGGCGCTCCTGCTGAAGGAAAGCTGGTTTCATGCACTCAGTGACACAAAGTGTGTTTTCCTACTCTGATTAATTGCATATCCCAGTACTATGTTGAAAACTCGTTTCAGACGTGCTTTTACAGTTAAAATGACCAATATGAAGAAAATGTGTTAAAAGCTCGAAAACATGAAAATCTATGCTTAGAAAGTTGTTTCATGTCACATATGCTCGAATGCACTCATTTCACTCAAAATCAATGTTCCTTGTCAAACGGTTGCTTTCTGCCCTGAAAAGGCGATAGAAACAGGCTGAAGGCGCTCCTGCTGAAGGAAAGCTGGTTTCATGCACTCAGTGACACAAAGTGTGTTTTCCTACTTTGAACAAGTGCATATCCCAGTACTATGTTGAAAACTCGTTGCAGACGTGCTTTTACAGTTAAAATGACCAATATGAAGAAAATGTGTTTAAAAGCTCGAAAACATGAAAATCTATGCTTAGAAAGTTGTTTCATGTCACATATGCTCGAATGCACTCATTTCACTCAAAATCAATGTTCCTTGTCAAACGGTTGCTTTTTTTGCCCTGAAAAGGCGATAGAAACAGGCTGAAGGCGCTCCTGCTGAAGGAAAGCTGGTTTCATGCACTCAGTGACACAAAGTGTGTTTTCCTACTCTGATCAAGTGCATATCCCAGTACTATGTTGAAAACTCGTTTCAGACGTGCTTTTACAGTTAAAATGACCAATATGAAGAAAATGTGTTAAAAGCTCGAAAACATGAAAATCCATGCTTAGAAAGTTGTTTCATGTCACATATGCTCGATTGCACTCATTTCACTCAAAATCAATGTTCCTTGTCAAACGGTTGCTTTCTGCCCTGAAAAGGCGATAGAAAACAGGCTGAAGGCGCTCCTGCTGAAGGAAAGCTGGTTTCATGCACTCAGTGACACAAAGTGTGTTTTCCTACTCTGATCAAGTGCATATCCCAGTACTATGTTGAAAACTCGTTTCAGACGTTCTTTTACAGTTAAAATGACCAATATGAAGAAAATGTGTTAAAAGCTCGAAAACATGAAAATCCATGCTTAGAAAGTTGTTTCATGTCACATATGCTCGATTGCACTCATTTCACTCAAAATCAATGTTCCTTGTCAAAAGGTTGCTTTCTGCCCTGAAAAGGCGATAGAAACAGGCTGAAGGCGCTCCTGCTGAAGGAAAGCTGGTTTCATGCACTCAGTGACACAAAGTGTGTTTTCCTACTTTGAACAAGTGCATATCCCAGTACTATGTTGAAAAGTCGTTGCAGACGTGCTTTTACAGTTAAAATGACCAATATGAAGAAAATGTGTTTAAAAGCTCGAAAACATGAAAATCTATGCTTAGAAAGTTGTTTCATGTCACATAAGCTCGAATGCACTCATTTCACTCAAAATCAATGTTCCTTGTCAAACGGTTGCTTTTTTTGCCCTGAAAAGGCGATAGAAACAGGCTGAAGGCGCTCCTGCTGAAGGAAAGCTGGTTTCATGCACTCAGTGACACAAAGTGTGTTTTCCTACTCTGATCAAGTGCATATCCCAGTACTATGTTGAAAACTCGTTTCAGACGTGCTTTTACAGTTAAAATGACCAATATGAAGAAAATGTGTTAAAATCTCGAAAACATGAAAATCCATGCTTAGAAAGTTGTTTCATGTCACATATGCTCGATTGCACTCATTTCACTCAAAATCAATGTTCCTTGTCAAACGGTTGCTTTCTGCTCTGAAAAGGCGATAGAAACAGGCTGAAGGCGCTCCTGCTGAAGGAAAGCTGGTTTCATGCACTCAGTGACACAAAGTGTGTTTTCCTACTCTGATCAAGTGCATATCCCAGTACTATGTTGAAAACTCGTTTCAGACGTTCTTTTACAGTTAAAATGACCAATATGAAGAAAATGTGTTAAAAGCTCGAAAACATGAAAATCCATGCTTAGAAAGTTGTTTCATGTCACATATGCTCGATTGCACTCATTTCACTCAAAATCAATGTTCCTTGTCAAAAGGTTGCTTTCTGCCCTGAAAAGGCGATAGAAACAGGCTGAAGGCGCTCCTGCTGAAGGAAAGCTGGTTTCATGCACTCAGTGACACAAAGTGTGTTTTCCTACTTTGAACAAGTGCATATCCCAGTACTATGTTGAAAACTCGTTGCAGACGTGCTTTTACAGTTAAAATGACCAATATGAAGAAAATGTGTTAAAAGCTCGAAAACATGAAAATCCATGCTTAGAAAGTTGTTTCATGTCACATATGCTCGATTGCACTCATTTCACTCAAAATCAATGTTCCTTGTCAAACGGTTGCTTTCTGCCCTGAAAAGGCGATAGAAACAGGCTGAAGGCGCTCCTGCTGATGGAAAGCTGGTTTCATGCACTCAGTGACACAAAGTGTGTATTCCCACTTTGAACAAGTGCATATCCCAGTACTATGTTGAAAACTCGTTTCAGACGTGCTTTTACAGTTAAAATGACCAATATGAAGAAAATGTGTTAAAAGCTCGAAAACATGAAAATCCATGCTTAGAAAGTTGTTTCATGTCACATATGCTCGATTGCACTCATTTCACTCAAAATCAATGTTCCTTGTCAAACGGTTGCTTTCTGCCCTGAAAAGGCGATAGAAACAAGCTGAAGGCGCTCCTGCTGAAGGAAAGCTGGTTTCATGCACTCAGTGACACAAAGTGTGTTTTCCTACTTTGAACAAGTGCATATCCCAGTACTATGTTGAAAACTCGTTTCAGACGTGCTTTTACAGTTCAAATGACCAATATGAAGAAAATGTGTTAAAAGCTCGAAAACATGAAAATCCATGCTTAGAAAGTTGTTTCATGTCACATATGCTCGATTGCACTCATTTCACTCAAAATCAATGTTCCTTGTCAAAAGGTTGCTTTCTGCCCTGAAAAGGCGATAGAAACAGGCTGAAGGCGCTCCTGCTGAAGGAAAGCTGGTTTCATGCACTCAGTGACACAAAGTGTGTTTTCCTACTCTGATCAAGTGCATATCCCAGTACTATGTTGAAAACTCGTTTCAGACGTGCTTTTACAGTTAAAATGACCAATATGAAGAAAATGTGTTAAAAGCTCGAAAACATGAAAATCTATGCTTAGAAAGTTGTTTCATGTCACATATGCTCGAATGCACTCATTTCACTCAAAAGCAATGTTCCTTGTCAAACGGTTGCTTTCTGCCCTGAAAAGGCGATAGAAACAGGCTGAAGGCGCTCCTGCTGAAGGAAAGCTGGTTTCATGCACTCAGTGACACAAAGTGTGTTTTCCTACTCTGATCAAGTGCATATCCCAGTACTATGTTGAAAACTCGTTTCAGACGTGCTTTTACAGTTAAAATGACCAATATGAAGAAAATGTGTTAAAAGCTCGAAAACATGAAAATCCATGCTTAGAAAGTTGTTTCATGTCACATATGCTCGATTGCACTCATTTCACTCAAAATCAATGTTCCTTGTCAAACGGTTGCTTTCTGCCCTGAAAAGGCGATAGAAACAGGCTGAAGGCGCTCCTGCTGATGGAAAGCTCGTTTCATGCACTCAGTGACACAAAGTGTGTTTTCCTTCTCTGATCAAGTGCATATCCCAGTACTATGTTGAAAACTCGTTTCAGACGTGCTTTTACAGTTAAAATGACCAATATGAAGAAAATGTGTTAAAAGCTCGAAAACATGAAAATCCATGCTTAGAAAGTTGTTTCATGTCACATATGCTCGATTGCACTCATTTCACTCAAAATCAATGTTCCTTGTCAAACGGTTGCTTTCTGCCCTGAAAAGGCGATAGAAACAGGCTGAAGGCGCTCCTGCTGAAGGAAAGCTGGTTTCATGCACTCAGTGACACAAAGTGTGTTTTCCTACTCTGATTAAGTGCATATCCCAGTACTATGTTGAAAACTCGTTTCAGACGTGCTTTTACAGTTAAAATGACCAATATGAAGAAAATGTGTTAAAAGCTCGAAAACATGAAAATCCATGCTTAGAAAGTTGTTTCATGTCACATATGCTCGATTGCACTCATTTCACTCAAAATCAATGTTCCTTGTCAAAAGGTTGCTTTCTGCCCTGAAAAGGCGATAGAAACAGGCTGAAGGCGCTCCTGCTGATGGAAAGCTGGTTTCATGCACTCAGTGACACAAAGTGTGTATTCCCACTTTGAACAAGTGCATATCCCAGTACTATGTTGAAAACTCGTTTCAGACGTGCTTTTACAGTTAAAATGACCAATATGAAGAAAATGTGTTAAAAGCTCGAAAACATGAAAATCCATGCTTAGAAAGTTGTTTCATGTCACATATGCTCGATTGCACTCATTTCACTCAAAATCAATGTTCCTTGTCAAACGGTTGCTTTCTGCCCTGAAAAGGCGATAGAAACAAGCTGAAGGCGCTCCTGCTGAAGGAAAGCTGGTTTCATGTACTCAGTGACACAAAGTGTGTTTTCCTACTTTGAACAAGTGCATATCCCAGTACTATGTTGAAAACTCGTTTCAGACGTGCTTTTACAGTTCAAATGACCAATATGAAGAAAATGTGTTAAAAGCTCGAAAACATGAAAATCCATGCTTAGAAAGTTGTTTCATGTCACATATGCTCGATTGCACTCATTTCACTCAAAATCAATGTTCCTTGTCAAAAGGTTGCTTTCTGCCCTGAAAAGGCGATAGAAACAGGCTGAAGGCGCTCCTGCTGAAGGAAAGCTGGTTTCATGCACTCAGTGACACAAAGTGTGTTTTCCTACTCTGATTAATTGCATATCCCAGTACTATGTTGAAAACTCGTTTCAGACGTGCTTTTACAGTTAAAATGACCAATATGAAGAAAATGTGTTAAAAGCTCGAAAATATGAAAATCCATGCTTAGAAAGTTGTTTCATGTCACATATGCTCGATTGCACTCATTTCACTCAAAATCAATGTTCCTTGTCAAACGGTTGCTTTCTGCCCTGAAAAGGCGATAGAAACAAGCTGAAGGCGCTCCTGCTGAAGGAAAGCTGGTTTCATGCACTCAGTGACACAAAGTGTGTTTTCCTACTTTGAACAAGTGCATATCCCAGTACTATGTTGAAAACTCGTTTCAGACGTGCTTTTACAGTTCAAATGACCAATAGAAAGAAAATGTGTTAAAAGCTCGAAAACATGAAAATCCATGCTTAGAAAGTTGTTTCATGTCACATATGCTCGATTGCACTCATTTCACTCAAAATCAATGTTCCTTGTCAAACGGTTGCTTTCTGCTCTGAAAAGGCGATAGAAACAGGCTGAAGGCGCTCCTGCTGAAGGAAAGCTGGTTTCATGCACTCAGTGACACAAAGTGTGTTTTCCTACTCTGATCAAGTGCATATCCCAGTACTATGTTGAAAACTCGTTTCAGACGTTCTTTTACAGTTAAAATGACCAATATGAAGAAAATGTGTTAAAAGCTCGAAAACATGAAAATCCATGCTTAGAAAGTTGTTTCATGTCACATATGCTCGATTGCACTCATTTCACTCAAAATCAATGTTCCTTGTCAAACGGTTGCTTTCTGCCCTGAAAAGGCGATAGAAACAAGCTGAAGGCGCTCCTGCTGAAGGAAAGCTGGTTTCATGCACTCAGTGACACAAAGTGTGTTTTCCTACTTTGAACAAGTGCATATCCCAGTACTATGTTGAAAACTCGTTTCAGACGTGCTTTTACAGTTCAAATGACCAATATGAAGAAAATGTGTTAAAAGCTCGAAAACATGAAAATCCATGCTTAGAAAGTTGTTTCATGTCACATATGCTCGATTGCACTCATTTCACTCAAAATCAATGTTCCTTGTCAAACGGTTGCTTTCTGCCCTGAAAAGGCGATAGAAACAGGCTGAAGGCGCTCCTGCTGAAGGAAAGCTGGTTTCATGCACTCAGTGACACAAAGTGTGTTTTCCTACTTTGAACAAGTGCATATCCCAGTACTATGTTGAAAATACGTTGCAGACGTGCTTTTACAGTTAAAATGACCAATATGAAGAAAATGTGTTTAAAAGCTCGAAAACATGAAAATCCATGCTTAGAAAGTTGTTTCATGTCACATATGCTCGATTGCACTCATTTCACTCAAAATCAATGTTCCTTGTCAAACGGTTGCTTTCTGCCCTGAAAAGGCGATAGAAACAGGCTGAAGGCGCTCCTGCTGAAGGAAAGCTGGTTTCATGCACTCAGTGACACAAAGTGTGTTTTCCTACTCTGATTAATTGCATATCCCAGTACTATGTTGAAAACTCGTTTCAGACGTGCTTTTACAGTTAAAATGACCAATATGAAGAAAATGTGTTAAAAGCTCGAAAACATGAAAATCTATGCTTAGAAAGTTGTTTCATGTCACATATGCTCGAATGCACTCATTTCACTCAAAATCAATGTTCCTTGTCAAACGGTTGCTTTCTGCCCTGAAAAGGCGATAGAAACAGGCTGAAGGCGCTCCTGCTGAAGGAAAGCTGGTTTCATGCACTCAGTGACACAAAGTGTGTTTTCCTACTTTGAACAAGTGCATATCCCAGTACTATGTTGAAAATTCGTTGCAGACGTGCTTTTACAGTTAAAATGACCAATATGAAGAAAATGTGTTTAAAAGCTCGAAAACATGAAAATCTATGCTTAGAAAGTTGTTTCATGTCACATATGCTCGAATGCACTCATTTCACTCAAAATCAATGTTCCTTGTCAAACGGTTGCTTTTTTTGCCCTGAAAAGGCGATAGAAACAGGCTGAAGGCGCTCCTGCTGAAGGAAAGCTGGTTTCATGCACTCAGTGACACAAAGTGTGTTTTCCTACTCTGATCAAGTGCATATCCCAGTACTATGTTGAAAACTCGTTTCAGACGTGCTTTTACAGTTAAAATGACCAATATGAAGAAAATGTGTTAAAAGCTCGAAAACATGAAAATCCATGCTTAGAAAGTTGTTTCATGTCACATATGCTCGATTGCACTCATTTCACTCAAAATCAATGTTCCTTGTCAAAAGGTTGCTTTCTGCCCTGAAAAGGCGATAGAAACAGGCTGAAGGCGCTCCTGCTGAAGGAAAGCTGGTTTCATGCACTCAGTGACACAAAGTGTGTTTTCCTACTTTGAACAAGTGCATATCCCAGTACTATGTTGAAAAGTCGTTGCAGACGTGCTTTTACAGTTAAAATGACCAATATGAAGAAAATGTGTTTAAAAGCTCGAAAACATGAAAATCTATGCTTAGAAAGTTGTTTCATGTCACATATGCTCGAATGCACTCATTTCACTCAAAATCAATGTTCCTTGTCAAACGGTTGCTTTTTTTGCCCTGAAAAGGCGATAGAAACAGGCTGAAGGCGCTCCTGCTGAAGGAAAGCTGGTTTCATGCACTCAGTGACACAAAGTGTGTTTTCCTACTCTGATCAAGTGCATATCCCAGTACTATGTTGAAAACTCGTTTCAGACGTGCTTTTACAGTTAAAATGACCAATATGAAGAAAATGTGTTAAAAGCTCGAAAACATGAAAATCCATGCTTAGAAAGTTGTTTCATGTCACATATGCTCGATTGCACTCATTTCACTCAAAATCAATGTTCCTTGTCAAACGGTTGCTTTCTGCCCTGAAAAGGCGATAGAAAACAGGCTGAAGGCGCTCCTGCTGAAGGAAAGCTGGTTTCATGCACTCAGTGACACAAAGTGTGTTTTCCTACTCTGATCAAGTGCATATCCCAGTACTATGTTGAAAACTCGTTTCAGACGTTCTTTTACAGTTAAAATGACCAATATGAAGAAAATGTGTTAAAAGCTCGAAAACATGAAAATCCATGCTTAGAAAGTTGTTTCATGTCACATATGCTCGATTGCACTCATTTCACTCAAAATCAATGTTCCTTGTCAAAAGGTTGCTTTCTGCCCTGAAAAGGCGATAGAAACAGGCTGAAGGCGCTCCTGCTGAAGGAAAGCTGGTTTCATGCACTCAGTGACACAAAGTGTGTTTTCCTACTTTGAACAAGTGCATATCCCAGTACTATGTTGAAAAGTCGTTGCAGACGTGCTTTTACAGTTAAAATGACCAATATGAAGAAAATGTGTTTAAAAGCTCGAAAACATGAAAATCTATGCTTAGAAAGTTGTTTCATGTCACATATGCTCGAATGCACTCATTTCACTCAAAATCAATGTTCCTTGTCAAACGGTTGCTTTTTTTGCCCTGAAAAGGCGATAGAAACAGGCTGAAGGCGCTCCTGCTGAAGGAAAGCTGGTTTCATGCACTCAGTGACACAAAGTGTGTTTTCCTACTCTGATCAAGTGCATATCCCAGTACTATGTTGAAAACTCGTTTCAGACGTGCTTTTACAGTTAAAATGACCAATATGAAGAAAATGTGTTAAAATCTCGAAAACATGAAAATCCATGCTTAGAAAGTTGTTTCATGTCACATATGCTCGATTGCACTCATTTCACTCAAAATCAATGTTCCTTGTCAAACGGTTGCTTTCTGCTCTGAAAAGGCGATAGAAACAGGCTGAAGGCGCTCCTGCTGAAGGAAAGCTGGTTTCATGCACTCAGTGACACAAAGTGTGTTTTCCTACTCTGATCAAGTGCATATCCCAGTACTATGTTGAAAACTCGTTTCAGACGTTCTTTTACAGTTAAAATGACCAATATGAAGAAAATGTGTTAAAAGCTCGAAAACATGAAAATCCATGCTTAGAAAGTTGTTTCATGTCACATATGCTCGATTGCACTCATTTCACTCAAAATCAATGTTCCTTGTCAAAAGGTTGCTTTCTGCCCTGAAAAGGCGATAGAAACAGGCTGAAGGCGCTCCTGCTGAAGGAAAGCTGGTTTCATGCACTCAGTGACACAAAGTGTGTTTTCCTACTTTGAACAAGTGCATATCCCAGTACTATGTTGAAAACTCGTTGCAGACGTGCTTTTACAGTTAAAATGACCAATATGAAGAAAATGTGTTAAAAGCTCGAAAACATGAAAATCCATGCTTAGAAAGTTGTTTCATGTCACATATGCTCGATTGCACTCATTTCACTCAAAATCAATGTTCCTTGTCAAACGGTTGCTTTCTGCCCTGAAAAGGCGATAGAAACAAGCTGAAGGCGCTCCTGCTGAAGGAAAGCTGGTTTCATGCACTCAGTGACACAAAGTGTGTTTTCCTACTTTGAACAAGTGCATATCCCAGTACTATGTTGAAAACTCGTTTCAGACGTGCTTTTACAGTTCAAATGACCAATATGAAGAAAATGTGTTAAAAGCTCGAAAACATGAAAATCCATGCTTAGAAAGTTGTTTCATGTCACATATGCTCGATTGCACTCATTTCACTCAAAATCAATGTTCCTTGTCAAAAGGTTGCTTTCTGCCCTGAAAAGGCGATAGAAACAGGCTGAAGGCGCTCCTGTTGAAGGAAAGCTGGTTTCATGCTCTCAGTGACACAAAGTGTGTTTTCCTACTCTGATCAAGTGCATATCCCAGTACTATGTTGAAAACTCGTTTCAGACGTGCTTTTACAGTTAAAATGACCAATATGAAGAAAATGTGTTAAAAACTCGAAAACATGAAAATCTATGCTTAGAAAGTTGTTTCATGTCACATATGCTCGAATGCACTCATTTCACTCAAAATCAATGTTCCTTGTCAAACGGTTGCTTTCTGCCCTGAAAAGGCGATAGAAACAGGCTGAAGGCGCTCCTGCTGAAGGAAAGCTGGTTTCATGCACTCAGTGACACAAAGTGTGTTTTCCTACTCTGATCAAGTGCATATCCCAGTACTATGTTGAAAACTCGTTTCAGACGTGCTTTTACAGTTAAAATGACCAATATGAAGAAAATGTGTTAAAAGCTCGAAAACATGAAAATCCATGCTTAGAAAGTTGTTTCATGTCACATATGCTCGATTGCACTAATTTCACTCAAAATCAATGTTCCTTGTCAAACGGTTGCTTTCTGCCCTGAAAAGGCGATAGAAACAGGCTGAAGGCGCTCCTGCTGATGGAAAGCTGGTTTCATGCACTCAGTGACACAAAGTGTGTTTTCCTACTCTGATCAAGTGCATATCCCAGTACTATGTTGAAAACTCGTTTCAGACGTGCTTTTACAGTTAAAATGACCAATATGAAGAAAATGTGTTAAAAGCTCGAAAACATGAAAATCCATGCTTAGAAAGTTGTTTCATGTCACATATGCTCGATTGCACTCATTTCACTCAAAATCAATGTTCCTTGTCAAACGGTTGCTTTCTGCCCTGAAAAGGCGATAGAAACAGGCTGAAGGCGCTCCTGCTGAAGGAAAGCTGGTTTCATGCACTCAGTGACACAAAGTGTGTTTTCCTACTCTGATTAAGTGCATATCCCAGTACTATGTTGAAAACTCGTTTCAGACGTGCTTTTACAGTTAAAATGACCAATATGAAGAAAATGTGTTAAAAGCTCGAAAACATGAAAATCCATGCTTAGAAAGTTGTTTCATGTCACATATGCTCGATTGCACTCATTTCACTCAAAATCAATGTTCCTTGTCAAAAGGTTGCTTTCTGCCCTGAAAAGGCGATAGAAACAGGCTGAAGGCGCTCCTGCTGATGGAAAGCTGGTTTCATGCACTCAGTGACACAAAGTGTGTATTCCCACTTTGAACAAGTGCATATCCCAGTACTATGTTGAAAACTCGTTTCAGACGTGCTTTTACAGTTAAAATGACCAATATGAAGAAAATGTGTTAAAAGCTCGAAAACATGAAAATCCATGCTTAGAAAGTTGTTTCATGTCACATATGCTCGATTGCACTCATTTCACTCAAAATCAATGTTCCTTGTCAAACGGTTGCTTTCTGCCCTGAAAAGGCGATAGAAACAAGCTGAAGGCGCTCCTGCTGAAGGAAAGCTGGTTTCATGTACTCAGTGACACAAAGTGTGTTTTCCTACTTTGAACAAGTGCATATCCCAGTACTATGTTGAAAACTCGTTTCAGACGTGCTTTTACAGTTCAAATGACCAATATGAAGAAAATGTGTTAAAAGCTCGAAAACATGAAAATCCATGCTTAGAAAGTTGTTTCATGTCACATATGCTCGATTGCACTCATTTCACTCAAAATCAATGTTCCTTGTCAAACGGTTGCTTTCTGCCCTGAAAAGGCGATAGAAACAGGCTGAAGGCGCTCCTGCTGATGGAAAGCTGGTTTCATGCACTCAGTGACACAAAGTGTGTATTCCCACTTTGAACAAGTGCATATCCCAGTACTATGTTGAAAACTCGTTTCAGACGTGCTTTTACAGTTAAAATGACCAATATGAAGAAAATGTGTTAAAAGCTCGAAAACATGAAAATCCATGCTTAGAAAGTTGTTTCATGTCACATATGCTCGATTGCACTCATTTCACTCAAAATCAATGTTCCTTGTCAAACGGTTGCTTTCTACCCTGAAAAGGCGATAGAAACAAGCTGAAGGCGCTCCTGCTGAAGGAAAGCTGGTTTCATGCACTCAGTGACACAAAGTGTGTTTTCCTACTTTGAACAAGTGCATATCCCAGTACTATGTTGAAAACTCGTTTCAGACGTGCTTTTACAGTTCAAATGACCAATATGAAGAAAATGTGTTAAAAGCTCGAAAACATGAAAATCCATGCTTAGAAAGTTGTTTCATGTCACATATGCTCGATTGCACTCATTTCACTCAAAATCAATGTTCCTTGTCAAAAGGTTGCTTTCTGCCCTGAAAAGGCGATAGAAACAGGCTGAAGGCGCTCCTGCTGAAGGAAAGCTGGTTTCATGCACTCAGTGACACAAAGTGTGTTTTCCTACTCTGATTAATTGCATATCCCAGTACTATGTTGAAAACTCGTTTCAGACGTGCTTTTACAGTTAAAATGACCAATATGAAGAAAATGTGTTAAAAGCTCGAAAACATGAAAATCTATGCTTAGAAAGTTGTTTCATGTCACATATGCTCGAATGCACTCATTTCACTCAAAATCAATGTTCCTTGTCAAACGGTTGCTTTCTGCCCTGAAAAGGCGATAGAAACAGGCTGAAGGCGCTCCTGCTGAAGGAAAGCTGGTTTCATGCACTCAGTGACACAAAGTGTGTTTTCCTACTTTGAACAAGTGCATATCCCAGTACTATGTTGAAAACTCGTTGCAGACGTGCTTTTACAGTTAAAATGACCAATATGAAGAAAATGTGTTTAAAAGCTCGAAAACATGAAAATCTATGCTTAGAAAGTTGTTTCATGTCACATATGCTCGAATGCACTCATTTCACTCAAAATCAATGTTCCTTGTCAAACGGTTGCTTTTTTTGCCCTGAAAAGGCGATAGAAACAGGCTGAAGGCGCTCCTGCTGAAGGAAAGCTGGTTTCATGCACTCAGTGACACAAAGTGTGTTTTCCTACTCTGATCAAGTGCATATCCCAGTACTATGTTGAAAACTCGTTTCAGACGTGCTTTTACAGTTAAAATGACCAATATGAAGAAAATGTGTTAAAAGCTCGAAAACATGAAAATCCATGCTTAGAAAGTTGTTTCATGTCACATATGCTCGATTGCACTCATTTCACTCAAAATCAATGTTCCTTGTCAAACGGTTGCTTTCTGCCCTGAAAAGGCGATAGAAAACAGGCTGAAGGCGCTCCTGCTGAAGGAAAGCTGGTTTCATGCACTCAGTGACACAAAGTGTGTTTTCCTACTCTGATCAAGTGCATATCCCAGTACTATGTTGAAAACTCGTTTCAGACGTTCTTTTACAGTTAAAATGACCAATATGAAGAAAATGTGTTAAAAGCTCGAAAACATGAAAATCCATGCTTAGAAAGTTGTTTCATGTCACATATGCTCGATTGCACTCATTTCACTCAAAATCAATGTTCCTTGTCAAAAGGTTGCTTTCTGCCCTGAAAAGGCGATAGAAACAGGCTGAAGGCGCTCCTGCTGAAGGAAAGCTGGTTTCATGCACTCAGTGACACAAAGTGTGTTTTCCTACTTTGAACAAGTGCATATCCCTGTACTATGTTGAAAAGTCGTTGCAGACGTGCTTTTACAGTTAAAATGACCAATATGAAGAAAATGTGTTTAAAAGCTCGAAAACATGAAAATCTATGCTTAGAAAGTTGTTTCATGTCACATATGCTCGAATGCACTCATTTCACTCAAAATCAATGTTCCTTGTCAAACGGTTGCTTTTTTTGCCCTGAAAAGGCGATAGAAACAGGCTGAAGGCGCTCCTGCTGAAGGAAAGCTGGTTTCATGCACTCAGTGACACAAAGTGTGTTTTCCTACTCTGATCAAGTGCATATCCCAGTACTATGTTGAAAACTCGTTTCAGACGTGCTTTTACAGTTAAAATGACCAATATGAAGAAAATGTGTTAAAATCTCGAAAACATGAAAATCCATGCTTAGAAAGTTGTTTCATGTCACATATGCTCGATTGCACTCATTTCACTCAAAATCAATGTTCCTTGTCAAACGGTTGCTTTCTGCTCTGAAAAGGCGATAGAAACAGGCTGAAGGCGCTCCTGCTGAAGGAAAGCTGGTTTCATGCACTCAGTGACACAAAGTGTGTTTTCCTACTCTGATCAAGTGCATATCCCAGTACTATGTTGAAAACTCGTTTCAGACGTTCTTTTACAGTTAAAATGACCAATATGAAGAAAATGTGTTAAAAGCTCGAAAACATGAAAATCCATGCTTTGAAAGTTGTTTCATGTCACATATGCTCGATTGCACTCATTTCACTCAAAATCAATGTTCCTTGTCAAACGGTTGCTTTCTGCCCTGAAAAGGCGATAGAAACAGGCTGAAGGCGCTCCTGCTGAAGGAAAGCTGGTTTCATGCACTCAGTGACACAAAGTGTGTTTTCCTACTTTGAACAAGTGCATATCCCAGTACTATGTTGAAAACTCGTTGCAGACGTGCTTTTACAGTTAAAATGACCAATATGAAGAAAATGTGTTTAAAAGCTCGAAAACATGAAAATCTATGCTTAGAAAGTTGTTTCATGTCACATATGCTCGAATGCACTCATTTCACTCAAAATCAATGTTCCTTGTCAAACGGTTGCTTTTTTTGCCCTGAAAAGGCGATAGAAACAGGCTGAAGGCGCTCCTGCTGAAGGAAAGCTGGTTTCATGCACTCAGTGACACAAAGTGTGTTTTCCTACTCTGATCAAGTGCATATCCCAGTACTATGTTGAAAACTCGTTTCAGACGTGCTTTTACAGTTAAAATGACCAATATGAAGAAAATGTGTTAAAAGCTCGAAAACATGAAAATCCATGCTTAGAAAGTTGTTTCATGTCACATATGCTCGATTGCACTCATTTCACTCAAAATCAATGTTCCTTGTCAAACGGTTGCTTTCTGCCCTGAAAAGGCGATAGAAAACAGGCTGAAGGCGCTCCTGCTGAAGGAAAGCTGGTTTCATGCACTCAGTGACACAAAGTGTGTTTTCCTACTCTGATCAAGTGCATATCCCAGTACTATGTTGAAAACTCGTTTCAGACGTTCTTTTACAGTTAAAATGACCAATATGAAGAAAATGTGTTAAAAGCTCGAAAACATGAAAATCCATGCTTAGAAAGTTGTTTCATGTCACATATGCTCGATTGCACTCATTTCACTCAAAATCAATGTTCCTTGTCAAAAGGTTGCTTTCTGCCCTGAAAAGGCGATAGAAACAGGCTGAAGGCGCTCCTGCTGAAGGAAAGCTGGTTTCATGCACTCAGTGACACAAAGTGTGTTTTCCTACTTTGAACAAGTGCATATCCCAGTACTATGTTGAAAAGTCGTTGCAGACGTGCTTTTACAGTTAAAATGACCAATATGAAGAAAATGTGTTTAAAAGCTCGAAAACATGAAAATCTATGCTTAGAAAGTTGTTTCATGTCACATATGCTCGAATGCACTCATTTCACTCAAAATCAATGTTCCTTGTCAAACGGTTGCTTTTTTTGCCCTGAAAAGGCGATAGAAACAGGCTGAAGGCGCTCCTGCTGAAGGAAAGCTGGTTTCATGCACTCAGTGACACAAAGTGTGTTTTCCTACTCTGATCAAGTGCATATCCCAGTACTATGTTGAAAACTCGTTTCAGACGTGCTTTTACAGTTAAAATGACCAATATGAAGAAAATGTGTTAAAATCTCGAAAACATGAAAATCCATGCTTAGAAAGTTGTTTCATGTCACATATGCTCGATTGCACTCATTTCACTCAAAATCAATGTTCCTTGTCAAACGGTTGCTTTCTGCTCTGAAAAGGCGATAGAAACAGGCTGAAGGCGCTCCTGCTGAAGGAAAGCTGGTTTCATGCACTCAGTGACACAAAGTGTGTTTTCCTACTCTGATCAAGTGCATATCCCAGTACTATGTTGAAAACTCGTTTCAGACGTTCTTTTACAGTTAAAATGACCAATATGAAGAAAATGTGTTAAAAGCTCGAAAACATGAAAATCCATGCTTAGAAAGTTGTTTCATGTCACATATGCTCGATTGCACTCATTTCACTCAAAATCAATGTTCCTTGTCAAACGGTTGCTTTCTGCTCTGAAAAGGCGATAGAAACAGGCTGAAGGCGCTCCTGCTGAAGGAAAGCTGGTTTCATGCACTCAGTGACACAAAGTGTGTTTTCCTACTCTGATCAAGTGCATATCCCAGTACTATGTTGAAAACTCGTTTCAGACGTTCTTTTACAGTTAAAATGACCAATATGAAGAAAATGTGTTAAAAGCTCAAAAACATGAAAATCCATGCTTAGAAAGTTGTTTCATGTCACATATGCTCGATTGCACTCATTTCACTCAAAATCAATGTTCCTTGTCAAACGGTTGCTTTCTGCCCTGAAAAGGCGATAGAAACAGGCTGAAGGCGCTCCTGCTGATGGAAAGCTGGTTTCATGCACTCAGTGACACAAAGTGTGTATTCCCACTTTGAACAAGTGCATATCCCAGTACTATGTTGAAAACTCGTTTCAGACGTGCTTTTACAGTTAAAATGACCAATATGAAGAAAATGTGTTAAAAGCTCGAAAACATGAAAATCCATGCTTAGAAAGTTGTTTCATGTCACATATGCTCGATTGCACTCATTTCACTCAAAATCAATGTTCCTTGTCAAACGGTTGCTTTCTGCCCTGAAAAGGCGATAGAAACAAGCTGAAGGCGCTCCTGCTGAAGGAAAGCTGGTTTCATGCACTCAGTGACACAAAGTGTGTTTTCCTACTTTGAACAAGTGCATATCCCAGTACTATGTTGAAAACTCGTTTCAGACGTGCTTTTACAGTTCAAATGACCAATATGAAGAAAATGTGTTAAAAGCTCGAAAACATGAAAATCCATGCTTAGAAAGTTGTTTCATGTCACATATGCTCGATTGCACTCATTTCACTCAAAATCAATGTTCCTTGTCAAAAGGTTGCTTTCTGCCCTGAAAAGGCGATAGAAACAGGCTGAAGGCGCTCCTGCTGAAGGAAAGCTGGTTTCATGCACTCAGTGACACAAAGTGTGTTTTCCTACTCTGATCAAGTGCATATCCCAGTACTATGTTGAAAACTCGTTTCAGACGTGCTTTTACAGTTAAAATGACCAATATGAAGAAAATGTGTTAAAAGCTCGAAAACATGAAAATCTATGCTTAGAAAGTTGTTTCATGTCACATATGCTCGAATGCACTCATTTCACTCAAAATCAATGTTCCTTGTCAAACGGTTGCTTTCTGCCCTGAAAAGGCGATAGAAACAGGCTGAAGGCGCTCCTGCTGAAGGAAAGCTGGTTTCATGCACTCAGTGACACAAAGTGTGTTTTCCTACTCTGATCAAGTGCATATCCCAGTACTATGTTGAAAACTCGTTTCAGACGTGCTTTTACAGTTAAAATGACCAATATGAAGAAAATGTGTTAAAAGCTCGAAAACATGAAAATCCATGCTTAGAAAGTTGTTTCATGTCACATATGCTCGATTGCACTCATTTCACTCAAAATCAATGTTCCTTGTCAAACGGTTGCTTTCTGCCCTGAAAAGGCGATAGAAACAGGCTGAAGGCGCTCCTGCTGATGGAAAGCTGGTTTCATGCACTCAGTGACACAAAGTGTGTTTTCCTACTCTGATCAAGTGCATATCCCAGTACTATGTTGAAAACTCGTTTCAGACGTGCTTTTACAGTTAAAATGACCAATATGAAGAAAATGTGTTAAAAGCTCGAAAACATGAAAATCCATGCTTAGAAAGTTGTTTCATGTCACATATGCTCGATTGCACTCATTTCACTCAAAATCAATGTTCCTTGTCAAACGGTTGCTTTCTGCCCTGAAAAGGCGATAGAAACAGGCTGAAGGCGCTCCTGCTGAAGGAAAGCTGGTTTCATGCACTCAGTGACACAAAGTGTGTTTTCCTACTCTGATTAAGTGCATATCCCAGTAATATGTTGAAAACTCGTTTCAGACGTGCTTTTACAGTTCAAATGACCAATATGAAGAAAATGTGTTAAAAGCTCGAAAACATGAAAATCCATGCTTAGAAAGTTGTTTCATGTCACATATGCTCGATTGCACTCATTTCACTCAAAATCAATGTTCCTTGTCAAAAGGTTGCTTTCTGCCCTGAAAAGGCGATAGAAACAGGCTGAAGGCGCTCCTGCTGATGGAAAGCTGGTTTCATGCACTCAGTGACACAAAGTGTGTATTCCCACTTTGAACAAGTGCATATCCCAGTACTATGTTGAAAACTCGTTTCAGACGTGCTTTTACAGTTAAAATGACCAATATGAAGAAAATGTGTTAAAAGCTCGAAAACATGAAAATCCATGCTTAGAAAGTTGTTTCATGTCACATATGCTCGATTGCACTCATTTCACTCAAAATCAATGTTCCTTGTCAAACGGTTGCTTTCTGCCCTGAAAAGGCGATAGAAACAAGCTGAAGGCGCTCCTGCTGAAGGAAAGCTGGTTTCATGTACTCAGTGACACAAAGTGTGTTTTCCTACTTTGAACAAGTGCATATCCCAGTACTATGTTGAAAACTCGTTTCAGACGTGCTTTTACAGTTCAAATGACCAATATGAAGAAAATGTGTTAAAAGCTCGAAAACATGAAAATCCATGCTTAGAAAGTTGTTTCATGTCACATATGCTCGATTGCACTCATTTCACTCAAAATCAATGTTCCTTGTCAAACGGTTGCTTTCTGCCCTGAAAAGGCGATAGAAACAGGCTGAAGGCGCTCCTGCTGATGGAAAGCTGGTTTCATGCACTCAGTGACACAAAGTGTGTATTCCCACTTTGAACAAGTGCATATCCCAGTACTATGTTGAAAACTCGTTTCAGACGTGCTTTTACAGTTAAAATGACCAATATGAAGAAAATGTGTTAAAAGCTCGAAAACATGAAAATCCATGCTTAGAAAGTTGTTTCATGTCACATATGCTCGATTGCACTCATTTCACTCAAAATCAATGTTCCTTGTCAAACGGTTGCTTTCTGCCCTGAAAAGGCGATAGAAACAAGCTGAAGGCGCTCCTGCTGAAGGAAAGCTGGTTTCATGCACTCAGTGACACAAAGTGTGTTTTCCTACTTTGAACAAGTGCATATCCCAGTACTATGTTGAAAACTCGTTTCAGACGTGCTTTTACAGTTCAAATGACCAATATGAAGAAAATGTGTTAAAAGCTCGAAAACATGAAAATCCATGCTTAGAAAGTTGTTTCATGTCACATATGCTCGATTGCACTCATTTCACTCAAAATCAATGTTCCTTGTCAAAAGGTTGCTTTCTGCCCTGAAAAGGCGATAGAAACAGGCTGAAGGCGCTCCTGCTGAAGGAAAGCTGGTTTCATGCACTCAGTGACACAAAGTGTGTTTTCCTACTCTGATCAAGTGCATATCCCAGTACTATGTTGAAAACTCGTTTCAGACGTGCTTTTACAGTTAAAATGACCAATATGAAGAAAATGTGTTAAAAGCTCGAAAACATGAAAATCCATGCTTAGAAAGTTGTTTCATGTCACATATGCTCGATTGCACTCATTTCACTCAAAATCAATGTTCCTTGTCAAACGGTTGCTTTCTGCTCTGAAAAGGCGATAGAAACAGGCTGAAGGCGCTCCTGCTGAAGGAAAGCTGGTTTCATGCACTCAGTGACACAAAGTGTGTTTTCCTACTCTGATCAAGTGCATATCCCAGTACTATGTTGAAAACTCGTTTCAGACGTTCTTTTACAGTTAAAATGACCAATATGAAGAAAATGTGTTAAAAGCTCGAAAACATGAAAATCCATGCTTAGAAAGTTGTTTCATGTCACATATGCTCGATTGCACTCATTTCACTCAAAATCAATGTTCCTTGTCAAACGGTTGCTTTCTGCTCTGAAAAGGCGATAGAAACAGGCTGAAGGCGCTCCTGCTGAAGGAAAGCTGGTTTCATGCACTCAGTGACACAAAGTGTGTTTTCCTACTCTGATCAAGTGCATATCCCAGTACTATGTTGAAAACTCGTTTCAGACGTTCTTTTACAGTTAAAATGACCAATATGAAGAAAATGTGTTAAAAGCTCGAAAACATGAAAATCCATGCTTAGAAAGTTGTTTCATGTCACATATGCTCGATTGCACTCATTTCACTCAAAATCAATGTTCCTTGTCAAACGGTTGCTTTCTGCCCTGAAAAGGCGATAGAAACAGGCTGAAGGCGCTCCTGCTGATGGAAAGCTGGTTTCATGCACTCAGTGACACAAAGTGTGTATTCCCACTTTGAACAAGTGCATATCCCAGTACTATGTTGAAAACTCGTTTCAGACGTGCTTTTACAGTTAAAATGACCAATATGAAGAAAATGTGTTAAAAGCTCGAAAACATGAAAATCCATGCTTAGAAAGTTGTTTCATGTCACATATGCTCGATTGCACTCATTTCACTCAAAATCAATGTTCCTTGTCAAACGGTTGCTTTCTGCCCTGAAAAGGCGATAGAAACAAGCTGAAGGCGCTCCTGCTGAAGGAAAGCTGGTTTCATGCACTCAGTGACGCAAAGTGTGTTTTCCTACTTTGAACAAGTGCATATCCCAGTACTATGTTGAAAACTCGTTTCAGACGTGCTTTTACAGTTCAAATGACCAATATGAAGAAAATGTGTTAAAAGCTCGAAAACATGAAAATCCATGCTTAGAAAGTTGTTTCATGTCACATATGCTCGATTGCACTCATTTCACTCAAAATCAATGTTCCTTGTCAAAAGGTTGCTTTCTGCCCTGAAAAGGCGATAGAAACAGGCTGAAGGCGCTCCTGCTGAAGGAAAGCTGGTTTCATGCACTCAGTGACACAAAGTGTGTTTTCCTACTCTGATCAAGTGCATATCCCAGTACTATGTTGAAAACTCGTTTCAGACGTGCTTTTACAGTTAAAATGACCAATATGAAGAAAATGTGTTAAAAGCTCGAAAACATGAAAATCTATGCTTAGAAAGTTGTTTCATGTCACATATGCTCGAATGCACTCATTTCACTCAAAATCAATGTTCCTTGTCAAACGGTTGCTTTCTGCCCTGAAAAGGCGATAGAAACAGGCTGAAGGCGCTCCTGCTGAAGGAAAGCTGGTTTCATGCACTCAGTGACACAAAGTGTGTTTTCCTACTCTGATCAAGTGCATATCCCAGTACTATGTTGAAAACTCGTTTCAGACGTGCTTTTACAGTTAAAATGACCAATATGAAGAAAATGTGTTAAAAGCTCGAAAACATGAAAATCCATGCTTAGAAAGTTGTTTCATGTCACATATCCTCGATTGCACTCATTTCACTCAAAATCAATGTTCCTTGTCAAACGGTTGCTTTCTGCCCTGAAAAGGCGATAGAAACAGGCTGAAGGCGCTCCTGCTGATGGAAAGCTGGTTTCATGCACTCAGTGACACAAAGTGTGTTTTCCTACTCTGATCAAGTGCATATCCCAGTACTATGTTGAAAACTCGTTTCAGACGTGCTTTTACAGTTAAAATGACCAATATGAAGAAAATGTGTTAAAAGCTCGAAAACATGAAAATCCATGCTTAGAAAGTTGTTTCATGTCACATATGCTCGATTGCACTCATTTCACTCAAAATCAATGTTCCTTGTCAAACGGTTGCTTTCTGCCCTGAAAAGGCGATAGAAACAGGCTGAAGGCGCTCCTGCTGAAGGAAAGCTGGTTTCATGCACTCAGTGACACAAAGTGTGTTTTCCTACTCTGATTAAGTGCATATCCCAGTACTATGTTGAAAACTCGTTTCAGACGTGCTTTTACAGTTAAAATGACCAATATGAAGAAAATGTGTTAAAAGCTCGAAAACATGAAAATCCATGCTTAGAAAGTTGTTTCATGTCACATATGCTCGATTGCACTCATTTCACTCAAAATCAATGTTCCTTGTCAAAAGGTTGCTTTCTGCCCTGAAAAGGCGATAGAAACAGGCTGAAGGCGCTCCTGCTGATGGAAAGCTGGTTTCATGCACTCAGTGACACAAAGTGTGTATTCCCACTTTGAACAAGTGCATATCCCAGTACTATGTTGAAAACTCGTTTCAGACGTGCTTTTACAGTTAAAATGACCAATATGAAGAAAATGTGTTAAAAGCTCGAAAACATGAAAATCCATGCTTAGAAAGTTGTTTCATGTCACATATGCTCGATTGCACTCATTTCACTCAAAATCAATGTTCCTTGTCAAACGGTTGCTTTCTGCCCTGAAAAGGCGATAGAAACAAGCTGAAGGCGCTCCTGCTGAAGGAAAGCTGGTTTCATGTACTCAGTGACACAAAGTGTGTTTTCCTACTTTGAACAAGTGCATATCCCAGTACTATGTTGAAAACTCGTTTCAGACGTGCTTTTACAGTTCAAATGACCAATATGAAGAAAATGTGTTAAAAGCTCGAAAACATGAAAATCCATGCTTAGAAAGTTGTTTCATGTCACATATGCTCGATTGCACTCATTTCACTCAAAATCAATGTTCCTTGTCAAACGGTTGCTTTCTGCACTGAAAAGGCGATAGAAACAGGCTGAAGGCGCTCCTGCTGATGGAAAGCTGGTTTCATGCACTCAGTGACACAAAGTGTGTATTCCCACTTTGAACAAGTGCATATCCCAGTACTATGTTGAAAACTCGTTTCAGACGTGCTTTTACAGTTAAAATGACCAATATGAAGAAAATGTGTTAAAAGCTCGAAAACATGAAAATCCATGCTTAGAAAGTTGTTTCATGTCACATATGCTCGATTGCACTCATTTCACTCAAAATCAATGTTCCTTGTCAAACGGTTGCTTTCTGCCCTGAAAAGGCGATAGAAACAAGCTGAAGGCGCTCCTGCTGAAGGAAAGCTGGTTTCATGCACTCAGTGACACAAAGTGTGTTTTCCTACTTTGAACAAGTGCATATCCCAGTACTATGTTGAAAACTCGTTTCAGACGTGCTTTTACAGTTCAAATGACCAATATGAAGAAAATGTGTTAAAAGCTCGAAAACATGAAAATCCATGCTTAGAAAGTTGTTTCATGTCACATATGCTCGATTGCACTCATTTCACTCAAAATCAATGTTCCTTGTCAAAAGGTTGCTTTCTGCCCTGAAAAGGCGATAGAAACAGGCTGAAGGCGCTCCTGCTGAAGGAAAGCTGGTTTCATGCACTCAGTGACACAAAGTGTGTTTTCCTACTCTGATTAATTGCATATCCCAGTACTATGTTGAAAACTCGTTTCAGACGTGCTTTTACAGTTAAAATGACCAATATGAAGAAAATGTGTTAAAAGCTCGAAAACATGAAAATCTATGCTTAGAAAGTTGTTTCATGTCACATATGCTCGAATGCACTCATTTCACTCAAAATCAAAGTTCCTTGTCAAACGGTTGCTTTCTGCCCTGAAAAGGCGATAGAAACAGGCTGAAGGCGCTCCTGCTGAAGGAAAGCTGGTTTCATGCACTCAGTGACACAAAGTGTGTTTTCCTACTTTGAACAAGTGCATATCCCAGTACTATGTTGAAAACTCGTTGCAGACGTGCTTTTACAGTTAAAATGACCAATATGAAGAAAATGTGTTTAAAAGCTCGAAAACATGAAAATCTATGCTTAGAAAGTTGTTTCATGTCACATATGCTCGAATGCACTCATTTCACTCAAAATCAATGTTCCTTGTCAAACGGTTGCTTTTTTTGCCCTGAAAAGGCGATAGAAACAGGCTGAAGGCGCTCCTGCTGAAGGAAAGCTGGTTTCATGCACTCAGTGACACAAAGTGTGTTTTCCTACTCTGATCAAGTGCATATCCCAGTACTATGTTGAAAACTCGTTTCAGACGTGCTTTTACAGTTAAAATGACCAATATGAAGAAAATGTGTTAAAATCTCGAAAACATGAAAATCCATGCTTAGAAAGTTGTTTCATGTCACATATGCTCGATTGCACTCATTTCACTCAAAATCAATGTTCCTTGTCAAACGGTTGCTTTCTGCTCTGAAAAGGCGATAGAAACAGGCTGAAGGCGCTCCTGCTGAAGGAAAGCTGGTTTCATGCACTCAGTGACACAAAGTGTGTTTTCCTACTCTGATCAAGTGCATATCCCAGTACTATGTTGAAAACTCGTTTCAGACGTTCTTTTACAGTTAAAATGACCAATATGAAGAAAATGTGTTAAAAGCTCGAAAACATGAAAATCCATGCTTAGAAAGTTGTTTCATGTCACATATGCTCGATTGCACTCATTTCACTCAAAATCAATGTTCCTTGTCAAAAGGTTGCTTTCTGCCCTGAAAAGGCGATAGAAACAGGCTGAAGGCGCTCCTGCTGAAGGAAAGCTGGTTTCATGCACTCAGTGACACAAAGTGTGTTTTCCTACTTTGAACAAGTGCATATCCCAGTACTATGTTGAAAACTCGTTGCAGACGTGCTTTTACAGTTAAAATGACCAATATGAAGAAAATGTGTTAAAAGCTCGAAAACATGAAAATCCATGCTTAGAAAGTTGTTTCATGTCACATATGCTCGATTGCACTCATTTCACTCAAAATCAATGTTCCTTGTCAAACGGTTGCTTTCTGCCCTGAAAAGGCGATAGAAACAAGCTGAAGGCGCTCCTGCTGAAGGAAAGCTGGTTTCATGCACTCAGTGACACAAAGTGTGTTTTCCTACTTTGAACAAGTGCATATCCCAGTACTATGTTGAAAACTCGTTTCAGACGTGCTTTTACAGTTCAAATGACCAATATGAAGAAAATGTGTTAAAAGCTCGAAAACATGAAAATCCATGCTTAGAAAGTTGTTTCATGTCACATATGCTCGATTGCACTCATTTCACTCAAAATCAATGTTCCTTGTCAAAAGGTTGCTTTCTGCCCTGAAAAGGCGATAGAAACAGGCTGAAGGCGCTCCTGCTGAAGGAAAGCTGGTTTCATGCACTCAGTGACACAAAGTGTGTTTTCCTACTCTGATCAAGTGCATATCCCAGTACTATGTTGAAAACTCGTTTCAGACGTGCTTTTACAGTTAAAATGACCAATATGAAGAAAATGTGTTAAAAGCTCGAAAACATGAAAATCTATGCTTAGAAAGTTGTTTCATGTCACATATGCTCGAATGCACTCATTTCACTCAAAATCAATGTTCCTTGTCAAACGGTTGCTTTCTGCCCTGAAAAGGCGATAGAAACAGGCTGAAGGCGCTCCTGCTGAAGGAAAGCTGGTTTCATGCTCTCAGTGACACAAAGTGTGTTTTCCTACTCTGATCAAGTGCATATCCCAGTACTATGTTGAAAACTCGTTTCAGACGTGCTTTTACAGTTAAAATGACCAATATGAAGAAAATGTGTTAAAAGCTCGAAAACATGAAAATCCATGCTTAGAAAGTTGTTTCATGTCACATATGCTCGATTGCACTCATTTCACTCAAAATCAATGTTCCTTGTCAAACGGTTGCTTTCTGCCCTGAAAAGGCGATAGAAACAGGCTGAAGGCGCTCCTGCTGATGGAAAGCTGGTTTCATGCACTCAGTGACACAAAGTGTGTTTTCCTACTCTGATCAAGTGCATATCCCAGTACTATGTTGAAAACTCGTTTCAGACGTGCTTTTACAGTTAAAATGACCAATATGAAGAAAATGTGTTAAAAGCTCGAAAACATGAAAATCCATGCTTAGAAAGTTGTTTCATGTCACATATGCTCGATTGCACTCATTTCACTCAAAATCAATGTTCCTTGTCAAACGGTTGCTTTCTGCCCTGAAAAGGCGATAGAAACAGGCTGAAGGCGCTCCTGCTGAAGGAAAGCTGGTTTCATGCACTCAGTGACACAAAGTGTGTTTTCCTACTCTGATCAAGTGCATATCCCAGTACTATGTTGAAAACTCGTTTCAGACGTGCTTTTACAGTTAAAATGACCAATATGAAGAAAATGTGTTAAAAGCTCGAAAACATGAAAATCCATGCTTAGAAAGTTGTTTCATGTCACATATGCTCGATTGCACTCATTTCACTCAAAATCAATGTTCCTTGTCAAACGGTTGCTTTCTGCCCTGAAAAGGCGATAGAAAACAGGCTGAAGGCGCTCCTGCTGAAGGAAAGCTGGTTTCATGCACTCAGTGACACAAAGTGTGTTTTCCTACTCTGATCAAGTGCATATCCCAGTACTATGTTGAAAACTCGTTTCAGACGTTCTTTTACAGTTAAAATGACCAATATGAAGAAAATGTGTTAAAAGCTAGAAAACATGAAAATCCATGCTTAGAAAGTTGTTTCATGTCACATATGCTCGATTGCACTCATTTCACTCAAAATCAATGTTCCTTGTCAAAAGGTTGCTTTCTGCCCTGAAAAGGCGATAGAAACAGGCTGAAGGCGCTTCTGCTGAAGGAAAGCTGGTTTCATGCACTCAGTGACACAAAGTGTGTTTTCCTACTTTGAACAAGTGCATATCCCAGTACTATGTTGAAAAGTCGTTGCAGACGTGCTTTTACAGTTAAAATGACCAATATGAAGAAAATGTGTTTAAAAGCTCGAAAACATGAAAATCTATGCTTAGAAAGTTGTTTCATGTCACATATGCTCGAATGCACTCATTTCACTCAAAATCAATGTTCCTTGTCAAACGGTTGCTTTTTTTGCCCTGAAAAGGCGATAGAAACAGGCTGAAGGCGCTCCTGCTGAAGGAAAGCTGGTTTCATGCACTCAGTGACACAAAGTGTGTTTTCCTACTCTGATCAAGTGCATATCCCAGTACTATGTTGAAAACTCGTTTCAGACGTGCTTTTACAGTTAAAATGACCAATATGAAGAAAATGTGTTAAAATCTCGAAAACATGAAAATCCATGCTTAGAAAGTTGTTTCATGTCACATATGCTCGATTGCACTCATTTCACTCAAAATCAATGTTCCTTGTCAAACGGTTGCTTTCTGCTCTGAAAAGGCGATAGAAACAGGCTGAAGGCGCTCCTGCTGAAGGAAAGCTGGTTTCATGCACTCAGTGACACAAGGTGTGTTTTCCTACTCTGATCAAGTGCATATCCCAGTACTATGTTGAAAACTCGTTTCAGACGTTCTTTTACAGTTAAAATGACCAATATGAAGAAAATGTGTTAAAAGCTCGAAAACATGAAAATCCATGCTTAGAAAGTTGTTTCATGTCACATATGCTCGATTGCACTCATTTCACTCAAAATCAATGTTCCTTGTCAAAAGGTTGCTTTCTGCCCTGAAAAGGCGATAGAAACAGGCTGAAGGCGCTCCTGCTGAAGGAAAGCTGGTTTCATGCACTCAGTGACACAAAGTGTGTTTTCCTACTTTGAACAAGTGCATATCCCAGTACTATGTTGAAAACTCGTTGCAGACGTGCTTTTACAGTTAAAATGACCAATATGAAGAAAATGTGTTAAAAGCTCGAAAACATGAAAATCCATGCTTAGAAAGTTGTTTCATGTCACATATGCTCGATTGCACTCATTTCACTCAAAATCAATGTTCCTTGTCAAACGGTTGCTTTCTGCCCTGAAAAGGCGATAGAAACAAGCTGAAGGCGCTCCTGCTGAAGGAAAGCTGGTTTCATGCACTCAGTGACACAAAGTGTGTTTTCCTACTTTGAACAAGTGCATATCCCAGTACTATGTTGAAAACTCGTTTCAGACGTGCTTTTACAGTTCAAATGACCAATATGAAGAAAATGTGTTAAAAGCTCGAAAACATGAAAATCCATGCTTAGAAAGTTGTTTCATGTCACATATGCTCGATTGCACTCATTTCACTCAAAATCAATGTTCCTTGTCAAAAGGTTGCTTTCTGCCCTGAAAAGGCGATAGAAACAGGCTGAAGGCGCTCCTGCTGAAGGAAAGCTGGTTTCATGCACTCAGTGACACAAAGTGTGTTTTCCTACTCTGATCAAGTGCATATCCCAGTACTATGTTGAAAACTCGTTTCAGACGTGCTTTTACAGTTAAAATGACCAATATGAAGAAAATGTGTTAAAAGCTCGAAAACATGAAAATCTATGCTTAGAAAGTTGTTTCATGTCACATATGCTCGAATGCACTCATTTCACTCAAAATCAATGTTCCTTGTCAAACGGTTGCTTTCTGCCCTGAAAAGGCGATAGAAACAGGCTGAAGGCGCTCCTGCTGAAGGAAAGCTGGTTTCATGCACTCAGTGACACAAAGTGTGTTTTCCTACTCTGATCAAGTGCATATCCCAGTACTATGTTGAAAACTCGTTTCAGACGTGCTTTTACAGTTAAAATGACCAATATGAAGAAAATGTGTTAAAAGCTCGAAAACATGAAAATCTATGCTTAGAAAGTTGTTTCATGTCACATATGCTCGAATGCACTCATTTCACTCAAAATCAATGTTCCTTGTCAAACGGTTGCTTTCTGCCCTGAAAAGGCGATAGAAACAGGCTGAAGGCGCTCCTGCTGAAGGAAAGCTGGTTTCATGCACTCAGTGACACAAAGTGTGTTTTCCTACTCTGATCAAGTGCATATCCCAGTACTATGTTGAAAACTCGTTTCAGACGTGCTTTTACAGTTAAAATGACCAATATGAAGAAAATGTGTTAAAAGCTCGAAAACATGAAAATCCATGCTTAGAAAGTTGTTTCATGTCACATATGCTCGATTGCACTCATTTCACTCAAAATCAATGTTCCTTGTCAAACGGTTGCTTTCTGCCCTGAAAAGGCGATAGAAACAGGCTGAAGGCGCTCCTGCTGATGGAAAGCTGGTTTCATGCACTCAGTGACACAAAGTGTGTTTTCCTACTCTGATCAAGTGCATATCCCAGTACTATGTTGAAAACTCGTTTCAGACGTGCTTTTACAGTTAAAATGACCAATATGAAGAAAATGTGTTAAAAGCTCGAAAACATGAAAATCCATGCTTAGAAAGTTGTTTCATGTCACATATGCTCGATTGCACTCATTTCACTCAAAATCAATGTTCCTTGTCAAACGGTTGCTTTCTGCCCTGAAAAGGCGATAGAAACAAGCTGAAGGCGCTCCTGCTGAAGGAAAGCTGGTTTCATGCACTCAGTGACACAAAGTGTGTTTTCCTACTTTGAACAAGTGCATATCCCAGTACTATGTTGAAAACTCGTTTCAGACGTGCTTTTACAGTTCAAATGACCAATATGAAGAAAATGTGTTAAAAGCTCGAAAACATGAAAATCCATGCTTAGAAAGTTGTTTCATGTCACATATGCTCGATTGCACTCATTTCACTCAAAATCAATGTTCCTTGTCAAAAGGTTGCTTTCTGCCCTGAAAAGGCGATAGAAACAGGCTGAAGGCGCTCCTGCTGAAGGAAAGCTGGTTTCATGCACTCAGTGACACAAAGTGTGTTTTCCTACTCTGATTAATTGCATATCCCAGTACTATGTTGAAAACTCGTTTCAGACGTGCTTTTACAGTTAAAATGACCAATATGAAGAAAATGTGTTAAAAGCTCGAAAACATGAAAATCTATGCTTAGAAAGTTGTTTCATGTCACATATGCTCGAATGCACTCATTTCACTCAAAATCAATGTTCCTTGTCAAACGGTTGCTTTCTGCCCTGAAAAGGCGATAGAAACAGGCTGAAGGCGCTCCTGCTGAAGGAAAGCTGGTTTCATGCACTCAGTGACACAAAGTGTGTTTTCCTACTTTGAACAAGTGCATATCCCAGTACTATGTTGAAAACTCGTTGCAGACGTGCTTTTACAGTTAAAATGACCAATATGAAGAAAATGTGTTTAAAAGCTCGAAAACATGAAAATCTATGCTTAGAAAGTTGTTTCATGTCACATATGCTCGAATGCACTCATTTCACTCAAAATCAGTGTTCCTTGTCAAACGGTTGCTTTTTTTGCCCTGAAAAGGCGATAGAAACAGGCTGAAGGCGCTCCTGCTGAAGGAAAGCTGGTTTCATGCACTCAGTGACACAAAGTGTGTTTTCCTACTCTGATCAAGTGCATATCCCAGTACTATGTTGAAAACTCGTTTCAGACGTGCTTTTACAGTTAAAATGACCAATATGAAGAAAATGTGTTAAAAGCTCGAAAACATGAAAATCCATGCTTAGAAAGTTGTTTCATGTCACATATGCTCGATTGCACTCATTTCACTCAAAATCAATGTTCCTTGTCAAACGGTTGCTTTCTGCCCTGAAAAGGCGATAGAAAACAGGCTGAAGGCGCTCCTGCTGAAGGAAAGCTGGTTTCATGCACTCAGTGACACAAAGTGTGTTTTCCTACTCTGATCAAGTGCATATCCCAGTACTATGTTGAAAACTCGTTTCAGACGTTCTTTTACAGTTAAAATGACCAATATGAAGAAAATGTGTTAAAAGCTCGAAAACATGAAAATCCATGCTTAGAAAGTTGTTTCATGTCACATATGCTCGATTGCACTCATTTCACTCAAAATCAATGTTCCTTGTCAAAAGGTTGCTTTCTGCCCTGAAAAGGCGATAGAAACAGGCTGAAGGCGCTCCTGCTGAAGGAAAGCTGGTTTCATGCACTCAGTGACACAAAGTGTGTTTTCCTACTTTGAACAAGTGCATATCCCAGTACTATGTTGAAAAGTCGTTGCAGACGTGCTTTTACAGTTAAAATGACCAATATGAAGAAAATGTGTTTAAAAGCTCGAAAACATGAAAATCTATGCTTAGAAAGTTGTTTCATGTCACATATGCTCGAATGCACTCATTTCACTCAAAATCAATGTTCCTTGTCAAACGGTTGCTTTTTTTGCCCTGAAAAGGCGATAGAAACAGGCTGAAGGCGCTCCTGCTGAAGGAAAGCTGGTTTCATGCACTCAGTGACACAAAGTGTGTTTTCCTACTCTGATCAAGTGCATATCCCAGTACTATGTTGAAAACTCGTTTCAGACGTGCTTTTACAGTTAAAATGACCAATATGAAGAAAATGTGTTAAAATCTCGAAAACATGAAAATCCATGCTTAGAAAGTTGTTTCATGTCACATATGCTCGATTGCACTCATTTCACTCAAAATCAATGTTCCTTGTCAAACGGTTGCTTTCTGCTCTGAAAAGGCGATAGAAACAGGCTGAAGGCGCTCCTGCTGAAGGAAAGCTGGTTTCATGCACTCAGTGACACAAAGTGTGTTTTCCTACTCTGATCAAGTGCATATCCCAGTACTATGTTGAAAACTCGTTTCAGACGTTCTTTTACAGTTAAAATGACCAATATGAAGAAAATGTGTTAAAAGCTCGAAAACATGAAAATCCATGCTTAGAAAGTTGTTTCATGTCACATATGCTCGATTGCACTCATTTCACTCAAAATCAATGTTCCTTGTCAAAAGGTTGCTTTCTGCCCTGAAAAGGCGATAGAAACAGGCTGAAGGCGCTCCTGCTGAAGGAAAGCTGGTTTCATGCACTCAGTGACACAAAGTGTGTTTTCCTACTTTGAACAAGTGCATATCCCAGTACTATGTTGAAAACTCGTTGCAGACGTGCTTTTACAGTTAAAATGACCAATATGAAGAAAATGTGTTAAAAGCTCGAAAACATGAAAATCCATGCTTAGAAAGTTGTTTCATGTCACATATGCTCGATTGCACTCATTTCACTCAAAATCAATGTTCCTTGTCAAACGGTTGCTTTCTGCCCTGAAAAGGCGATAGAAACAAGCTGAAGGCGCTCCTGCTGAAGGAAAGCTGGTTTCATGCACTCAGTGACACAAAGTGTGTTTTCCTACTTTGAACAAGTGCATATCCCAGTACTATGTTGAAAACTCGTTTCAGACGTGCTTTTACAGTTCAAATGACCAATAGAAAGAAAATGTGTTAAAAGCTCGAAAACATGAAAATCCATGCTTAGAAAGTTGTTTCATGTCACATATGCTCGATTGCACTCATTTCACTCAAAATCAATGTTCCTTGTCAAACGGTTGCTTTCTGCTCTGAAAAGGCGATAGAAACAGGCTGAAGGCGCTCCTGCTGAAGGAAAGCTGGTTTCATGCACTCAGTGACACAAAGTGTGTTTTCCTACTCTGATCAAGTGCATATCCCAGTACTATGTTGAAAACTCGTTTCAGACGTTCTTTTACAGTTAAAATGACCAATATGAAGAAAATGTGTTAAAAGCTCGAAAACATGAAAATCCATGCTTAGAAAGTTGTTTCATGTCACATATGCTCGATTGCACTCATTTCACTCAAAATCAATGTTCCTTGTCAAACGGTTGCTTTCTGCCCTGAAAAGGCGATAGAAACAGGCTGAAGGCGCTCCTGCTGATGGAAAGCTGGTTTCATGCACTCAGTGACACAAAGTGTGTATTCCCACTTTGAACAAGTGCATATCCCAGTACTATGTTGAAAACTCGTTTCAGACGTGCTTTTACAGTTAAAATGACCAATATGAAGAAAATGTGTTAAAAGCTCGAAAACATGAAAATCCATGCTTAGAAAGTTGTTTCATGTCACATATGCTCGATTGCACTCATTTCACTCAAAATCAATGTTCCTTGTCAAACGGTTGCTTTCTGCCCTGAAAAGGCGATAGAAACAAGCTGAAGGCGCTCCTGCTGAAGGAAAGCTGGTTTCATGCACTCAGTGACACAAAGTGTGTTTTCCTACTTTGAACAAGTGCATATCCCAGTACTATGTTGAAAACTCGTTTCAGACGTGCTTTTACAGTTCAAATGACCAATATGAAGAAAATGTGTTAAAAGCTCGAAAACATGAAAATCCATGCTTAGAAAGTTGTTTCATGTCACATATGCTCGATTGCACTCATTTCACTCAAAATCAATGTTCCTTGTCAAACGGTTGCTTTCTGCCCTGAAAAGGCGATAGAAACAGGCTGAAGGCGCTCCTGCTGATGGAAAGCTGGTTTCATGCACTCAGTGACACAAAGTGTGTATTCCCACTTTGAACAAGTGCATATCCCAGTACTATGTTGAAAACTCGTTTCAGACGTGCTTTTACAGTTCAAATGACCAATATGAAGAAAATGTGTTAAAAGCTCGAAAACATGAAAATCCATGCTTAGAAAGTTGTTTCATGTCACATATGCTCGATTGCACTCATTTCACTCAAAATCAATGTTCCTTGTCAAAAGGTTGCTTTCTGCCCTGAAAAGGCGATAGAAACAGGCTGAAGGCGCTCCTGCTGAAGGAAAGCTGGTTTCATGCACTCAGTGACACAAAGTGTGTTTTCCTACTCTGATCAAGTGCATATCCCAGTACTATGTTGAAAACTCGTTTCAGACGTGCTTTTACAGTTAAAATGACCAATATGAAGAAAATGTGTTAAAAGCTCGAAAACATGAAAATCTATGCTTAGAAAGTTGTTTCATGTCACATATGCTCGAATGCACTCATTTCACTCAAAATCAATGTTCCTTGTCAAACGGTTGCTTTCTGCCCTGAAAAGGCGATAGAAACAGGCTGAAGGCGCTCCTGCTGAAGGAAAGCTGGTTTCATGCACTCAGTGACACAAAGTGTGTTTTCCTACTCTGATCAAGTGCATATCCCAGTACTATGTTGAAAACTCGTTTCAGACGTGCTTTTACAGTTAAAATGACCAATATGAAGAAAATGTGTTAAAAGCTCGAAAACATGAAAATCCATGCTTAGAAAGTTGTTTCATGTCACATATGCTCGATTGCACTCATTTCACTCAAAATCAATGTTCCTTGTCAAACGGTTGCTTTCTGCCCTGAAAAGGCGATAGAAACAGGCTGAAGGCGCTCCTGCTGATGGAAAGCTGGTTTCATGCACTCAGTGACACAAAGTGTGTTTTCCTACTCTGATCAAGTGCATATCCCAGTACTATGTTGAAAACTCGTTTCAGACGTGCTTTTACAGTTAAAATGACCAATATGAAGAAAATGTGTTAAAAGCTCGAAAACATGAAAATCCATGCTTAGAAAGTTGTTTCATGTCACATATGCTCGATTGCACTCATTTCACTCAAAATCAATGTTCCTTGTCAAACGGTTGCTTTCTGCCCTGAAAAGGCGATAGAAACAGGCTGAAGGCGCTCCTGCTGAAGGAAAGCTGGTTTCATGCACTCAGTGACACAAAGTGTGTTTTCCTACTCTGATTAAGTGCATATCCCAGTACTATGTTGAAAACTCGTTTCAGACGTGCTTTTACAGTTAAAATGACCAATATGAAGAAAATGTGTTAAAAGCTCGAAAACATGAAAATCCATGCTTAGAAAGTTGTTTCATGTCACATATGCTCGATTGCACTCATTTCACTCAAAATCAATGTTCCTTGTCAAAAGGTTGCTTTCTGCCCTGAAAAGGCGATAGAAACAGGCTGAAGGCGCTCCTGCTGATGGAAAGCTGGTTTCATGCACTCAGTGACACAAAGTGTGTATTCCCACTTTGAACAAGTGCATATCCCAGTACTATGTTGAAAACTCGTTTCAGACGTGCTTTTACAGTTAAAATGACCAATATGAAGAAAATGTGTTAAAAGCTCGAAAACATGAAAATCCATGCTTAGAAAGTTGTTTCATGTCACATATGCTCGATTGCACTCATTTCACTCAAAATCAATGTTCCTTGTCAAACGGTTGCTTTCTGCCCTGAAAAGGCGATAGAAACAAGCTGAAGGCGCTCCTGCTGAAGGAAAGCTGGTTTCATGTACTCAGTGACACAAAGTGTGTTTTCCTACTTTGAACAAGTGCATATCCCAGTACTATGTTGAAAACTCGTTTCAGACGTGCTTTTACAGTTCAAATGACCAATATGAAGAAAATGTGTTAAAAGCTCGAAAACATGAAAATCCATGCTTAGAAAGTTGTTTCATGTCACATATGCTCGATTGCACTCATTTCACTCAAAATCAATGTTCCTTGTCAAACGGTTGCTTTCTGCCCTGAAAAGGCGATAGAAACAGGCTGAAGGCGCTCCTGCTGATGGAAAGCTGGTTTCATGCACTCAGTGACACAAAGTGTGTATTCCCACTTTGAACAAGTGCATATCCCAGTACTATGTTGAAAACTCGTTTCAGACGTGCTTTTACAGTTAAAATGACCAATATGAAGAAAATGTGTTAAAAGCTCGAAAACATGAAAATCCATGCTTAGAAAGTTGTTTCATGTCACATATGCTCGATTGCACTCATTTCACTCAAAATCAATGTTCCTTGTCAAACGGTTGCTTTCTGCCCTGAAAAGGCGATAGAAACAAGCTGAAGGCGCTCCTGCTGAAGGAAAGCTGGTTTCATGCACTCAGTGACACAAAGTGTGTTTTCCTACTTTGAACAAGTGCATATCCCAGTACTATGTTGAAAACTCGTTTCAGACGTGCTTTTACAGTTCAAATGACCAATATGAAGAAAATGTGTTAAAAGCTCGAAAACATGAAAATCCATGCTTAGAAAGTTGTTTCATGTCACATATGCTCGATTGCACTCATTTCACTCAAAATCAATGTTCCTTGTCAAAAGGTTGCTTTCTGCCCTGAAAAGGCGATAGAAACAGGCTGAAGGCGCTCCTGCTGAAGGAAAGCTGGTTTCATGCACTCAGTGACACAAAGTGTGTTTTCCTACTCTGATTAATTGCATATCCCAGTACTATGTTGAAAACTCGTTTCAGACGTGCTTTTACAGTTAAAATGACCAATATGAAGAAAATGTGTTAAAAGCTCGAAAACATGAAAATCTATGCTTAGAAAGTTGTTTCATGTCACATATGCTCGAATGCACTCATTTCACTCAAAATCAATGTTCCTTGTCAAACGGTTGCTTTCTGCCCTGAAAAGGCGATAGAAACAGGCTGAAGGCGCTCCTGCTGAAGGAAAGCTGGTTTCATGCACTCAGTGACACAAAGTGTGTTTTCCTACTTTGAACAAGTGCATATCCCAGTACTATGTTGAAAACTCGTTGCAGACGTGCTTTTACAGTTAAAATGACCAATATGAAGAAAATGTGTTTAAAAGCTCGAAAACATGAAAATCTATGCTTAGAAAGTTGTTTCATGTCACATATGCTCGAATGCACTCATTTCACTCAAAATCAATGTTCCTTGTCAAACGGTTGCTTTTTTTGCCCTGAAAAGGCGATAGAAACAGGCTGAAGGCGCTCCTGCTGAAGGAAAGCTGGTTTCATGCACTCAGTGACACAAAGTGTGTTTTCCTACTCTGATCAAGTGCATATCCCAGTACTATGTTGAAAACTCGTTTCAGACGTGCTTTTACAGTTAAAATGACCAATATGAAGAAAATGTGTTAAAAGCTCGAAAACATGAAAATCCATGCTTAGAAAGTTGTTTCATGTCACATATGCTCGATTGCACTCATTTCACTCAAAATCAATGTTCCTTGTCAAACGGTTGCTTTCTGCCCTGAAAAGGCGATAGAAAACAGGCTGAAGGCGCTCCTGCTGAAGGAAAGCTGGTTTCATGCACTCAGTGACACAAAGTGTGTTTTCCTACTCTGATCAAGTGCATATCCCAGTACTATGTTGAAAACTCGTTTCAGACGTTCTTTTACAGTTAAAATGACCAATATGAAGAAAATGTGTTAAAAGCTCGAAAACATGAAAATCCATGCTTAGAAAGTTGTTTCATGTCACATATGCTCGATTGCACTCATTTCACTCAAAATCAATGTTCCTTGTCAAAAGGTTGCTTTCTGCCCTGAAAAGGCGATAGAAACAGGCTGAAGGCGCTCCTGCTGAAGGAAAGCTGGTTTCATGCACTCAGTGACACAAAGTGTGTTTTCCTACTTTGAACAAGTGCATATCCCAGTACTATGTTGAAAAGTCGTTGCAGACGTGCTTTTACAGTTAAAATGACCAATATGAAGAAAATGTGTTTAAAAGCTCGAAAACATGAAAATCTATGCTTAGAAAGTTGTTTCATGTCACATATGCTCGAATGCACTCATTTCACTCAAAATCAATGTTCCTTGTCAAACGGTTGCTTTTTTTGCCCTGAAAAGGCGATAGAAACAGGCTGAAGGCGCTCCTGCTGAAGGAAAGCTGGTTTCATGCACTCAGTGACACAAAGTGTGTTTTCCTACTCTGATCAAGTGCATATCCCAGTACTATGTTGAAAACTCGTTTCAGACGTGCTTTTACAGTTAAAATGACCAATATGAAGAAAATGTGTTAAAATCTCGAAAACATGAAAATCCATGCTTAGAAAGTTGTTTCATGTCACATATGCTCGATTGCACTCATTTCACTCAAAATCAATGTTCCTTGTCAAACGGTTGCTTTCTGCTCTGAAAAGGCGATAGAAACAGGCTGAAGGCGCTCCTGCTGAAGGAAAGCTGGTTTCATGCACTCAGTGACACAAAGTGTGTTTTCCTACTCTGATCAAGTGCATATCCCAGTACTATGTTGAAAACTCGTTTCAGACGTTCTTTTACAGTTAAAATGACCAATATGAAGAAAATGTGTTAAAAGCTCGAAAACATGAAAATCCATGCTTAGAAAGTTGTTTCATGTCACATATGCTCGATTGCACTCATTTCACTCAAAATCAATGTTCCTTGTCAAAAGGTTGCTTTCTGCCCTGAAAAGGCGATAGAAACAGGCTGAAGGCGCTCCTGCTGAAGGAAAGCTGGTTTCATGCACTCAGTGACACAAAGTGTGTTTTCCTACTTTGAACAAGTGCATATCCCAGTACTATGTTGAAAACTCGTTGCAGACGTGCTTTTACAGTTAAAATGACCAATATGAAGAAAATGTGTTAAAAGCTCGAAAACATGAAAATCCATGCTTAGAAAGTTGTTTCATGTCACATATGCTCGATTGCACTCATTTCACTCAAAATCAATGTTCCTTGTCAAACGGTTGCTTTCTGCCCTGAAAAGGCGATAGAAACAAGCTGAAGGCGCTCCTGCTGAAGGAAAGCTGGTTTCATGCACTCAGTGACACAAAGTGTGTTTTCCTACTTTGAACAAGTGCATATCCCAGTACTATGTTGAAAACTCGTTTCAGACGTGCTTTTACAGTTCAAATGACCAATCGAAAGAAAATGTGTTAAAAGCTCGAAAACATGAAAATCCATGCTTAGAAAGTTGTTTCATGTCACATATGCTCGATTGCACTCATTTCACTCAAAATCAATGTTCCTTGTCAAACGGTTGCTTTCTGCTCTGAAAAGGCGATAGAAACAGGCTGAAGGCGCTCCTGCTGAAGGAAAGCTGGTTTCATGCACTCAGTGACACAAAGTGTGTTTTCCTACTCTGATCAAGTGCATATCCCAGTACTATGTTGAAAACTCGTTTCAGACGTTCTTTTACAGTTAAAATGACCAATATGAAGAAAATGTGTTAAAAGCTCGAAAACATGAAAATCCATGCTTAGAAAGTTGTTTCATGTCACATATGCTCGATTGCACTCATTTCACTCAAAATCAATGTTCCTTGTCAAACGGTTGCTTTCTGCCCTGAAAAGGCGATAGAAACAGGCTGAAGGCGCTCCTGCTGATGGAAAGCTGGTTTCATGCACTCAGTGACACAAAGTGTGTATTCCCACTTTGAACAAGTGCATATCCCAGTACTATGTTGAAAACTCGTTTCAGACGTGCTTTTACAGTTAAAATGACCAATATGAAGAAAATGTGTTAAAAGCTCGAAAACATGAAAATCCATGCTTAGAAAGTTGTTTCATGTCACATATGCTCGATTGCACTCATTTCACTCAAAATCAATGTTCCTTGTCAAACGGTTGCTTTCTGCCCTGAAAAGGCGATAGAAACAAGCTGAAGGCGCTCCTGCTGAAGGAAAGCTGGTTTCATGCACTCAGTGACACAAAGTGTGTTTTCCTACTTTGAACAAGTGCATATCCCAGTACTATGTTGAAAACTCGTTTCAGACGTGCTTTTACAGTTCAAATGACCAATATGAAGAAAATGTGTTAAAAGCTCGAAAACATGAAAATCCATGCTTAGAAAGTTGTTTCATGTCACATATGCTCGATTGCACTCATTTCACTCAAAATCAATGTTCCTTGTCAAACGGTTGCTTTCTGCCCTGAAAAGGCGATAGAAACAGGCTGAAGGCGCTCCTGCTGATGGAAAGCTGGTTTCATGCACTCAGTGACACAAAGTGTGTATTCCCACTTTGAACAAGTGCATATCCCAGTACTATGTTGAAAACTCGTTTCAGACGTGCTTTTACAGTTAAAATGACCAATATGAAGAAAATGTGTTAAAAGCTCGAAAACATGAAAATCCATGCTTAGAAAGTTGTTTCATGTCACATATGCTCGATTGCACTCATTTCACTCAAAATCAATGTTCCTTGTCAAACGGTTGCTTTCTGCCCTGAAAAGGCGATAGAAACAGGCTGAAGGCGCTCCTGCTGATGGAAAGCTGGTTTCATGCACTCAGTGACACAAAGTGTGTTTTCCTACTCTGATCAAGTGCATATCCCAGTACTATGTTGAAAACTCGTTTCAGACGTGCTTTTACAGTTAAAATGACCAATATGAAGAAAATGTGTTAAAAGCTCGAAAACATGAAAATCCATGCTTAGAAAGTTGTTTCATGTCACATATGCTCGATTGCACTCATTTCACTCAAAATCAATGTTCCTTGTCAAACGGTTGCTTTCTGCCCTGAAAAGGCGATAGAAACAGGCTGAAGGCGCTCCTGCTGAAGGAAAGCTGGTTTCATGCACTCAGTGACACAAAGTGTGTTTTCCTACTCTGATTAAGTGCATATCCCAGTACTATGTTGAAAACTCGTTTCAGACGTGCTTTTACAGTTAAAATGACCAATATGAAGAAAATGTGTTAAAAGCTCGAAAACATGAAAATCCATGCTTAGAAAGTTGTTTCATGTCACATATGCTCGATTGCACTCATTTCACTCAAAATCAATGTTCCTTGTCAAAAGGTTGCTTTCTGCCCTGAAAAGGCGATAGAAACAGGCTGAAGGCGCTCCTGCTGATGGAAAGCTGGTTTCATGCACTCAGTGACACAAAGTGTGTATTCCCACTTTGAACAAGTGCATATCCCAGTACTATGTTGAAAACTCGTTTCAGACGTGCTTTTACAGTTAAAATGACCAATATGAAGAAAATGTGTTAAAAGCTCGAAAACATGAAAATCCATGCTTAGAAAGTTGTTTCATGTCACATATGCTCGATTGCACTCATTTCACTCAAAATCAATGTTCCTTGTCAAACGGTTGCTTTCTGCCCTGAAAAGGCGATAGAAACAAGCTGAAGGCGCTCCTGCTGAAGGAAAGCTGGTTTCATGTACTCAGTGACACAAAGTGTGTTTTCCTACTTTGAACAAGTGCATATCCCAGTACTATGTTGAAAACTCGTTTCAGACGTGCTTTTACAGTTCAAATGACCAATATGAAGAAAATGTGTTAAAAGCTCGAAAACATGAAAATCCATGCTTAGAAAGTTGTTTCATGTCACATATGCTCGATTGCACTCATTTCACTCAAAATCAATGTTCCTTGTCAAAAGGTTGCTTTCTGCCCTGAAAAGGCGATAGAAACAGGCTGAAGGCGCTCCTGCTGAAGGAAAGCTGGTTTCATGCACTCAGTGACACAAAGTGTGTTTTCCTACTCTGATTAATTGCATATCCCAGTACTATGTTGAAAACTCGTTTCAGACGTGCTTTTACAGTTAAAATGACCAATATGAAGAAAATGTGTTAAAAGCTCGAAAACATGAAAATCTATGCTTAGAAAGTTGTTTCATGTCACATATGCTCGAATGCACTCATTTCACTCAAAATCAATGTTCCTTGTCAAACGGTTGCTTTCTGCCCTGAAAAGGCGATAGAAACAGGCTGAAGGCGCTCCTGCTGAAGGAAAGCTGGTTTCATGCACTCAGTGACACAAAGTGTGTTTTCCTACTCTGATCAAGTGCATATCCCAGTACCATGTTGAAAACTCGTTTCAGACGTGCTTTTACAGTTAAAATGACCAATATGAAGAAAATGTGTTAAAAGCTCGAAAACATGAAAATCCATGCTTAGAAAGTTGTTTCATGTCACATATGCTCGATTGCACTCATTTCACTCAAAATCAATGTTCCTTGTCAAACGGTTGCTTTCTGCCCTGAAAAGGCGATAGAAACAGGCTGAAGGCGCTCCTGCTGAAGGAAAGCTGGTTTCATGCACTCAGTGACACAAAGTGTGTTTTCCTACTCTGATCAAGTGCATATCCCAGTACTATGTTAAAAACTCGTTTCAGACGTGCTTTTACAGTTCAAATGACCAATATGAAGAAAATGTGTTAAAAGCTCGAAAACATGAAAATCCATGCTTAGAAAGTTGTTTCATGTCACATATGCTCGATTGCACTCATTTCACTCAAAATCAATGTTCCTTGTCAAACGGTTGCTTTCTGCCCTGAAAAGGCGATAGAAACAGGCTGAAGGCGCTCCTGCTGATGGAAAGCTGGTTTCATGCACTCAGTGACACAAAGTGTGTATTCCCACTTTGAACAAGTGCATATCCCAGTACTATGTTGAAAACTCGTTTCAGACGTGCTTTTACAGTTAAAATGACCAATATGAAGAAAATGTGTTAAAAGCTCGAAAACATGAAAATCCATGCTTAGAAAGTTGTTTCATGTCACATATGCTCGATTGCACTCATTTCACTCAAAATCAATGTTCCTTGTCAAACGGTTGCTTTCTGCCCTGAAAAGGCGATAGAAACAAGCTGAAGGCGCTCCTGCTGAAGGAAAGCTGGTTTCATGCACTCAGTGACACAAAGTGTGTTTTCCTACTTTGAACAAGTGCATATCCCAGTACTATGTTGAAAACTCGTTTCAGACGTGCTTTTACAGTTCAAATGACCAATATGAAGAAAATGTGTTAAAAGCTCGAAAACATGAAAATCCATGCTTAGAAAGTTGTTTCATGTCACATATGCTCGATTGCACTCATTTCACTCAAAATCAATGTTCCTTGTCAAAAGGTTGCTTTCTGCCCTGAAAAGGCGATAGAAACAGGCTGAAGGCGCTCCTGCTGAAGGAAAGCTGGTTTCATGCACTCAGTGACACAAAGTGTGTTTTCCTACTCTGATTAATTGCATATCCCAGTACTATGTTGAAAACTCGTTTCAGACGTGCTTTTACAGTTAAAATGACCAATATGAAGAAAATGTGTTAAAAGCTCGAAAACATGAAAATCTATGCTTAGAAAGTTGTTTCATGTCACATATGCTCGAATGCACTCATTTCACTCAAAATCAATGTTCCTTGTCAAACGGTTGCTTTCTGCCCTGAAAAGGCGATAGAAACAGGCTGAAGGCGCTCCTGCTGAAGGAAAGCTGGTTTCATGCACTCAGTGACACAAAGTGTGTTTTCCTACTTTGAACAAGTGCATATCCCAGTACTATGTTGAAAACTCGTTGCAGACGTGCTTTTACAGTTAAAATGACCAATATGAAGAAAATGTGTTTAAAAGCTCGAAAACATGAAAATCTATGCTTAGAAAGTTGTTTCATGTCACATATGCTCGAATGCACTCATTTCACTCAAAATCAATGTTCCTTGTCAAACGGTTGCTTTTTTTGCCCTGAAAAGGCGATAGAAACAGGCTGAAGGCGCTCCTGCTGAAGGAAAGCTGGTTTCATGCACTCAGTGACACAAAGTGTGTTTTCCTACTCTGATCAAGTGCATATCCCAGTACTATGTTGAAAACTCGTTTCAGACGTGCTTTTACAGTTAAAATGACCAATATGAAGAAAATGTGTTAAAAGCTCGAAAACATGAAAATCCATGCTTAGAAAGTTGTTTCATGTCACATATGCTCGATTGCACTCATTTCACTCAAAATCAATGTTCCTTGTCAAACGGTTGCTTTCTGCTCTGAAAAGGCGATAGAAACAGGCTGAAGGCGCTCCTGCTGAAGGAAAGCTGGTTTCATGCACTCAGTGACACAAAGTGTGTTTTCCTACTCTGATCAAGTGCATATCCCAGTACTATGTTGAAAACTCGTTTCAGACGTTCTTTTACAGTTAAAATGACCAATATGAAGAAAATGTGTTAAAAGCTCGAAAACATGAAAATCCATGCTTAGAAAGTTGTTTCATGTCACATATGCTCGATTGCACTCATTTCACTCAAAATCAATGTTCCTTGTCAAAAGGTTGCTTTCTGCCCTGAAAAGGCGATAGAAACAGGCTGAAGGCGCTCCTGCTGAAGGAAAGCTGGTTTCATGCACTCAGTGACACAAAGTGTGTTTTCCTACTTTGAACAAGTGCATATCCCAGTACTATGTTGAAAACTCGTTGCAGACGTGCTTTTACAGTTAAAATGACCAATATGAAGAAAATGTGTTAAAAGCTCGAAAACATGAAAATCCATGCTTAGAAAGTTGTTTCATGTCACATATGCTCGATTGCACTCATTTCACTCAAAATCAATGTTCCTTGTCAAACGGTTGCTTTCTGCCCTGAAAAGGCGATAGAAACAAGCTGAAGGCGCTCCTGCTGAAGGAAAGCTGGTTTCATGCACTCAGTGACACAAAGTGTGTTTTCCTACTTTGAACAAGTGCATATCCCAGTACTATGTTGAAAACTCGTTTCAGACGTGCTTTTACAGTTCAAATGACCAATAGAAAGAAAATGTGTTAAAAGCTCGAAAACATGAAAATCCATGCTTAGAAAGTTGTTTCATGTCACATATGCTCTATTGCACTCATTTCACTCAAAATCAATGTTCCTTGTCAAACGGTTGCTTTCTGCCCTGAAAAGGCGATAGAAACAGGCTGAAGGCGCTCCTGCTGATGGAAAGCTGGTTTCATGCACTCAGTGACACAAAGTGTGTATTCCCACTTTGAACAAGTGCATATCCCAGTACTATGTTGAAAACTCGTTTCAGACGTGCTTTTACAGTTAAAATGACCAATATGAAGAAAATGTGTTAAAAGCTCGAAAACATGAAAATCCATGCTTAGAAAGTTGTTTCATGTCACATATGCTCGATTGCACTCATTTCACTCAAAATCAATGTTCCTTGTCAAACGGTTGCTTTCTGCCCTGAAAAGGCGATAGAAACAAGCTGAAGGCGCTCCTGCTGAAGGAAAGCTGGTTTCATGCACTCAGTGACACAAAGTGTGTTTTCCTACTTTGAACAAGTGCATATCCCAGTACTATGTTGAAAACTCGTTTCAGACGTGCTTTTACAGTTCAAATGACCAATATGAAGAAAATGTGTTAAAAGCTCGAAAACATGAAAATCCATGCTTAGAAAGTTGTTTCATGTCACATATGCTCGATTGCACTCATTTCACTCAAAATCAATGTTCCTTGTCAAACGGTTGCTTTCTGCCCTGAAAAGGCGATAGAAACAGGCTGAAGGCGCTCCTGCTGATGGAAAGCTGGTTTCATGCACTCAGTGACACAAAGTGTGTATTCCCACTTTGAACAAGTGCATATCCCAGTACTATGTTGAAAACTCGTTTCAGACGTGCTTTTACAGTTCAAATGACCAATATGAAGAAAATGTGTTAAAAGCTCGAAAACATGAAAATCCATGCTTAGAAAGTTGTTTCATGTCACATATGCTCGATTGCACTCATTTCACTCAAAATCAATGTTCCTTGTCAAAAGGTTGCTTTCTGCCCTGAAAAGGCGATAGAAACAGGCTGAAGGCGCTCCTGCTGAAGGAAAGCTGGTTTCATGCACTCAGTGACACAAAGTGTGTTTTCCTACTCTGATCAAGTGCATATCCCAGTACTATGTTGAAAACTCGTTTCAGACGTGCTTTTACAGTTAAAATGACCAATATGAAGAAAATGTGTTAAAAGCTCGAAAACATGAAAATCTATGCTTAGAAAGTTGTTTCATGTCACATATGCTCGAATGCACTCATTTCACTCAAAATCAATGTTCCTTGTCAAACGGTTGCTTTCTGCCCTGAAAAGGCGATAGAAACAGGCTGAAGGCGCTCCTGCTGAAGGAAAGCTGGTTTCATGCACTCATTGACACAAAGTGTGTTTTCCTACTCTGATCAAGTGCATATCCCAGTACTATGTTGAAAACTCGTTTCAGACGTGCTTTTACAGTTAAAATGACCAATATGAAGAAAATGTGTTAAAAGCTCGAAAACATGAAAATCCATGCTTAGAAAGTTGTTTCATGTCACATATGCTCGATTGCACTCATTTCACTCAAAATCAATGTTCCTTGTCAAACGGTTGCTTTCTGCCCTGAAAAGGCGATAGAAACAGGCTGAAGGCGCTCCTGCTGATGGAAAGCTGGTTTCATGCACTCAGTGACACAAAGTGTGTTTTCCTACTCTGATCAAGTGCATATCCCAGTACTATGTTGAAAACTCGTTTCAGACGTGCTTTTACAGTTAAAATGACCAATATGAAGAAAATGTGTTAAAAGCTCGAAAACATGAAAATCCATGCTTAGAAAGTTGTTTCATGTCACATATGCTCGATTGCACTCATTTCACTCAAAATCAATGTTCCTTGTCAAACGGTTGCTTTCTGCCCTGAAAAGGCGATAGAAACAGGCTGAAGGTGCTCCTGCTGAAGGAAAGCTGGTTTCATGCACTCAGTGACACAAAGTGTGTTTTCCTACTCTGATTAAGTGCATATCCCAGTACTATGTTGAAAACTCGTTTCAGACGTGCTTTTACAGTTAAAATGACCAATATGAAGAAAATGTGTTAAAAGCTCGAAAACATGAAAATCCATGCTTAGAAAGTTGTTTCATGTCACATATGCTCGATTGCACTCATTTCACTCAAAATCAATGTTCCTTGTCAAAAGGTTGCTTTCTGCCCTGAAAAGGCGATAGAAACAGGCTGAAGGCGCTCCTGCTGATGGAAAGCTGGTTTCATGCACTCAGTGACACAAAGTGTGTATTCCCACTTTGAACAAGTGCATATCCCAGTACTATGTTGAAAACTCGTTTCAGACGTGCTTTTACAGTTAAAATGACCAATATGAAGAAAATGTGTTAAAAGCTCGAAAACATGAAAATCCATGCTTAGAAAGTTGTTTCATGTCACATATGCTCGATTGCACTCATTTCACTCAAAATCAATGTTCCTTGTCAAACGGTTGCTTTCTGCCCTGAAAAGGCGATAGAAACAAGCTGAAGGCGCTCCTGCTGAAGGAAAGCTGGTTTCATGTACTCAGTGACACAAAGTGTGTTTTCCTACTTTGAACAAGTGCATATCCCAGTACTATGTTGAAAACTCGTTTCAGACGTGCTTTTACAGTTCAAATGACCAATATGAAGAAAATGTGTTAAAAGCTCGAAAACATGAGAATCCATGCTTAGAAAGTTGTTTCATGTCACATATGCTCGATTGCACTCATTTCACTCAAAATCAATGTTCCTTGTCAAAAGGTTGCTTTCTGCCCTGAAAAGGCGATAGAAACAGGCTGAAGGCGCTCCTGCTGAAGGAAAGCTGGTTTCATGCACTCAGTGACACAAAGTGTGTTTTCCTACTCTGATTAATTGCATATCCCAGTACTATGTTGAAAACTCGTTTCAGACGTGCTTTTACAGTTCAAATGACCAATATGAAGAAAATGTGTTAAAAGCTCGAAAACATGAAAATCCATGCTTAGAAAGTTGTTTCATGTCACATATGCTCGATTGCACTCATTTCACTCAAAATCAATGTTCCTTGTCAAACGGTTGCTTTCTGCCCTGAAAAGGCGATAGAAACAAGCTGAAGGCGCTCCTGCTGAAGGAAAGCTGGTTTCATGCACTCAGTGACACAAAGTGTGTTTTCCTACTTTGAACAAGTGCATATCCCAGTACTATGTTGAAAACTCGTTTCAGACGTGCTTTTACAGTTCAAATGACCAATAGAAAGAAAATGTGTTAAAAGCTCGAAAACATGAAAATCCATGCTTAGAAAGTTGTTTCATGTCACATATGCTCGATTGCACTCATTTCACTCAAAATCAATGTTCCTTGTCAAACGGTTGCTTTCTGCTCTGAAAAGGCGATAGAAACAGGCTGAAGGCGCTCCTGCTGAAGGAAAGCTGGTTTCATGCACTCAGTGACACAAAGTGTGTTTTCCTACTCTGATCAAGTGCATATCCCAGTACTATGTTGAAAACTCGTTTCAGACGTTCTTTTACAGTTAAAATGACCAATATGAAGAAAATGTGTTAAAAGCTCGAAAACATGAAAATCCATGCTTAGAAAGTTGTTTCATGTCACATATGCTCGATTGCACTCATTTCACTCAAAATCAATGTTCCTTGTCAAACGGTTGCTTTCTGCCCTGAAAAGGCGATAGAAACAGGCTGAAGGCGCTCCTGCTGATGGAAAGCTGGTTTCATGCACTCAGTGACACAAAGTGTGTATTCCCACTTTGAACAAGTGCATATCCCAATACTATGTTGAAAACTCGTTTCAGACGTGCTTTTACAGTTAAAATGACCAATATGAAGAAAATGTGTTAAAAGCTCGAAAACATGAAAATCCATGCTTAGAAAGTTGTTTCATGTCACATATGCTCGATTGCACTCATTTCACTCAAAATCAATGTTCCTTGTCAAACGGTTGCTTTCTGCCCTGAAAAGGCGATAGAAACAAGCTGAAGGCGCTCCTGCTGAAGGAAAGCTGGTTTCATGCACTCAGTGACACAAAGTGTGTTTTCCTACTTTGAACAAGTGCATATCCCAGTACTATGTTGAAAACTCGTTTCAGACGTGCTTTTACAGTTCAAATGACCAATATGAAGAAAATGTGTTAAAAGCTCGAAAACATGAAAATCCATGCTTAGAAAGTTGTTTCATGTCACATATGCTCGATTGCACTCATTTCACTCAAAATCAATGTTCCTTGTCAAAAGGTTGCTTTCTGCCCTGAAAAGGCGATAGAAACAATCTGAAGGCGCTCCTGCTGAAGGAAAGCTGGTTTCATGCACTCAGTGACACAAAGTGTGTTTTCCTACTCTGATCAAGTGCATATCCCAGTACTATGTTGAAAACTCGTTTCAGACGTGCTTTTACAGTTAAAATGACCAATATGAAGAAAATGTGTTAAAAGCTCGAAAACATGAAAATCTATGCTTAGAAAGTTGTTTCATGTCACATATGCTCGAATGCACTCATTTCACTCAAAATCAATGTTCCTTGTCAAACGGTTGCTTTCTGCCCTGAAAAGGCGATAGAAACAGGCTGAAGGCGCTCCTGCTGAAGGAAAGCTGGTTTCATGCACTCAGTGACACAAAGTGTGTTTTCCTACTCTGATCAAGTGCATATCCCAGTACTATGTTGAAAACTCGTTTCAGACGTGCTTTTACAGTTAAAATGACCAATATGAAGAAAATGTGTTAAAAGCTCGAAAACATGAAAATCCATGCTTAGAAAGTTGTTTCATGTCACATATGCTCGATTGCACTCATTTCACTCAAAATCAATGTTCCTTGTCAAACGGTTGCTTTCTGCCCTGAAAAGGCGATAGAAACAGGCTGAAGGCGCTCCTGCTGATGGAAAGCTGGTTTCATGCACTCAGTGACACAAAGTGTGTTTTCCTACTCTGATCAAGTGCATATCCCAGTACTATGTTGAAAACTCGTTTCAGACGTGCTTTTACAGTTAAAATGACCAATATGAAGAAAATGTGTTAAAAGCTCGAAAACATGAAAATCCATGCTTAGAAAGTTGTTTCATGTCACATATGCTCGATTGCACTCATTTCACTCAAAATCAATGTTCCTTGTCAAACGGTTGCTTTCTGCCCTGAAAAGGCGATAGAAACAGGCTGAAGGCGCTCCTGCTGAAGGAAAGCTGGTTTCATGCACTCAGTGACACAAAGTGTGTTTTCCTACTCTGATTAAGTGCATATCCCAGTACTATGTTGAAAACTCGTTTCAGACGTGCTTTTACAGTTAAAATGACCAATATGAAGAAAATGTGTTAAAAGCTCGAAAACATGAAAATCCATGCTTAGAAAGTTGTTTCATGTCACATATGCTCGATTGCACTCATTTCACTCAAAATCAATGTTCCTTGTCAAAAGGTTGCTTTCTGCCCTGAAAAGGCGATAGAAACAGGCTGAAGGCGCTCCTGCTGATGGAAAGCTGGTTTCATGCACTCAGTGACACAAAGTGTGTATTCCCACTTTGAACAAGTGCATATCCCAGTACTATGTTGAAAACTCGTTTCAGACGTGCTTTTACAGTTAAAATGACCAATATGAAGAAAATGTGTTAAAAGCTCGAAAACATGAAAATCCATGCTTAGAAAGTTGTTTCATGTCACATATGCTCGATTGCACTCATTTCACTCAAAATCAATGTTCCTTGTCAAACGGTTGCTTTCTGCCCTGAAAAGGCGATAGAAACAAGCTGAAGGCGCTCCTGCTGAAGGAAAGCTGGTTTCATGTACTCAGTGACACAAAGTGTGTTTTCCTACTTTGAACAAGTGCATATCCCAGTACTATGTTGAAAACTCGTTTCAGACGTGCTTTTACAGTTCAAATGACCAATATGAAGAAAATGTGTTAAAAGCTCGAAAACATGAAAATCCATTCTTAGAAAGTTGTTTCATGTCACATATGCTCGATTGCACTCATTTCACTCAAAATCAATGTTCCTTGTCAAAAGGTTGCTTTCTGCCCTGAAAAGGCGATAGAAACAGGCTGAAGGCGCTCCTGCTGAAGGAAAGCTGGTTTCATGCACTCAGTGACACAAAGTGTGTTTTCCTACTCTGATTAATTGCATATCCCAGTACTATGTTGAAAACTCGTTTCAGACGTGCTTTTACAGTTAAAATGACCAATATGAAGAAAATGTGTTAAAAGCTCGAAAACATGAAAATCTATGCTTAGAAAGTTGTTTCATGTCACATATGCTCGAATGCACTCATTTCACTCAAAATCAATGTTCCTTGTCAAACGGTTGCTTTCTGCCCTGAAAAGGCGATAGAAACAGGCTGAAGGCGCTCCTGCTGAAGGAAAGCTGGTTTCATGCACTCAGTGACACAAAGTGTGTTTTCCTACTCTGATCAAGTGCATATCCCAGTACCATGTTGAAAACTCGTTTCAGACGTGCTTTTACAGTTAAAATGACCAATATGAAGAAAATGTGTTAAAAGCTCGAAAACATGAAAATCCATGCTTAGAAAGTTGTTTCATGTCACATATGCTCGATTGCACTCATTTCACTCAAAATCAATGTTCCTTGTCAAACGGTTGCTTTCTGCCCTGAAAAGGCGATAGAAACAGGCTGAAGGCGCTCCTGCTGAAGGAAAGCTGGTTTCATGCACTCAGTGACACAAAGTGTGTTTTCCTACTCTGATCAAGTGCATATCCCAGTACTATGTTAAAAACTCGTTTCAGACGTGCTTTTACAGTTAAAATGACCAATATGAAGAAAATGTGTTAAAAGCTCGAAAACATGAAAATCCATGCTTAGAAAGTTGTTTCATGTCACATATGCTCGATTGCACTCATTTCACTCAAAATCAATGTTCCTTGTCAAACGGTTGCTTTCTGCCCTGAAAAGGCGATAGAAACAGGCTGAAGGCGCTCCTGCTGATGGAAAGCTGGTTTCATGCACTCAGTGACACAAAGTGTGTATTCCCACTTTGAACAAGTGCATATCCCAGTACTATGTTGAAAACTCGTTTCAGACGTGCTTTTACAGTTAAAATGACCAATATGAAGAAAATGTGTTAAAAGCTCGAAAACATGAAAATCCATGCTTAGAAAGTTGTTTCATGTCACATATGCTCGATTGCACTCATTTCACTCAAAATCAATGTTCCTTGTCAAACGGTTGCTTTCTGCCCTGAAAAGGCGATAGAAACAAGCTGAAGGCGCTCCTGCTGAAGGAAAGCTGGTTTCATGCACTCAGTGACACAAAGTGTGTTTTCCTACTTTGAACAAGTGCATATCCCAGTACTATGTTGAAAACTCGTTTCAGACGTGCTTTTACAGTTCAAATGACCAATATGAAGAAAATGTGTTAAAAGCTCGAAAACATGAAAATCCATGCTTAGAAAGTTGTTTCATGTCACATATGCTCGATTGCACTCATTTCACTCAAAATCAATGTTCCTTGTCAAAAGGTTGCTTTCTGCCCTGAAAAGGCGATAGAAACAGGCTGAAGGCGCTCCTGCTGAAGGAAAGCTGGTTTCATGCACTCAGTGACACAAAGTGTGTTTTCCTACTCTGATTAATTGCATATCCCAGTACTATGTTGAAAACTCGTTTCAGACGTGCTTTTACAGTTCAAATGACCAATATGAAGAAAATGTGTTAAAAGCTCGAAAACATGAAAATCTATGCTTAGAAAGTTGTTTCATGTCACATATGCTCGAATGCACTCATTTCACTCAAAATCAATGTTCCTTGTCAAACGGTTGCTTTCTGCCCTGAAAAGGCGATAGAAACAGGCTGAAGGCGCTCCTGCTGAAGGAAAGCTGGTTTCATGCACTCAGTGACACAAAGTGTGTTTTCCTACTTTGAACAAGTGCATATCCCAGTACTATGTTGAAAATTCGTTGCAGACGTGCTTTTACAGTTAAAATGACCAATATGAAGAAAATGTGTTTAAAAGCTCGAAAACATGAAAATCTATGCTTAGAAAGTTGTTTCATGTCACATATGCTCGAATGCACTCATTTCACTCAAAATCAATGTTCCTTGTCAAACGGTTGCTTTTTTTGCCCTGAAAAGGCGATAGAAACAGGCTGAAGGCGCTCCTGCTGAAGGAAAGCTGGTTTCATGCACTCAGTGACACAAAGTGTGTTTTCCTACTCTGATCAAGTGCATATCCCAGTACTATGTTGAAAACTCGTTTCAGACGTGCTTTTACAGTTAAAATGACCAATATGAAGAAAATGTGTTAAAAGCTCGAAAACATGAAAATCCATGCTTAGAAAGTTGTTTCATGTCACATATGCTCGATTGCACTCATTTCACTCAAAATCAATGTTCCTTGTCAAACGGTTGCTTTCTGCCCTGAAAAGGCGATAGAAAACAGGCTGAAGGCGCTCCTGCTGAAGGAAAGCTGGTTTCATGCACTCAGTGACACAAAGTGTGTTTTCCTACTCTGATCAAGTGCATATCCCAGTACTATGTTGAAAACTCGTTTCAGACGTTCTTTTACAGTTAAAATGACCAATATGAAGAAAATGTGTTAAAAGCTCGAAAACATGAAAATCCATGCTTAGAAAGTTGTTTCATGTCACATATGCTCGATTGCACTCATTTCACTCAAAATCAATGTTCCTTGTCAAAAGGTTGCTTTCTGCCCTGAAAAGGCGATAGAAACAGGCTGAAGGCGCTCCTGCTGAAGGAAAGCTGGTTTCATGCACTCAGTGACACAAAGTGTGTTTTCCTACTTTGAACAAGTGCATATCCCAGTACTATGTTGAAAAGTCGTTGCAGACGTGCTTTTACAGTTAAAATGACCAATATGAAGAAAATGTGTTTAAAAGCTCGAAAACATGAAAATCTATGCTTAGAAAGTTGTTTCATGTCACATATGCTCGAATGCACTCATTTCACTCAAAATCAATGTTCCTTGTCAAACGGTTGCTTTTTTTGCCCTGAAAAGGCGATAGAAACAGGCTGAAGGCGCTCCTGCTGAAGGAAAGCTGGTTTCATGCACTCAGTGACACAAAGTGTGTTTTCCTACTCTGATCAAGTGCATATCCCAGTACTATGTTGAAAACTCGTTTCAGACGTGCTTTTACAGTTAAAATGACCAATATGAAGAAAATGTGTTAAAATCTCGAAAACATGAAAATCCATGCTTAGAAAGTTGTTTCATGTCACATATGCTCGATTGCACTCATTTCACTCAAAATCAATGTTCCTTGTCAAACGGTTGCTTTCTGCTCTGAAAAGGCGATAGAAACAGGCTGAAGGCGCTCCTGCTGAAGGAAAGCTGGTTTCATGCACTCAGTGACACAAAGTGTGTTTTCCTACTCTGATCAAGTGCATATCCCAGTACTATGTTGAAAACTCGTTTCAGACGTTCTTTTACAGTTAAAATGACCAATATGAAGAAAATGTGTTAAAAGCTCGAAAACATGAAAATCCATGCTTAGAAAGTTGTTTCATGTCACATATGCTCGATTGCACTCATTTCACTCAAAATCAATGTTCCTTGTCAAAAGGTTGCTTTCTGCCCTGAAAAGGCGATAGAAACAGGCTGAAGGCGCTCCTGCTGAAGGAAAGCTGGTTTCATGCACTCAGTGACACAAAGTGTGTTTTCCTACTTTGAACAAGTGCATATCCCAGTACTATGTTGAAAACTCGTTGCAGACGTGCTTTTACAGTTAAAATGACCAATATGAAGAAAATGTGTTAAAAGCTCGAAAACATGAAAATCCATGCTTAGAAAGTTGTTTCATGTCACATATGCTCGATTGCACTCATTTCACTCAAAATCAATGTTCCTTGTCAAAAGGTTGCTTTCTGCCCTGAAAAGGCGATAGAAACAGGCTGAAGGCGCTCCTGCTGATGGAAAGCTGGTTTCATGCACTCAGTGACACAAAGTGTGTATTCCCACTTTGAACAAGTGCATATCCCAGTACTATGTTGAAAACTCGTTTCAGACGTGCTTTTACAGTTAAAATGACCAATATGAAGAAAATGTGTTAAAAGCTCGAAAACATGAAAATCCATGCTTAGAAAGTTGTTTCATGTCACATATGCTCGATTGCACTCATTTCACTCAAAATCAATGTTCCTTGTCAAACGGTTGCTTTCTGCCCTGAAAAGGCGATAGAAACAAGCTGAAGGCGCTCCTGCTGAAGGAAAGCTGGTTTCATGTACTCAGTGACACAAAGTGTGTTTTCCTACTTTGAACAAGTGCATATCCCAGTACTATGTTGAAAACTCGTTTCAGACGTGCTTTTACAGTTCAAATGACCAATATGAAGAAAATGTGTTAAAAGCTCGAAAACATGAAAATCCATGCTTAGAAAGTTGTTTCATGTCACATATGCTCGATTGCACTCATTTCACTCAAAATCAATGTTCCTTGTCAAAAGGTTGCTTTCTGCCCTGAAAAGGCGATAGAAACAGGCTGAAGGCGCTCCTGCTGAAGGAAAGCTGGTTTCATGCACTCAGTGACACAAAGTGTGTTTTCCTACTCTGATTAATTGCATATCCCAGTACTATGTTGAAAACTCGTTTCAGACGTGCTTTTACAGTTAAAATGACCAATATGAAGAAAATGTGTTAAAAGCTCGAAAACATGAAAATCCATGCTTAGAAAGTTGTTTCATGTCACATATGCTCGATTGCACTCATTTCACTCAAAATCAATGTTCCTTGTCAAACGGTTGCTTTCTGCCCTGAAAAGGCGATAGAAACAAGCTGAAGGCGCTCCTGCTGAAGGAAAGCTGGTTTCATGCACTCAGTGACACAAAGTGTGTTTTCCTACTTTGAACAAGTGCATATCCCAGTACTATGTTGAAAACTCGTTTCAGACGTGCTTTTACAGTTCAAATGACCAATAGAAAGAAAATGTGTTAAAAGCTCGAAAACATGAAAATCCATGCTTAGAAAGTTGTTTCATGTCACATATGCTCGATTGCACTCATTTCACTCAAAATCAATGTTCCTTGTCAAACGGTTGCTTTCTGCTCTGAAAAGGCGATAGAAACAGGCTGAAGGCGCTCCTGCTGAAGGAAAGCTGGTTTCATGCACTCAGTGACACAAAGTGTGTTTTCCTACTCTGATCAAGTGCATATCCCAGTACTATGTTGAAAACTCGTTTCAGACGTTCTTTTACAGTTAAAATGACCAATATGAAGAAAATGTGTTAAAAGCTCGAAAACATGAAAATCCATGCTTAGAAAGTTGTTTCATGTCACATATGCTCGATTGCACTCATTTCACTCAAAATCAATGTTCCTTGTCAAACGGTTGCTTTCTGCCCTGAAAAGGCGATAGAAACAGGCTGAAGGCGCTCCTGCTGATGGAAAGCTGGTTTCATGCACTCAGTGACACAAAGTGTGTATTCCCACTTTGAACAAGTGCATATCCCAATACTATGTTGAAAACTCGTTTCAGACGTGCTTTTACAGTTAAAATGACCAATATGAAGAAAATGTGTTAAAAGCTCGAAAACATGAAAATCCATGCTTAGAAAGTTGTTTCATGTCACATATGCTCGATTGCACTCATTTCACTCAAAATCAATGTTCCTTGTCAAACGGTTGCTTTCTGCCCTGAAAAGGCGATAGAAACAAGCTGAAGGCGCTCCTGCTGAAGGAAAGCTGGTTTCATGCACTCAGTGACACAAAGTGTGTTTTCCTACTTTGAACAAGTGCATATCCCAGTACTATGTTGAAAACTCGTTTCAGACGTGCTTTTACAGTTCAAATGACCAATATGAAGAAAATGTGTTAAAAGCTCGAAAACATGAAAATCCATGCTTAGAAAGTTGTTTCATGTCACATATGCTCGATTGCACTCATTTCACTCAAAATCAATGTTCCTTGTCAAAAGGTTGCTTTCTGCCCTGAAAAGGCGATAGAAACAGGCTGAAGGCGCTCCTGCTGATGGAAAGCTGGTTTCATGCACTCAGTGACACAAAGTGTGTATTCCCACTTTGAACAAGTGCATATCCCAATACTATGTTGAAAACTCGTTTCAGACGTGCTTTTACAGTTAAAATGACCAATATGAAGAAAATGTGTTAAAAGCTCGAAAACATGAAAATCCATGCTTAGAAAGTTGTTTCATGTCACATATGCTCGATTGCACTCATTTCACTCAAAATCAATGTTCCTTGTCAAACGGTTGCTTTCTGCCCTGAAAAGGCGATAGAAACAAGCTGAAGGCGCTCCTGCTGAAGGAAAGCTGGTTTCATGCACTCAGTGACACAAAGTGTGTTTTCCTACTTTGAACAAGTGCATATCCCAGTACTATGTTGAAAACTCGTTTCAGACGTGCTTTTACAGTTCAAATGACCAATATGAAGAAAATGTGTTAAAAGCTCGAAAACATGAAAATCCATGCTTAGAAAGTTGTTTCATGTCACATATGCTCGATTGCACTCATTTCACTCAAAATCAATGTTCCTTGTCAAAAGGTTGCTTTCTGCCCTGAAAAGGCGATAGAAACAGGCTGAAGGCGCTCCTGCTGAAGGAAAGCTGGTTTCATGCACTCAGTGACACAAAGTGTGTTTTCCTACTCTGATCAAGTGCATATCCCAGTACTATGTTGAAAACTCGTTTCAGACGTGCTTTTACAGTTAAAATGACCAATATGAAGAAAATGTGTTAAAAGCTCGAAAACATGAAAATCTATGCTTAGAAAGTTGTTTCATGTCACATATGCTCGAATGCACTCATTTCACTCAAAATCAATGTTCCTTGTCAAACGGTTGCTTTCTGCCCTGAAAAGGCGATAGAAACAGGCTGAAGGCGCTCCTGCTGAAGGAAAGCTGGTTTCATGCACTCAGTGACACAAAGTGTGTTTTCCTACTCTGATCAAGTGCATATCCCAGTACTATGTTGAAAACTCGTTTCAGACGTGCTTTTACAGTTAAAATGACCAATATGAAGAAAATGTGTTAAAAGCTCGAAAACATGAAAATCCATGCTTAGAAAGTTGTTTCATGTCACATATGCTCGATTGCACTCATTTCACTCAAAATCAATGTTCCTTGTCAAACGGTTGCTTTCTGCCCTGAAAAGGCGATAGAAACAGGCTGAAGGCGCTCCTGCTGATGGAAAGCTGGTTTCATGCACTCAGTGACACAAAGTGTGTTTTCCTACTCTGATCAAGTGCATATCCCAGTACTATGTTGAAAACTCGTTTCAGACGTGCTTTTACAGTTAAAATGACCAATATGAAGAAAATGTGTTAAAAGCTCGAAAACATGAAAATCCATGCTTAGAAAGTTGTTTCATGTCACATATGCTCGATTGCACTCATTTCACTCAAAATCAATGTTCCTTGTCAAACGGTTGCTTTCTGCCCTGAAAAGGCGATAGAAACAGGCTGAAGGCGCTCCTGCTGAAGGAAAGCTGGTTTCATGCACTCAGTGACACAAAGTGTGTTTTCCTACTCTGATTAAGTGCATATCCCAGTACTATGTTGAAAACTCGTTTCAGACGTGCTTTTACAGTTAAAATGACCAATATGAAGAAAATGTGTTAAAAGCTCGAAAACATGAAAATCCATGCTTAGAAAGTTGTTTCATGTCACATATGCTCGATTGCACTCATTTCACTCAAAATCAATGTTCCTTGTCAAAAGGTTGCTTTCTGCCCTGAAAAGGCGATAGAAACAGGCTGAAGGCGCTCCTGCTGATGGAAAGCTGGTTTCATGCACTCAGTGACACAAAGTGTGTATTCCCACTTTGAACAAGTGCATATCCCAGTACTATGTTGAAAACTCGTTTCAGACGTGCTTTTACAGTTAAAATGACCAATATGAAGAAAATGTGTTAAAAGCTCGAAAACATGAAAATCCATGCTTAGAAAGTTGTTTCATGTCACATATGCTCGATTGCACTCATTTCACTCAAAATCAATGTTCCTTGTCAAACGGTTGCTTTCTGCCCTGAAAAGGCGATAGAAACAAGCTGAAGGCGCTCCTGCTGAAGGAAAGCTGGTTTCATGTACTCAGTGACACAAAGTGTGTTTTCCTACTTTGAACAAGTGCATATCCCAGTACTATGTTGAAAACTCGTTTCAGACGTGCTTTTACAGTTCAAATGACCAATATGAAGAAAATGTGTTAAAAGCTCGAAAACATGAAAATCCATGCTTAGAAAGTTGTTTCATGTCACATATGCTCGATTGCACTCATTTCACTCAAAATCAATGTTCCTTGTCAAAAGGTTGCTTTCTGCCCTGAAAAGGCGATAGAAACAGGCTGAAGGCGCTCCTGCTGAAGGAAAGCTGGTTTCATGCACTCAGTGACACAAAGTGTGTTTTCCTACTTTGAACAAGTGCATATCCCAGTACTATGTTGAAAACTCGTTTCAGACGTGCTTTTACAGTTCAAATGACCAATAGAAAGAAAATGTGTTAAAAGCTCGAAAACATGAAAATCCATGCTTAGAAAGTTGTTTCATGTCACATATGCTCGATTGCACTCATTTCACTCAAAATCAATGTTCCTTGTCAAACGGTTGCTTTCTGCTCTGAAAAGGCGATAGAAACAGGCTGAAGGCGCTCCTGCTGAAGGAAAGCTGGTTTCATGCACTCAGTGACACAAAGTGTGTTTTCCTACTCGGATCAAGTGCATATCCCAGTACTATGTTGAAAACTCGTTTCAGACGTTCTTTTACAGTTAAAATGACCAATATGAAGAAAATGTGTTAAAAGCTCGAAAACATGAAAATCCATGCTTAGAAAGTTGTTTCATGTCACATATGCTCGATTGCACTCATTTCACTCAAAATCAATGTTCCTTGTCAAACGGTTGCTTTCTGCTCTGAAAAGGCGATAGAAACAGGCTGAAGGCGCTCCTGCTGAAGGAAAGCTGGTTTCATGCACTCAGTGACACAAAGTGTGTTTTCCTACTCTGATCAAGTGCATATCCCAGTACTATGTTGAAAACTCGTTTCAGACGTTCTTTTACAGTTAAAATGACCAATATGAAGAAAATGTGTTAAAAGCTCGAAAACATGAAAATCCATGCTTAGAAAGTTGTTTCATGTCACATATGCTCGATTGCACTCATTTCACTCAAAATCAATGTTCCTTGTCAAACGGTTGCTTTCTGCCCTGAAAAGGCGATAGAAACAGGCTGAAGGCGCTCCTGCTGATGGAAAGCTGGTTTCATGCACTCAGTGACACAAAGTGTGTATTCCCACTTTGAACAAGTGCATATCCCAGTACTATGTTGAAAACTCGTTTCAGACGTGCTTTTACAGTTAAAATGACCAATATGAAGAAAATGTGTTAAAAGCTCGAAAACATGAAAATCCATGCTTAGAAAGTTGTTTCATGTCACATATGCTTGATTGCACTCATTTCACTCAAAATCAATGTTCCTTGTCAAACGGTTGCTTTCTGCCCTGAAAAGGCGATAGAAACAAGCTGAAGGCGCTCCTGCTGAAGGAAAGCTGGTTTCATGCACTCAGTGACACAAAGTGTGTTTTCCTACTTTGAACAAGTGCATATCCCAGTACTATGTTGAAAACTCGTTTCAGACGTGCTTTTACAGTTCAAATGACCAATAGAAAGAAAATGTGTTAAAAGCTCGAAAACATGAAAATCCATGCTTAGAAAGTTGTTTCATGTCACATATGCTCGATTGCACTCATTTCACTCAAAATCAATGTTCCTTGTCAAACGGTTGCTTTCTGCTCTGAAAAGGCGATAGAAACAGGCTGAAGGCGCTCCTGCTGAAGGAAAGCTGGTTTCATGCACTCAGTGACACAAAGTGTGTTTTCCTACTCTGATCAAGTGCATATCCCAGTACTATGTTGAAAACTCGTTTCAGACGTTCTTTTACAGTTAAAATGACCAATATGAAGAAAATGTGTTAAAAGCTCGAAAACATGAAAATCCATGCTTAGAAAGTTGTTTCATGTCACATATGCTCGATTGCACTCATTTCACTCAAAATCAATGTTCCTTGTCAAACGGTTGCTTTCTGCTCTGAAAAGGCGATAGAAACAGGCTGAAGGCGCTCCTGCTGAAGGAAAGCTGGTTTCATGCACTCAGTGACACAAAGTGTGTTTTCCTACTCTGATCAAGTGCATATCCCAGTACTATGTTGAAAACTCGTTTCAGACGTTCTTTTACAGTTAAAATGACCAATATGAAGAAAATGTGTTAAAAGCTCGAAAACATGAAAATCCATGCTTAGAAAGTTGTTTCATGTCACATATGCTCGATTGCACTCATTTCACTCAAAATCAATGTTCCTTGTCAAACGGTTGCTTTCTGCCCTGAAAAGGCGATAGAAACAGGCTGAAGGCGCTCCTGCTGATGGAAAGCTGGTTTCATGCACTCAGTGACACAAAGTGTGTATTCCCACTTTGAACAAGTGCATATCCCAGTACTATGTTGAAAACTCGTTTCAGACGTGCTTTTACAGTTAAAATGACCAATATGAAGAAAATGTGTTAAAAGCTCGAAAACATGAAAATCCATGCTTAGAAAGTTGTTTCATGTCACATATGCTCGATTGCACTCATTTCACTCAAAATCAATGTTCCTTGTCAAACGGTTGCTTTCTGCCCTGAAAAGGCGATAGAAACAAGCTGAAGGCGCTCCTGCTGAAGGAAAGCTGGTTTCATGCACTCAGTGACACAAAGTGTGTTTTCCTACTTTGAACAAGTGCATATCCCAGTACTATGTTGAAAACTCGTTTCAGACGTGCTTTTACAGTTCAAATGACCAATATGAAGAAAATGTGTTAAAAGCTCGAAAACATGAAAATCCATGCTTAGAAAGTTGTTTCATGTCACATATGCTCGATTGCACTCATTTCACTCAAAATCAATGTTCCTTGTCAAAAGGTTGCTTTCTGCCCTGAAAAGGCGATAGAAACAGGCTGAAGGCGCTCCTGCTGAAGGAAAGCTGGTTTCATGCACTCAGTGACACAAAGTGTGTTTTCCTACTCTGATCAAGTGCATATCCCAGTACTATGTTGAAAACTCGTTTCAGACGTGCTTTTACAGTTAAAATGACCAATATGAAGAAAATGTGTTAAAAGCTCGAAAACATGAAAATCTATGCTTAGAAAGTTGTTTCATGTCACATATGCTCGAATGCACTCATTTCACTCAAAATCAATGTTCCTTGTCAAACGGTTGCTTTCTGCCCTGAAAAGGCGATAGAAACAGGCTGAAGGCGCTCCTGCTGAAGGAAAGCTGGTTTCATGCACTCAGTGACACAAAGTGTGTTTTCCTACTCTGATCAAGTGCATATCCCAGTACTATGTTGAAAACTCGTTTCAGACGTGCTTTTACAGTTAAAATGACCAATATGAAGAAAATGTGTTAAAAGCTCGAAAACATGAAAATCCATGCTTAGAAAGTTGTTTCATGTCACATATGCTCGATTGCACTCATTTCACTCAAAATCAATGTTCCTTGTCAAACGGTTGCTTTCTGCCCTGAAAAGGCGATAGAAACAGGCTGAAGGCGCTCCTGCTGATGGAAAGCTGGTTTCATGCACTCAGTGACACAAAGTGTGTTTTCCTACTCTGATCAAGTGCATATCCCAGTACTATGTTGAAAACTCGTTTCAGACGTGCTTTTACAGTTAAAATGACCAATATGAAGAAAATGTGTTAAAAGCTCGAAAACATGAAAATCCATGCTTAGAAAGTTGTTTCATGTCACATATGCTCGATTGCACTCATTTCACTCAAAATCAATGTTCCTTGTCAAAAGGTTGCTTTCTGCCCTGAAAAGGCGATAGAAACAGGCTGAAGGCGCTCCTGCTGATGGAAAGCTGGTTTCATGCACTCAGTGACACAAAGTGTGTATTCCCACTTTGAACAAGTGCATATCCCAGTACTATGTTGAAAACTCGTTTCAGACGTGCTTTTACAGTTAAAATGACCAATATGAAGAAAATGTGTTAAAAGCTCGAAAACATGAAAATCCATGCTTAGAAAGTTGTTTCATGTCACATATGCTCGATTGCACTCATTTCACTCAAAATCAATGTTCCTTGTCAAACGGTTGCTTTCTGCCCTGAAAAGGCGATAGAAACAAGCTGAAGGCGCTCCTGCTGAAGGAAAGCTGGTTTCATGTACTCAGTGACACAAAGTGTGTTTTCCTACTTTGAACAAGTGCATATCCCAGTACTATGTTGAAAACTCGTTTCAGACGTGCTTTTACAGTTCAAATGACCAATATGAAGAAAATGTGTTAAAAGCTCGAAAACATGAAAATCCATGCTTAGAAAGTTGTTTCATGTCACATATGCTCGATTGCACTCATTTCACTCAAAATCAATGTTCCTTGTCAAAAGGTTGCTTTCTGCCCTGAAAAGGCGATAGAAACAGGCTGAAGGCGCTCCTGCTGAAGGAAAGCTGGTTTCATGCACTCAGTGACACAAAGTGTGTTTTCCTACTTTGAACAAGTGCATATCCCAGTACTATGTTGAAAACTCGTTTCAGACGTGCTTTTACAGTTCAAATGACCAATAGAAAGAAAATGTGTTAAAAGCTCGAAAACATGAAAATCCATGCTTAGAAAGTTGTTTCATGTCACATATGCTCGATTGCACTCATTTCACTCAAAATCAATGTTCCTTGTCAAACGGTTGCTTTCTGCTCTGAAAAGGCGATAGAAACAGGCTGAAGGCGCTCCTGCTGAAGGAAAGCTGGTTTCATGCACTCAGTGACACAAAGTGTGTTTTCCTACTCTGATCAAGTGCATATCCCAGTACTATGTTGAAAACTCGTTTCAGACGTTCTTTTACAGTTAAAATGACCAATATGAAGAAAATGTGTTAAAAGCTCGAAAACATGAAAATCCATGCTTAGAAAGTTGTTTCATGTCACATATGCTCGATTGCACTCATTTCACTCAAAATCAATGTTCCTTGTCAAACGGTTGCTTTCTGCCCTGAAAAGGCGATAGAAACAGGCTGAAGGCGCTCCTGCTGATGGAAAGCTGGTTTCATGCACTCAGTGACACAAAGTGTGTTTTCCTACTCTGATCAAGTGCATATCCCAGTACTATGTTGAAAACTCGTTTCAGACGTGCTTTTACAGTTAAAATGACCAATATGAAGAAAATGTGTTAAAAGCTCGAAAACATGAAAATCCATGCTTAGAAAGTTGTTTCATGTCACATATGCTCGATTGCACTCATTTCACTCAAAATCAATGTTCCTTGTCAAAAGGTTGCTTTCTGCCCTGAAAAGGCGATAGAAACAGGCTGAAGGCGCTCCTGCTGATGGAAAGCTGGTTTCATGCACTCAGTGACACAAAGTGTGTATTCCCACTTTGAACAAGTGCATATCCCAGTACTATGTTGAAAACTCGTTTCAGACGTGCTTTTACAGTTAAAATGACCAATATGAAGAAAATGTGTTAAAAGCTCGAAAACATGAAAATCCATGCTTAGAAAGTTGTTTCATGTCACATATGCTCGATTGCACTCATTTCACTCAAAATCAATGTTCCTTGTCAAACGGTTGCTTTCTGCCCTGAAAAGGCGATAGAAACAAGCTGAAGGCGCTCCTGCTGAAGGAAAGCTGGTTTCATGTACTCAGTGACACAAAGTGTGTTTTCCTACTTTGAACAAGTGCATATCCCAGTACTATGTTGAAAACTCGTTTCAGACGTGCTTTTACAGTTCAAATGACCAATATGAAGAAAATGTGTTAAAAGCTCGAAAACATGAAAATCCATGCTTAGAAAGTTGTTTCATGTCACATATGCTCGATTGCACTCATTTCACTCAAAATCAATGTTCCTTGTCAAAAGGTTGCTTTCTGCCCTGAAAAGGCGATAGAAACAGGCTGAAGGCGCTCCTGCTGAAGGAAAGCTGGTTTCATGCACTCAGTGACACAAAGTGTGTTTTCCTACTCTGATTAATTGCATATCCCAGTACTATGTTGAAAACTCGTTTCAGACGTGCTTTTACAGTTAAAATGACCAATATGAAGAAAATGTGTTAAAAGCTCGAAAACATGAAAATCTATGCTTAGAAAGTTGTTTCATGTCACATATGCTCGAATGCACTCATTTCACTCAAAAACAATGTTCCTTGTCAAACGGTTGCTTTCTGCCCTGAAAAGGCGATAGAAACAGGCTGAAGGCGCTCCTGCTGAAGGAAAGCTGGTTTCATGCACTCAGTGACACAAAGTGTGTTTTCCTACTCTGATTAAGTGCATATCCCAGTACTATGTTGAAAACTCGTTTCAGACGTGCTTTTACAGTTAAAATGACCAATATGAAGAAAATGTGTTAAAAGCTCGAAAACATGAAAATCCATGCTTAGAAAGTTGTTTCATGTCACATATGCTCGATTGCACTCATTTCACTCAAAATCAATGTTCCTTGTCAAAAGGTTGCTTTCTGCCCTGAAAAGGCGATAGAAACAGGCTGAAGGCGCTCCTGCTGATGGAAAGCTGGTTTCATGCACTCAGTGACACAAAGTGTGTATTCCCACTTTGAACAAGTGCATATCCCAGTACTATGTTGAAAACTCGTTTCAGACGTGCTTTTACAGTTAAAATGACCAATATGAAGAAAATGTGTTAAAAGCTCGAAAACATGAAAATCCATGCTTAGAAAGTTGTTTCATGTCACATATGCTCGATTGCACTCATTTCACTCAAAATCAATGTTCCTTGTCAAACGGTTGCTTTCTGCCCTGAAAAGGCGATAGAAACAAGCTGAAGGCGCTCCTGCTGAAGGAAAGCTGGTTTCATGTACTCAGTGACACAAAGTGTGTTTTCCTACTTTGAACAAGTGCATATCCCAGTACTATGTTGAAAACTCGTTTCAGACGTGCTTTTACAGTTCAAATGACCAATATGAAGAAAATGTGTTAAAAGCTCGAAAACATGAAAATCCATGCTTAGAAAGTTGTTTCATGTCACATATGCTCGATTGCACTCATTTCACTCAAAATCAATGTTCCTTGTCAAAAGGTTGCTTTCTGCCCTGAAAAGGCGATAGAAACAGGCTGAAGGCGCTCCTGCTGAAGGAAAGCTGGTTTCATGCACTCAGTGACACAAAGTGTGTTTTCCTACTCTGATCAAGTGCATATCCCAGTACTATGTTGAAAACTCGTTTCAGACGTTCTTTTACAGTTAAAATGACCAATATGAAGAAAATGTGTTAAAAGCTCGAAAACATGAAAATCCATGCTTAGAAAGTTGTTTCATGTCACATATGCTCGATTGCACTCATTTCACTCAAAATCAATGTTCCTTGTCAAACGGTTGCTTTCTGCTCTGAAAAGGCGATAGAAACAGGCTGAAGGCGCTCCTGCTGAAGGAAAGCTGGTTTCATGCACTCAGTGACACAAAGTGTGTTTTCCTACTCTGATCAAGTGCATATCCCAGTACTATGTTGAAAACTCGTTTCAGACGTTCTTTTACAGTTAAAATGACCAATATGAAGAAAATGTGTTAAAAGCTCGAAAACATGAAAATCCATGCTTAGAAAGTTGTTTCATGTCACATATGCTCGATTGCACTCATTTCACTCAAAATCAATGTTCCTTGTCAAACGGTTGCTTTCTGCCCTGAAAAGGCGATAGAAACAGGCTGAAGGCGCTCCTGCTGATGGAAAGCTGGTTTCATGCACTCAGTGACACAAAGTGTGTATTCCCACTTTGAACAAGTGCATATCCCAGTACTATGTTGAAAACTCGTTTCAGACGTGCTTTTACAGTTAAAATGACCAATATGAAGAAAATGTGTTAAAAGCTCGAAAACATGAAAATCCATGCTTAGAAAGTTGTTTCATGTCACATATGCTTGATTGCACTCATTTCACTCAAAATCAATGTTCCTTGTCAAACGGTTGCTTTCTGCCCTGAAAAGGCGATAGAAACAAGCTGAAGGCGCTCCTGCTGAAGGAAAGCTGGTTTCATGCACTCAGTGACACAAAGTGTGTTTTCCTACTTTGAACAAGTGCATATCCCAGTACTATGTTGAAAACTCGTTTCAGACGTGCTTTTACAGTTCAAATGACCAATAGAAAGAAAATGTGTTAAAAGCTCGAAAACATGAAAATCCATGCTTAGAAAGTTGTTTCATGTCACATATGCTCGATTGCACTCATTTCACTCAAAATCAATGTTCCTTGTCAAACGGTTGCTTTCTGCTCTGAAAAGGCGATAGAAACAGGCTGAAGGCGCTCCTGCTGAAGGAAAGCTGGTTTCATGCACTCAGTGACACAAAGTGTGTTTTCCTACTCTGATCAAGTGCATATCCCAGTACTATGTTGAAAACTCGTTTCAGACGTTCTTTTACAGTTAAAATGACCAATATGAAGAAAATGTGTTAAAAGCTCGAAAACATGAAAATCCATGCTTAGAAAGTTGTTTCATGTCACATATGCTCGATTGCACTCATTTCACTCAAAATCAATGTTCCTTGTCAAACGGTTGCTTTCTGCTCTGAAAAGGCGATAGAAACAGGCTGAAGGCGCTCCTGCTGAAGGAAAGCTGGTTTCATGCACTCAGTGACACAAAGTGTGTTTTCCTACTCTGATCAAGTGCATATCCCAGTACTATGTTGAAAACTCGTTTCAGACGTTCTTTTACAGTTAAAATGACCAATATGAAGAAAATGTGTTAAAAGCTCGAAAACATGAAAATCCATGCTTAGAAAGTTGTTTCATGTCACATATGCTCGATTGCACTCATTTCACTCAAAATCAATGTTCCTTGTCAAACGGTTGCTTTCTGCCCTGAAAAGGCGATAGAAACAGGCTGAAGGCGCTCCTGCTGATGGAAAGCTGGTTTCATGCACTCAGTGACACAAAGTGTGTATTCCCACTTTGAACAAGTGCATATCCCAGTACCATGTTGAAAACTCGTTTCAGACGTGCTTTTACAGTTAAAATGACCAATATGAAGAAAATGTGTTAAAAGCTCGAAAACATGAAAATCCATGCTTAGAAAGTTGTTTCATGTCACATATGCTCGATTGCACTCATTTCACTCAAAATCAATGTTCCTTGTCAAACGGTTGCTTTCTGCCCTGAAAAGGCGATAGAAACAAGCTGAAGGCGCTCCTGCTGAAGGAAAGCTGGTTTCATGCACTCAGTGACACAAAGTGTGTTTTCCTACTTTGAACAAGTGCATATCCCAGTACTATGTTGAAAACTCGTTTCAGACGTGCTTTTACAGTTCAAATGACCAATATGAAGAAAATGTGTTAAAAGCTCGAAAACATGAAAATCCATGCTTAGAAAGTTGTTTCATGTCACATATGCTCGATTGCACTCATTTCACTCAAAATCAATGTTCCTTGTCAAAAGGTTGCTTTCTGCCCTGAAAAGGCGATAGAAACAGGCTGAAGGCGCTCCTGCTGAAGGAAAGCTGGTTTCATGCACTCAGTGACACAAAGTGTGTTTTCCTACTCTGATCAAGTGCATATCCCAGTACTATGTTGAAAACTCGTTTCAGACGTGCTTTTACAGTTAAAATGACCAATATGAAGAAAATGTGTTAAAAGCTCGAAAACATGAAAATCTATGCTTAGAAAGTTGTTTCATGTCACATATGCTCGAATGCACTCATTTCACTCAAAATCAATGTTCCTTGTCAAACGGTTGCTTTCTGCCCTGAAAAGGCGATAGAAACAGGCTGAAGGCGCTCCTGCTGAAGGAAAGCTGGTTTCATGCACTCAGTGACACAAAGTGTGTTTTCCTACTCTGATCAAGTGCATATCCCAGTACTATGTTGAAAACTCGTTTCAGACGTGCTTTTACAGTTAAAATGACCAATATGAAGAAAATGTGTTAAAAGCTCGAAAACATGAAAATCCATGCTTAGAAAGTTGTTTCATGTCACATATGCTCGATTGCACTCATTTCACTCAAAATCAATGTTCCTTGTCAAACGGTTGCTTTCTGCCCTGAAAAGGCGATAGAAACAGGCTGAAGGCGCTCCTGCTGATGGAAAGCTGGTTTCATGCACTCAGTGACACAAAGTGTGTTTTCCTACTCTGATCAAGTGCATATCCCAGTACTATGTTGAAAACTCGTTTCAGACGTGCTTTTACAGTTAAAATGACCAATATGAAGAAAATGTGTTAAAAGCTCGAAAACATGAAAATCCATGCTTAGAAAGTTGTTTCATGTCACATATGCTCGATTGCACTCATTTCACTCAAAATCAATGTTCCTTGTCAAAAGGTTGCTTTCTGCCCTGAAAAGGCGATAGAAACAGGCTGAAGGCGCTCCTGCTGATGGAAAGCTGGTTTCATGCACTCAGTGACACAAAGTGTGTATTCCCACTTTGAACAAGTGCATATCCCAGTACTATGTTGAAAACTCGTTTCAGACGTGCTTTTACAGTTAAAATGACCAATATGAAGAAAATGTGTTAAAAGCTCGAAAACATGAAAATCCATGCTTAGAAAGTTGTTTCATGTCACATATGCTCGATTGCACTCATTTCACTCAAAATCAATGTTCCTTGTCAAAAGGTTGCTTTCTGCCCTGAAAAGGCGATAGAAACAGGCTGAAGGCGCTCCTGCTGAAGGAAAGCTGGTTTCATGCACTCAGTGACACAAAGTGTGTTTTCCTACTTTGAACAAGTGCATATCCCAGTACTATGTTGAAAACTCGTTTCAGACGTGCTTTTACAGTTCAAATGACCAATAGAAAGAAAATGTGTTAAAAGCTCGAAAACATGAAAATCCATGCTTAGAAAGTTGTTTCATGTCACATATGCTCGATTGCACTCATTTCACTCAAAATCAATGTTCCTTGTCAAACGGTTGCTTTCTGCTCTGAAAAGGCGATAGAAACAGGCTGAAGGCGCTCCTGCTGAAGGAAAGCTGGTTTCATGCACTCAGTGACACAAAGTGTGTTTTCCTACTCTGATCAAGTGCATATCCCAGTACTATGTTGAAAACTCGTTTCAGACGTTCTTTTACAGTTAAAATGACCAATATGAAGAAAATGTGTTAAAAGCTCGAAAACATGAAAATCCATGCTTAGAAAGTTGTTTCATGTCACATATGCTCGATTGCACTCATTTCACTCAAAATCAATGTTCCTTGTCAAACGGTTGCTTTCTGCTCTGAAAAGGCGATAGAAACAGGCTGAAGGCGCTCCTGCTGAAGGAAAGCTGGTTTCATGCACTCAGTGACACAAAGTGTGTTTTCCTACTCTGATCAAGTGCATATCCCAGTACTATGTTGAAAACTCGTTTCAGACGTTCTTTTACAGTTAAAATGACCAATATGAAGAAAATGTGTTAAAAGCTCGAAAACATGAAAATCCATGCTTAGAAAGTTGTTTCATGTCACATATGCTCGATTGCACTCATTTCACTCAAAATCAATGTTCCTTGTCAAACGGTTGCTTTCTGCCCTGAAAAGGCGATAGAAACAGGCTGAAGGCGCTCCTGCTGATGGAAAGCTGGTTTCATGCACTCAGTGACACAAAGTGTGTTTTCCTACTCTGATCAAGTGCATATCCCAGTACTATGTTGAAAACTCGTTTCAGACGTGCTTTTACAGTTAAAATGACCAATATGAAGAAAATGTGTTAAAAGCTCGAAAACATGAAAATCCATGCTTAGAAAGTTGTTTCATGTCACATATGCTCGATTGCACTCATTTCACTCAAAATCAATGTTCCTTGTCAAAAGGTTGCTTTCTGCCCTGAAAAGGCGATAGAAACAGGCTGAAGGCGCTCCTGCTGATGGAAAGCTGGTTTCATGCACTCAGTGACACAAAGTGTGTATTCCCACTTTGAACAAGTGCATATCCCAGTACTATGTTGAAAACTCGTTTCAGACGTGCTTTTACAGTTAAAATGACCAATATGAAGAAAATGTGTTAAAAGCTCGAAAACATGAAAATCCATGCTTAGAAAGTTGTTTCATGTCACATATGCTCGATTGCACTCATTTCACTCAAAATCAATGTTCCTTGTCAAACGGTTGCTTTCTGCCCTGAAAAGGCGATAGAAACAAGCTGAAGGCGCTCCTGCTGAAGGAAAGCTGGTTTCATGTACTCAGTGACACAAAGTGTGTTTTCCTACTTTGAACAAGTGCATATCCCAGTACTATGTTGAAAACTCGTTTCAGACGTGCTTTTACAGTTCAAATGACCAATATGAAGAAAATGTGTTAAAAGCTCGAAAACATGAAAATCCATGCTTAGAAAGTTGTTTCATGTCACATATGCTCGATTGCACTCATTTCACTCAAAATCAATGTTCCTTGTCAAAAGGTTGCTTTCTGCCCTGAAAAGGCGATAGAAACAGGCTGAAGGCGCTCCTGCTGAAGGAAAGCTGGTTTCATGCACTCAGTGACACAAAGTGTGTTTTCCTACTCTGATTAATTGCATATCCCAGTACTATGTTGAAAACTCGTTTCAGACGTGCTTTTACAGTTAAAATGACCAATATGAAGAAAATGTGTTAAAAGCTCGAAAACATGAAAATCTATGCTTAGAAAGTTGTTTCATGTCACATATGCTCGAATGCACTCATTTCACTCAAAAACAATGTTCCTTGTCAAACGGTTGCTTTCTGCCCTGAAAAGGCGATAGAAACAGGCTGAAGGCGCTCCTGCTGAAGGAAAGCTGGTTTCATGCACTCAGTGACACAAAGTGTGTTTTCCTACTCTGATTAAGTGCATATCCCAGTACTATGTTGAAAACTCGTTTCAGACGTGCTTTTACAGTTAAAATGACCAATATGAAGAAAATGTGTTAAAAGCTCGAAAACATGAAAATCCATGCTTAGAAAGTTGTTTCATGTCACATATGCTCGATTGCACTCATTTCACTCAAAATCAATGTTCCTTGTCAAAAGGTTGCTTTCTGCCCTGAAAAGGCGATAGAAACAGGCTGAAGGCGCTCCTGCTGATGGAAAGCTGGTTTCATGCACTCAGTGACACAAAGTGTGTATTCCCACTTTGAACAAGTGCATATCCCAGTACTATGTTGAAAACTCGTTTCAGACGTGCTTTTACAGTTAAAATGACCAATATGAAGAAAATGTGTTAAAAGCTCGAAAACATGAAAATCCATGCTTAGAAAGTTGTTTCATGTCACATATGCTCGATTGCACTCATTTCACTCAAAATCAATGTTCCTTGTCAAACGGTTGCTTTCTGCCCTGAAAAGGCGATAGAAACAAGCTGAAGGCGCTCCTGCTGAAGGAAAGCTGGTTTCATGTACTCAGTGACACAAAGTGTGTTTTCCTACTTTGAACAAGTGCATATCCCAGTACTATGTTGAAAACTCGTTTCAGACGTGCTTTTACAGTTCAAATGACCAATATGAAGAAAATGTGTTAAAAGCTCGAAAACATGAAAATCCATGCTTAGAAAGTTGTTTCATGTCACATATGCTCGATTGCACTCATTTCACTCAAAATCAATGTTCCTTGTCAAAAGGTTGCTTTCTGCCCTGAAAAGGCGATAGAAACAGGCTGAAGGCGCTCCTGCTGAAGGAAAGCTGGTTTCATGCACTCAGTGACACAAAGTGTGTTTTCCTACTCTGATTAATTGCATATCCCAGTACTATGTTGAAAACTCGTTTCAGACGTGCTTTTACAGTTAAAATGACCAATATGAAGAAAATGTGTTAAAAGCTCGAAAACATGAAAATCCATGCTTAGAAAGTTGTTTCATGTCACATATGCTCGATTGCACTCATTTCACTCAAAATCAATGTTCCTTGTCAAACGGTTGCTTTCTGCCCTGAAAAGGCGATAGAAACAAGCTGAAGGCGCTCCTGCTGAAGGAAAGCTGGTTTCATGCACTCAGTGACACAAAGTGTGTTTTCCTACTTTGAACAAGTGCATATCCCAGTACTATGTTGAAAACTCGTTTCAGACGTGCTTTTACAGTTCAAATGACCAATAGAAAGAAAATGTGTTAAAAGCTCGAAAACATGAAAATCCATGCTTAGAAAGTTGTTTCATGTCACATATGCTCGATTGCACTCATTTCACTCAAAATCAATGTTCCTTGTCAAACGGTTGCTTTCTGCTCTGAAAAGGCGATAGAAACAGGCTGAAGGCGCTCCTGCTGAAGGAAACCTGGTTTCATGCACTCAGTGACACAAAGTGTGTTTTCCTACTCTGATCAAGTGCATATCCCAGTACTATGTTAAAAACTCGTTTCAGACGTGCTTTTACAGTTAAAATGACCAATATGAAGAAAATGTGTTAAAAGCTCGAAAACATGAAAATCCATGCTTAGAAAGTTGTTTCATGTCACATATGCTCGATTGCACTCATTTCACTCAAAATCAATGTTCCTTGTCAAACGGTTGCTTTCTGCCCTGAAAAGGCGATAGAAACAGGCTGAAGGCGCTCCTGCTGATGGAAAGCTGGTTTCATGCACTCAGTGACACAAAGTGTGTATTCCCACTTTGAACAAGTGCATATCCCAGTACTATGTTGAAAACTCGTTTCAGACGTGCTTTTACAGTTAAAATGACCAATATGAAGAAAATGTGTTAAAAGCTCGAAAACATGAAAATCCATGCTTAGAAAGTTGTTTCATGTCACATATGCTCGATTGCACTCATTTCACTCAAAATCAATGTTCCTTGTCAAACGGTTGCTTTCTGCCCTGAAAAGGCGATAGAAACAAGCTGAAGGCGCTCCTGCTGAAGGAAAGCTGGTTTCATGCACTCAGTGACACAAAGTGTGTTTTCCTACTTTGAACAAGTGCATATCCCAGTACTATGTTGAAAACTCGTTTCAGACGTGCTTTTACAGTTCAAATGACCAATATGAAGAAAATGTGTTAAAAGCTCGAAAACATGAAAATCCATGCTTAGAAAGTTGTTTCATGTCACATATGCTCGATTGCACTCATTTCACTCAAAATCAATGTTCCTTGTCAAAAGGTTGCTTTCTGCCCTGAAAAGGCGATAGAAACAGGCTGAAGGCGCTCCTGCTGAAGGAAAGCTGGTTTCATGCACTCAGTGACACAAAGTGTGTTTTCCTACTCTGATTAATTGCATATCCCAGTACTATGTTGAAAACTCGTTTCAGACGTGCTTTTACAGTTAAAATGACCAATATGAAGAAAATGTGTTAAAAGCTCGAAAACATGAAAATCTATGCTTAGAAAGTTGTTTCATGTCACATATGCTCGAATGCACTCATTTCACTCAAAATCAATGTTCCTTGTCAAACGGTTGCTTTCTGCCCTGAAAAGGCGATAGAAACAGGCTGAAGGCGCTCCTGCTGAAGGAAAGCTGGTTTCATGCACTCAGTGACACAAAGTGTGTTTTCCTACTTTGAACAAGTGCATATCCCAGTACTATGTTGAAAACTCGTTGCAGACGTGCTTTTACAGTTAAAATGACCAATATGAAGAAAATGTGTTTAAAAGCTCGAAAACATGAAAATCTATGCTTAGAAAGTTGTTTCATGTCACATATGCTTGAATGCACTCATTTCACTCAAAATCAATGTTCCTTGTCAAACGGTTGCTTTTTTTGCCCTGAAAAGGCGATAGAAACAGGCTGAAGGCGCTCCTGCTGAAGGAAAGCTGGTTTCATGCACTCAGTGACACAAAGTGTGTTTTCCTACTCTGATCAAGTGCATATCCCAGTACTATGTTGAAAACTCGTTTCAGACGTGCTTTTACAGTTAAAATGACCAATATGAAGAAAATGTGTTAAAAGCTCGAAAACATGAAAATCCATGCTTAGAAAGTTGTTTCATGTCACATATGCTCGATTGCACTCATTTCACTCAAAATCAATGTTCCTTGTCAAACGGTTGCATTCTGCCCTGAAAAGGCGATAGAAAACAGGCTGAAGGCGCTCCTGCTGAAGGAAAGCTGGTTTCATGCACTCAGTGACACAAAGTGTGTTTTCCTACTCTGATCAAGTGCATATCCCAGTACTATGTTGAAAACTCGTTTCAGACGTTCTTTTACAGTTAAAATGACCAATATGAAGAAAATGTGTTAAAAGCTCGAAAACATGAAAATCCATGCTTAGAAAGTTGTTTCATGTCACATATGCTCGATTGCACTCATTTCACTCAAAATCAATGTTCCTTGTCAAACGGTTGCATTCTGCCCTGAAAAGGCGATAGAAAACAGGCTGAAGGCGCTCCTGCTGAAGGAAAGCTGGTTTCATGCACTCAGTGACACAAAGTGTGTTTTCCTACTCTGATCAAGTGCATATCCCAGTACTATGTTGAAAACTCGTTTCAGACGTTCTTTTACAGTTAAAATGACCAATATGAAGAAAATGTGTTAAAAGCTCGAAAACATGAAAATCCATGCTTAGAAAGTTGTTTCATGTCACATATGCTCGATTGCACTCATTTCACTCAAAATCAATGTTCCTTGTCAAACGGTTGCTTTCTGCCCTGAAAAGGCGATAGAAACAAGCTGAAGGCGCTCCTGCTGAAGGAAAGCTGGTTTCATGTACTCAGTGACACAAAGTGTGTTTTCCTACTTTGAACAAGTGCATATCCCAGTACTATGTTGAAAACTCGTTTCAGACGTGCTTTTACAGTTCAAATGACCAATATGAAGAAAATGTGTTAAAAGCTCGAAAACATGAAAATCCATGCTTAGAAAGTTGTTTCATGTCACATATGCTCGATTGCACTCATTTCACTCAAAATCAATGTTCCTTGTCAAAAGGTTGCTTTCTGCCCTGAAAAGGCGATAGAAACAGGCTGAAGGCGCTCCTGCTGAAGGAAAGCTGGTTTCATGCACTCAGTGACACAAAGTGTGTTTTCCTACTCTGATTAATTGCATATCCCAGTACTATGTTGAAAACTCGTTTCAGACGTGCTTTTACAGTTAAAATGACCAATATGAAGAAAATGTGTTAAAAGCTCGAAAACATGAAAATCCATGCTTAGAAAGTTGTTTCATGTCACATATGCTCGATTGCACTCATTTCACTCAAAATCAATGTTCCTTGTCAAACGGTTGCTTTCTGCCCTGAAAAGGCGATAGAAACAAGCTGAAGGCGCTCCTGCTGAAGGAAAGCTGGTTTCATGCACTCAGTGACACAAAGTGTGTTTTCCTACTTTGAACAAGTGCATATCCCAGTACTATGTTGAAAACTCGTTTCAGACGTGCTTTTACAGTTCAAATGACCAATAGAAAGAAAATGTGTTAAAAGCTCGAAAACATGAAAATCCATGCTTAGAAAGTTGTTTCATGTCACATATGCTCGATTGCACTCATTTCACTCAAAATCAATGTTCCTTGTCAAACGGTTGCTTTCTGCTCTGAAAAGGCGATAGAAACAGGCTGAAGGCGCTCCTGCTGAAGGAAACCTGGTTTCATGCACTCAGTGACACAAAGTGTGTTTTCCTACTCTGATCAAGTGCATATCCCAGTACTATGTTAAAAACTCGTTTCAGACGTGCTTTTACAGTTAAAATGACCAATATGAAGAAAATGTGTTAAAAGCTCGAAAACATGAAAATCCATGCTTAGAAAGTTGTTTCATGTCACATATGCTCGATTGCACTCATTTCACTCAAAATCAATGTTCCTTGTCAAACGGTTGCTTTCTGCCCTGAAAAGGCGATAGAAACAGGCTGAAGGCGCTCCTGCTGATGGAAAGCTGGTTTCATGCACTCAGTGACACAAAGTGTGTATTCCCACTTTGAACAAGTGCATATCCCAGTACTATGTTGAAAACTCGTTTCAGACGTGCTTTTACAGTTAAAATGACCAATATGAAGAAAATGTGTTAAAAGCTCGAAAACATGAAAATCCATGCTTAGAAAGTTGTTTCATGTCACATATGCTCGATTGCACTCATTTCACTCAAAATCAATGTTCCTTGTCAAACGGTTGCTTTCTGCCCTGAAAAGGCGATAGAAACAAGCTGAAGGCGCTCCTGCTGAAGGAAAGCTGGTTTCATGCACTCAGTGACACAAAGTGTGTTTTCCTACTTTGAACAAGTGCATATCCCAGTACTATGTTGAAAACTCGTTTCAGACGTGCTTTTACAGTTCAAATGACCAATATGAAGAAAATGTGTTAAAAGCTCGAAAACATGAAAATCCATGCTTAGAAAGTTGTTTCATGTCACATATGCTCGATTGCACTCATTTCACTCAAAATCAATGTTCCTTGTCAAAAGGTTGCTTTCTGCCCTGAAAAGGCGATAGAAACAGGCTGAAGGCGCTCCTGCTGAAGGAAAGCTGGTTTCATGCACTCAGTGACACAAAGTGTGTTTTCCTACTCTGATTAATTGCATATCCCAGTACTATGTTGAAAACTCGTTTCAGACGTGCTTTTACAGTTAAAATGACCAATATGAAGAAAATGTGTTAAAAGCTCGAAAACATGAAAATCTATGCTTAGAAAGTTGTTTCATGTCACATATGCTCGAATGCACTCATTTCACTCAAAATCAATGTTCCTTGTCAAACGGTTGCTTTCTGCCCTGAAAAGGCGATAGAAACAGGCTGAAGGCGCTCCTGCTGAAGGAAAGCTGGTTTCATGCACTCAGTGACACAAAGTGTGTTTTCCTACTTTGAACAAGTGCATATCCCAGTACTATGTTGAAAACTCGTTGCAGACGTGCTTTTACAGTTAAAATGACCAATATGAAGAAAATGTGTTTAAAAGCTCGAAAACATGAAAATCTATGCTTAGAAAGTTGTTTCATGTCACATATGCTTGAATGCACTCATTTCACTCAAAATCAATGTTCCTTGTCAAACGGTTGCTTTTTTTGCCCTGAAAAGGCGATAGAAACAGGCTGAAGGCGCTCCTGCTGAAGGAAAGCTGGTTTCATGCACTCAGTGACACAAAGTGTGTTTTCCTACTCTGATCAAGTGCATATCCCAGTACTATGTTGAAAACTCGTTTCAGACGTGCTTTTACAGTTAAAATGACCAATATGAAGAAAATGTGTTAAAAGCTCGAAAACATGAAAATCCATGCTTAGAAAGTTGTTTCATGTCACATATGCTCGATTGCACTCATTTCACTCAAAATCAATGTTCCTTGTCAAACGGTTGCATTCTGCCCTGAAAAGGCGATAGAAAACAGGCTGAAGGCGCTCCTGCTGAAGGAAAGCTGGTTTCATGCACTCAGTGACACAAAGTGTGTTTTCCTACTCTGATCAAGTGCATATCCCAGTACTATGTTGAAAACTCGTTTCAGACGTTCTTTTACAGTTAAAATGACCAATATGAAGAAAATGTGTTAAAAGCTCGAAAACATGAAAATCCATGCTTAGAAAGTTGTTTCATGTCACATATGCTCGATTGCACTCATTTCACTCAAAATCAATGTTCCTTGTCAAACGGTTGCATTCTGCCCTGAAAAGGCGATAGAAAACAGGCTGAAGGCGCTCCTGCTGAAGGAAAGCTGGTTTCATGCACTCAGTGACACAAAGTGTGTTTTCCTACTCTGATCAAGTGCATATCCCAGTACTATGTTGAAAACTCGTTTCAGACGTTCTTTTACAGTTAAAATGACCAATATGAAGAAAATGTGTTAAAAGCTCGAAAACATGAAAATCCATGCTTAGAAAGTTGTTTCATGTCACATATGCTCGATTGCACTCATTTCACTCAAAATCAATGTTCCTTGTCAAAAGGTTGCTTTCTGCCCTGAAAAGGCGATAGAAACAGGCTGAAGGCGCTCCTGCTGAAGGAAAGCTGGTTTCATGCACTCAGTGACACAAAGTGTGTTTTCCTACTTTGAACAAGTGCATATCCCAGTACTATGTTGAAAAGTCGTTGCAGACGTGCTTTTACAGTTAAAATGACCAATATGAAGAAAATGTGTTTAAAAGCTCGAAAACATGAAAATCTATGCTTAGAAAGTTGTTTCATGTCACATATGCTCGAATGCACTCATTTCACTCAAAATCAATGTTCCTTGTCAAACGGTTGCTTTTTTTGCCCTGAAAAGGCGATAGAAACAGGCTGAAGGCGCTCCTGCTGAAGGAAAGCTGGTTTCATGCACTCAGTGACACAAAGTGTGTTTTCCTACTCTGATCAAGTGCATATCCCAGTACTATGTTGAAAACTCGTTGCAGACGTGCTTTTACAGTTAAAATGACCAATATGAAGAAAATGTGTTAAAAGCTCGAAAACATGAAAATCCATGCTTAGAAAGTTGTTTCATGTCACATATGCTCGATTGCACTCATTTCACTCAAAATCAATGTTCCTTGTCAAACGGTTGCTTTCTGCCCTGAAAAGGCGATAGAAACAAGCTGAAGGCGCTCCTGCTGAAGGAAAGCTGGTTTCATGCACTCAGTGACACAAAGTGTGTTTTCCTACTTTGAACAAGTGCATATCCCAGTACTATGTTGAAAACTCGTTTCAGACGTGCTTTTACAGATCAAATGACCAATAGAAAGAAAATGTGTTAAAAGCTCGAAAACATGAAAATCCATGCTTAGAAAGTTGTTTCATGTCACATATGCTCGATTGCACTCATTTCACTCAAAATCAATGTTCCTTGTCAAACGGTTGCTTTCTGCTCTGAAAAGGCGATAGAAACAGGCTGAAGGCGCTCTTGCTGAAGGAAAGCTGGTTTCATGCACTCAGTGACACAAAGTGTGTTTTCCTACTCTGATCAAGTGCATATCCCAGTACTATGTTGAAAACTCGTTTCAGACGTGCTTTTACAGTTAAAATGACCAATATGAAGAAAATGTGTTAAAAGCTCGAAAACATGAAAATCCATGCTTAGAAAGTTGTTTCATGTCACATATGCTCGATTGCACTCATTTCACTCAAAATCAATGTTCCTTGTCAAAAGGTTGCTTTCTGCCCTGAAAAGGCGATAGAAACAGGCTGAAGGCGCTCCTGCTGATGGAAAGCTGGTTTCATGCACTCAGTGACACAAAGTGTGTATTCCCACTTTGAACAAGTGCATATCCCAGTACTATGTTGAAAACTCGTTTCAGACGTGCTTTTACAGTTAAAATGACCAATATGAAGAAAATGTGTTAAAAGCTCGAAAACATGAAAATCCATGCTTAGAAAGTTGTTTCATGTCACATATGCTCGATTGCACTCATTTCACTCAAAATCAATGTTCCTTGTCAAACGGTTGCTTTCTGCCCTGAAAAGGCGATAGAAACAAGCTGAAGGCGCTCCTGCTGAAGGAAAGCTGGTTTCATGTACTCAGTGACACAAAGTGTGTTTTCCTACTTTGAACAAGTGCATATCCCAGTACTATGTTGAAAACTCGTTTCAGACGTGCTTTTACAGTTCAAATGACCAATATGAAGAAAATGTGTTAAAAGCTCGAAAACATGAAAATCCATGCTTAGAAAGTTGTTTCATGTCACATATGCTCGATTGCACTCATTTCACTCAAAATCAATGTTCCTTGTCAAACGGTTGCTTTCTGCCCTGAAAAGGCGATAGAAACAGGCTGAAGGCGCTCCTGCTGAAGGAAAGCTGGTTTCATGCACTCAGTGACACAAAGTGTGTTTTCCTACTCTGATTAATTGCATATCCCAGTACTATGTTGAAAACTCGTTTCAGACGTGCTTTTACAGTTAAAATGACCAATATGAAGAAAATGTGTTAAAAGCTCGAAAACATGAAAATCTATGCTTAGAAAGTTGTTTCATGTCACATATGCTCGAATGCACTCATTTCACTCAAAAACAATGTTCCTTGTCAAACGGTTGCTTTCTGCCCTGAAAAGGCGATAGAAACAGGCTGAAGGCGCTCCTGCTGAAGGAAAGCTGGTTTCATGCACTCAGTGACACAAAGTGTGTTTTCCTACTCTGATCAAGTGCATATCCCAGTACCATGTTGAAAACTCGTTTCAGACGTGCTTTTACAGTTAAAATGACCAATATGAAGAAAATGTGTTAAAAGCTCGAAAACATGAAAATCCATGCTTAGAAAGTTGTTTCATGTCACATATGCTCGATTGCACTCATTTCACTCAAAATCAATGTTCCTTGTCAAACGGTTGCTTTCTGCCCTGAAAAGGCGATAGAAACAGGCTGAAGGCGCTCCTGCTGAAGGAAAGCTGGTTTCATGCACTCAGTGACACAAAGTGTGTTTTCCTACTCTGATCAAGTGCATATCCCAGTACTATGTTAAAAACTCGTTTCAGACGTGCTTTTACAGTTAAAATGACCAATATGAAGAAAATGTGTTAAAAGCTCGAAAACATGAAAATCCATGCTTAGAAAGTTGTTTCATGTCACATATGCTCGATTGCACTCATTTCACTCAAAATCAATGTTCCTTGTCAAACGGTTGCTTTCTGCCCTGAAAAGGCGATAGAAACAGGCTGAAGGCGCTCCTGCTGATGGAAAGCTGGTTTCATGCACTCAGTGACACAAAGTGTGTATTCCCACTTTGAACAAGTGCATATCCCAGTACTATGTTGAAAACTCGTTTCAGACGTGCTTTTACAGTTAAAATGACCAATATGAAGAAAATGTGTTAAAAGCTCGAAAACATGAAAATCCATGCTTAGAAAGTTGTTTCATGTCACATATGCTCGATTGCACTCATTTCACTCAAAATCAATGTTCCTTGTCAAACGGTTGCTTTCTGCCCTGAAAAGGCGATAGAAACAAGCTGAAGGCGCTCCTGCTGAAGGAAAGCTGGTTTCATGCACTCAGTGACACAAAGTGTGTTTTCCTACTTTGAACAAGTGCATATCCCAGTACTATGTTGAAAACTCGTTTCAGACGTGCTTTTACAGTTCAAATGACCAATATGAAGAAAATGTGTTAAAAGCTCGAAAACATGAAAATCCATGCTTAGAAAGTTGTTTCATGTCACATATGCTCGATTGCACTCATTTCACTCAAAATCAATGTTCCTTGTCAAAAGGTTGCTTTCTGCCCTGAAAAGGCGATAGAAACAGGCTGAAGGCGCTCCTGCTGAAGGAAAGCTGGTTTCATGCACTCAGTGACACAAAGTGTGTTTTCCTACTCTGATTAATTGCATATCCCAGTACTATGTTGAAAACTCGTTTCAGACGTGCTTTTACAGTTAAAATGACCAATATGAAGAAAATGTGTTAAAAGCTCGAAAACATGAAAATCTATGCTTAGAAAGTTGTTTCATGTCACATATGCTCGAATGCACTCATTTCACTCAAAATCAATGTTCCTTGTCAAACGGTTGCTTTCTGCCCTGAAAAGGCGATAGAAACAGGCTGAAGGCGCTCCTGCTGAAGGAAAGCTGGTTTCATGCACTCAGTGACACAAAGTGTGTTTTCCTACTTTGAACAAGTGCATATCCCAGTACTATGTTGAAAACTCGTTGCAGACGGGCTTTTACAGTTAAAATGACCAATATGAAGAAAATGTGTTTAAAAGCTCGAAAACATGAAAATCTATGCTTAGAAAGTTGTTTCATGTCACATATGCTCGAATGCACTCATTTCACTCAAAATCAATGTTCCTTGTCAAACGGTTGCTTTTTTTGCCCTGAAAAGGCGATAGAAACAGGCTGAAGGCGCTCCTGCTGAAGGAAAGCTGGTTTCATGCACTCAGTGACACAAAGTGTGTTTTCCTACTCTGATCAAGTGCATATCCCAGTACTATGTTGAAAACTCGTTTCAGACGTGCTTTTACAGTTAAAATGACCAATATGAAGAAAATGTGTTAAAAGCTCGAAAACATGAAAATCCATGCTTAGAAAGTTGTTTCATGTCACATATGCTCGATTGCACTCATTTCACTCAAAATCAATGTTCCTTGTCAAACGGTTGCTTTCTGCCCTGAAAAGGCGATAGAAAACAGGCTGAAGGCGCTCCTGCTGAAGGAAAGCTGGTTTCATGCACTCAGTGACACAAAGTGTGTTTTCCTACTCTGATCAAGTGCATATCCCAGTACTATGTTGAAAACTCGTTTCAGACGTTCTTTTACAGTTAAAATGACCAATATGAAGAAAATGTGTTAAAAGCTCGAAAACATGAAAATCCATGCTTAGAAAGTTGTTTCATGTCACATATGCTCGATTGCACTCATTTCACTCAAAATCAATGTTCCTTGTCAAAAGGTTGCTTTCTGCCCTGAAAAGGCGATAGAAACAGGCTGAAGGCGCTCCTGCTGAAGGAAAGCTGGTTTCATGCACTCAGTGACACAAAGTGTGTTTTCCTACTTTGAACAAGTGCATATCCCAGTACTATGTTGAAAAGTCGTTGCAGACGTGCTTTTACAGTTAAAATGACCAATATGAAGAAAATGTGTTAAAAGCTCGAAAACATGAAAATCCATGCTTAGAAAGTTGTTTCATGTCACATATGCTCGATTGCACTCATTTCACTCAAAATCAATGTTCCTTGTCAAACGGTTGCTTTCTGCCCTGAAAAGGCGATAGAAACAAGCTGAAGGCGCTCCTGCTGAAGGAAAGCTGGTTTCATGCACTCAGTGACACAAAGTGTGTTTTCCTACTTTGAACAAGTGCATATCCCAGTACTATGTTGAAAACTCGTTTCAGACGTGCTTTTACAGTTCAAATGACCAATAGAAAGAAAATGTGTTAAAAGCTCGAAAACATGAAAATCCATGCTTAGAAAGTTGTTTCATGTCACATATGCTCGATTGCACTCATTTCACTCAAAATCAATGTTCCTTGTCAAACGGTTGCTTTCTGCTCTGAAAAGGCGATAGAAACAGGCTGAAGGCGCTCCTGCTGAAGGAAAGCTGGTTTCATGCACTCAGTGACACAAAGTGTGTTTTCCTACTCTGATCAAGTGCATATCCCAGTACTATGTTAAAAACTCGTTTCAGACGTGCTTTTACAGTTAAAATGACCAATATGAAGAAAATGTGTTAAAAGCTCGAAAACATGAAAATCCATGCTTAGAAAGTTGTTTCATGTCACATATGCTCGATTGCACTCATTTCACTCAAAATCAATGTTCCTTGTCAAACGGTTGCTTTCTGCCCTGAAAAGGCGATAGAAACAGGCTGAAGGCGCTCCTGCTGATGGAAAGCTGGTTTCATGCACTCAGTGACACAAAGTGTGTATTCCCACTTTGAACAAGTGCATATCCCAGTACTATGTTGAAAACTCGTTTCAGACGTGCTTTTACAGATAAATGACCAATATGAAGAAAATGTGTTAAAAGCTCGAAAACATGAAAATCCATGCTTAGAAAGTTGTTTCGTGTCACATATGCTCGATTGCACTCATTTCACTCAAAATCAATGTTCCTTGTCAAACGGTTGCTTTCTGCCCTGAAAAGGCGATAGAAACAAGCTGAAGGCGCTCCTGCTGAAGGAAAGCTGGTTTCATGCACTCAGTGACACAAAGTGTGTTTTCCTACTTTGAACAAGTGCATATCCCAGTACTATGTTGAAAACTCGTTTCAGACGTGCTTTTACAGTTCAAATGACCAATATGAAGAAAATGTGTTAAAAGCTCGAAAACATGAAAATCCATGCTTAGAAAGTTGTTTCATGTCACATATGCTCGATTGCACTCATTTCACTCAAAATCAATGTTCCTTGTCAAAAGGTTGCTTTCTGCCCTGAAAAGGCGATAGAAACAGGCTGAAGGCGCTCCTGCTGAAGGAAAGCTGGTTTCATGCACTCAGTGACACAAAGTGTGTTTTCCTACTCTGATTAATTGCATATCCCAGTACTATGTTGAAAACTCGTTTCAGACGTGCTTTTACAGTTAAAATGACCAATATGAAGAAAATGTGTTAAAAGCTCGAAAACATGAAAATCTATGCTTAGAAAGTTGTTTCATGTCACATATGCTCGAATGCACTCATTTCACTCAAAATCAATGTTCCTTGTCAAACGGTTGCTTTCTGCCCTGAAAAGGCGATAGAAACAGGCTGAAGGCGCTCCTGCTGAAGGAAAGCTGGTTTCATGCACTCAGTGACACAAAGTGTGTTTTCCTACTTTGAACAAGTGCATATCCCAGTACTATGTTGAAAACTCGTTGCAGACGTGCTTTTACAGTTAAAATGACCAATATGAAGAAAATGTGTTTAAAAGCTCGAAAACATGAAAATCTATGCTTAGAAAGTTGTTTCATGTCACATATGCTCGAATGCACTCATTTCACTCAAAATCAATGTTCCTTGTCAAACGGTTGCTTTTTTTGCCCTGAAAAGGCGATAGAAACAGGCTGAAGGCGCTCCTGCTGAAGGAAAGCTGGTTTCATGCACTCAGTGACACAAAGTGTGTTTTCCTACTCTGATCAAGTGCATATCCCAGTACTATGTTGAAAACTCGTTTCAGACGTGCTTTTACAGTTAAAATGACCAATATGAAGAAAATGTGTTAAAAGCTCGAAAACATGAAAATCCATGCTTAGAAAGTTGTTTCATGTCACATATGCTCGATTGCACTCATTTCACTCAAAATCAATGTTCCTTGTCAAACGGTTGCTTTCTGCCCTGAAAAGGCGATAGAAAACAGGCTGAAGGCGCTCCTGCTGAAGGAAAGCTGGTTTCATGCACTCAGTGACACAAAGTGTGTTTTCCTACTCTGATCAAGTGCATATCCCAGTACTATGTTGAAAACTCGTTTCAGACGTTCTTTTACAGTTAAAATGACCAATATGAAGAAAATGTGTTAAAAGCTCGAAAACATGAAAATCCATGCTTAGAAAGTTGTTTCATGTCACATATGCTCGATTGCACTCATTTCACTCAAAATCAATGTTCCTTGTCAAAAGGTTGCTTTCTGCCCTGAAAAGGCGATAGAAACAGGCTGAAGGCGCTCCTGCTGAAGGAAAGCTGGTTTCATGCACTCAGTGACACAAAGTGTGTTTTCCTACTTTGAACAAGTGCATATCCCAGTACTATGTTGAAAAGTCGTTGCAGACGTGCTTTTACAGTTAAAATGACCAATATGAAGAAAATGTGTTTAAAAGCTCGAAAACATGAAAATCTATGCTTAGAAAGTTGTTTCATGTCACATATGCTCGAATGCACTCATTTCACTCAAAATCAATGTTCCTTGTCAAACGGTTGCTTTTTTTGCCCTGAAAAGGCGATAGAAACAGGCTGAAGGCGCTCCTGCTGAAGGAAAGCTGGTTTCATGCACTCAGTGACACAAAGTGTGTTTTCCTACTCTGATCAAGTGCATATCCCAGTACTATGTTGAAAACTCGTTGCAGACGTGCTTTTACAGTTAAAATGACCAATATGAAGAAAATGTGTTAAAAGCTCGAAAACATGAAAATCCATGCTTAGAAAGTTGTTTCATGTCACATATGCTCGATTGCACTCATTTCACTCAAAATCAATGTTCCTTGTCAAACGGTTGCTTTCTGCCCTGAAAAGGCGATAGAAACAAGCTGAAGGCGCTCCTGCTGAAGGAAAGCTGGTTTCATGCACTCAGTGACACAAAGTGTGTTTTCCTACTTTGAACAAGTGCATATCCCAGTACTATGTTGAAAACTCGTTTCAGACGTGCTTTTACAGTTCAAATGACCAATAGAAAGAACATGTGTTAAAAGCTCGAAAACATGAAAATCCATGCTTAGAAAGTTGTTTCATGTCACATATGCTCGATTGCACTCATTTCACTCAAAATCAATGTTCCTTGTCAAACGGTTGCTTTCTGCTCTGAAAAGGCGATAGAAACAGGCTGAAGGCGCTCCTGCTGAAGGAAAGCTGGTTTCATGCACTCAGTGACACAAAGTGTGTTTTCCTACTCTGATCAAGTGCATATCCCAGTACTATGTTGAAAACTCGTTTCAGACGTGCTTTTACAGTTAAAATGACCAATATGAAGAAAATGTGTTAAAAGCTCGAAAACATGAAAATCCATGCTTAGAAAGTTGTTTCATGTCACATATGCTCGATTGCACTCATTTCACTCAAAATCAATGTTCCTTGTCAAAAGGTTGCTTTCTGCCCTGAAAAGGCGATAGAAACAGGCTGAAGGCGCTCCTGCTGATGGAAAGCTGGTTTCATGCACTCAGTGACACAAAGTGTGTATTCCCACTTTGAACAAGTGCATATCCCAGTACTATGTTGAAAACTCGTTTCAGACGTGCTTTTACAGTTAAAATGACCAATATGAAGAAAATGTGTTAAAAGCTCGAAAACATGAAAATCCATGCTTAGAAAGTTGTTTCATGTCACATATGCTCGATTGCACTCATTTCACTCAAAATCAATGTTCCTTGTCAAACGGTTGCTTTCTGCCCTGAAAAGGCGATAGAAACAAGCTGAAGGCGCTCCTGCTGAAGGAAAGCTGGTTTCATGTACTCAGTGACACAAAGTGTGTTTTCCTACTTTGAACAAGTGCATATCCCAGTACTATGTTGAAAACTCGTTTCAGACGTGCTTTTACAGTTCAAATGACCAATATGAAGAAAATGTGTTAAAAGCTCGAAAACATGAAAATCCATGCTTAGAAAGTTGTTTCATGTCACATATGCTCGATTGCACTCATTTCACTCAAAATCAATGTTCCTTGTCAAAAGGTTGCTTTCTGCCCTGAAAAGGCGATAGAAACAGGCTGAAGGCGCTCCTGCTGAAGGAAAGCTGGTTTCATGCACTCAGTGACACAAAGTGTGTTTTCCTACTCTGATTAATTGCATATCCCAGTACTATGTTGAAAACTCGTTTCAGACGTGCTTTTACAGTTAAAATGACCAATATGAAGAAAATGTGTTAAAAGCTCGAAAACATGAAAATCTATGCTTAGAAAGTTGTTTCATGTCACATATGCTCGAATGCACTCATTTCACTCAAAAACAATGTTCCTTGTCAAACGGTTGCTTTCTGCCCTGAAAAGGCGATAGAAACAGGCTGAAGGCGCTCCTGCTGAAGGAAAGCTGGTTTCATGCACTCAGTGACACAAAGTGTGTTTTCCTACTCTGATCAAGTGCATATCCCAGTACCATGTTGAAAACTCGTTTCAGACGTGCTTTTACAGTTAAAATGACCAATATGAAGAAAATGTGTTAAAAGCTCGAAAACATGAAAATCCATGCTTAGAAAGTTGTTTCATGTCACATATGCTCGATTGCACTCATTTCACTCAAAATCAATGTTCCTTGTCAAACGGTTGCTTTCTGCCCTGAAAAGGCGATAGAAACAGGCTGAAGGCGCTCCTGCTGAAGGAAAGCTGGTTTCATGCACTCAGTGACACAAAGTGTGTTTTCCTACTCTGATCAAGTGCATATCCCAGTACTATGTTAAAAACTCGTTTCAGACGTGCTTTTACAGTTAAAATGACCAATATGAAGAAAATGTGTTAAAAGCTCGAAAACATGAAAATCCATGCTTAGAAAGTTGTTTCATGTCACATATGCTCGATTGCACTCATTTCACTCAAAATCAATGTTCCTTGTCAAACGGTTGCTTTCTGCCCTGAAAAGGCGATAGAAACAGGCTGAAGGCGCTCCTGCTGATGGAAAGCTGGTTTCATGCACTCAGTGACACAAAGTGTGTATTCCCACTTTGAACAAGTGCATATCCCAGTACTATGTTGAAAACTCGTTTCAGACGTGCTTTTACAGTTAAAATGACCAATATGAAGAAAATGTGTTAAAAGCTCGAAAACATGAAAATCCATGCTTAGAAAGTTGTTTCATGTCACATATGCTCGATTGCACTCATTTCACTCAAAATCAATGTTCCTTGTCAAACGGTTGCTTTCTGCCCTGAAAAGGCGATAGAAACAGGCTGAAGGCGCTCCTGCTGAAGGAAAGCTGGTTTCATGCACTCAGTGACACAAAGTGTGTTTTCCTACTTTGAACAAGTGCATATCCCAGTACTATGTTGAAAACTCGTTGCAGACGTGCTTTTACAGTTAAAATGACCAATATGAAGAAAATGTGTTTAAAAGCTCGAAAACATGAAAATCTATGCTTAGAAAGTTGTTTCATGTCACATATGCTCGAATGCACTCATTTCACTCAAAATCAATGTTCCTTGTCAAACGGTTGCTTTTTTTGCCCTGAAAAGGCGATAGAAACAGGCTGAAGGCGCTCCTGCTGAAGGAAAGCTGGTTTCATGCACTCAGTGACACAAAGTGTGTTTTCCTACTCTGATTAATTGCATATCCCAGTACTATGTTGAAAACTCGTTTCAGACGTGCTTTTACAGTTAAAATGACCAATATGAAGAAAATGTGTTAAAAGCTCGAAAACATGAAAATCTATGCTTAGAAAGTTGTTTCATGTCACATATGCTCGAATGCACTCATTTCACTCAAAATCAATGTTCCTTGTCAAACGGTTGCTTTCTGCCCTGAAAAGGCGATAGAAACAGGCTGAAGGCGCTCCTGCTGAAGGAAAGCTGGTTTCATGCACTCAGTGACACAAAGTGTGTTTTCCTACTTTGAACAAGTGCATATCCCAGTACTATGTTGAAAACTCGTTGCAGACGTGCTTTTACAGTTAAAATGACCAATATGAAGAAAATGTGTTTAAAAGCTCGAAAACATGAAAATCTATGCTTAGAAAGTTGTTTCATGTCACATATGCTCGAATGCACTCATTTCACTCAAAATCAATGTTCCTTGTCAAACGGTTGCTTTTTTTGCCCTGAAAAGGCGATAGAAACAGGCTGAAGGCGCTCCTGCTGAAGGAAAGCTGGTTTCATGCACTCAGTGACACAAAGTGTGTTTTCCTACTCTGATCAAGTGCATATCCCAGTACTATGTTGAAAACTCGTTTCAGACGTGCTTTTACAGTTAAAATGACCAATATGAAGAAAATGTGTTAAAAGCTCGAAAACATGAAAATCCATGCTTAGAAAGTTGTTTCATGTCACATATGCTCGATTGCACTCATTTCACTCAAAATCAATGTTCCTTGTCAAACGGTTGCTTTCTGCCCTGAAAAGGCGATAGAAAACAGGCTGAAGGCGCTCCTGCTGAAGGAAAGCTGGTTTCATGCACTCAGTGACACAAAGTGTGTTTTCCTACTCTGATCAAGTGCATATCCCAGTACTATGTTGAAAACTCGTTTCAGACGTTCTTTTACAGTTAAAATGACCAATATGAAGAAAATGTGTTAAAAGCTCGAAAACATGAAAATCCATGCTTAGAAAGTTGTTTCATGTCACATATGCTCGATTGCACTCATTTCACTCAAAATCAATGTTCCTTGTCAAAAGGTTGCTTTCTGCCCTGAAAAGGCGATAGAAACAGGCTGAAGGCGCTCCTGCTGAAGGAAAGCTGGTTTCATGCACTCAGTGACACAAAGTGTGTTTTCCTACTTTGAACAAGTGCATATCCCAGTACTATGTTGAAAAGTCGTTGCAGACGTGCTTTTACAGTTAATATGACCAATATGAAGAAAATGTGTTTAAAAGCTCGAAAACATGAAAATCTATGCTTAGAAAGTTGTTTCATGTCACATATGCTCGAATGCACTCATTTCACTCAAAATCAATGTTCCTTGTCAAACGGTTGCTTTTTTTGCCCTGAAAAGGCGATAGAAACAGGCTGAAGGCGCTCCTGCTGAAGGAAAGCTGGTTTCATGCACTCAGTGACACAAAGTGTGTTTTCCTACTCTGATCAAGTGCATATCCCAGTACTATGTTGAAAACTCGTTTCAGACGTGCTTTTACAGTTAAAATGACCAATATGAAGAAAATGTGTTAAAATCTCGAAAACATGAAAATCCATGCTTAGAAAGTTGTTTCATGTCACATATGCTCGATTGCACTCATTTCACTCAAAATCAATGTTCCTTGTCAAACGGTTGCTTTCTGCTCTGAAAAGGCGATAGAAACAGGCTGAAGGCGCTCCTGCTGAAGGAAAGCTGGTTTCATGCACTCAGTGACACAAAGTGTGTTTTCCTACTCTGATCAAGTGCATATCCCAGTACTATGTTGAAAACTCGTTTCAGACGTTCTTTTACAGTTAAAATGACCAATATGAAGAAAATGTGTTAAAAGCTCGAAAACATGAAAATCCATGCTTAGAAAGTTGTTTCATGTCACATATGCTCGATTGCACTCATTTCACTCAAAATCAATGTTCCTTGTCAAAAGGTTGCTTTCTGCCCTGAAAAGGCGATAGAAACAGGCTGAAGGCGCTCCTGCTGAAGGAAAGCTGGTTTCATGCACTCAGTGACACAAAGTGTGTTTTCCTACTTTGAACAAGTGCATATCCCAGTACTATGTTGAAAACTCGTTGCAGACGTGCTTTTACAGTTAAAATGACCAATATGAAGAAAATGTGTTAAAAGCTCGAAAACATGAAAATCCATGCTTAGAAAGTTGTTTCATGTCACATATGCTCGATTGCACTCATTTCACTCAAAATCAATGTTCCTTGTCAAACGGTTGCTTTCTGCCCTGAAAAGGCGATAGAAACAAGCTGAAGGCGCTCCTGCTGAAGGAAAGCTGGTTTCATGCACTCAGTGACACAAAGTGTGTTTTCCTACTTTGAACAAGTGCATATCCCAGTACTATGTTGAAAACTCGTTTCAGACGTGCTTTTACAGTTCAAATGACCAATAGAAAGAAAATGTGTTAAAAGCTCGAAAACATGAAAATCCATGCTTAGAAAGTTGTTTCATGTCACATATGCTCGATTGCACTCATTTCACTCAAAATCAATGTTCCTTGTCAAACGGTTGCTTTCTGCTCTGAAAAGGCGATAGAAACAGGCTGAAGGCGCTCCTGCTGAAGGAAAGCTGGTTTCATGCACTCAGTGACACAAAGTGTGTTTTCCTACTCTGATCAAGTGCATATCCCAGTACTATGTTGAAAACTCGTTTCAGACGTTCTTTTACAGTTAAAATGACCAATATGAAGAAAATGTGTTAAAAGCTCGAAAACATGAAAATCCATGCTTAGAAAGTTGTTTCATGTCACATATGCTCGATTGCACTCATTTCACTCAAAATCAATGTTCCTTGTCAAACGGTTGCTTTCTGCCCTGAAAAGGCGATAGAAACAGGCTGAAGGCGCTCCTGCTGATGGAAAGCTGGTTTCATGCACTCAGTGACACAAAGTGTGTATTCCCACTTTGAACAAGTGCATATCCCAGTACTATGTTGAAAACTCGTTTCAGACGTGCTTTTACAGTTAAAATGACCAATATGAAGAAAATGTGTTAAAAGCTCGAAAACATGAAAATCCATGCTTAGAAAGTTGTTTCATGTCACATATGCTCGATTGCACTCATTTCACTCAAAATCAATGTTCCTTGTCAAACGGTTGCTTTCTGCCCTGAAAAGGCGATAGAAACAAGCTGAAGGCGCTCCTGCTGAAGGAAAGCTGGTTTCATGCACTCAGTGACACAAAGTGTGTTTTCCTACTCTGATCAAGTGCATATCCCAGTACTATGTTGAAAACTCGTTTCAGACGTGCTTTTACAGTTAAAATGACCAATATGAAGAAAATGTGTTAAAAGCTCGAAAACATGAAAATCCATGCTTAGAAAGTTGTTTCATGTCACATATGCTCGATTGCACTCATTTCACTCAAAATCAATGTTCCTTGTCAAACGGTTGCTTTCTGCCCTGAAAAGGCGATAGAAACAGGCTGAAGGCGCTCCTGCTGAAGGAAAGCTGGTTTCATGCACTCAGTGACACAAAGTGTGTTTTCCTACTCTGATTAAGTGCATATCCCAGTACTATGTTGAAAACTCGTTTCAGACGTGCTTTTACAGTTAAAATGACCAATATGAAGAAAATGTGTTAAAAGCTCGAAAACATGAAAATCCATGCTTAGAAAGTTGTTTCATGTCACATATGCTCGATTGCACTCATTTCACTCAAAATCAATGTTCCTTGTCAAAAGGTTGCTTTCTGCCCTGAAAAGGCGATAGAAACAGGCTGAAGGCGCTCCTGCTGATGGAAAGCTGGTTTCATGCACTCAGTGACACAAAGTGTGTATTCCCACTTTGAACAAGTGCATATCCCAGTACTATGTTGAAAACTCGTTTCAGACGTGCTTTTACAGTTAAAATGACCAATATGAAGAAAATGTGTTAAAAGCTCGAAAACATGAAAATCCATGCTTAGAAAGTTGTTTCATGTCACATATGCTCGATTGCACTCATTTCACTCAAAATCAATGTTCCTTGTCAAACGGTTGCTTTCTGCCCTGAAAAGGCGATAGAAACAAGCTGAAGGCGCTCCTGCTGAAGGAAAGCTGGTTTCATGTACTCAGTGACACAAAGTGTGTTTTCCTACTTTGAACAAGTGCATATCCCAGTACTATGTTGAAAACTCGTTTCAGACATGCTTTTACAGTTCAAATGACCAATATGAAGAAAATGTGTTAAAAGCTCGAAAACATGAAAATCCATGCTTAGAAAGTTGTTTCATGTCACATATGCTCGATTGCACTCATTTCACTCAAAATCAATGTTCCTTGTCAAAAGGTTGCTTTCTGCCCTGAAAAGGCGATAGAAACAGGCTGAAGGCGCTCCTGCTGAAGGAAAGCTGGTTTCATGCACTCAGTGACACAAAGTGTGTTTTCCTACTCTGATTAATTGCATATCCCAGTACTATGTTGAAAACTCGTTTCAGACGTGCTTTTACAGTTCAAATGACCAATAGAAAGAAAATGTGTTAAAAGCTCGAAAACATGAAAATCCATGCTTAGAAAGTTGTTTCATGTCACATATGCTCGATTGCACTCATTTCACTCAAAATCAATGTTCCTTGTCAAACGGTTGCTTTCTGCTCTGAAAAGGCGATAGAAACAGGCTGAAGGCGCTCCTGCTGAAGGAAAGCTGGTTTCATGCACTCAGTGACACAAAGTGTGTTTTCCTACTCTGATCAAGTGCATATCCCAGTACTATGTTGAAAACTCGTTTCAGACGTTCTTTTACAGTTAAAATGACCAATATGAAGAAAATGTGTTAAAAGCTCGAAAACATGAAAATCCATGCTTAGAAAGTTGTTTCATGTCACATATGCTCGATTGCACTCATTTCACTCAAAATCAATGTTCCTTGTCAAACGGTTGCTTTCTGCCCTGAAAAGGCGATAGAAACAGGCTGAAGGCGCTCCTGCTGATGGAAAGCTGGTTTCATGCACTCAGTGACACAAAGTGTGTATTCCCACTTTGAACAAGTGCATATCCCAGTACTATGTTGAAAACTCGTTTCAGACGTGCTTTTACAGTTAAAATGACCAATATGAAGAAAATGTGTTAAAAGCTCGAAAACATGAAAATCCATGCTTAGAAAGTTGTTTCATGTCACATATGCTCGATTGCACTCATTTCACTCAAAATCAATGTTCCTTGTCAAACGGTTGCTTTCTGCCCTGAAAAGGCGATAGAAACAAGCTGAAGGCGCTCCTGCTGAAGGAAAGCTGGTTTCATGCACTCAGTGACACAAAGTGTGTTTTCCTACTTTGAACAAGTGCATATCCCAGTACTATGTTGAAAACTCGTTTCAGACGTGCTTTTACAGTTCAAATGACCAATATGAAGAAAATGTGTTAAAAGCTCGAAAACATGAAAATCCATGCTTAGAAAGTTGTTTCATGTCACATATGCTCGATTGCACTCATTTCACTCAAAATCAATGTTCCTTGTCAAAAGGTTGCTTTCTGCCCTGAAAAGGCGATAGAAACAGGCTGAAGGCGCTCCTGCTGAAGGAAAGCTGGTTTCATGCACTCAGTGACACAAAGTGTGTTTTCCTACTCTGATCAAGTGCATATCCCAGTACTATGTTGAAAACTCGTTTCAGACGTGCTTTTACAGTTAAAATGACCAATATGAAGAAAATGTGTTAAAAGCTCGAAAACATGAAAATCTATGCTTAGAAAGTTGTTTCATGTCACATATGCTCGAATGCACTCATTTCACTCAAAATCAATGTTCCTTGTCAAACGGTTGATTTCTGCCCTGAAAAGGCGATAGAAACAGGCTGAAGGCGCTCCTGCTGAAGGAAAGCTGGTTTCATGCACTCAGTGACACAAAGTGTGTTTTCCTACTCTGATCAAGTGCATATCCCAGTACTATGTTGAAAACTCGTTTCAGACGTGCTTTTACAGTTAAAATGACCAATATGAAGAAAATGTGTTAAAAGCTCGAAAACATGAAAATCCATGCTTAGAAAGTTGTTTCATGTCACATATGCTCGATTGCACTCATTTCACTCAAAATCAATGTTCCTTGTCAAACGGTTGCTTTCTGCCCTGAAAAGGCGATAGAAACAGGCTGAAGGCGCTCCTGCTGATGGAAAGCTGGTTTCATGCACTCAGTGACACAAAGTGTGTTTTCCTACTCTGATCAAGTGCATATCCCAGTACTATGTTGAAAACTCGTTTCAGACGTGCTTTTACAGTTAAAATGACCAATATGAAGAAAATGTGTTAAAAGCTCGAAAACATGAAAATCCATGCTTAGAAAGTTGTTTCATGTCACATATGCTCGATTGCACTCATTTCACTCAAAATCAATGTTCCTTGTCAAACGGTTGCTTTCTGCCCTGAAAAGGCGATAGAAACAGGCTGAAGGCGCTCCTGCTGAAGGAAAGCTGGTTTCATGCACTCAGTGACACAAAGTGTGTTTTCCTACTCTGATTAAGTGCATATCCCAGTACTATGTTGAAAACTCGTTTCAGACGTGCTTTTACAGTTAAAATGACCAATATGAAGAAAATGTGTTAAAAGCTCGAAAACATGAAAATCCATGCTTAGAAAGTTGTTTCATGTCACATATGCTCGATTGCACTCATTTCACTCAAAATCAATGTTCCTTGTCAAACGGTTGCTTTCTGCCCTGAAAAGGCGATAGAAACAGGCTGAAGGCGCTCCTGCTGATGGAAAGCTGGTTTCATGCACTCAGTGACACAAAGTGTGTTTTCCTACTCTGATCAAGTGCATATCCCAGTACTATGTTGAAAACTCGTTTCAGACGTGCTTTTACAGTTAAAATGACCAATATGAAGAAAATGTGTTAAAAGCTCGAAAACATGAAAATCCATGCTTAGAAAGTTGTTTCATGTCACATATGCTCGATTGCACTCATTTCACTCAAAATCAATGTTCCTTGTCAAACGGTTGCTTTCTGCCCTGAAAAGGCGATAGAAACAGGCTGAAGGCGCTCCTGCTGAAGGAAAGCTGGTTTCATGCACTCAGTGACACAAAGTGTGTTTTCCTACTCTGATTAAGTGCATATCCCAGTACTATGTTGAAAACTCGTTTCAGACGTGCTTTTACAGTTAAAATGACCAATATGAAGAAAATGTGTTAAAAGCTCGAAAACATGAAAATCCATGCTTAGAAAGTTGTTTCATGTCACATATGCTCGATTGCACTCATTTCACTCAAAATCAATGTTCCTTGTCAAACGGTTGCTTTCTGCCCTGAAAAGGCGATAGAAACAGGCTGAAGGCGCTCCTGCTGATGGAAAGCTGGTTTCATGCACTCAGTGACACAAAGTGTGTATTCCCACTTTGAACAAGTGCATATCCCAGTACTATGTTGAAAACTCGTTTCAGACGTGCTTTTACAGTTAAAATGACCAATATGAAGAAAATGTGTTAAAAGCTCGAAAACATGAAAATCCATGCTTAGAAAGTTGTTTCATGCCACATATGCTCGATTGCACTCATTTCACTCAAAATCAATGTTCCTTGTCAAACGGTTGCTTTCTGCCCTGAAAAGGCGATAGAAACAAGCTGAAGGCGCTCCTGCTGAAGGAAAGCTGGTTTCATGCACTCAGTGACACAAAGTGTGTTTTCCTACTTTGAACAAGTGCATATCCCAGTACTATGTTGAAAACTCGTTTCAGACGTGCTTTTACAGTTCAAATGACCAATATGAAGAAAATGTGTTAAAAGCTCGAAAACATGAAAATCCATGCTTAGAAAGTTGTTTCATGTCACATATGCTCGATTGCACTCATTTCACTCAAAATCAATGTTCCTTGTCAAAAGGTTGCTTTCTGCCCTGAAAAGGCGATAGAAACAGGCTGAAGGCGCTCCTGCTGAAGGAAAGCTGGTTTCATGCACTCAGTGACACAAAGTGTGTTTTCCTACTCTGATTAATTGCATATCCCAGTACTATGTTGAAAACTCGTTTCAGACGTGCTTTTACAGTTAAAATGACCAATATGAAGAAAATGTGTTAAAAGCTCGAAAACATGAAAATCTATGCTTAGAAAGTTGTTTCATGTCACATATGCTCGAATGCACTCATTTCACTCAAAATCAATGTTCCTTGTCAAACGGTTGCTTTCTGCCCTGAAAAGGCGATAGAAACAGGCTGAAGGCGCTCCTGCTGAAGGAAAGCTGGTTTCATGCACTCAGTGACACAAAGTGTGTTTTCCTACTTTGAACAAGTGCATATCCCAGTACTATGTTGAAAATTCGTTGCAGACGTGCTTTTACAGTCAAAATGACCAATATGAAGAAAATGTGTTTAAAAGCTCGAAAACATGAAAATCTATGCTTAGAAAGTTGTTTCATGTCACATATGCTCGATTGCACTCATTTCACTCAAAATCAATGTTCCTTGTCAAACGGTTGCTTTCTGCCCTGAAAAGGCGATAGAAACAAGCTGAAGGCGCTCCTGCTGAAGGAAAGCTGGTTTCATGTACTCAGTGACACAAAGTGTGTTTTCCTACTTTGAACAAGTGCATATCCCAGTACTATGTTGAAAACTCGTTTCAGACGTGCTTTTACAGTTCAAATGACCAATATGAAGAAAATGTGTTAAAAGCTCGAAAACATGAAAATCCATGCTTAGAAAGTTGTTTCATGTCACATATGCTCGATTGCACTCATTTCACTCAAAATCAATGTTCCTTGTCAAAAGGTTGCTTTCTGCCCTGAAAAGGCGATAGAAACAGGCTGAAGGCGCTCCTGCTGAAGGAAAGCTGGTTTCATGCACTCAGTGACACAAAGTGTGTTTTCCTACTCTGATTAATTGCATATCCCAGTACTATGTTGAAAACTCGTTTCAGACGTGCTTTTACAGTTAAAATGACCAATATGAAGAAAATGTGTTAAAAGCTCGAAAACATGAAAATCTATGCTTAGAAAGTTGTTTCATGTCACATATGCTCGAATGCACTCATTTCACTCAAAATCAATGTTCCTTGTCAAACGGTTGCTTTCTGCCCTGAAAAGGCGATAGAAACAGGCTGAAGGCGCTCCTGCTGAAGGAAAGCTGGTTTCATGCACTCAGTGACACAAAGTGTGTTTTCCTACTCTGATCAAGTGCATATCCCAGTACCATGTTGATAACTCGTTTCAGACGTGCTTTTACAGTTAAAATGACCAATATGAAGAAAATGTGTTAAAAGCTCGAAAACATGAAAATCCATGCTTAGAAAGTTGTTTCATGTCACATATGCTCGATTGCACTCATTTCACTCAAAATCAATGTTCCTTGTCAAACGGTTGCTTTCTGCCCTGAAAAGGCGATAGAAACAGGCTGAAGGCGCTCCTGCTGAAGGAAAGCTGGTTTCATGCACTCAGTGACACAAAGTGTGTTTTCCTACTCTGATCAAGTGCATATCCCAGTACTATGTTAAAAACTCGTTTCAGACGTGCTTTTACAGTTAAAATGACCAATATGAAGAAAATGTGTTAAAAGCTCGAAAACATGAAAATCCATGCTTAGAAAGTTGTTTCATGTCACATATGCTCGACTGCACTCATTTCACTCAAAATCAATGTTCCTTGTCAAACGGTTGCTTTCTGCCCTGAAAAGGCGATAGAAACAGGCTGAAGGCGCTCCTGCTGATGGAAAGCTGGTTTCATGCACTCAGTGACACAAAGTGTGTATTCCCACTTTGAACAAGTGCATATCCCAGTACTATGTTGAAAACTCGTTTCAGACGTGCTTTTACAGTTAAAATGACCAATATGAAGAAAATGTGTTAAAAGCTCGAAAACATGAAAATCCATGCTTAGAAAGTTGTTTCATGTCACATATGCTCGATTGCACTCATTTCACTCAAAATCAATGTTCCTTGTCAAACGGTTGCTTTCTGCCCTGAAAAGGCGATAGAAACAAGCTGAAGGCGCTCCTGCTGAAGGAAAGCTGGTTTCATGCACTCAGTGACACAAAGTGTGTTTTCCTACTTTGAACAAGTGCATATCCCAGTACTATGTTGAAAACTCGTTTCAGACGTGCTTTTACAGTTCAAATGACCAATATGAAGAAAATGTGTTAAAAGCTCGAAAACATGAAAATCCATGCTTAGAAAGTTGTTTCATGTCACATATGCTCGATTGCACTCATTTCACTCAAAATCAATGTTCCTTGTCAAAAGGTTGCTTTCTGCCCTGAAAAGGCGATAGAAACAGGCTGAAGGCGCTCCTGCTGAAGGAAAGCTGGTTTCATGCACTCAGTGACACAAAGTGTGTTTTCCTACTCTGATTAATTGCATATCCCAGTACTATGTTGAAAACTCGTTTCAGACGTGCTTTTACAGTTAAAATGACCAATATGAAGAAAATGTGTTAAAAGCTCGAAAACATGAAAATCTATGCTTAGAAAGTTGTTTCATGTCACATATGCTCGAATGCACTCATTTCACTCAAAATCAATGTTCCTTGTCAAACGGTTGCTTTCTGCCCTGAAAAGGCGATAGAAACAGGCTGAAGGCGCTCCTGCTGAAGGAAAGCTGGTTTCATGCACTCAGTGACACAAAGTGTGTTTTCCTACTTTGAACAAGTGCATATCCCAGTACTATGTTGAAAATTCGTTGCAGACGTGCTTTTACAGTTAAAATGACCAATATGAAGAAAATGTGTTTAAAAGCTCGAAAACATGAAAATCCATGCTTAGAAAGTTGTTTCATGTCACATATGCTCGATTGCACTCATTTCACTCAAAATCAATGTTCCTTGTCAAAAGGTTGCTTTCTGCCCTGAAAAGGCGATAGAAACAGGCTGAAGGCGCTCCTGCTGAAGGAAAGCTGGTTTCATGCACTCAGTGACACAAAGTGTGTTTTCCTACTCTGATTAATTGCATATCCCAGTACTATGTTGAAAACTCGTTTCAGAAGTGCTTTTACAGTTAAAATGACCAATATGAAGAAAATGTGTTAAAAGCTCGAAAACATGAAAATCTATGCTTAGAAAGTTGTTTCATGTCACATATGCTCGAATGCACTCATTTCACTCAAAATCAATGTTCCTTGTCAAACGGTTGCTTTCTGCCCTGAAAAGGCGATAGAAACAGGCTGAAGGCGCTCCTGCTGAAGGAAAGCTGGTTTCATGCACTCAGTGACACAAAGTGTGTTTTCCTACTCTGATCAAGTGCATATCCCAGTACTATGTTGAAAACTCGTTTCAGACGTTCTTTTACAGTTAAAATGACCAATATGAAGAAAATGTGTTAAAAGCTCGAAAACATGAAAATCCATGCTTAGAAAGTTGTTTCATGTCACATATGCTCGATTGCACTCATTTCACTCAAAATCAATGTTCCTTGTCAAAAGGTTGCTTTCTGCCCTGAAAAGGCGATAGAAACAGGCTGAAGGCGCTCCTGCTGAAGGAAAGCTGGTTTCATGCACTCAGTGACACAAAGTGTGTTTTCCTACTTTGAACAAGTGCATATCCCAGTACTATGTTGAAAAGTCGTTGCAGACGTGCTTTTACAGTTAAAATGACCAATATGAAGAAAATGTGTTAAAAGCTCGAAAACATGAAAATCCATGCTTAGAAAGTTGTTTCATGTCACATATGCTCGATTGCACTCATTTCACTCAAAATCAATGTTCCTTGTCAAACGGTTGCTTTCTGCCCTGAAAAGGCGATAGAAACAAGCTGAAGGCGCTCCTGCTGAAGGAAAGCTGGTTTCATGTACTCAGTGACACAAAGTGTGTTTTCCTACTTTGAACAAGTGCATATCCCAGTACTATGTTGAAAACTCGTTTCAGACGTGCTTTTACAGTTCAAATGACCAATATGAAGAAAATGTGTTAAAAGCTCGAAAACATGAAAATCCATGCTTAGAAAGTTGTTTCATGTCACATATGCTCGATTGCACTCATTTCACTCAAAATCAATGTTCCTTGTCAAAAGGTTGCTTTCTGCCCTGAAAAGGCGATAGAAACAGGCTGAAGGCGCTCCTGCTGAAGGAAAGCTGGTTTCATGCACTCAGTGACACAAAGTGTGTTTTCCTACTCTGATTAATTGCATATCCCAGTACTATGTTGAAAACTCGTTTCAGACGTGCTTTTACAGTTAAAATGACCAATATGAAGAAAATGTGTTAAAAGCTCGAAAACATGAAAATCTATGCTTAGAAAGTTGTTTCATGTCACATATGCTCGAATGCACTCATTTCACTCAAAATCAATGTTCCTTGTCAAACGGTTGCTTTCTGCCCTGAAAAGGCGATAGAAACAGGCTGAAGGCGCTCCTGCTGAAGGAAAGCTGGTTTCATGCACTCAGTGACACAAAGTGTGTTTTCCTACTCTGATCAAGTGCATATCCCAGTACCATGTTGAAAACTCGTTTCAGACGTGCTTTTACAGTTAAAATGACCAATATGAAGAAAATGTGTTAAAAGCTCGAAAACATGAAAATCCATGCTTAGAAAGTTGTTTCATGTCACATATGCTCGATTGCACTCATTTCACTCAAAATCAATGTTCCTTGTCAAACGGTTGCTTTCTGCCCTGAAAAGGCGATAGAAACAGGCTGAAGGCGCTCCTGCTGAAGGAAAGCTGGTTTCATCCACTCAGTGACACAAAGTGTGTTTTCCTACTCTGATCAAGTGCATATCCCAGTACTATGTTAAAAACTCGTTTCAGACGTGCTTTTACAGTTAAAATGACCAATATGAAGAAAATGTGTTAAAAGCTCGAAAACATGAAAATCCATGCTTAGAAAGTTGTTTCATGTCACATATGCTCGATTGCACTCATTTCACTCAAAATCAATGTTCCTTGTCAAACGGTTGCTTTCTGCCCTGAAAAGGCGATAGAAACAGGCTGAAGGCGCTCCTGCTGATGGAAAGCTGGTTTCATGCACTCAGTGACACAAAGTGTGTATTCCCACTTTGAACAAGTGCATATCCCAGTACTATGTTGAAAACTCGTTTCAGACGTGCTTTTACAGTTAAAATGACCAATATGAAGAAAATGTGTTAAAAGCTCGAAAACATGAAAATCCATGCTTAGAAAGTTGTTTCATGTCACATATGCTCGATTGCACTCATTTCACTCAAAATCAATGTTCCTTGTCAAACGGTTGCTTTCTGCCCTGAAAAGGCGATAGAAACAAGCTGAAGGCGCTCCTGCTGAAGGAAAGCTGGTTTCATGCACTCAGTGACACAAAGTGTGTTTTCCTACTTTGAACAAGTGCATATCCCAGTACTATGTTGAAAACTCGTTTCAGACGTGCTTTTACAGTTCAAATGACCAATATGAAGAAAATGTGTTAAAAGCTCGAAAACATGAAAATCCATGCTTAGAAAGTTGTTTCATGTCACATATGCTCGATTGCACTCATTTCACTCAAAATCAATGTTCCTTGTCAAAAGGTTGCTTTCTGCCCTGAAAAGGCGATAGAAACAGGCTGAAGGCGCTCCTGCTGAAGGAAAGCTGGTTTCATGCACTCAGTGACACAAAGTGTGTTTTCCTACTCTGATTAATTGCATATCCCAGTACTATGTTGAAAACTCGTTTCAGACGTGCTTTTACAGTTAAAATGACCAATATGAAGAAAATGTGTTAAAAGCTCGAAAACATGAAAATCTATGCTTAGAAAGTTGTTTCATGTCACATATGCTCGAATGCACTCATTTCACTCAAAATCAATGTTCCTTGTCAAACGGTTGCTTTCTGCCCTGAAAAGGCGATAGAAACAGGCTGAAGGCGCTCCTGCTGAAGGAAAGCTGGTTTCATGCACTCAGTGACACAAAGTGTGTTTTCCTACTTTGAACAAGTGCATATCCCAGTACTATGTTGAAAATTCGTTGCAGACGTGCTTTTACAGTTAAAATGACCAATATGAAGAAAATGTGTTTAAAAGCTCGAAAACATGAAAATCTATGCTTAGAAAGTTGTTTCATGTCACATATGCTCGAATGCACTCATTTCACTCAAAATCAATGTTCCTTGTCAAACGGTTGCTTTTTTTGCCCTGAAAAGGCGATAGAAACAGGCTGAAGGCGCTCCTGCTGAAGGAAAGCTGGTTTCATGCACTCAGTGACACAAAGTGTGTTTTCCTACTCTGATCAAGTGCATATCCCAGTACTATGTTGAAAACTCGTTTCAGACGTGCTTTTACAGTTAAAATGACCAATATGAAGAAAATGTGTTAAAAGCTCGAAAACATGAAAATCCATGCTTAGAAAGTTGTTTCATGTCACATATGCTCGATTGCACTCATTTCACTCAAAATCAATGTTCCTTGTCAAACGGTTGCTTTCTGCCCTGAAAAGGCGATAGAAAACAGGCTGAAGGCGCTCCTGCTGAAGGAAAGCTGGTTTCATGCACTCAGTGACACAAAGTGTGTTTTCCTACTCTGATCAAGTGCATATCCCAGTACTATGTTGAAAACTCGTTTCAGACGTTCTTTTACAGTTAAAATGACCAATATGAAGAAAATGTGTTAAAAGCTCGAAAACATGAAAATCCATGCTTAGAAAGTTGTTTCATGTCACATATGCTCGATTGCACTCATTTCACTCAAAATCAATGTTCCTTGTCAAAAGGTTGCTTTCTGCCCTGAAAAGGCGATAGAAACAGGCTGAAGGCGCTCCTGCTGAAGGAAAGCTGGTTTCATGCACTCAGTGACACAAAGTGTGTTTTCCTACTTTGAACAAGTGCATATCCCAGTACTATGTTGAAAAGTCGTTGCAGACGTGCTTTTACAGTTAAAATGACCAATATGAAGAAAATGTGTTTAAAAGCTCGAAAACATGAAAATCTATGCTTAGAAAGTTGTTTCATGTCACATATGCTCGAATGCACTCATTTCACTCAAAATCAATGTTCCTTGTCAAACGGTTGCTTTTTTTGCCCTGAAAAGGCGATAGAAACAGGCTGAAGGCGCTCCTGCTGAAGGAAAGCTGGTTTCATGCACTCAGTGACACAAAGTGTGTTTTCCTACTCTGATCAAGTGCATATCCCAGTACTATGTTGAAAACTCGTTTCAGACGTGCTTTTACAGTTAAAATGACCAATATGAAGAAAATGTGTTAAAATCTCGAAAACATGAAAATCCATGCTTAGAAAGTTGTTTCATGTCACATATGCTCGATTGCACTCATTTCACTCAAAATCAATGTTCCTTGTCAAACGGTTGCTTTCTGCTCTGAAAAGGCGATAGAAACAGGCTGAAGGCGCTCCTGCTGAAGGAAAGCTGGTTTCATGCACTCAGTGACACAAAGTGTGTTTTCCTACTCTGATCAAGTGCATATCCCAGTACTATGTTGAAAACTCGTTTCAGACGTTCTTTAACAGTTAAAATGACCAATATGAAGAAAATGTGTTAAAAGCTCGAAAACATGAAAATCCATGCTTAGAAAGTTGTTTCATGTCACATATGCTCGACTGCACTCATTTCACTCAAAATCAATGTTCCTTGTCAAAAGGTTGCTTTCTGCCCTGAAAAGGCGATAGAAACAGGCTGAAGGCGCTCCTGCTGAAGGAAAGCTGGTTTCATGCACTCAGTGACACAAAGTGTGTTTTCCTACTTTGAACAAGTGCATATCCCAGTACTATGTTGAAAACTCGTTGCAGACGTGCTTTTACAGTTAAAATGACCAATATGAAGAAAATGTGTTAAAAGCTCGAAAACATGAAAATCCATGCTTAGAAAGTTGTTTCATGTCACATATGCTCGATTGCACTCATTTCACTCAAAATCAATGTTCCTTGTCAAACGGTTGCTTTCTGCCCTGAAAAGGCGATAGAAACAGGCTGAAGGCGATCCTGCTGATGGAAAGCTGGTTTCATGCACTCAGTGACACAAAGTGTGTATTCCCACTTTGAACAAGTGCATATCCCAGTACTATGTTGAAAACTCGTTTCAGACGTGCTTTTAGAGTTAAAATGACCAATATGAAGAAAATGTGTTAAAAGCTCGAAAACATGAAAATCCATGCTTAGAAAGTTGTTTCATGTCACATATGCTCGATTGCACTCATTTCACTCAAAATCAATGTTCCTTGTCAAACGGTTGCTTTCTGCCCTGAAAAGGCGATAGAAACAGGCTGAAGGCGCTCCTGCTGATGGAAAGCTGGTTTCATGCACTCAGTGACACAAAGTGTGTATTCCCACTTTGAACAAGTGCATATCCCAGTACTATGTTGAAAACTCGTTTCAGACGTGCTTTTACAGTTAAAATGACCAATATGAAGAAAATGTGTTAAAAGCTCGAAAACATGAAAATCCATGCTTAGAAAGTTGTTTCATGTCACATATGCTCGATTGCACTCATTTCACTCAAAATCAATGTTCCTTGTCAAACGGTTGCTTTCTGCCCTGAAAAGGCGATAGAAACAAGCTGAAGGCGCTCCTGCTGAAGGAAAGCTGGTTTCATGCACTCAGTGACACAAAGTGTGTTTTCCTACTTTGAACAAGTGCATATCCCAGTACTATGTTGAAAACTCGTTTCAGACGTGCTTTTACAGTTCAAATGACCAATATGAAGAAAATGTGTTAAAAGCTCGAAAACATGAAAATCCATGCTTAGAAAGTTGTTTCATGTCACATATGCTCGATTGCACTCATTTCACTCAAAATCAATGTTCCTTGTCAAAAGGTTGCTTTCTGCCCTGAAAAGGCGATAGAAACAGGCTGAAGGCGCTCCTGCTGAAGGAAAGCTGGTTTCATGCACTCAGTGACACAAAGTGTGTTTTCCTACTCTGATTAATTGCATATCCCAGTACTATGTTGAAAACTCGTTTCAGACGTGCTTTTACAGTTAAAATGACCAATATGAAGAAAATGTGTTAAAAGCTCGAAAACATGAAAATCTATGCTTAGAAAGTTGTTTCATGTCACATATGCTCGAATGCACTCATTTCACTCAAAATCAATGTTCCTTGTCAAACGGTTGCTTTCTGCCCTGAAAAGGCGATAGAAACAGGCTGAAGGCGCTCCTGCTGAAGGAAAGCTGGTTTCATGCACTCAGTGACACAAAGTGTGTTTTCCTACTCTGATCAAGTGCATATCCCAGTACTATGTTGAAAACTCGTTTCAGACGTGCTTTTACAGTTAAAATGACCAATATGAAGAAAATGTGTTAAAAGCTCGAAAACATGAAAATCCATGCTTAGAAAGTTGTTTCATGTCACATATGCTCGATTGCACTCATTTCACTCAAAATCAATGTTCCTTGTCAAACGGTTGCTTTCTGCCCTGAAAAGGCGATAGAAACAGGCTGAAGGCGCTCCTGCTGATGGAAAGCTGGTTTCATGCACTCAGTGACACAAAGTGTGTATTCCCACTTTGAACAAGTGCATATCCCAGTACTATGTTGAAAACTCGTTTCAGACGTGCTTTTACAGTTAAAATGACCAATATGAAGAAAATGTGTTAAAAGCTCGAAAACATGAAAATCCATGCTTAGAAAGTTGTTTCATGTCACATATGCTCGATTGCACTCATTTCACTCAAAATCAATGTTCCTTGTCAAACGGTTGCTTTCTGCTCTGAAAAGGCGATAGAAACAGGCTGAAGGCGCTCCTGCTGAAGGAAAGCTGGTTTCATGCACTCAGTGACACAAAGTGTGTTTTCCTACTCTGATCAAGTGCATATCCCAGTACTATGTTGAAAACTCGTTTCAGACGTTCTTTTACAGTTAAAATGACCAATATGAAGAAAATGTGTTAAAAGCTCGAAAACATGAAAATCCATGCTTAGAAAGTTGTTTCATGTCACATATGCTCGATTGCACTCATTTCACTCAAAATCAATGTTCCTTGTCAAAAGGTTGCTTTCTGCCCTGAAAAGGCGATAGAAACAGGCTGAAGGCGCTCCTGCTGAAGGAAAGCTGGTTTCATGCACTCAGTGACACAAAGTGTGTTTTCCTACTTTGAACAAGTGCATATCCCAGTACTATGTTGAAAACTCGTTGCAGACGTGCTTTTACAGTTAAAATGACCAATATGAAGAAAATGTGTTAAAAGCTCGAAAACATGAAAATCCATGCTTAGAAAGTTGTTTCATGTCACATATGCTCGATTGCACTCATTTCACTCAAAATCAATGTTCCTTGTCAAACGGTTGCTTTCTGCCCTGAAAAGGCGATAGAAACAGGCTGAAGGCGCTCCTGCTGATGGAAAGCTGGTTTCATGCACTCAGTGACACAAAGTGTGTATTCCCACTTTGAACAAGTGCATATCCCAGTACTATGTTGAAAACTCGTTTCAGACGTGCTTTTACAGTTAAAATGACCAATATGAAGAAAATGTGTTAAAAGCTCGAAAACATGAAAATCCATGCTTAGAAAGTTGTTTCATGTCACATATGCTCGATTGCACTCATTTCACTCAAAATCAATGTTCCTTGTCAAACGGTTGCTTTCTGCCCTGAAAAGGCGATAGAAACAAGCTGAAGGCGCTCCTGCTGAAGGAAAGCTGGTTTCATGCACTCAGTGACACAAAGTGTGTTTTCCTACTTTGAACAAGTGCATATCCCAGTACTATGTTGAAAACTCGTTTCAGACGTGCTTTTACAGTTCAAATGACCAATAGAAAGAAAATGTGTTAAAAGCTCGAAAACATGAAAATCCATGCTTAGAAAGTTGTTTCATGTCACATATGCTCGATTGCACTCATTTCACTCAAAATCAATGTTCCTTGTCAAACGGTTGCTTTCTTCTCTGAAAAGGCGATAGAAACAGGCTGAAGGCGCTCCTGCTGAAGGAAAGCTGGTTTCATGCACTCAGTGACACAAAGTGTGTTTTCCTACTCTGATCAAGTGCATATCCCAGTACTATGTTGAAAACTCGTTTCAGACGTTCTTTTACAGTTAAAATGACCAATATGAAGAAAATGTGTTAAAAGCTCGAAAACATGAAAATCCATGCTTAGAAAGTTGTTTCATGTCACATATGCTCGATTGCACTCATTTCACTCAAAATCAATGTTCCTTGTCAAACGGTTGCTTTCTGCCCTGAAAAGGCGATAGAAACAGGCTGAAGGCGCTCCTGCTGATGGAAAGCTGGTTTCATGCACTCAGTGACACAAAGTGTGTATTCCCACTTTGAACAAGTGCATATCCCAGTACTATGTTGAAAACTCGTTTCAGACGTGCTTTTACAGTTAAAATGACCAATATGAAGAAAATGTGTTAAAAGCTCGAAAACATGAAAATCCATGCTTAGAAAGTTGTTTCATGTCACATATGCTCGATTGCACTCATTTCACTCAAAATCAATGTTCCTTGTCAAACGGTTGCTTTCTGCCCTGAAAAGGCGATAGAAACAGGCTGAAGGCGCTCCTGCTGATGGAAAGCTGGTTTCATGCACTCAGTGACACAAAGTGTGTTTTCCTACTCTGATCAAGTGCATATCCCAGTACTATGTTGAAAACTCGTTTCAGACGTGCTTTTACAGTTAAAATGACCAATATGAAGAAAATGTGTTAAAAGCTCGAAAACATGAAAATCCATGCTTAGAAAGTTGTTTCATGTCACATATGCTCGATTGCACTCATTTCACTCAAAATCAATGTTCCTTGTCAAACGGTTGCTTTCTGCCCTGAAAAGGCGATAGAAACAGGCTGAAGGCGCTCCTGCTGATGGAAAGCTGGTTTCATGCACTCAGTGACACAAAGTGTGTATTCCCACTTTGAACAAGTGCATATCCCAGTACTATGTTGAAAACTCGTTTCAGACGTGCTTTTACAGTTAAAATGACCAATATGAAGAAAATGTGTTAAAAGCTCGAAAACATGAAAATCCATGCTTAGAAAGTTGTTTCATGTCACATATGCTCGATTGCACTCATTTCACTCAAAATCAATGTTCCTTGTCAAACGGTTGCTTTCTGCCCTGAAAAGGCGATAGAAACAAGCTGAAGGCGCTCCTGCTGAAGGAAAGCTGGTTTCATGCACTCAGTGACACAAAGTGTGTTTTCCTACTTTGAACAAGTGCATATCCCAGTACTATGTTGAAAACTCGTTTCAGACGTGCTTTTACAGTTCAAATGACCAATATGAAGAAAATGTGTTAAAAGCTCGAAAACATGAAAATCCATGCTTAGAAAGTTGTTTCATGTCACATATGCTCGATTGCACTCATTTCACTCAAAATCAATGTTCCTTGTCAAAAGGTTGCTTTCTGCCCTGAAAAGGAGATAGAAACAGGCTGAAGGCGCTCCTGCTGAAGGAAAGCTGGTTTCATGCACTCAGTGACACAAAGTGTGTTTTCCTACTCTGATTAATTGCATATCCCAGTACTATGTTGAAAACTCGTTTCAGACGTGCTTTTACAGTTAAAATGACCAATATGAAGAAAATGTGTTAAAAGCTCGAAAACATGAAAATCTATGCTTAGAAAGTTGTTTCATGTCACATATGCTCGAATGCACTCATTTCACTCAAAATCAATGTTCCTTGTCAAACGGTTGCTTTCTGCCCTGAAAAGGCGATAGAAACAGGCTGAAGGCGCTCCTGCTGAAGGAAAGCTGGTTTCATGCACTCAGTGACACAAAGTGTGTTTTCCTACTCTGATCAAGTGCATATCCCAGTACTATGTTGAAAACTCGTTTCAGACGTGCTTTTACAGTTAAAATGACCAATATGAAGAAAATGTGTTAAAAGCTCGAAAACATGAAAATCCATGCTTAGAAAGTTGTTTCATGTCACATATGCTCGATTGCACTCATTTCACTCAAAATCAATGTTCCTTGTCAAACGGTTGCTTTCTGCTCTGAAAAGGCGATAGAAACAGGCTGAAGGCGCTCCTGCTGAAGGAAAGCTGGTTTCATGCACTCAGTGACACAAAGTGTGTTTTCCTACTCTGATCAAGTGCATATCCCAGTACTATGTTGAAAACTCGTTTCAGACGTTCTTTTACAGTTAAAATGACCAATATGAAGAAAATGTGTTAAAAGCTCGAAAACATGAAAATCCATGCTTAGAAAGTTGTTTCATGTCACATATGCTCGATTGCACTCATTTCACTCAAAATCAATGTTCCTTGTCAAAAGGTTGCTTTCTGCCCTGAAAAGGCGATAGAAACAGGCTGAAGGCGCTCCTGCTGAAGGAAAGCTGGTTTCATGCACTCAGTGACACAAAGTGTGTTTTCCTACTTTGAACAAGTGCATATCCCAGTACTATGTTGAAAACTCGTTGCAGACGTGCTTTTACAGTTAAAATGACCAATATGAAGAAAATGTGTTAAAAGCTCGAAAACATGAAAATCCATGCTTAGAAAGTTGTTTCATGTCACATATGCTCGATTGCACTCATTTCACTCAAAATCAATGTTCCTTGTCAAACGGTTGCTTTCTGCCCTGAAAAGGCGATAGAAACAGGCTGAAGGCGCTCCTGCTGATGGAAAGCTGGTTTCATGCACTCAGTGACACAAAGTGTGTATTCCCACTTTGAACAAGTGCATATCCCAGTACTATGTTGAAAACTCGTTTCAGACGTGCTTTTACAGTTCAAATGACCAATATGAAGAAAATGTGTTAAAAGCTCGAAAACATGAAAATCCATGCTTAGAAAGTTGTTTCATGTCACATATGCTCGATTGCACTCATTTCACTCAAAATCAATGTTCCTTGTCAAACGGTTGCTTTCTGCCCTGAAAAGGCGATAGAAACAAGCTGAAGGCGCTCCTGCTGAAGGAAAGCTGGTTTCATGCACTCAGTGACACAAAGTGTGTTTTCCTACTTTGAACAAGTGCATATCCCAGTACTATGTTGAAAACTCGTTTCAGACGTGCTTTTACAGTTCAAATGACCAATAGAAAGAAAATGTGTTAAAAGCTCGAAAACATGAAAATCCATGCTTAGAAAGTTGTTTCATGTCACATATGCTCGATTGCACTCATTTCACTCAAAATCAATGTTCCTTGTCAAACGGTTGCTTTCTGCTCTGAAAAGGCGATAGAAACAGGCTGAAGGCGCTCCTGCTGAAGGAAAGCTGGTTTCATGCACTCAGTGACACAAAGTGTGTTTTCCTACTCTGATCAAGTGCATATCCCAGTACTATGTTGAAAACTCGTTTCAGACGTTCTTTTACAGTTAAAATGACCAATATGAAGAAAATGTGTTAAAAGCTCGAAAACATGAAAATCCATGCTTAGAAAGTTGTTTCATGTCACATATGCTCAATTGCACTCATTTCACTCAAAATCAATGTTCCTTGTCAAACGGTTGCTTTCTGCCCTGAAAAGGCGATAGAAACAGGCTGAAGGCGCTCCTGCTGATGGAAAGCTGGTTTCATGCACTCAGTGACACAAAGTGTGTATTCCCACTTTGAAAAAGTGCATATCCCAGTACTATGTTGAAAACTCGTTTCAGACGTGCTTTTACAGTTAAAATGACCAATATGAAGAAAATGTGTTAAAAGCTCGAAAACATGAAAATCCATGCTTAGAAAGTTGTTTCATGTCACATATGCTCGATTGCACTCATTTCACTCAAAATCAATGTTCCTTGTCAAACGGTTGCTTTCTGCCCTGAAAAGGCGATAGAAACAAGCTGAAGGCGCTCCTGCTGAAGGAAAGCTGGTTTCATGCACTCAGTGACACAAAGTGTGTTTTCCTACTTTGAACAAGTGCATATCCCAGTACTATGTTGAAAACTCGTTTCAGACGTGCTTTTACAGTTCAAATGACCAATATGAAGAAAATGTGTTAAAAGCTCGAAAACATGAAAATCCATGCTTAGAAAGTTGTTTCAAGTCACATATGCTCGATTGCACTCATTTCACTCAAAATCAATGTTCCTTGTCAAAAGGTTGCTTTCTGCCCTGAAAAGGCGATAGAAACAGGCTGAAGGCGCTCCTGCTGAAGGAAAGCTGGTTTCATGCACTCAGTGACACAAAGTGTGTTTTCCTACTCTGATCAAGTGCATATCCCAGTACTATGTTGAAAACTCGTTTCAGACGTGCTTTTACAGTTAAAATGACCAATATGAAGAAAATGTGTTAAAAGCTCGACAACATGAAAATCTATGCTTAGAAAGTTGTTTCATGTCACATATGCTCGAATGCACTCATTTCACTCAAAATCAATGTTCCTTGTCAAACGGTTGCTTTCTGCCCTGAAAAGGCGATAGAAACAGGCTGAAGGCGCTCCTGCTGAAGGAAAGCTGGTTTCATGCACTCAGTGACACAAAGTGTGTTTTCCTACTCTGATCAAGTGCATATCCCAGTACTATGTTGAAAACTCGTTTCAGACGTGCTTTTACAGTTAAAATGACCAATATGAAGAAAATGTGTTAAAAGCTCGAAAACATGAAAATCCATGCTTAGAAAGTTGTTTCATGTCACATATGCTCGATTGCACTCATTTCACTCAAAATCAATGTTCCTTGTCAAACGGTTGCTTTCTGCCCTGAAAAGGCGATAGAAACAGGCTGAAGGCGCTCCTGCTGATGGAAAGCTGGTTTCATGCACTCAGTGACACAAAGTGTGTTTTCCTACTCTGATCAAGTGCATATCCCAGTACTATGTTGAAAACTCGTTTCAGACGTGCTTTTACAGTTAAAATGACCAATATGAAGAAAATGTGTTAAAAGCTCGAAAACATGAAAATCCATGCTTAGAAAGTTGTTTCATGTCACATATGCTCGATTGCACTCATTTCACTCAAAATCAATGTTCCTTGTCAAACGGTTGCTTTCTGCCCTGAAAAGGCGATAGAAACAGGCTGAAGGCGCTCCTGCTGAAGGAAAGCTGGTTTCATGCACTCAGTGACACAAAGTGTGTTTTCCTACTCTGATTAAGTGCATATCCCAGTACTATGTTGAAAACTCGTTTCAGACGTGCTTTTACAGTTAAAATGACCAATATGAAGAAAATGTGTTAAAAGCTCGAAAACATGAAAATCCATGCTTAGAAAGTTGTTTCATGTCACATATGCTCGATTGCACTCATTTCACTCAAAATCAATGTTCCTTGTCAAAAGGTTGCTTTCTGCCCTGAAAAGGCGATAGAAACAGGCTGAAGGCGCTCCTGCTGATGGAAAGCTGGTTTCATGCACTCAGTGACACAAAGTGTGTATTCCCACTTTGAACAAGTGCATATCCCAGTACTATGTTGAAAACTCGTTTCAGACGTGCTTTTACAGTTAAAATGACCAATATGAAGAAAATGTGTTAAAAGCTCGAAAACATGAAAATCCATGCTTAGAAAGTTGTTTCATGTCACATATGCTCGATTGCACTCATTTCACTCAAAATCAATGTTCCTTGTCAAACGGTTGCTTTCTGCCCTGAAAAGGCGATAGAAACAAGCTGAAGGCGCTCCTGCTGAAGGAAAGCTGGTTTCATGTACTCAGTGACACAAAGTGTGTTTTCCTACTTTGAACAAGTGCATATCCCAGTACTATGTTGAAAACTCGTTTCAGACGTGCTTTTACAGTTCAAATGACCAATATGAAGAAAATGTGTTAAAAGCTCGAAAACATGAAAATCCATGCTTAGAAAGTTGTTTCATGTCACATATGCTCGATTGCACTCATTTCACTCAAAATCAATGTTCCTTGTCAAAAGGTTGCTTTCTGCCCTGAAAAGGCGATAGAAACAGGCTGAAGGCGCTCCTGCTGAAGGAAAGCTGGTTTCATGCACTCAGTGACACAAAGTGTGTTTTCCTACTCTGATTAATTGCATATCCCAGTACTATGTTGAAAACTCGTTTCAGACGTGCTTTTACAGTTAAAATGACCAATATGAAGAAAATGTGTTAAAAGCTCGAAAACATGAAAATCTATGCTTAGAAAGTTGTTTCATGTCACATATGCTCGATTGCACTCATTTCACTCAAAATCAATGTTCCTTGTCAAACGGTTGCTTTCTGCCCTGAAAAGGCGATAGAAACAAGCTGAAGGCGCTCCTGCTGAAGGAAAGCTGGTTTCATGCACTCAGTGACACAAAGTGTGTTTTCCTACTTTGAACAAGTGCATATCCCAGTACTATGTTGAAAACTCGTTTCAGACGTGCTTTTACAGTTCAAATGACCAATATGAAGAAAATGTGTTAAAAGCTCGAAAACATGAAAATCCATGCTTAGAAAGTTGTTTCATGTCACATATGCTCGATTGCACTCATTTCACTCAAAATCAATGTTCCTTGTCAAAAGGTTGCTTTCTGCCCTGAAAAGGCGATAGAAACAGGCTGAAGGCGCTCCTGCTGAAGGAAAGCTGGTTTCATGCACTCAGTGACACAAAGTGTGTTTTCCTACTCTGATTAATTGCATATCCCAGTACTATGTTGAAAACTCGTTTCAGACGTGCTTTTACAGTTAAAATGACCAATATGAAGAAAATGTGTTAAAAGCTCGAAAACATGAAAATCTATGCTTAGAAAGTTGTTTCATGTCACATATGCTCGAATGCACTCATTTCACTCAAAATCAATGTTCCTTGTCAAACGGTTGCTTTCTGCCCTGAAAAGGCGATAGAAACAGGCTGAAGGCGCTCCTGCTGAAGGAAAGCTGGTTTCATGCACTCAGTGACACAAAGTGTGTTTTCCTACTCTGATCAAGTGCATATCCCAGTACTATGTTGAAAACTCGTTTCAGACGTGCTTTTACAGTTAAAATGACCAATATGAAGAAAATGTGTTAAAAGCTCGAAAACATGAAAATCCATGCTTAGAAAGTTGTTTCATGTCACATATGCTCGATTGCACTCATTTCACTCAAAATCAATGTTCCTTGTCAAACGGTTGCTTTCTGCCCTGAAAAGGCGATAGAAACAGGCTGAAGGCGCTCCTGCTGATGGAAAGCTGGTTTCATGCACTCAGTGACACAAAGTGTGTATTCCCACTTTGAACAAGTGCATATCCCAGTACTATGTTGAAAACTCGTTTCAGACGTGCTTTTACAGTTAAAATGACCAATATGAAGAAAATGTGTTAAAAGCTCGAAAACATGAAAATCCATGCTTAGAAAGTTGTTTCATGTCACATATGCTCGATTGCACTCATTTCACTCAAAATCAATGTTCCTTGTCAAACGGTTGCTTTCTGCTCTGAAAAGGCGATAGAAACAGGCTGAAGGCGCTCCTGCTGAAGGAAAGCTGGTTTCATGCACTCAGTGACACAAAGTGTGTTTTCCTACTCTGATCAAGTGCATATCCCAGTACTATGTTGAAAACTCGTTTCAGACGTTCTTTTACAGTTAAAATGACCAATATGAAGAAAATGTGTTAAAAGCTCGAAAACATGAAAATCCATGCTTAGAAAGTTGTTTCATGTCACATATGCTCGATTGCACTCATTTCACTCAAAATCAATGTTCCTTGTCAAAAGGTTGCTTTCTGCCCTGAAAAGGCGATAGAAACAGGCTGAAGGCGCTCCTGCTGAAGGAAAGCTGGTTTCATGCACTCAGTGACACAAAGTGTGTTTTCCTACTTTGAACAAGTGCATATCCCAGTACTATGTTGAAAACTCGTTGCAGACGTGCTTTTACAGTTAAAATGACCAATATGAAGAAAATGTGTTAAAAGCTCGAAAACATGAAAATCCATGCTTAGAAAGTTGTTTCATGTCACATATGCTCGATTGCACTCATTTCACTCAAAATCAATGTTCCTTGTCAAACGGTTGCTTTCTGCCCTGAAAAGGCGATAGAAACAGGCTGAAGGCGCTCCTGCTGATGGAAAGCTGGTTTCATGCACTCAGTGACACAAAGTGTGTATTCCCACTTTGAACAAGTGCATATCCCAGTACTATGTTGAAAACTCGTTTCAGACGTGCTTTTACAGTTAAAATGACCAATATGAAGAAAATGTGTTAAAAGCTCGAAAACATGAAAATCCATGCTTAGAAAGTTGTTTCATGTCACATATGCTCGATTGCACTCATTTCACTCAAAATCAATGTTCCTTGTCAAACGGTTGCTTTCTGCCCTGAAAAGGCGATAGAAACAAGCTGAAGGCGCTCCTGCTGAAGGAAAGCTGGTTTCATGCACTCAGTGACACAAAGTGTGTTTTCCTACTTTGAACAAGTGCATATCCCAGTACTATGTTGAAAACTCGTTTCAGACGTGCTTTTACAGTTCAAATGACCAATAGAAAGAAAATGTGTTAAAAGCTCGAAAACATGAAAATCCATGCTTAGAAAGTTGTTTCATGTCACATATGCTCGATTGCACTCATTTCACTCAAAATCAATGTTCCTTGTCAAACGGTTGCTTTCTGCTCTGAAAAGGCGATAGAAACAGGCTGAAGGCGCTCCTGCTGAAGGAAAGCTGGTTTCATGCACTCAGTGACACAAAGTGTGTTTTCCTACTCTGATCAAGTGCATATCCCAGTACTATGTTGAAAACTCGTTTCAGACGTTCTTTTACAGTTAAAATGACCAATATGAAGAAAATGTGTTAAAAGCTCGAAAACATGAAAATCCATGCTTAGAAAGTTGTTTCATGTCACATATGCTCGATTGCACTCATTTCACTCAAAATCAATGTTCCTTGTCAAACGGTTGCTTTCTGCCCTGAAAAGGCGATAGAAACAAGCTGAAGGCGCTCCTGCTGAAGGAAAGCTGGTTTCATGCACTCAGTGAAACAAAGTGTGTTTTCCTACTTTGAACAAGTGCATATCCCAGTACTATGTTGAAAACTCGTTTCAGACGTGCTTTTACAGTTCAAATGACCAATATGAAGAAAATGTGTTAAAAGCTCGAAAACATGAAAATCCATGCTTAGAAAGTTGTTTCATGTCACATATGCTCGATTGCACTCATTTCACTCAAAATCAATGTTCCTTGTCAAAAGGTTGCTTTCTGCCCTGAAAAGGCGATAGAAACAGGCTGAAGGCGCTCCTGCTGAAGGAAAGCTGGTTTCATGCACTCAGTGACACAAAGTGTGTTTTCCTACTCTGATCAAGTGCATATCCCAGTACTATGTTGAAAACTCGTTTCAGACGTGCTTTTACAGTTAAAATGACCAATATGAAGAAAATGTGTTAAAAGCTCGAAAACATGAAAATCCATGCTTAGAAAGTTGTTTCATGTCACATATGCTCGATTGCACTCATTTCACTCAAAATCAATGTTCCTTGTCAAACGGTTGCTTTCTGCCCTGAAAAGGCGATAGAAACAGGCTGAAGGCGCTCCTGCTGATGGAAAGCTGGTTTCATGCACTCAGTGACACAAAGTGTGTATTCCCACTTTGAACAAGTGCATATCCCAGTACTATGGTGAAAACTCGTTTCAGACGTGCTTTTACAGTTAAAATGACCAATATGAAGAAAATGTGTTAAAAGCTCGAAAACATGAAAATCCATGCTTAGAAAGTTGTTTCATGTCACATATGCTCGATTGCACTCATTTCACTCAAAATCAATGTTCCTTGTCAAACGGTTGCTTTCTGCCCTGAAAAGGCGATAGAAACAAGCTGAAGGCGCTCCTGCTGAAGGAAAGCTGGTTTCATGCACTCAGTGACACAAAGTGTGTTTTCCTACTTTGAACAAGTGCATATCCCAGTACTATGTTGAAAACTCGTTTCAGACGTGCTTTTACAGTTCAAATGACCAATAGAAAGAAAATGTGTTAAAAGCTCGAAAACATGAAAATCCATGCTTAGAAAGTTGTTTCATGTCACATATGCTCGATTGCACTCATTTCACTCAAAATCAATGTTCCTTGTCAAACGGTTGCTTTCTGCTCTGAAAAGGCGATAGAAACAGGCTGAAGGCGCTCCTGCTGAAGGAAAGCTGGTTTCATGCACTCAGTGACACAAAGTGTGTTTTCCTACTCTGATCAAGTGCATATCCCAGTACTATGTTGAAAACTCGTTTCAGACGTTCTTTTACAGTTAAAATGACCAATATGAAGAAAATGTGTTAAAAGCTCGAAAACATGAAAATCCATGCTTAGAAAGTTGTTTCATGTCACATATGCTCGATTGCACTCATTTCACTCAAAATCAATGTTCCTTGTCAAACGGTTGCTTTCTGCCCTGAAAAGGCGATAGAAACAAGCTGAAGGCGCTCCTGCTGAAGGAAAGCTGGTTTCATGCACTCAGTGAAACAAAGTGTGTTTTCCTACTTTGAACAAGTGCATATCCCAGTACTATGTTGAAAACTCGTTTCAGACGTGCTTTTACAGTTCAAATGACCAATATGAAGAAAATGTGTTAAAAGCTCGAAAACATGAAAATCCATGCTTAGAAAGTTGTTTCATGTCACATATGCTCGATTGCACTCATTTCACTCAAAATCAATGTTCCTTGTCAAAAGGTTGCTTTCTGCCCTGAAAAGGCGATAGAAACAGGCTGAAGGCGCTCCTGCTGAAGGAAAGCTGGTTTCATGCACTCAGTGACACAAAGTGTGTTTTCCTACTCTGATCAAGTGCATATCCCAGTACTATGTTGAAAACTCGTTTCAGACGTGCTTTTACAGTTAAAATGACCAATATGAAGAAAATGTGTTAAAAGCTCGAAAACATGAAAATCTATGCTTAGAAAGTTGTTTCATGTCACATATGCTCGAATGCACTCATTTCACTCAAAATCAATGTTCCTTGTCAAACGGTTGCTTTCTGCCCTGAAAAGGCGATAGAAACAGGCTGAAGGCGCTCCTGCTGAAGGAAAGCTGGTTTCATGCACTCAGTGACACAAAGTGTGTTTTCCTACTCTGATCAAGTGCATATCCCAGTACTATGTTGAAAACTCGTTTCAGACGTGCTTTTACAGTTAAAATGACCAATATGAAGAAAATGTGTTAAAAGCTCGAAAACATGAAAATCCATGCTTAGAAAGTTGTTTCATGTCACATATGCTCGATTGCACTCATTTCACTCAAAATCAATGTTCCTTGTCAAACGGTTGCTTTCTGCCCTGAAAAGGCGATAGAAACAGGCTGAAGGCGCTCCTGCTGATGGAAAGCTGGTTTCATGCACTCAGTGACACAAAGTGTGTTTTCCTACTCTGATCAAGTGCATATCCCAGTACTATGTTGAAAACTCGTTTCAGACGTGCTTTTACAGTTAAAATGACCAATATGAAGAAAATGTGTTAAAAGCTCGAAAACATGAAAATCCATGCTTAGAAAGTTGTTTCATGTCACATATGCTCGATTGCACTCATTTCACTCAAAATCAATGTTCCTTGTCAAACGGTTGCTTTCTGCCCTGAAAAGGCGATAGAAACAGGCTGAAGGCGCTCCTGCTGAAGGAAAGCTGGTTTCATGCACTCAGTGACACAAAGTGTGTTTTCCTACTCTGATTAAGTGCATATCCCAGTACTATGTTGAAAACTCGTTTCAGACGTGCTTTTACAGTTAAAATGACCAATATGAAGAAAATGTGTTAAAAGCTCGAAAACATGAAAATCCATGCTTAGAAAGTTGTTTCATGTCACATATGCTCGATTGCACTCATTTCACTCAAAATCAATGTTCCTTGTCAAAAGGTTGCTTTCTGCCCTGAAAAGGCGATAGAAACAGGCTGAAGGCGCTCCTGCTGATGGAAAGCTGGTTTCATGCACTCAGTGACACAAAGTGTGTATTCCCACTTTGAACAAGTGCATATCCCAGTACTATGTTGAAAACTCGTTTCAGACGTGCTTTTACAGTTCAAATGACCAATAGAAAGAAAATGTGTTAAAAGCTCGAAAACATGAAAATCCATGCTTAGAAAGTTGTTTCATGTCACATATGCTCGATTGCACTCATTTCACTCAAAATCAATGTTCCTTGTCAAACGGTTGCTTTCTGCTCTGAAAAGGCGATAGAAACAGGCTGAAGGCGCTCCTGCTGATGGAAAGCTGGTTTCATGCACTCAGTGACACAAAGTGTGTATTCCCACTTTGAACAAGTGCATATCCCAGTACTATGTTGAAAACTCGTTTCAGACGTGCTTTTACAGTTAAAATGACCAATATGAAGAAAATGTGTTAAAAGCTCGAAAACATGAAAATCCATGCTTAGAAAGTTGTTTCATGTCACATATGCTCGATTGCACTCATTTCACTCAAAATCAATGTTCCTTGTCAAACGGTTGCTTTCTGCCCTGAAAAGGCGATAGAAACAAGCTGAAGGCGCTCCTGCTGAAGGAAAGCTGGTTTCATGTACTCAGTGACACAAAGTGTGTTTTCCTACTTTGAACAAGTGCATATCCCAGTACTATGTTGAAAACTCGTTTCAGACGTGCTTTTACAGTTCAAATGACCAATATGAAGAAAATGTGTTAAAAGCTCGAAAACATGAAAATCCATGCTTAGAAAGTTGTTTCATGTCACATATGCTCGATTGCACTCATTTCACTCAAAATCAATGTTCCTTGTCAAAAGGTTGCTTTCTGCCCTGAAAAGGCGATAGAAACAGGCTGAAGGCGCTCCTGCTGAAGGAAAGCTGGTTTCATGCACTCAGTGACACAAAGTGTGTTTTCCTACTCTGATTAATTGCATATCCCAGTACTATGTTGAAAACTCGTTTCAGACGTGCTTTTACAGTTAAAATGACCAATATGAAGAAAATGTGTTAAAAGCTCGAAAACATGAAAATCTATGCTTAGAAAGTTGTTTCATGTCACATATGCTCGAATGCACTCATTTCACTCAAAATCAATGTTCCTTGTCAAACGGTTGCTTTCTGCCCTGAAAAGGCGATAGAAACAGGCTGAAGGCGCTCCTGCTGAAGGAAAGCTGGTTTCATGCACTCAGTGACACAAAGTGTGTTTTCCTACTCTGATCAAGTGCATATCCCAGTACTATGTTGAAAACTCGTTTCAGACGTGCTTTTACAGTTAAAATGACCAATATGAAGAAAATGTGTTAAAAGCTCGAAAACATGAAAATCCATGCTTAGAAAGTTGTTTCATGTCACATATGCTCGATTGCACTCATTTCACTCAAAATCAATGTTCCTTGTCAAACGGTTGCTTTCTGCCCTGAAAAGGCGATAGAAACAGGCTGAAGGCGCTCCTGCTGATGGAAAGCTGGTTTCATGCACTCAGTGACACAAAGTGTGTATTCCCACTTTGAACAAGTGCATATCCCAGTACTATGTTGAAAACTCGTTTCAGACGTGCTTTTACAGTTAAAATGACCAATATGAAGAAAATGTGTTAAAAGCTCGAAAACATGAAAATCCATGCTTAGAAAGTTGTTTCATGTCACATATGCTCGATTGCACTCATTTCACTCAAAATCAATGTTCCTTGTCAAACGGTTGCTTTCTGCTCTGAAAAGGCGATAGAAACAGGCTGAAGGCGCTCCTGCTGAAGGAAAGCTGGTTTCATGCACTCAGTGACACAAAGTGTGTTTTCCTACTCTGATCAAGTGCATATCCCAGTACTATGTTGAAAACTCGTTTCAGACGTTCTTTTACAGTTAAAATGACCAATATGAAGAAAATGTGTTAAAAGCTCGAAAACATGAAAATCCATGCTTAGAAAGTTGTTTCATGTCACATATGCTCGATTGCACTCATTTCACTCAAAAACAATGTTCCTTGTCAAAAGGTTGCTTTCTGCCCTGAAAAGGCGATAGAAACAGGCTGAAGGCGCTCCTGCTGAAGGAAAGCTGGTTTCATGCACTCAGTGACACAAAGTGTGTTTTCCTACTTTGAACAAGTGCATATCCCAGTACTATGTTGAAAACTCGTTGCAGACGTGCTTTTACAGTTAAAATGACCAATATGAAGAAAATGTGTTAAAAGCTCGAAAACATGAAAATCCATGCTTAGAAAGTTGTTTCATGTCACATATGCTCGATTGCACTCATTTCACTCAAAATCAATGTTCCTTGTCAAACGGTTGCTTTCTGCCCTGAAAAGGCGATAGAAACAGGCTGAAGGCGCTCCTGCTGATGGAAAGCTGGTTTCATGCACTCAGTGACACAAAGTGTGTTTTCCTACTTTGAACAAGTGCATATCCCAGTACTATGTTGAAAACTCGTTTCAGACGTGCTTTTACAGTTCAAATGACCAATATGAAGAAAATGTGTTAAAAGCTCGAAAACATGAAAATCCATGCTTAGAAAGTTGTTTCATGTCACATATGCTCGATTGCACTCATTTCACTCAAAATCAATGTTCCTTGTCAAAAGGTTGCTTTCTGCCCTGAAAAGGCGATAGAAACAGGCTGAAGGCGCTCCTGCTGAAGGAAAGCTGGTTTCATGCACTCAGTGACACAAAGTGTGTTTTCCTACTCTGATCAAGTGCATATCCCAGTACTATGTTGAAAACTCGTTTCAGACGTGCTTTTACAGTTAAAATGACCAATATGAAGAAAATGTGTTAAAAGCTCGAAAACATGAAAATCTATGCTTAGAAAGTTGTTTCATGTCACATATGCTCGAATGCACTCATTTCACTCAAAATCAATGTTCCTTGTCAAACGGTTGCTTTCTGCCCTGAAAAGGCGATAGAAACAGGCTGAAGGCGCTCCTGCTGAAGGAAAGCTGGTTTCATGCACTCAGTGACACAAAGTGTGTTTTCCTACTCTGATCAAGTGCATATCCCAGTACTATGTTGAAAACTCGTTTCAGACGTGCTTTTACAGTTAAAATGACCAATATGAAGAAAATGTGTTAAAAGCTCGAAAACATGAAAATCCATGCTTAGAAAGTTGTTTCATGTCACATATGCTCGATTGCACTCATTTCACTCAAAATCAATGTTCCTTGTCAAACGGTTGCTTTCTGCCCTGAAAAGGCGATAGAAACAGGCTGAAGGCGCTCCTGCTGATGGAAAGCTGGTTTCATGCACTCAGTGACACAAAGTGTGTTTTCCTACTCTGATCAAGTGCATATCCCAGTACTATGTTGAAAACTCGTTTCAGACGTGCTTTTACAGTTAAAATGACCAATATGAAGAAAATGTGTTAAAAGCTCGAAAACATGAAAATCCATGCTTAGAAAGTTGTTTCATGTCACATATGCTCGATTGCACTCATTTCACTCAAAATCAATGTTCCTTGTCAAACGGTTGCTTTCTGCCCTGAAAAGGCGATAGAAACAGGCTGAAGGCGCTCCTGCTGAAGGAAAGCTGGTTTCATGCACTCAGTGACACAAAGTGTGTTTTCCTACTCTGATTAAGTGCATATCCCAGTACTATGTTGAAAACTCGTTTCAGACGTGCTTTTACAGTTAAAATGACCAATATGAAGAAAATGTGTTAAAAGCTCGAAAACATGAAAATCCATGCTTAGAAAGTTGTTTCATGTCACATATGCTCGATTGCACTCATTTCACTCAAAATCAATGTTCCTTGTCAAAAGGTTGCTTTCTGCCCTGAAAAGGCGATAGAAACAGGCTGAAGGCGCTCCTGCTGATGGAAAGCTGGTTTCATGCACTCAGTGACACAAAGTGTGTATTCCCACTTTGAACAAGTGCATATCCCAGTACTATGTTGAAAACTCGTTTCAGACGTGCTTTTACAGTTCAAATGACCAATAGAAAGAAAATGTGTTAAAAGCTCGAAAACATGAAAATCCATGCTTAGAAAGTTGTTTCATGTCACATATGCTCGATTGCACTCATTTCACTCAAAATCAATGTTCCTTGTCAAACGGTTGCTTTCTGCTCTGAAAAGGCGATAGAAACAGGCTGAAGGCGCTCCTGCTGATGGAAAGCTGGTTTCATGCACTCAGTGACACAAAGTGTGTATTCCCACTTTGAACAAGTGCATATCCCAGTACTATGTTGAAAACTCGTTTCAGACGTGCTTTTACAGTTAAAATGACCAATATGAAGAAAATGTGTTAAAAGCTCGAAAACATGAAAATCCATGCTTAGAAAGTTGTTTCATGTCACATATGCTCGATTGCACTCATTTCACTCAAAATCAATGTTCCTTGTCAAACGGTTGCTTTCTGCCCTGAAAAGGCGATAGAAACAAGCTGAAGGCGCTCCTGCTGAAGGAAAGCTGGTTTCATGCACTCAGTGACACAAAGTGTGTTTTCCTACTCTGATCAAGTGCATATCCCAGTACTATGTTGAAAACTCGTTTCAGACGTGCTTTTACAGTTAAAATGACCAATATGAAGAAAATGTGTTAAAAGCTCGAAAACATGAAAATCTATGCTTAGAAAGTTGTTTCATGTCACATATGCTCGAATGCACTCATTTCACTCAAAATCAATGTTCCTTGTCAAACGGTTGCTTTCTGCTCTGAAAAGGCGATAGAAACAGGCTGAAGGCGCTCCTGCTGAAGGAAAGCTGGTTTCATGCACTCAGTGACACAAAGTGTGTTTTCCTACTCTGATCAAGTGCATATCCCAGTACTATGTTGAAAACTCGTTTCAGACGTTCTTTTACAGTTAAAATGACCAATATGAAGAAAATGTGTTAAAAGCTCGAAAACATGAAAATCCATGCTTAGAAAGTTGTTTCATGTCACATATGCTCGATTGCACTCATTTCACTCAAAATCAATGTTCCTTGTCAAACGGTTGCTTTCTGCCCTGAAAAGGCGATAGAAACAGGCTGAAGGCGCTCCTGCTGAAGGAAAGCTGGTTTCATGCACTCAGTGACACAAAGTGTGTTTTCCTACTCTGATCAAGTGCATATCCCAGTACTATGTTGAAAACTCGTTTCAGACGTGCTTTTACAGTTAAAATGACCAATATGAAGAAAATGTGTTAAAAGCTCGAAAACATGAAAATCCATGCTTAGAAAGTTGTTTCATGTCACATATGCTCGATTGCACTCATTTCACTCAAAATCAATGTTCCTTGTCAAACGGTTGCTTTCTGCCCTGAAAAGGCGATAGAAACAGGCTGAAGGCGCTCCTGCTGATGGAAAGCTGGTTTCATGCACTCAGTGACACAAAGTGTGTTTTCCTACTCTGATCAAGTGCATATCCCAGTACTATGTTGAAAACTCGTTTCAGACGTGCTTTTACAGTTAAAATGACCAATATGAAGAAAATGTGTTAAAAGCTCGAAAACATGAAAATCCATGCTTAGAAAGTTGTTTCATGTCACATATGCTCGATTGCACTCATTTCACTCAAAATCAATGTTCCTTGTCAAACGGTTGCTTTCTGCCCTGAAAAGGCGATAGAAACAGGCTGAAGGCGCTCCTGCTGAAGGAAAGCTGGTTTCATGCACTCAGTGACACAAAGTGTGTTTTCCTACTCTGATTAAGTGCATATCCCAGTACTATGTTGAAAACTCGTTTCAGACGTGCTTTTACAGTTAAAATGACCAATATGAAGAAAATGTGTTAAAAGCTCGAAAACATGAAAATCCATGCTTAGAAAGTTGTTTCATGTCACATATGCTCGATTGCACTCATTTCACTCAAAATCAATGTTCCTTGTCAAAAGGTTGCTTTCTGCCCTGAAAAGGCGATAGAAACAGGCTGAAGGCGCTCCTGCTGATGGAAAGCTGGTTTCATGCACTCAGTGACACAAAGTGTGTATTCCCACTTTGAACAAGTGCATATCCCAGTACTATGTTGAAAACTCGTTTCAGACGTGCTTTTACAGTTAAAATGACCAATAGAAAGAAAATGTGTTAAAAGCTCGAAAACATGAAAATCCATGCTTAGAAAGTTGTTTCATGTCACATATGCTCGATTGCACTCATTTCACTCAAAATCAATGTTCCTTGTCAAACGGTTGCTTTCTGCTCTGAAAAGGCGATAGAAACAGGCTGAAGGCGCTCCTGCTGATGGAAAGCTGGTTTCATGCACTCAGTGACACAAAGTGTGTATTCCCACTTTGAACAAGTGCATATCCCAGTACTATGTTGAAAACTCGTTTCAGACGTGCTTTTACAGTTAAAATGACCAATATGAAGAAAATGTGTTAAAAGCTCGAAAACATGAAAATCCATGCTTAGAAAGTTGTTTCATGTCACATATGCTCGATTGCACTCATTTCACTCAAAATCAATGTTCCTTGTCAAACGGTTGCTTTCTGCCCTGAAAAGGCGATAGAAACAAGCTGAAGGCGCTCCTGCTGAAGGAAAGCTGGTTTCATGTACTCAGTGACACAAAGTGTGTTTTCCTACTTTGAACAAGTGCATATCCCAGTACTATGTTGAAAACTCGTTTCAGACGTGCTTTTACAGTTCAAATGACCAATATGAAGAAAATGTGTTAAAAGCTCGAAAACATGAAAATCCATGCTTAGAAAGTTGTTTCATGTCACATATGCTCGATTGCACTCATTTCACTCAAAATCAATGTTCCTTGTCAAAAGGTTGCTTTCTGCCCTGAAAAGGCGATAGAAACAGGCTGAAGGCGCTCCTGCTGAAGGAAAGCTGGTTTCATGCACTCAGTGACACAAAGTGTGTTTTCCTACTCTGATTAATTGCATATCCCAGTACTATGTTGAAAACTCGTTTCAGACGTGCTTTTACAGTTAAAATGACCAATATGAAGAAAATGTGTTAAAAGCTCGAAAACATGAAAATCTATGCTTAGAAAGTTGTTTCATGTCACATATGCTCGAATGCACTCATTTCACTCAAAATCAATGTTCCTTGTCAAACGGTTGCTTTCTGCCCTGAAAAGGCGATAGAAACAGGCTGAAGGCGCTCCTGCTGAAGGAAAGCTGGTTTCATGCACTCAGTGACACAAAGTGTGTTTTCCTACTCTGATCAAGTGCATATCCCAGTACTATGTTGAAAACTCGTTTCAGACGTGCTTTTACAGTTAAAATGACCAATATGAAGAAAATGTGTTAAAAGCTCGAAAACATGAAAATCCATGCTTAGAAAGTTGTTTCATGTCACATATGCTCGATTGCACTCATTTCACTCAAAATCAATGTTCCTTGTCAAACGGTTGCTTTCTGCCCTGAAAAGGCGATAGAAACAGGCTGAAGGCGCTCCTGCTGATGGAAAGCTGGTTTCATGCACTCAGTGACACAAAGTGTGTATTCCCACTTTGAACAAGTGCATATCCCAGTACTATGTTGAAAACTCGTTTCAGACGTGCTTTTACAGTTAAAATGACCAATATGAAGAAAATGTGTTAAAAGCTCGAAAACATGAAAATCCATGCTTAGAAAGTTGTTTCATGTCACATATGCTCGATTGCACTCATTTCACTCAAAATCAATGTTCCTTGTCAAACGGTTGCTTTCTGCTCTGAAAAGGCGATAGAAACAGGCTGAAGGCGCTCCTGCTGAAGGAAAGCTGGTTTCATGCACTCAGTGACACAAAGTGTGTTTTCCTACTCTGATCAAGTGCATATCCCAGTACTATGTTGAAAACTCGTTTCAGACGTTCTTTTACAGTTAAAATGACCAATATGAAGAAAATGTGTTAAAAGCTCGAAAACATGAAAATCCATGCTTAGAAAGTTGTTTCATGTCACATATGCTCGATTGCACTCATTTCACTCAAAATCAATGTTCCTTGTCAAAAGGTTGCTTTCTGCCCTGAAAAGGCGATAGAAACAGGCTGAAGGCGCTCCTGCTGAAGGAAAGCTGGTTTCATGCACTCAGTGACACAAAGTGTGTTTTCCTACTTTGAACAAGTGCATATCCCAGTACTATGTTGAAAACTCGTTGCAGACGTGCTTTTACAGTTAAAATGACCAATATGAAGAAAATGTGTTAAAAGCTCGAAAACATGAAAATCCATGCTTAGAAAGTTGTTTCATGTCACATATGCTCGATTGCACTCATTTCACTCAAAATCAATGTTCCTTGTCAAACGGTTGCTTTCTGCCCTGAAAAGGCGATAGAAACAGGCTGAAGGCGCTCCTGCTGATGGAAAGCTGGTTTCATGCACTCAGTGACACAAAGTGTGTATTCCCACTTTGAACAAGTGCATATCCCAGTACTATGTTGAAAACTCGTTTCAGACGTGCTTTTACAGTTAAAATGACCAATATGAAGAAAATGTGTTAAAAGCTCGAAAACATGAAAATCCATGCTTAGAAAGTTGTTTCATGTCACATATGCTCGATTGCACTCATTTCACTCAAAATCAATGTTCCTTGTCAAACGGTTGCTTTCTGCCCTGAAAAGGCGATAGAAACAAGCTGAAGGCGCTCCTGCTGAAGGAAAGCTGGTTTCATGCACTCAGTGACACAAAGTGTGTTTTCCTACTTTGAACAAGTGCATATCCCAGTACTATGTTGAAAACTCGTTTCAGACGTGCTTTTACAGTTCAAATGACCAATAGAAAGAAAATGTGTTAAAAGCTCGAAAACATGAAAATCCATGCTTAGAAAGTTGTTTCATGTCACATATGCTCGATTGCACTCATTTCACTCAAAATCAATGTTCCTTGTCAAACGGTTGCTTTCTGCTCTGAAAAGGCGATAGAAACAGGCTGAAGGCGCTCCTGCTGAAGGAAAGCTGGTTTCATGCACTCAGTGACACAAAGTGTGTTTTCCTACTCTGATCAAGTGCATATCCCAGTACTATGTTGAAAACTCGTTTCAGACGTTCTTTTACAGTTAAAATGACCAATATGAAGAAAATGTGTTAAAAGCTCGAAAACATGAAAATCCATGCTTAGAAAGTTGTTTCATGTCACATATGCTCGATTGCACTCATTTCACTCAAAATCAATGTTCCTTGTCAAACGGTTGCTTTCTGCCCTGAAAAGGCGATAGAAACAGGCTGAAGGCGCTCCTGCTGATGGAAAGCTGGTTTCATGCACTCAGTGACACAAAGTGTGTATTCCCACTTTGAACAAGTGCATATCCCAGTACTATGTTGAAAACTCGTTTCAGACGTGCTTTTACAGTTAAAATGACCAATATGAAGAAAATGTGTTAAAAGCTCGAAAACATGAAAATCCATGCTTAGAAAGATGTTTCATGTCACATATGCTCGATTGCACTCATTTCACTCAAAATCAATGTTCCTTGTCAAACGGTTGCTTTCTGCCCTGAAAAGGCGATAGAAACAAGCTGAAGGCGCTCCTGCTGAAGGAAAGCTGGTTTCATGCACTCAGTGAAACAAAGTGTGTTTTCCTACTTTGAACAAGTGCATATCCCAGTACTATGTTGAAAACTCGTTTCAGACGTGCTTTTACAGTTCAAATGACCAATATGAAGAAAATGTGTTAAAAGCTCGAAAACATGAAAATCCATGCTTAGAAAGTTGTTTCATGTCACATATGCTCGATTGCACTCATTTCACTCAAAATCAATGTTCCTTGTCAAACGGTTGCTTTCTGCCCTGAAAAGGCGATAGAAACAGGCTGAAGGCGCTCCTGCTGATGGAAAGCTGGTTTCATGCACTCAGTGACACAAAGTGTGTTTTCCTACTCTGATCAAGTGCATATCCCAGTACTATGTTGAAAACTCGTTTCAGACGTGCTTTTACAGTTAAAATGACCAATATGAAGAAAATGTGTTAAAAGCTCGAAAACATGAAAATCCATGCTTAGAAAGTTGTTTCATGTCACATATGCTCGATTGCACTCATTTCACTCAAAATCAATGTTCCTTGTCAAACGGTTGCTTTCTGCCCTGAAAAGGCGATAGAAACAGGCTGAAGGCGCTCCTGCTGATGGAAAGCTGGTTTCATGCACTCAGTGACACAAAGTGTGTATTCCCACTTTGAACAAGTGCATATCCCAGTACTATGTTGAAAACTCGTTTCAGACGTGCTTTTACAGTTAAAATGACCAATATGAAGAAAATGTGTTAAAAGCTCGAAAACATGAAAATCCATGCTTAGAAAGTTGTTTCATGTCACATATGCTCGATTGCACTCATTTCACTCAAAATCAATGTTCCTTGTCAAACGGTTGCTTTCTGCCCTGAAAAGGCGATAGAAACAAGCTGAAGGCGCTCCTGCTGAAGGAAAGCTGGTTTCATGCACTCAGTGACACAAAGTGTGTTTTCCTACTTTGAACAAGTGCATATCCCAGTACTATGTTGAAAACTCGTTTCAGACGTGCTTTTACAGTTCAAATGACCAATATGAAGAAAATGTGTTAAAAGCTCGAAAACATGAAAATCCATGCTTAGAAAGTTGTTTCATGTCACATATGCTCGATTGCACTCATTTCACTCAAAATCAATGTTCCTTGTCAAAAGGTTGCTTTCTGCCCTGAAAAGGCGATAGAAACAGGCTGAAGGCGCTCCTGCTGAAGGAAAGCTGGTTTCATGCACTCAGTGACACAAAGTGTGTTTTCCTACTCTGATCAAGTGCATATCCCAGTACTATGTTGAAAACTCGTTTCAGACGTGCTTTTACAGTTAAAATGACCAATATGAAGAAAATGTGTTAAAAGCTCGAAAACATGAAAATCTATGCTTAGAAAGTTGTTTCATGTCACATATGCTCGAATGCACTCATTTCACTCAAAATCAATGTTCCTTGTCAAACGGTTGCTTTCTGCCCTGAAAAGGCGATAGAAACAGGCTGAAGGCGCTCCTGCTGAAGGAAAGCTGGTTTCATGCACTCAGTGACACAAAGTGTGTTTTCCTACTCTGATCAAGTGCATATCCCAGTACTATGTTGAAAACTCGTTTCAGACGTGCTTTTACAGTTAAAATGACCAATATGAAGAAAATGTGTTAAAAGCTAGAAAACATGAAAATCCATGCTTAGAAAGTTGTTTCATGTCACATATGCTCGATTGCACTCATTTCACTCAAAATCAATGTTCCTTGTCAAACGGTTGCTTTCTGCCCTGAAAAGGCGATAGAAACAGGCTGAAGGCGCTCCTGCTGATGGAAAGCTGGTTTCATGCACTCAGTGACACAAAGTGTGTTTTCCTACTCTGATCAAGTGCATATCCCAGTACTATGTTGAAAACTCGTTTCAGACGTGCTTTTACAGTTAAAATGACCAATATGAAGAAAATGTGTTAAAAGCTCGAAAACATGAAAATCCATGCTTAGAAAGTTGTTTCATGTCACATATGCTCGATTGCACTCATTTCACTCAAAATCAATGTTCCTTGTCAAACGGTTGCTTTCTGCCCTGAAAAGGCGATAGAAACAGGCTGAAGGCGCTCCTGCTGAAGGAAAGCTGGTTTCATGCACTCAGTGACACAAAGTGTGTTTTCCTACTCTGATTAAGTGCATATCCCAGTACTATGTTGAAAACTCGTTTCAGACGTGCTTTTACAGTTAAAATGACCAATATGAAGAAAATGTGTTAAAAGCTCGAAAACATGAAAATCCATGCTTAGAAAGTTGTTTCATGTCACATATGCTCGATTGCACTCATTTCACTCAAAATCAATGTTCCTTGTCAAACGGTTGCTTTCTGCCCTGAAAAGGCGATAGAAACAAGCTGAAGGCGCTCCTGCTGAAGGAAAGCTGGTTTCATGTACTCAGTGACACAAAGTGTGTTTTCCTACTTTGAACAAGTGCATATCCCAGTACTATGTTGAAAACTCGTTTCAGACGTGCTTTTACAGTTCAAATGACCAATATGAAGAAAATGTGTTAAAAGCTCGAAAACATGAAAATCCATGCTTAGAAAGTTGTTTCATGTCACATATGCTCGATTGCACTCATTTCACTCAAAATCAATGTTCCTTGTCAAAAGGTTGCTTTCTGCCCTGAAAAGGCGATAGAAACAGGCTGAAGGCGCTCCTGCTGAAGGAAAGCTGGTTTCATGCACTCAGTGACACAAAGTGTGTTTTCCTACTCTGATTAATTGCATATCCCAGTACTATGTTGAAAACTCGTTTCAGACGTGCTTTTACAGTTAAAATGACCAATATGAAGAAAATGTGTTAAAAGCTCGAAAACATGAAAATCTATGCTTAGAAAGTTGTTTCATGTCACATATGCTCGATTGCACTCATTTCACTCAAAATCAATGTTCCTTGTCAAACGGTTGCTTTCTGCCCTGAAAAGGCGATAGAAACAAGCTGAAGGCGCTCCTGCTGAAGGAAAGTTGGTTTCATGCACTCAGTGACACAAAGTGTGTTTTCCTACTTTGAACAAGTGCATATCCCAGTACTATGTTGAAAACTCGTTTCAGACGTGCTTTTACAGTTCAAATGACCAATATGAAGAAAATGTGTTAAAAGCTCGAAAACATGAAAATCCATGCTTAGAAAGTTGTTTCATGTCACATATGCTCGATTGCACTCATTTCACTCAAAATCAATGTTCCTTGTCAAAAGGTTGCTTTCTGCCCTGAAAAGGCGATAGAAACAGGCTGAAGGCGCTCCTGCTGAAGGAAAGCTGGTTTCATGCACTCAGTGACACAAAGTGTGTTTTCCTACTCTGATTAATTGCATATCCCAGTACTATGTTGAAAACTCGTTTCAGACGTGCTTTTACAGTTAAAATGACCAATATGAAGAAAATGTGTTAAAAGCTCGAAAACATGAAAATCTATGCTTAGAAAGTTGTTTCATGTCACATATGCTCGAATGCACTCATTTCACTCAAAATCAATGTTCCTTGTCAAACGGTTGCTTTCTGCCCTGAAAAGGCGATAGAAACAGGCTGAAGGCGCTCCTGCTGAAGGAAAGCTGGTTTCATGCACTCAGTGACACAAAGTGTGTTTTCCTACTCTGATCAAGTGCATATCCCAGTACTATGTTGAAAACTCGTTTCAGACGTTCTTTTACAGTTAAAATGACCAATATGAAGAAAATGTGTTAAAAGCTCGAAAACATGAAAATCCATGCTTAGAAAGTTGTTTCATGTCACATATGCTCGATTGCACTCATTTCACTCAAAATCAATGTTCCTTGTCAAAAGGTTGCTTTCTGCCCTGAAAAGGCGATAGAAACAGGCTGAAGGCGCTCCTGCTGAAGGAAAGCTGGTTTCATGCACTCAGTGACACAAAGTGTGTTTTCCTACTTTGAACAAGTGCATATCCCAGTACTATGTTGAAAACTCGTTGCAGACGTGCTTTTACAGTTAAAATGACCAATATGAAGAAAATGTGTTAAAAGCTCGAAAACATGAAAATCCATGCTTAGAAAGTTGTTTCATGTCACATATGCTCGATTGCACTCATTTCACTCAAAATCAATGTTCCTTGTCAAACGGTTGCTTTCTGCCCTGAAAAGGCGATAGAAACAGGCTGAAGGCGCTCCTGCTGATGGAAAGCTGGTTTCATGCACTCAGTGACACAAAGTGTGTATTCCCACTTTGAACAAGTGCATATCCCAGTACTATGTTGAAAACTCGTTTCAGACGTGCTTTTACAGTTAAAATGACCAATATGAAGAAAATGTGTTAAAAGCTCGAAAACATGAAAATCCATGCTTAGAAAGTTGTTTCATGTCACATATGCTCGATTGCACTCATTTCACTCAAAATCAATGTTCCTTGTCAAACGGTTGCTTTCTGCCCTGAAAAGGCGATAGAAACAGGCTGAAGGCGCTCCTGCTGATGGAAAGCTGGTTTCATGCACTCAGTGACACAAAGTGTGTATTCCCACTTTGAACAAGTGCATATCCCAGTACTATGTTGAAAACTCGTTTCAGACGTGCTTTTACAGTTAAAATGACCAATATGAAGAAAATGTGTTAAAAGCTCGAAAACATGAAAATCCATGCTTAGAAAGTTGTTTCATGTCACATATGCTCGATTGCACTCATTTCACTCAAAATCAATGTTCCTTGTCAAACGGTTGCTTTCTGCCCTGAAAAGGCGATAGAAACAAGCTGAAGGCGCTCCTGCTGAAGGAAAGCTGGTTTCATGCACTCAGTGACACAAAGTGTGTTTTCCTACTTTGAACAAGTGCATATCCCAGTACTATGTTGAAAACTCGTTTCAGACGTGCTTTTACAGTTAAAATGACCAATATGAAGAAAATGTGTTAAAAGCTCGAAAACATGAAAATCCATGCTTAGAAAGTTGTTTCATGTCACATATGCTCGATTGCACTCATTTCACTCAAAATCAATGTTCCTTGTCAAACGGTTGCTTTCTGCCCTGAAAAGGCGATAGAAACAAGCTGAAGGCGCTCCTGCTGAAGGAAAGCTGGTTTCATGCACTCAGTGACACAAAGTGTGTTTTCCTACTTTGAACAAGTGCATATCCCAGTACTATGTTGAAAACTCGTTTCAGACGTGCTTTTACAGTTCAAATGACCAATATGAAGAAAATGTGTTAAAAGCTCGAAAACATGAAAATCCATGCTTAGAAAGTTGTTTCATGTCACATATGCTCGATTGCACTCATTTCACTCAAAATCAATGTTCCTTGTCAAAAGGTTGCTTTCTGCCCTGAAAAGGCGATAGAAACAGGCTGAAGGCGCTCCTGCTGAAGGAAAGCTGGTTTCATGCACTCAGTGACACAAAGTGTGTTTTCCTACTCTGATCAAGTGCATATCCCAGTACTATGTTGAAAACTCGTTTCAGACGTGCTTTTACAGTTAAAATGACCAATATGAAGAAAATGTGTTAAAAGCTCGAAAACATGAAAATCTATGCTTAGAAAGTTGTTTCATGTCACATATGCTCGAATGCACTCATTTCACTCAAAATCAATGTTCCTTGTCAAACGGTTGCTTTCTGCCCTGAAAAGGCGATAGAAACAGGCTGAAGGCGCTCCTGCTGAAGGAAAGCTGGTTTCATGCACTCAGTGACACAAAGTGTGTTTTCCTACTCTGATCAAGTGCATATCCCAGTACTATGTTGAAAACTCGTTTCAGACGTGCTTTTACAGTTAAAATGACCAATATGAAGAAAATGTGTTAAAAGCTCGAAAACATGAAAATCCATGCTTAGAAAGTTGTTTCATGTCACATATGCTCGATTGCACTCATTTCACTCAAAATCAATGTTCCTTGTCAAACGGTTGCTTTCTGCCCTGAAAAGGCGATAGAAACAGGCTGAAGGCGCTCCTGCTGATGGAAAGCTGGTTTCATGCACTCAGTGACACAAAGTGTGTTTTCCTACTCTGATCAAGTGCATATCCCAGTACTATGTTGAAAACTCGTTTCAGACGTGCTTTTACAGTTAAAATGACCAATATGAAGAAAATGTGTTAAAAGCTCGAAAACATGAAAATCCATGCTTAGAAAGATGTTTCATGTCACATATGCTCGATTGCACTCATTTCACTCAAAATCAATGTTCCTTGTCAAACGGTTGCTTTCTGCCCTGAAAAGGCGATAGAAACAGGCTGAAGGCGCTCCTGCTGAAGGAAAGCTGGTTTCATGCACTCAGTGACACAAAGTGTGTTTTCCTACTCTGATTAAGTGCATATCCCAGTACTATGTTGAAAACTCGTTTCAGACGTGCTTTTACAGTTAAAATGACCAATATGAAGAAAATGTGTTAAAAGCTCGAAAACATGAAAATCCATGCTTAGAAAGTTGTTTCATGTCACATATGCTCGATTGCACTCATTTCACTCAAAATCAATGTTCCTTGTCAAAAGGTTGCTTTCTGCCCTGAAAAGGCGATAGAAACAGGCTGAAGGCGCTCCTGCTGATGGAAAGCTGGTTTCATGCACTCAGTGACACAAAGTGTGTATTCCCACTTTGAACAAGTGCATATCCCAGTACTATGTTGAAAACTCGTTTCAGACGTGCTTTTACAGTTAAAATGACCAATATGAAGAAAATGTGTTAAAAGCTCGAAAACATGAAAATCCATGCTTAGAAAGTTGTTTCATGTCACATATGCTCGATTGCACTCATTTCACTCAAAATCAATGTTCCTTGTCAAACGGTTGCTTTCTGCCCTGAAAAGGCGATAGAAACAAGCTGAAGGCGCTCCTGCTGAAGGAAAGCTGGTTTCATGTACTCAGTGACACAAAGTGTGTTTTCCTACTTTGAACAAGTGCATATCCCAGTACTATGTTGAAAACTCGTTTCAGACGTGCTTTTACAGTTCAAATGACCAATATGAAGAAAATGTGTTAAAAGCTCGAAAACATGAAAATCCATGCTTAGAAAGTTGTTTCATGTCACATATGCTCGATTGCACTCATTTCACTCAAAATCAATGTTCCTTGTCAAAAGGTTGCTTTCTGCCCTGAAAAGGCGATAGAAACAGGCTGAAGGCGCTCCTGCTGAAGGAAAGCTGGTTTCATGCACTCAGTGACACAAAGTGTGTTTTCCTACTCTGATTAATTGCATATCCCAGTACTATGTTGAAAACTCGTTTCAGACGTGCTTTTACAGTTAAAATGACCAATATGAAGAAAATGTGTTAAAAGCTCGAAAACATGAAAATCTATGCTTAGAAAGTTGTTTCATGTCACATATGCTCGATTGCACTCATTTCACTCAAAATCAATGTTCCTTGTCAAACGGTTGCTTTCTGCCCTGAAAAGGCGATAGAAACAGGCTGAAGGCGCTCCTGCTGAAGGAAAGCTGGTTTCATGCACTCAGTGACACAAAGTGTGTTTTCCTACTCTGATCAAGTGCATATCCCAGTACTATGTTGAAAACTCGTTTCAGACGTTCTTTTACAGTTAAAATGACCAATATGAAGAAAATGTGTTAAAAGCTCGAAAACATGAAAATCCATGCTTAGAAAGTTGTTTCATGTCACATATGCTCGATTGCACTCATTTCACTCAAAATCAATGTTCCTTGTCAAAAGGTTGCTTTCTGCCCTGAAAAGGCGATAGAAACAGGCTGAAGGCGCTCCTGCTGAAGGAAAGCTGGTTTCATGCATTCAGTGACACAAAGTGTGTTTTCCTACTTTGAACAAGTGCATATCCCAGTACTATGTTGAAAACTCGTTGCAGACGTGCTTTTACAGTTAAAATGACCAATATGAAGAAAATGTGTTAAAAGCTCGAAAACATGAAAATCCATGCTTAGAAAGTTGTTTCATGTCACATATGCTCGATTGCACTCATTTCACTCAAAATCAATGTTCCTTGTCAAACGGTTGCTTTCTGCCCTGAAAAGGCGATAGAAACAGGCTGAAGGCGCTCCTGCTGATGGAAAGCTGGTTTCATGCACTCAGTGACACAAAGTGTGTATTCCCACTTTGAACAAGTGCATATCCCAGTCCTATGTTGAAAACTCGTTTCAGACGTGCTTTTACAGTTAAAATGACCAATATGAAGAAAATGTGTTAAAAGCTCGAAAACATGAAAATCCATGCTTAGAAAGTTGTTTCATGTCACATATGCTCGATTGCACTCATTTCACTCAAAATCAATGTTCCTTGTCAAACGGTTGCTTTCTGCCCTGAAAAGGCGATAGAAACAAGCTGAAGGCGCTCCTGCTGAAGGAAAGCTGGTTTCATGCACTCAGTGACACAAAGTGTGTTTTCCTACTTTGAACAAGTGCATATCCCAGTACTATGTTGAAAACTCGTTTCAGACGTGCTTTTACAGTTCAAATGACCAATAGAAAGAAAATGTGTTAAAAGCTCGAAAACATGAAAATCCATGCTTAGAAAGTTGTTTCATGTCACATATGCTCGATTGCACTCATTTCACTCAAAATCAATGTTCCTTGTCAAACGGTTGCTTTCTGCTCTGAAAAGGCGATAGAAACAGGCTGAAGGCGCTCCTGCTGAAGGAAAGCTGGTTTCATGCACTCAGTGACACAAAGTGTGTTTTCCTACTCTGATCAAGTGCATATCCCAGTACTATGTTGAAAACTCGTTTCAGACGTTCTTTTACAGTTAAAATGACCAATATGAAGAAAATGTGTTAAAAGCTCGAAAACATGAAAATCCATGCTTAGAAAGTTGTTTCATGTCACATATGCTCGATTGCACTCATTTCACTCAAAATCAATGTTCCTTGTCAAACGGTTGCTTTCTGCTCTGAAAAGGCGATAGAAACAGGCTGAAGGCGCTCCTGCTGAAGGAAAGCTGGTTTCATGCACTCAGTGACACAAAGTGTGTTTTCCTACTCTGATCAAGTGCATATCCCAGTACTATGTTGAAAACTCGTTTCAGACGTTCTTTTACAGTTAAAATGACCAATATGAAGAAAATGTGTTAAAAGCTCGAAAACATGAAAATCCATGCTTAGAAAGTTGTTTCATGTCACATATGCTCGATTGCACTCATTTCACTCAAAATCAATGTTCCTTGTCAAACGGTTGCTTTCTGCCCTGAAAAGGCGATAGAAACAGGCTGAAGGCGCTCCTGCTGATGGAAAGCTGGTTTCATGCACTCAATGACACAAAGTGTGTATTCCCACTTTGAACAAGTGCATATCCCAGTACTATGTTGAAAACTCGTTTCAGACGTGCTTTTACAGTTAAAATGACCAATATGAAGAAAATGTGTTAAAAGCTCGAAAACATGAAAATCCATGCTTAGAAAGTTGTTTCATGTCACATATGCTCGATTGCACTCATTTCACTCAAAATCAATGTTCCTTGTCAAACGGTTGCTTTCTGCCCTGAAAAGGCGATAGAAACAAGCTGAAGGCGCTCCTGCTGAAGGAAAGCTGGTTTCATGCACTCAGTGACACAAAGTGTGTTTTCCTACTTTGAACAAGTGCATATCCCAGTACTATGTTGAAAACTCGTTTCAGACGTGCTTTTACAGTTCAAATGACCAATATGAAGAAAATGTGTTAAAAGCTCGAAAACATGAAAATCCATGCTTAGAAAGTTGTTTCATGTCACATATGCTCGATTGCACTCATTTCACTCAAAATCAATGTTCCTTGTCAAAAGGTTGCTTTCTGCCCTGAAAAGGCGATAGAAACAGGCTGAAGGCGCTCCTGCTGAAGGAAAGCTGGTTTCATGCACTCAGTGACACAAAGTGTGTTTTCCTACTCTGATCAAGTGCATATCCCAGTACTATGTTGAAAACTCGTTTCAGACGTGCTTTTACAGTTAAAATGACCAATATGAAGAAAATGTGTTAAAAGCTCGAAAACATGAAAATCCATGCTTAGAAAGTTGTTTCATGTCACATATGCTCGATTGCACTCATTTCACTCAAAATCAATGTTCCTTGTCAAACGGTTGCTTTCTGCCCTGAAAAGGCGATAGAAACAGGCTGAAGGCGCTCCTGCTGATGGAAAGCTGGTTTCATGCACTCAGTGACACAAAGTGTGTTTTCCTACTCTGATCAAGTGCATATCCCAGTACTATGTTGAAAACTCGTTTCAGACGTGCTTTTACAGTTAAAATGACCAATATGAAGAAAATGTGTTAAAAGCTCGAAAACATGAAAATCCATGCTTAGAAAGTTGTTTCATGTCACATATGCTCGATTGCACTCATTTCACTCAAAATCAATGTTCCTTGTCAAACGGTTGCTTTCTGCCCTGAAAAGGCGATAGAAACAGGCTGAAGGCGCTCCTGCTGAAGGAAAGCTGGTTTCATGCACTCAGTGACACAAAGTGTGTTTTCCTACTCTGATTAAGTGCATATCCCAGTACTATGTTGAAAACTCGTTTCAGACGTGCTTTTACAGTTAAAATGACCAATATGAAGAAAATGTGTTAAAAGCTCGAAAACATGAAAATCCATGCTTAGAAAGTTGTTTCATGTCACATATGCTCGATTGCACTCATTTCACTCAAAATCAATGTTCCTTGTCAAAAGGTTGCTTTCTGCCCTGAAAAGGCGATAGAAACAGGCTGAAGGCGCTCCTGCTGATGGAAAGCTGGTTTCATGCACTCAGTGACACAAAGTGTGTATTCCCACTTTGAACAAGTGCATATCCCAGTACTATGTTGAAAACTCGTTTCAGACGTGCTTTTACAGTTAAAATGACCAATATGAAGAAAATGTGTTAAAAGCTCGAAAACATGAAAATCCATGCTTAGAAAGTTGTTTCATGTCACATATGCTCGATTGCACTCATTTCACTCAAAATCAATGTTCCTTGTCAAACGGTTGCTTTCTGCCCTGAAAAGGCGATAGAAACAAGCTGAAGGCGCTCCTGCTGAAGGAAAGCTGGTTTCATGTACTCAGTGACACAAAGTGTGTTTTCCTACTTTGAACAAGTGCATATCCCAGTACTATGTTGAAAACTCGTTTCAGACGTGCTTTTACAGTTCAAATGACCAATATGAAGAAAATGTGTTAAAAGCTCGAAAACATGAAAATCCATGCTTAGAAAGTTGTTTCATGTCACATATGCTCGATTGCACTCATTTCACTCAAAATCAATGTTCCTTGTCAAAAGGTTGCTTTCTGCCCTGAAAAGGCGATAGAAACAGGCTGAAGGCGCTCCTGCTGAAGGAAAGCTGGTTTCATGCACTCAGTGACACAAAGTGTGTTTTCCTACTCTGATTAATTGCATATCCCAGTACTATGTTGAAAACTCGTTTCAGACGTGCTTTTACAGTTAAAATGACCAATATGAAGAAAATGTGTTAAAAGCTCGAAAACATGAAAATCTATGCTTAGAAAGTTGTTTCATGTCACATATGCTCGAATGCACTCATTTCACTCAAAATCAATGTTCCTTGTCAAACGGTTGCTTTCTGCCCTGAAAAGGCGATAGAAACAGGCTGAAGGCGCTCCTGCTGAAGGAAAGCTGGTTTCATGCACTCAGTGACACAAAGTGTGTTTTCCTACTCTGATCAAGTGCATATCCCAGTACTATGTTGAAAACTCGTTTCAGACGTTCTTTTACAGTTAAAATGACCAATATGAAGAAAATGTGTTAAAAGCTCGAAAACATGAAAATCCATGCTTAGAAAGTTGTTTCATGTCACATATGCTCGATTGCACTCATTTCACTCAAAATCAATGTTCCTTGTCAAAAGGTTGCTTTCTGCCCTGAAAAGGCGATAGAAACAGGCTGAAGGCGCTCCTGCTGAAGGAAAGCTGGTTTCATGCACTCAGTGACACAAAGTGTGTTTTCCTACTTTGAACAAGTGCATATCCCAGTACTATGTTGAAAACTCGTTGCAGACGTGCTTTTACAGTTAAAATGACCAATATGAAGAAAATGTGTTAAAAGCTCGAAAACATGAAAATCCATGCTTAGAAAGTTGTTTCATGTCACATATGCTCGATTGCACTCATTTCACTCAAAATCAATGTTCCTTGTCAAACGGTTGCTTACTGCCCTGAAAAGGCGATAGAAACAGGCTGAAGGCGCTCCTGCTGATGGAAAGCTGGTTTCATGCACTCAGTGACACAAAGTGTGTATTCCCACTTTGAACAAGTGCATATCCCAGTACTATGTTGAAAACTCGTTTCAGACGTGCTTTTACAGTTAAAATGACCAATATGAAGAAAATGTGTTAAAAGCTCGAAAACATGAAAATCCATGCTTAGAAAGTTGTTTCATGTCACATATGCTCGATTGCACTCATTTCACTCAAAATCAATGTTCCTTGTCAAACGGTTGCTTTCTGCCCTGAAAAGGCGATAGAAACAAGCTGAAGGCGCTCCTGCTGAAGGAAAGCTGGTTTCATGCACTCAGTGAAACAAAGTGTGTTTTCCTACTTTGAACAAGTGCATATCCCAGTACTATGTTGAAAACTCGTTTCAGACGTGCTTTTACAGTTCAAATGACCAATATGAAGAAAATGTGTTAAAAGCTCGAAAACATGAAAATCCATGCTTAGAAAGTTGTTTCATGTCACATATGCTCGATTGCACTCATTTCACTCAAAATCAATGTTCCTTGTCAAAAGGTTGCTTTCTGCCCTGAAAAGGCGATAGAAACAGGCTGAAGGCGCTCCTGCTGAAGGAAAGCTGGTTTCATGCACTCAGTGACACAAAGTGTGTTTTCCTACTCTGATCAAGTGCATATCCCAGTACCATGTTGAAAACTCGTTTCAGACGTGCTTTTACAGTTAAAATGACCAATATGAAGAAAATGTGTTAAAAGCTCGAAAACATGAAAATCTATGCTTAGAAAGTTGTTTCATGTCACATATGCTCGAATGCACTCATTTCACTCAAAATCAATGTTCCTTGTCAAACGGTTGCTTTCTGCCCTGAAAAGGCGATAGAAACAGGCTGAAGGCGCTCCTGCTGAAGGAAAGCTGGTTTCATGCACTCAGTGACACAAAGTGTGTTTTCCTCCTCTGATCAAGTGCATATCCCAGTACTATGTTGAAAACTCGTTTCAGACGTGCTTTTACAGTTAAAATGACCAATATGAAGAAAATGTGTTAAAAGCTCGAAAACATGAAAATCCATGCTTAGAAAGTTGTTTCATGTCACATATGCTCGATTGCACTCATTTCACTCAAAATCAATGTTCCTTGTCAAACGGTTGCTTTCTGCCCTGAAAAGGCGATAGAAACAGGCTGAAGGCGCTCCTGCTGATGGAAAGCTGGTTTCATGCACTCAGTGACACAAAGTGTGTTTTCCTACTCTGATCAAGTGCATATCCCAGTACTATGTTGAAAACTCGTTTCAGACGTGCTTTTACAGTAAAAATGACCAATATGAAGAAAATGTGTTAAAAGCTCGAAAACATGAAAATCCATGCTTAGAAAGTTGTTTCATGTCACATATGCTCGATTGCACTCATTTCACTCAAAATCAATGTTCCTTGTCAAACGGTTGCTTTCTGCCCTGAAAAGGCGATAGAAACAGGCTGAAGGCGCTCCTGCTGATGGAAAGCTGGTTTCATGCACTCAGTGACACAAAGTGTGTATTCCCACTTTGAACAAGTGCATATCCCAGTACTATGTTGAAAACTCGTTTCAGACGTGCTTTTACAGTTAAAATGACCAATATGAAGAAAATGTGTTAAAAGCTCGAAAACATGAAAATCCATGCTTAGAAAGTTGTTTCATGTCACATATGCTCGATTGCACTCATTTCACTCAAAATCAATGTTCCTTGTCAAACGGTTGCTTTCTGCCCTGAAAAGGCGATAGAAACAAGCTGAAGGCGCTCCTGCTGAAGGAAAGCTGGTTTCATGCACTCAGTGACACAAAGTGTGTTTTCCTACTTTGAACAAGTGCATATCCCAGTACTATGTTGAAAACTCGTTTCAGACGTGCTTTTACAGTTCAAATGACCAATATGAAGAAAATGTGTTAAAAGCTCGAAAACATGAAAATCCATGCTTAGAAAGTTGTTTCATGTCACATATGCTCGATTGCACTCATTTCACTCAAAATCAATGTTCCTTGTCAAAAGGTTGCTTTCTGCCCTGAAAAGGCGATAGAAACAGGCTGAAGGCGCTCCTGCTGAAGGAAAGCTGGTTTCATGCACTCAGTGACACAAAGTGTGTTTTCCTACTCTGATCAAGTGCATATCCCAGTACTATGTTGAAAACTCGTTTCAGACGTGCTTTTACAGTTAAAATGACCAATATGAAGAAAATGTGTTAAAAGCTCGAAAACATGAAAATCTATGCTTAGAAAGTTGTTTCATGTCACATATGCTCGAATGCACTCATTTCACTCAAAATCAATGTTCCTTGTCAAACGGTTGCTTTCTGCCCTGAAAAGGCGATAGAAACAGGCTGAAGGCGCTCCTGCTGAAGGAAAGCTGGTTTCATGCACTCAGTGACACAAAGTGTGTTTTCCTACTCTGATCAAGTGCATATCCCAGTACTATGTTGAAAACTCGTTTCAGACGTGCTTTTACAGTTAAAATGACCAATATGAAGAAAATGTGTTAAAAGCTCGAAAACATGAAAATCCATGCTTAGAAAGTTGTTTCATGTCACATATGCTCGATTGCACTCATTTCACTCAAAATCAATGTTCCTTGTCAAACGGTTGCTTTCTGCCCTGAAAAGGCGATAGAAACAGGCTGAAGGCGCTCCTGCTGATGGAAAGCTGGTTTCATGCACTCAGTGACACAAAGTGTGTTTTCCTACTCTGATCAAGTGCATATCCCAGTACTATGTTGAAAACTCGTTTCAGACGTGCTTTTACAGTTAAAATGACCAATATGAAGAAAATGTGTTAAAAGCTCGAAAACATGAAAATCCATGCTTAGAAAGTTGTTTCATGTCACATATGCTCGATTGCACTCATTTCACTCAAAATCAATGTTCCTTGTCAAACGGTTGCTTTCTGCCCTGAAAAGGCGATAGAAACAGGCTGAAGGCGCTCCTGCTGAAGGAAAGCTGGTTTCATGCACTCAGTGACACAAAGTGTGTTTTCCTACTCTGATTAAGTGCATATCCCAGTACTATGTTGAAAACTCGTTTCAGACGTGCTTTTACAGTTAAAATGACCAATATGAAGAAAATGTGTTAAAAGCTCGAAAACATGAAAATCCATGCTTAGAAAGTTGTTTCATGTCACATATGCTCGATTGCACTCATTTCACTCAAAATCAATGTTCCTTGTCAAACGGTTGCTTTCTGCCCTGAAAAGGCGATAGAAACAAGCTGAAGGCGCTCCTGCTGAAGGAAAGCTGGTTTCATGCACTCAGTGACACAAAGTGTGTTTTCCTACTTTGAACAAGTGCATATCCCAGTACTATGTTGAAAACTCGTTTCAGACGTGCTTTTACAGTTCAAATGACCAATAGAAAGAAAATGTGTTCAAAGCTCGAAAACATGTAAATCCATGCTTAGAAAGTTGTTTCATGTCACATATGCTCGATTGCACTCATTTCACTCAAAATCAATGTTCCTTGTCAAACGGTTGCTTTCTGCTCTGAAAAGGCGATAGAAACAGGCTGAAGGCGCTCCTGCTGAAGGAAAGCTGGTTTCATGCACTCAGTGACACAAAGTGTGTTTTCCTACTCTGATCAAGTGCATATCCCAGTACTATGTTGAAAACTCGTTTCAGACGTTCTTTTACAGTTAAAATGACCAATATGAAGAAAATGTGTTAAAAGCTCGAAAACATGAAAATCCATGCTTAGAAAGTTGTTTCATGTCACATATGCTCGATTGCACTCATTTCACTCAAAATCAATGTTCCTTGTCAAACGGTTGCTTTCTGCCCTGAAAAGGCGATAGAAACAGGCTGAAGGCGCTCCTGCTGATGGAAAGCTGGTTTCATGCACTCAGTGACACAAAGTGTGTATTCCCACTTTGAACAAGTGCATATCCCAGTACTATGTTGAAAACTCGTTTCAGACGTGCTTTTACAGTTCAAATGACCAATATGAAGAAAATGTGTTAAAAGCTCGAAAACATGAAAATCCATGCTTAGAAAGTTGTTTCATGTCACATATGCTCGATTGCACTCATTTCACTCAAAATCAATGTTCCTTGTCAAAAGGTTGCTTTCTGCCCTGAAAAGGCGATAGAAACAGGCTGAAGGCGCTCCTGCTGAAGGAAAGCTGGTTTCATGCACTCAGTGACACAAAGTGTGTTTTCCTACTCTGATCAAGTGCATATCCCAGTACCATGTTGAAAACTCGTTTCAGACGTGCTTTTACAGTTAAAATGACCAATATGAAGAAAATGTGTTAAAAGCTCGAAAACATGAAAATCTATGCTTAGAAAGTTGTTTCATGTCACATATGCTCGAATGCACTCATTTCACTCAAAATCAATGTTCCTTGTCAAACGGTTGCTTTCTGCCCTGAAAAGGCGATAGAAACAGGCTGAAGGCGCTCCTGCTGAAGGAAAGCTGGTTTCATGCACTCAGTGACACAAAGTGTGTTTTCCTCCTCTGATCAAGTGCATATCCCAGTACTATGTTGAAAACTCGTTTCAGACGTGCTTTTACAGTTAAAATGACCAATATGAAGAAAATGTGTTAAAAGCTCGAAAACATGAAAATCCATGCTTAGAAAGTTGTTTCATGTCACATATGCTCGATTGCACTCATTTCACTCAAAATCAATGTTCCTTGTCAAACGGTTGCTTTCTGCCCTGAAAAGGCGATAGAAACAGGCTGAAGGCGCTCCTGCTGATGGAAAGCTGGTTTCATGCACTCAGTGACACAAAGTGTGTTTTCCTACTCTGATCAAGTGCATATCCCAGTACTATGTTGAAAACTCGTTTCAGACGTGCTTTTACAGTAAAAATGACCAATATGAAGAAAATGTGTTAAAAGCTCGAAAACATGAAAATCCATGCTTAGAAAGTTGTTTCATGTCACATATGCTCGATTGCACTCATTTCACTCAAAATCAATGTTCCTTGTCAAACGGTTGCTTTCTGCCCTGAAAAGGCGATAGAAACAGGCTGAAGGCGCTCCTGCTGATGGAAAGCTGGTTTCATGCACTCAGTGACACAAAGTGTGTATTCCCACTTTGAACAAGTGCATATCCCAGTACTATGTTGAAAACTCGTTTCAGACGTGCTTTTACAGTTAAAATGACCAATATGAAGAAAATGTGTTAAAAGCTCGAAAACATGAAAATCCATGCTTAGAAAGTTGTTTCATGTCACATATGCTCGATTGCACTCATTTCACTCAAAATCAATGTTCCTTGTCAAACGGTTGCTTTCTGCCCTGAAAAGGCGATAGAAACAAGCTGAAGGCGCTCCTGCTGAAGGAAAGCTGGTTTCATGCACTCAGTGACACAAAGTGTGTTTTCCTACTTTGAACAAGTGCATATCCCAGTACTATGTTGAAAACTCGTTTCAGACGTGCTTTTACAGTTCAAATGACCAATATGAAGAAAATGTGTTAAAAGCTCGAAAACATGAAAATCCATGCTTAGAAAGTTGTTTCATGTCACATATGCTCGATTGCACTCATTTCACTCAAAATCAATGTTCCTTGTCAAAAGGTTGCTTTCTGCCCTGAAAAGGCGATAGAAACAGGCTGAAGGCGCTCCTGCTGAAGGAAAGCTGGTTTCATGCACTCAGTGACACAAAGTGTGTTTTCCTACTCTGATCAAGTGCATATCCCAGTACTATGTTGAAAACTCGTTTCAGACGTGCTTTTACAGTTAAAATGACCAATATGAAGAAAATGTGTTAAAAGCTCGAAAACATGAAAATCTATGCTTAGAAAGTTGTTTCATGTCACATATGCTCGAATGCACTCATTTCACTCAAAATCAATGTTCCTTGTCAAACGGTTGCTTTCTGCCCTGAAAAGGCGATAGAAACAGGCTGAAGGCGCTCCTGCTGAAGGAAAGCTGGTTTCATGCACTCAGTGACACAAAGTGTGTTTTCCTACTCTGATCAAGTGCATATCCCAGTACTATGTTGAAAACTCGTTTCAGACGTGCTTTTACAGTTAAAATGACCAATATGAAGAAAATGTGTTAAAAGCTCGAAAACATGAAAATCCATGCTTAGAAAGTTGTTTCATGTCACATATGCTCGATTGCACTCATTTCACTCAAAATCAATGTTCCTTGTCAAACGGTTGCTTTCTGCCCTGAAAAGGCGATAGAAACAGGCTGAAGGCGCTCCTGCTGATGGAAAGCTGGTTTCATGCACTCAGTGACACAAAGTGTGTTTTCCTACTCTGATCAAGTGCATATCCCAGTACTATGTTGAAAACTCGTTTCAGACGTGCTTTTACAGTTAAAATGACCAATATGAAGAAAATGTGTTAAAAGCTCGAAAACATGAAAATCCATGCTTAGAAAGTTGTTTCATGTCACATATGCTCGATTGCACTCATTTCACTCAAAATCAATGTTCCTTGTCAAACGGTTGCTTTCTGCCCTGAAAAGGCGATAGAAACAGGCTGAAGGCGCTCCTGCTGAAGGAAAGCTGGTTTCATGCACTCAGTGACACAAAGTGTGTTTTCCTACTCTGATTAAGTGCATATCCCAGTACTATGTTGAAAACTCGTTTCAGACGTGCTTTTACAGTTAAAATGACCAATATGAAGAAAATGTGTTAAAAGCTCGAAAACATGAAAATCCATGCTTAGAAAGTTGTTTCATGTCACATATGCTCGATTGCACTCATTTCACTCAAAATCAATGTTCCTTGTCAAACGGTTGCTTTCTGCCCTGAAAAGGCGATAGAAACAAGCTGAAGGCGCTCCTGCTGAAGGAAAGCTGGTTTCATGCACTCAGTGACACAAAGTGTGTTTTCCTACTTTGAACAAGTGCATATCCCAGTACTATGTTGAAAACTCGTTTCAGACGTGCTTTTACAGTTCAAATGACCAATAGAAAGAAAATGTGTTCAAAGCTCGAAAACATGAAAATCCATGCTTAGAAAGTTGTTTCATGTCACATATGCTCGATTGCACTCATTTCACTCAAAATCAATGTTCCTTGTCAAACGGTTGCTTTCTGCTCTGAAAAGGCGATAGAAACAGGCTGAAGGCGCTCCTGCTGAAGGAAAGCTGGTTTCATGCACTCAGTGACACAAAGTGTGTTTTCCTACTCTGATCAAGTGCATATCCCAGTACTATGTTGAAAACTCGTTTCAGACGTTCTTTTACAGTTAAAATGACCAATATGAAGAAAATGTGTTAAAAGCTCGAAAACATGAAAATCCATGCTTAGAAAGTTGTTTCATGTCACATATGCTCGATTGCACTCATTTCACTCAAAATCAATGTTCCTTGTCAAACGGTTGCTTTCTGCCCTGAAAAGGCGATAGAAACAGGCTGAAGGCGCTCCTGCTGATGGAAAGCTGGTTTCATGCACTCAGTGACACAAAGTGTGTATTCCCACTTTGAACAAGTGCATATCCCAGTACTATGTTGAAAACTCGTTTCAGACGTGCTTTTACAGTTAAAATGACCAATATGAAGAAAATGTGTTAAAAGCTCGAAAACATGAAAATCCATGCTTAGAAAGTTGTTTCATGTCACATATGCTCGATTGCACTCATTTCACTCAAAATCAATGTTCCTTGTCAAACGGTTGCTTTCTGCCCTGAAAAGGCGATAGAAACAAGCTGAAGGCGCTCCTGCTGAAGGAAAGCTGGTTTCATGCACTCAGTGACACAAAGTGTGTTTTCCTACTTTGAACAAGTGCATATCCCAGTACTATGTTGAAAACTCGTTTCAGACGTGCTTTTACAGTTCAAATGACCAATATGAAGAAAATGTGTTAAAAGCTCGAAAACATGAAAATCCATGCTTAGAAAGTTGTTTCATGTCACATATGCTCGATTGCACTCATTTCACTCAAAATCAATGTTCCTTGTCAAACGGTTGCTTTCTGCCCTGAAAAGGCGATAGAAACAGGCTGAAGGCGCTCCTGCTGATGGAAAGCTGGTTTCATGCACTCAGTGACACAAAGTGTGTATTCCCACTTTGAACAAGTGCATATCCCAGTACTATGTTGAAAACTCGTTTCAGACGTGCTTTTACAGTTCAAATGACCAATATGAAGAAAATGTGTTAAAAGCTCGAAAACATGAAAATCCATGCTTAGAAAGTTGTTTCATGTCACATATGCTCGATTGCACTCATTTCACTCAAAATCAATGTTCCTTGTCAAAAGGTTGCTTTCTGCCCTGAAAAGGCGATAGAAACAGGCTGAAGGCGCTCCTGCTGAAGGAAAGCTGGTTTCATGCACTCAGTGACACAAAGTGTGTTTTCCTACTCTGATCAAGTGCATATCCCAGTACTATGTTGAAAACTCGTTTCAGACGTGCTTTTACAGTTAAAATGACCAATATGAAGAAAATGTGTTAAAAGCTCGAAAACATGAAAATCTATGCTTAGAAAGTTGTTTCATGTCACATATGCTCGAATGCACTCATTTCACTCAAAATCAATGTTCCTTGTCAAACGGTTGCTTTCTGCCCTGAAAAGGCGATAGAAACAGGCTGAAGGCGCTCCTGCTGAAGGAAAGCTGGTTTCATGCACTCAGTGACACAAAGTGTGTTTTCCTACTCTGATCAAGTGCATATCCCAGTACTATGTTGAAAACTCGTTTCAGACGTGCTTTTACAGTTAAAATGACCAATATGAAGAAAATGTGTTAAAAGCTCGAAAACATGAAAATCCATGCTTAGAAAGTTGTTTCATGTCACATATGCTCGATTGCACTCATTTCACTCAAAATCAATGTTCCTTGTCAAACGGTTGCTTTCTGCCCTGAAAAGGCGATAGAAACAGGCTGAAGGCGCTCCTGCTGATGGAAAGCTGGTTTCATGCACTCAGTGACACAAAGTGTGTTTTCCTACTCTGATCAAGTGCATATCCCAGTACTATGTTGAAAACTCGTTTCAGACGTGCTTTTACAGTTAAAATGACCAATATGAAGAAAATGTGTTAAAAGCTCGAAAACATGAAAATCCATGCTTAGAAAGTTGTTTCATGTCACATATGCTCGATTGCACTCATTTCACTCAAAATCAATGTTCCTTGTCAAACGGTTGCTTTCTGCCCTGAAAAGGCGATAGAAACAGGCTGAAGGCGCTCCTGCTGATGGAAAGCTGGTTTCATGCACTCAGTGACACAAAGTGTGTATTCCCACTTTGAACAAGTGCATATCCCAGTACTATGTTGAAAACTCGTTTCAGACGTGCTTTTACAGTTCAAATGACCAATATGAAGAAAATGTGTTAAAAGCTCGAAAACATGAAAATCCATGCTTAGAAAGTTGTTTCATGTCACATATGCTCGATTGCACTCATTTCACTCAAAATCAATGTTCCTTGTCAAAAGGTTGCTTTCTGCCCTGAAAAGGCGATAGAAACAGGCTGAAGGCGCTCCTGCTGAAGGAAAGCTGGTTTCATGCACTCAGTGACACAAAGTGTGTTTTCCTACTCTGATCAAGTGCATATCCCAGTACTATGTTGAAAACTCGTTTCAGACGTGCTTTTACAGTTAAAATGACCAATATGAAGAAAATGTGTTAAAAGCTCGAAAACATGAAAATCTATGCTTAGAAAGTTGTTTCATGTCACATATGCTCGAATGCACTCATTTCACTCAAAATCAATGTTCCTTGTCAAACGGTTGCTTTCTGCCCTGAAAAGGCGATAGAAACAGGCTGAAGGCGCTCCTGCTGAAGGAAAGCTGGTTTCATGCACTCAGTGACACAAAGTGTGTTTTCCTACTCTGATCAAGTGCATATCCCAGTACTATGTTGAAAACTCGTTTCAGACGTGCTTTTACAGTTCAAATGACCAATATGAAGAAAATGTGTTAAAAGCTCGAAAACATGAAAATCCATGCTTAGAAAGTTGTTTCATGTCACATATGCTCGATTGCACTCATTTCACTCAAAATCAATGTTCCTTGTCAAAAGGTTGCTTTCTGCCCTGAAAAGGCGATAGAAACAGGCTGAAGGCGCTCCTGCTGAAGGAAAGCTGGTTTCATGCACTCAGTGACACAAAGTGTGTTTTCCTACTCTGATTAATTGCATATCCCAGTACTATGTTGAAAACTCGTTTCAGACGTGCTTTTACAGTTCAAATGACCAATATGAAGAAAATGTGTTAAAAGCTCGAAAACATGAAAATCTATGCTTAGAAAGTTGTTTCATGTCACATATGCTCGAATGCACTCATTTCACTCAAAATCAATGTTCCTTGTCAAACGGTTGCTTTCTGCCCTGAAAAGGCGATAGAAACAGGCTGAAGGCGCTCCTGCTGAAGGAAAGCTGGTTTCATGCACTCAGTGACACAAAGTGTGTTTTCCTACTCTGATCAAGTGCATATCCCAGTACTATGTTGAAAACTCGTTTCAGACGTGCTTTTACAGTTAAAATGACCAATATGAAGAAAATGTGTTAAAAGCTCGAAAACATGAAAATCCATGCTTAGAAAGTTGTTTCATGTCACATATGCTCGATTGCACTCATTTCACTCAAAATCAATGTTCCTTGTCAAACGGTTGCTTTCTGCCCTGAAAAGGCGATAGAAACAGGCTGAAGGCGCTCCTGCTGATGGAAAGCTGGTTTCATGCACTCAGTGACACAAAGTGTGTTTTCCTACTTTGAACAAGTGCATATCCCAGTACTATGTTGAAAACTCGTTGCAGACGTGCTTTTACAGTTAAAATGACCAATATGAAGAAAATGTGTTTAAAAGCTCGAAAACATGAAAATCTATGCTTAGAAAGTTGTTTCATGTCACATATGCTCGAATGCACTCATTTCACTCAAAATCAATGTTCCTTGTCAAACGGTTGCTTTTTTTGCCCTGAAAAGGCGATAGAAACAGGCTGAAGGCGCTCCTGCTGAAGGAAAGCTGGTTTCATGCACTCAGTGACACAAAGTGTGTTTTCCTACTCTGATCAAGTGCATATCCCAGTACCATGTTGAAAACTCGTTTCAGACGTGCTTTTACAGTTAAAATGACCAATATGAAGAAAATGTGTTAAAAGCTCGAAAACATGAAAATCCATGCTTAGAAAGTTGTTTCATGTCACATATGCTCGATTGCACTCATTTCACTCAAAATCAATGTTCCTTGTCAAACGGTTGCTTTCTGCCCTGAAAAGGCGATAGAAACAGGCTGAAGGCGCTCCTGCTGAAGGAAAGCTGGTTTCATGCACTCAGTGACACAAAGTGTGTTTTCCTACTCTGATCAAGTGCATATCCCAGTACTATGTTAAAAACTCGTTTCAGACGTGCTTTTACAGTTCAAATGACCAATATGAAGAAAATGTGTTAAAAGCTCGAAAACATGAAAATCCATGCTTAGAAAGTTGTTTCATGTCACATATGCTCGATTGCACTCATTTCACTCAAAATCAATGTTCCTTGTCAAAAGGTTGCTTTCTGCCCTGAAAAGGCGATAGAAACAGGCTGAAGGCGCTCCTGCTGAAGGAAAGCTGGTTTCATGCACTCAGTGACACAAAGTGTGTTTTCCTACTCTGATTAATTGCATATCCCAGTACTATGTTGAAAACTCGTTTCAGACGTGCTTTTACAGTTCAAATGACCAATATGAAGAAAATGTGTTAAAAGCTCGAAAACATGAAAATCTATGCTTAGAAAGTTGTTTCATGTCACATATGCTCGAATGCACTCATTTCACTCAAAATCAATGTTCCTTGTCAAACGGTTGCTTTCTGCCCTGAAAAGGCGATAGAAACAGGCTGAAGGCGCTCCTGCTGAAGGAAAGCTGGTTTCATGCACTCAGTGACACAAAGTGTGTTTTCCTACTCTGATCAAGTGCATATCCCAGTACTATGTTGAAAACTCGTTTCAGACGTGCTTTTACAGTTAAAATGACCAATATGAAGAAAATGTGTTAAAAGCTCGAAAACATGAAAATCCATGCTTAGAAAGTTGTTTCATGTCACATATGCTCGATTGCACTCATTTCACTCAAAATCAATGTTCCTTGTCAAACGGTTGCTTTCTGCCCTGAAAAGGCGATAGAAACAGGCTGAAGGCGCTCCTGCTGATGGAAAGCTGGTTTCATGCACTCAGTGACACAAAGTGTGTATTCCAACTTTGAACAAGTGCATATCCCAGTACTATGTTGAAAACTCGTTTCAGACGTGCTTTTACAGTTAAAATGACCAATATGAAGAAAATGTGTTAAAAGCTCGAAAACATGAAAATCCATGCTTAGAAAGTTGTTTCATGTCACATATGCTCGATTGCACTCATTTCACTCAAAATCAATGTTCCTTGTCAAAAGGTTGCTTTCTGCCCTGAAAAGGCGATAGAAACAGGCTGAAGGCGCTCCTGCTGAAGGAAAGCTGGTTTCATGCACTCAGTGACACAAAGTGTGTTTTCCTACTCTGATTAATTGCATATCCCAGTACTATGTTGAAAACTCGTTTCAGACGTGCTTTTACAGTTCAAATGACCAATATGAAGAAAATGTGTTAAAAGCTCGAAAACATGAAAATCTATGCTTAGAAAGTTGTTTCATGTCACATATGCTCGAATGCACTCATTTCACTCAAAATCAATGTTCCTTGTCAAACGGTTGCTTTCTGCCCTGAAAAGGCGATAGAAACAGGCTGAAGGCGCTCCTGCTGAAGGAAAGCTGGTTTCATGCACTCAGTGACACAAAGTGTGTTTTCCTACTCTGATCAAGTGCATATCCCAGTACTATGTTGAAAACTCGTTTCAGACGTGCTTTTACAGTTAAAATGACCAATATGAAGAAAATGTGTTAAAAGCTCGAAAACATGAAAATCCATGCTTAGAAAGTTGTTTCATGTCACATATGCTCGATTGCACTCATTTCACTCAAAATCAATGTTCCTTGTCAAACGGTTGCTTTCTGCCCTGAAAAGGCGATAGAAACAGGCTGAAGGCGCTCCTGCTGATGGAAAGCTGGTTTCATGCACTCAGTGACACAAAGTGTGTATTCCTACTTTGAACAAGTGCATATCCCAGTACTATGTTGAAAACTCGTTTCAGACGTGCTTTTACAGTTAAAATGACCAATATGAAGAAAATGTGTTAAAAGCTCGAAAACATGAAAATCCATGCTTAGAAAGTTGTTTCATGTCACATATGCTCGATTGCACTCATTTCACTCAAAATCAATGTTCCTTGTCAAACGGTTGCTTTCTGCTCTGAAAAGGCGATAGAAACAGGCTGAAGGCGCTCCTGCTGAAGGAAAGCTGGTATCATGCACTCAGTGACACAAAGTGTGTTTTCCTACTCTGATCAAGTGCATATCCCAGTACTATGTTGAAAACTCGTTTCAGACGTTCTTTTACAGTTAAAATGACCAATATGAAGAAAATGTGTTAAAAGCTCGAAAACATGAAAATCCATGCTTAGAAAGTTGTTTCATGTCACATATGCTCGATTGCACTCATTTCACTCAAAATCAATGTTCCTTGTCAAACGGTTGCTTTCTGCCCTGAAAAGGCGATAGAAACAGGCTGAAGGCGCTCCTGCTGATGGAAAGCTGGTTTCATGCACTCAGTGACACAAAGTGTGTATTCCCACTTTGAACAAGTGCATATCCCAGTACTATGTTGAAAACTCGTTTCAGACGTGCTTTTACAGTTAAAATGACCAATATGAAGAAAATGTGTTAAAGGCTCGAAAACATGAAAATCCATGCTTAGAAAGTTGTTTCATGTCACATATGCTCGATTGCACTCATTTCACTCAAAATCAATGTTCCTTGTCAAACGGTTGCTTTCTGCCCTGAAAAGGCGATAGAAACAAGCTGAAGGCGCTCCTGCTGAAGGAAAGCTGGTTTCATGCACTCAGTGACACAAAGTGTGTTTTCCTACTTTGAACAAGTGCATATCCCAGTACTATGTTGAAAACTCGTTTCAGACGTGCTTTTACAGTTCAAATGACCAATATGAAGAAAATGTGTTAAAAGCTCGAAAACATGAAAATCCATGCTTAGAAAGTTGTTTCATGTCACATATGCTCGATTGCACTCATTTCACTCAAAATCAATGTTCCTTGTCAAAAGGTTGCTTTCTGCCCTGAAAAGGCGATAGAAACAGGCTGAAGGCGCTCCTGCTGAAGGAAAGCTGGTTTCATGCACTCAGTGACACAAAGTGTGTTTTCCTACTCTGATCAAGTGCATATCCCAGTACTATGTTGAAAACTCGTTTCAGACGTGCTTTTACAGTTAAAATGACCAATATGAAGAAAATGTGTTAAAAGCTCGAAAACATGAAAATCTATGCTTAGAAAGTTGTTTCATGTCACATATGCTCGAATGCACTCATTTCACTCAAAATCAATGTTCCTTGTCAAACGGTTGCTTTCTGCCCTGAAAAGGCGATAGAAACAGGCTGAAGGCGCTCCTGCTGAAGGAAAGCTGGTTTCATGCACTCAGTGACACAAAGTGTGTTTTCCTACTCTGATCAAGTGCATATCCCAGTACTATGTTGAAAACTCGTTTCAGACGTTCTTTTACAGTTAAAATGACCAATATGAAGAAAATGTGTTAAAAGCTCGAAAACATGAAAATCCATGCTTAGAAAGTTGTTTCATGTCACATATGCTCGATTGCACTCATTTCACTCAAAATCAATGTTCCTTGTCAAACGGTTGCTTTCTGCCCTGAAAAGGCGATAGAAACAGGCTGAAGGCGCTCCTGCTGATGGAAAGCTGGTTTCATGCACTCAGTGACACAAAGTGTGTTTTCCTACTCTGATCAAGTGCATATCCCAGTACTATGTTGAAAACTCGTTTCAGACGTGCTTTTACAGTTAAAATGACCAATATGAAGAAAATGTGTTAAAAGCTCGAAAACATGAAAATCCATGCTTAGAAAGTTGTTTCATGTCACATATGCTCGATTGCACTCATTTCACTCAAAATCAATGTTCCTTGTCAAACGGTTGCTTTCTGCCCTGAAAAGGCGATAGAAACAGGCTGAACGCGCTCCTGCTGAAGGAAAGCTGGTTTCATGCACTCAGTGACACAAAGTGTGTTTTCCTACTCTGATCAAGTGCATATCCCAGTACTATGTTGAAAACTCGTTTCAGACGTGCTTTTACAGTTAAAATGACCAATATGAAGAAAATGTGTTAAAAGCTCGAAAACATGAAAATCCATGCTTAGAAAGTTGTTTCATGTCACATATGCTCGATTGCACTCATTTCACTCAAAATCAATGTTCCTTGTCAAAAGGTTGCTTTCTGCCCTGAAAAGGCGATAGAAACAGGCTGAAGGCGCTCCTGCTGATGGAAAGCTGGTTTCATGCACTCAGTGACACAAAGTGTGTATTCCCACTTTGAACAAGTGCATATCCCAGTACTATGTTGAAAACTCGTTTCAGACGTGCTTTTACAGTTAAAATGACCAATATGAAGAAAATGTGTTAAAAGCTCGAAAACATGAAAATCCATGCTTAGAAAGTTGTTTCATGTCACATATGCTCGATTGCACTCATTTCACTCAAAATCAATGTTCCTTGTCAAACGGTTGCTTTCTGCCCTGAAAAGGCGATAGAAACAAGCTGAAGGCGCTCCTGCTGAAGGAAAGCTGGTTTCATGTACTCAGTGACACAAAGTGTGTTTTCCTACTTTGAACAAGTGCATATCCCAGTACTATGTTGAAAACTCGTTTCAGACGTGCTTTTACAGTTCAAATGACCAATATGAAGAAAATGTGTTAAAAGCTCGAAAACATGAAAATCCATGCTTAGAAAGTTGTTTCATGTCACATATGCTCGATTGCACTCATTTCACTCAAAATCAATGTTCCTTGTCAAAAGGTTGCTTTCTGCCCTGAAAAGGCGATAGAAACAGGCTGAAGGCGCTCCTGCTGAAGGAAAGCTGGTTTCATGCACTCAGTGACACAAAGTGTGTTTTCCTACTCTGATTAATTGCATATCCCAGTACTATGTTGAAAACTCGTTTCAGACGTGCTTTTACAGTTAAAATGACCAATATGAAGAAAATGTGTTAAAAGCTCGAAAACATGAAAATCTATGCTTAGAAAGTTGTTTCATGTCACATATGCTCGAATGCACTCATTTCACTCAAAATCAATGTTCCTTGTCAAACGGTTGCTTTCTGCCCTGAAAAGGCGATAGAAACAGGCTGAAGGCGCTCCTGCTGAAGGAAAGCTGGTTTCATGCACTCAGTGACACAAAGTGTGTTTTCCTACTCTGATCAAGTGCATATCCCAGTACTATGTTGAAAACTCGTTGCAGACGTGCTTTTACAGTTCAAATGACCAATATGAAGAAAATGTGTTAAAAGCTCGAAAACATGAAAATCCATGCTTAGAAAGTTGTTTCATGTCACATATGCTCGATTGCACTCATTTCACTCAAAATCAATGTTCCTTGTCAAACGGTTGCTTTCTGCCCTGAAAAGGCGATAGAAACAGGCTGAAGGCGCTCCTGCTGATGGAAAGCTGGTTTCATGCACTCAGTGACACAAAGTGTGTATTCCCACTTTGAACAAGTGCATATCCCAGTACTATGTTGAAAACTCGTTTCAGACGTGCTTTTACAGTTAAAATGACCAATATGAAGAAAATGTGTTAAAAGCTCGAAAACATGAAAATCCATGCTTAGAAAGTTGTTTCATGTCACATATGCTCGATTGCACTCATTTCACTCAAAATCAATGTTCCTTGTCAAACGGTTGCTTTCTGCTGTGAAAAGGCGATAGAAACAGGCTGAAGGCGCTCCTGCTGAAGGAAAGCTGGTTTCATGCACTCAGTGACACAAAGTGTGTTTTCCTACTCTGATCAAGTGCATATCCCAGTACTATGTTGAAAACTCGTTTCAGACGTTCTTTTACAGTTAAAATGACCAATATGAAGAAAATGTGTTAAAAGCTCGAAAACATGAAAATCCATGCTTAGAAAGTTGTTTCATGTCACATATGCTCGATTGCACTCATTTCACTCAAAATCAATGTTCCTTGTCAAACGGTTGCTTTCTGCCCTGAAAAGGCGATAGAAACAGGCTGAAGGCGCTCCTGCTGATGGAAAGCTGGTTTCATGCACTCAGTGACACAAAGTGTGTATTCCCACTTTGAACAAGTGCATATCCCAGTACTATGTTGAAAACTCGTTTCAGACGTGCTTTTACAGTTAAAATGACCAATATGAAGAAAATGTGTTAAAAGCTCGAAAACATGAAAATCCATGCTTAGAAAGTTGTTTCATGTCACATATGCTCGATTGCACTCATTTCACTCAAAATCAATGTTCCTTGTCAAACGGTTGCTTTCTGCCCTGAAAAGGCGATAGAAACAAGCTGAAGGCGCTCCTGCTGAAGGAAAGCTGGTTTCATGCACTCAGTGACACAAAGTGTGTTTTCCTACTTTGAACAAGTGCATATCCCAGTACTATGTTGAAAACTCGTTTCAGACGTGCTTTTACAGTTCAAATGACCAATATGAAGAAAATGTGTTAAAAGCTCGAAAACATGAAAATCCATGCTTAGAAAGTTGTTTCATGTCACATATGCTCGATTGCACTCATTTCACTCAAAATCAATGTTCCTTGTCAAACGGTTGCTTTCTGCCCTGAAAAGGCGATAGAAACAGGCTGAAGGCGCTCCTGCTGAAGGAAAGCTGGTTTCATGCACTCAGTGACACAAAGTGTGTTTTCCTACTCTGATCAAGTGCATATCCCAGTACTATGTTGAAAACTCGTTTCAGACGTGCTTTTACAGTTAAAATGACCAATATGAAGAAAATGTGTTAAAAGCTCGAAAACATGAAAATCTATGCTTAGAAAGTTGTTTCATGTCACATATGCTCGAATGCACTCATTTCACTCAAAATCAATGTTCCTTGTCAAACGGTTGCTTTCTGCCCTGAAAAGGCGATAGAAACAGGCTGAAGGCGCTCCTGCTGAAGGAAAGCTGGTTTCATGCACTCAGTGACACAAAGTGTGTTTTCCTACTCTGATCAAGTGCATATCCCAGTACTATGTTGAAAACTCGTTTCAGACGTGCTTTTACAGTTAAAATGACCAATATGAAGAAAATGTGTTAAAAGCTCGAAAACATGAAAATCCATGCTTAGAAAGTTGTTTCATGTCACATATGCTCGATTGCACTCATTTCACTCAAAATCAATGTTCCTTGTCAAACGGTTGCTTTCTGCCCTGAAAAGGCGATAGAAACAGGCTGAAGGCGCTCCTGCTGATGGAAAGCTGGTTTCATGCACTCAGTGACACAAAGTGTGTTTTCCTACTCTGATCAAGTGCATATCCCAGTACTATGTTGAAAACTCGTTTCAGACGTTCTTTTACAGTTAAAATGACCAATATGAAGAAAATGTGTTAAAAGCTCGAAAACATGAAAATCCATGCTTAGAAAGTTGTTTCATGTCACATATGCTCGATTGCACTCATTTCACTCAAAATCAATGTTCCTTGTCAAACGGTTGCTTTCTGCCCTGAAAAGGCGATAGAAACAGGCTGAAGGCGCTCCTGCTGATGGAAAGCTGGTTTCATGCACTCAGTGACACAAAGTGTGTATTCCCACTTTGAACAAGTGCATATCCCAGTACTATGTTGAAAACTCGTTTCAGACGTGCTTTTACAGTTAAAATGACCAATATGAAGAAAATGTGTTAAAAGCTCGAAAACATGAAAATCCATGCTTAGAAAGTTGTTTCATGTCACATATGCTCGATTGCACTCATTTCACTCAAAATCAATGTTCCTTGTCAAACGGTTGCTTTCTGCCCTGAAAAGGCGATAGAAACAAGCTGAAGGCGCTCCTGCTGAAGGAAAGCTGGTTTCATGCACTCAGTGACACAAAGTGTGTTTTCCTACTTTGAACAAGTGCATATCCCAGTACTATGTTGAAAACTCGTTTCAGACGTGCTTTTACAGTTCAAATGACCAATATGAAGAAAATGTGTTAAAAGCTCGAAAACATGAAAATCCATGCTTAGAAAGTTGTTTCATGTCACATATGCTCGATTGCACTCATTTCACTCAAAATCAATGTTCCTTGTCAAACGGTTGCTTTCTGCCCTGAAAAGGCGATAGAAACAGGCTGAAGGCGCTCCTGCTGAAGGAAAGCTGGTTTCATGCACTCAGTGACACAAAGTGTGTTTTCCTACTCTGATCAAGTGCATATCCCAGTACTATGTTGAAAACTCGTTTCAGACGTGCTTTTACAGTTAAAATGACCAATATGAAGAAAATGTGTTAAAAGCTCGAAAACATGAAAATCTATGCTTAGAAAGTTGTTTCATGTCACATATGCTCGAATGCACTCATTTCACTCAAAATCAATGTTCCTTGTCAAACGGTTGCTTTCTGCCCTGAAAAGGCGATAGAAACAGGCTGAAGGCGCTCCTGCTGAAGGAAAGCTGGTTTCATGCACTCAGTGACACAAAGTGTGTTTTCCTACTCTGATCAAGTGCATATCCCAGTACTATGTTGAAAACTCGTTTCAGACGTGCTTTTACAGTTAAAATGACCAATATGAAGAAAATGTGTTAAAAGCTCGAAAACATGAAAATCCATGCTTAGAAAGTTGTTTCATGTCACATATGCTCGATTGCACTCATTTCACTCAAAATCAATGTTCCTTGTCAAACGGTTGCTTTCTGCCCTGAAAAGGCGATAGAAACAGGCTGAAGGCGCTCCTGCTGATGGAAAGCTGGTTTCATGCACTCAGTGACACAAAGTGTGTTTTCCTACTCTGATCAAGTGCATATCCCAGTACTATGTTGAAAACTCGTTTCAGACGTGCTTTTACAGTTAAAATGACCAATATGAAGAAAATGTGTTAAAAGCTCGAAAACATGAAAATCCATGCTTAGAAAGTTGTTTCATCTCACATATGCTCGATTGCACTCATTTCACTCAAAATCAATGTTCCTTGTCAAACGGTTGCTTTCTGCCCTGAAAAGGCGATAGAAACAGGCTGAAGGCGCTCCTGCTGAAGGAAAGCTGGTTTCATGCACTCAGTGACACAAAGTGTGTTTTCCTACTCTGATCAAGTGCATATCCCAGTACTATGTTGAAAACTCGTTTCAGACGTGCTTTTACAGTTAAAATGACCAATATGAAGAAAATGTGTTAAAAGCTCGAAAACATGAAAATCCATGCTTAGAAAGTTGTTTCATGTCACATATGCTCGATTGCACTCATTTCACTCAAAATCAATGTTCCTTGTCAAAAGGTTGCTTTCTGCCCTGAAAAGGCGATAGAAACAGGCTGAAGGCGCTCCTGCTGATGGAAAGCTGGTTTCATGCACTCAGTGACACAAAGTGTGTATTCCCACTTTGAACAAGTGCATATCCCAGTACTATGTTGAAAACTCGTTTCAGACGTGCTTTTACAGTTAAAATGACCAATATGAAGAAAATGTGTTAAAAGCTCGAAAACATGAAAATCCATGCTTAGAAAGTTGTTTCATGTCACATATGCTCGATTGCACTCATTTCACTCAAAATCAATGTTCCTTGTCAAACGGTTGCTTTCTGCCCTGAAAAGGCGATAGAAACAAGCTGAAGGCGCTCCTGCTGAAGGAAAGCTGGTTTCATGCACTCAGTGACACAAAGTGTGTTTTCCTACTTTGAACAAGTGCATATCCCAGTACTATGTTGAAAACTCGTTTCAGACGTGCTTTTACAGTTCAAATGACCAATATGAAGAAAATGTGTTAAAAGCTCGAAAACATGAAAATCCATGCTTAGAAAGTTGTTTCATGTCACATATGCTCGATTGCACTCATTTCACTCAAAATCAATGTTCCTTGTCAAAAGGTTGCTTTCTGCCCTGAAAAGGCGATAGAAACAGGCTGAAGGCGCTCCTGCTGAAGGAAAGCTGGTTTCATGCACTCAGTGACACAAAGTGTGTTTTCCTACTCTGATTAATTGCATATCCCAGTACTATGTTGAAAACTCGTTTCAGACGTGCTTTTACAGTTCAAATGACCAATATGAAGAAAATGTGTTAAAAGCTCGAAAACATGAAAATCTATGCTTAGAAAGTTGTTTCATGTCACATATGCTCGAATGCACTCATTTCACTCAAAATCAATGTTCCTTGTCAAACGGTTGCTTTCTGCCCTGAAAAGGCGATAGAAACAGGCTGAAGGCGCTCCTGCGGAAGGAAAGCTGGTTTCATGCACTCAGTGACACAAAGTGTGTTTTCCTACTCTGATCAAGTGCATATCCCAGTACTATGTTGAAAACTCGTTTCAGACGTGCTTTTACAGTTAAAATGACCAATATGAAGAAAATGTGTTAAAAGCTCGAAAACATGAAAATCCATGCTTAGAAAGTTGTTTCATGTCACATATGCTCGATTGCACTCATTTCACTCAAAATCAATGTTCCTTGTCAAACGGTTGCTTTCTGCCCTGAAAAGGCGATAGAAACAGGCTGAAGGCGCTCCTGCTGATGGAAAGCTGGTTTCATGCACTCAGTGACACAAAGTGTGTTTTCCTACTCTGATCAAGTGCATATCCCAGTACTATGTTGAAAACTCGTTTCAGACGTGCTTTTACAGTTAAAATGACCAATATGAAGAAAATGTGTTAAAAGCTCGAAAACATGAAAATCCATGCTTAGAAAGTTGTTTCATGTCACATATGCTCGATTGCACTCATTTCACTCAAAATCAATGTTCCTTGTCAAAAGGTTGCTTTCTGCTGTGAAAAGGCGATAGAAACAGGCTGAAGGCGCTCCTGCTGAAGGAAAGCTGGTTTCATGCACTCAGTGACACAAAGTGTGTTTTCCTACTCTGATCAAGTGCATATCCCAGTACTATGTTGAAAACTCGTTTCAGACGTTCTTTTACAGTTAAAATGACCAATATGAAGAAAATGTGTTAAAAGCTCGAAAACATGAAAATCCATGCTTAGAAAGTTGTTTCATGTCACATATGCTCGATTGCACTCATTTCACTCAAAATCAATGTTCCTTGTCAAACGGTTGCTTTCTGCCCTGAAAAGGCGATAGAAACAGGCTGAAGGCGCTCCTGCTGATGGAAAGCTGGTTTCATGCACTCAGTGACACAAAGTGTGTATTCCCACTTTGAACAAGTGCATATCCCAGTACTATGTTGAAAACTCGTTTCAGACGTGCTTTTACAGTTAAAATGACCAATATGAAGAAAATGTGTTAAAAGCTCGAAAACATGAAAATCCATGCTTAGAAAGTTGTTTCATGTCACATATGCTCGATTGCACTCATTTCACTCAAAATCAATGTTCCTTGTCAAACGGTTGCTTTCTGCCCTGAAAAGGCGATAGAAACAAGCTGAAGGCGCTCCTGCTGAAGGAAAGCTGGTTTCATGCACTCAGTGACACAAAGTGTGTTTTCCTACTTTGAACAAGTGCATATCCCAGTACTATGTTGAAAACTCGTTTCAGACGTGCTTTTACAGTTCAAATGACCAATATGAAGAAAATGTGTTAAAAGCTCGAAAACATGAAAATCCATGCTTAGAAAGTTGTTTCATGTCACATATGCTCGATTGCACTCATTTCACTCAAAATCAATGTTCCTTGTCAAACGGTTGCTTTCTGCCCTGAAAAGGCGATAGAAACAGGCTGAAGGCGCTCCTGCTGAAGGAAAGCTGGTTTCATGCACTCAGTGACACAAAGTGTGTTTTCCTACTCTGATCAAGTGCATATCCCAGTACTATGTTGAAAACTCGTTTCAGACGTGCTTTTACAGTTAAAATGACCAATATGAAGAAAATGTGTTAAAAGCTCGAAAACATGAAAATCCATGCTTAGAAAGTTGTTTCATGTCACATATGCTCGATTGCACTCATTTCACTCAAAATCAATGTTCCTTGTCAAACGGTTGCTTTCTGCCCTGAAAAGGCGATAGAAACAGGCTGAAGGCGCTCCTGCTGATGGAAAGCTGGTTTCATGCACTCAGTGACACAAAGTGTGTTTTCCTACTCTGATCAAGTGCATATCCCAGTACTATGTTGAAAACTCGTTTCAGACGTGCTTTTACAGTTAAAATGACCAATATGAAGAAAATGTGTTAAAAGCTCGAAAACATGAAAATCCATGCTTAGAAAGTTGTTTCATGTCACATATGCTCGATTGCACTCATTTCACTCAAAATCAATGTTCCTTGTCAAACGGTTGCTTTCTGCCCTGAAAAGGCGATAGAAACAGGCTGAAGGCGCTCCTGCTGAAGGAAAGCTGGTTTCATGCACTCAGTGACACAAAGTGTGTTTTCCTACTCTGATCAAGTGCATATCCCAGTACTATGTTGAAAACTCGTTTCAGACGTGCTTTTACAGTTAAAATGACCAATATGAAGAAAATGTGTTAAAAGCTCGAAAACATGAAAATCCATGCTTAGAAAGTTGTTTCATGTCACATATGCTCGATTGCACTCATTTCACTCAAAATCAATGTTCCTTGTCAAAAGGTTGCTTTCTGCCCTGAAAAGGCGATAGAAACAGGCTGAAGGCGCTCCTGCTGATGGAAAGCTGGTTTCATGCACTCAGTGACACAAAGTGTGTATTCCCACTTTGAACAAGTGCATATCCCAGTACTATGTTGAAAACTCGTTTCAGACGTGCTTTTACAGTTAAAATGACCAATATGAAGAAAATGTGTTAAAAGCTCGAAAACATGAAAATCCATGCTTAGAAAGTTGTTTCATGTCACATATGCTCGATTGCACTCATTTCACTCAAAATCAATGTTCCTTGTCAAACGGTTGCTTTCTGCCCTGAAAAGGCGATAGAAACAAGCTGAAGGCGCTCCTGCTGAAGGAAAGCTGGTTTCATGTACTCAGTGACACAAAGTGTGTTTTCCTACTTTGAACAAGTGCATATCCCAGTACTATGTTGAAAACTCGTTTCAGACGTGCTTTTACAGTTCAAATGACCAATATGAAGAAAATGTGTTAAAAGCTCGAAAACATGAAAATCCATGCTTAGAAAGTTGTTTCATGTCACATATGCTCGATTGCACTCATTTCACTCAAAATCAATGTTCCTTGTCAAAAGGTTGCTTTCTGCCCTGAAAAGGCGATAGAAACAGGCTGAAGGCGCTCCTGCTGAAGGAAAGCTGGTTTCATGCACTCAGTGACACAAAGTGTGTTTTCCTACTCTGATTAATTGCATATCCCAGTACTATGTTGAAAACTCGTTTCAGACGTGCTTTTACAGTTCAAATGACCAATATGAAGAAAATGTGTTAAAAGCTCGAAAACATGAAAATCTATGCTTAGAAAGTTGTTTCATGTCACATATGCTCGAATGCACTCATTTCACTCAAAATCAATGTTCCTTGTCAAACGGTTGCTTTCTGCCCTGAAAAGGCGATAGAAACAGGCTGAAGGCGCTCCTGCTGAAGGAAAGCTGGTTTCATGCACTCAGTGACACAAAGTGTGTTTTCCTACTCTGATCAAGTGCATATCCCAGTACTATGTTGAAAACTCGTTTCAGACGTGCTTTTACAGTTAAAATGACCAATATGAAGAAAATGTGTTAAAAGCTCGAAAACATGAAAATCCATGCTTAGAAAGTTGTTTCATGTCACATATGCTCGATTGCACTCATTTCACTCAAAATCAATGTTCCTTGTCAAAAGGTTGCTTTCTGCCCTGAAAAGGCGATAGAAACAGGCTGAAGGCGCTCCTGCTGAAGGAAAGCTGGTTTCATGCACTCAGTGACACAAAGTGTGTTTTCCTACTTTGAACAAGTGCATATCCCAGTACTATGTTGAAAACTCGTTGCAGACGTGCTTTTACAGTTAAAATGACCAATATGAAGAAAATGTGTTTAAAAGCTCGAAAACATGAAAATCTATGCTTAGAAAGTTGTTTCATGTCACATATGCTCGAATGCACTCATTTCACTCAAAATCAATGTTCCTTGTCAAACGGTTGCTTTTTTTGCCCTGAAAAGGCCATAGAAACAGGCTGAAGGCGCTCCTGCTGAAGGAAAGCTGGTTTCATGCACTCAGTGACACAAAGTGTGTTTTCCTACTCTGATCAAGTGCATATCCCAGTACTATGTTGAAAACTCGTTTCAGACGTGCTTTTACAGTTCAAATGACCAATATGAAGAAAATGTGTTAAAAGCTCGAAAACATGAAAATCCATGCTTAGAAAGTTGTTTCATGTCACATATGCTCGATTGCACTCATTTCACTCAAAATCAATGTTCCTTGTCAAACGGTTGCTTTCTGCCCTGAAAAGGCGATAGAAACAGGCTGAAGGCGCTCCTGCTGAAGGAAAGCTGGTTTCATGCACTCAGTGACACAAAGTGTTTTTTCCTACTCTGATCAAGTGCATATCCCAGTACTATGTTGAAAACTCGTTTCAGACGTGCTTTTACAGTTAAAATGACCAATATGAAGAAAATGTGTTAAAAGCTCGAAAACATGAAAATCCATGCTTAGAAAGTTGTTTCATGTCACATATGCTCGATTGCACTCATTTCACTCAAAATCAATGTTCCTTGTCAAACGGTTGCTTTCTGCCCTGAAAAGGCGATAGAAACAGGCTGAAGGCGCTCCTGCTGATGGAAAGCTGGTTTCATGCACTCAGTGACACAAAGTGTGTTTTCCTACTCTGATCAAGTGCATATCCCAGTACTATGTTGAAAACTCGTTTCAGACGTGCTTTTACAGTTAAAATGACCAATATGAAGAAAATGTGTTAAAAGCTCGAAAACATGAAAATCCATGCTTAGAAAGTTGTTTCATGTCACATATGCTCGATTGCACTCATTTCACTCAAAATCAATGTTCCTTGTCAAACGGTTGCTTTCTGCCCTGAAAAGGCGATAGAAACAGGCTGAAGGCGCTCCTGCTGAAGGAAAGCTGGTTTCATGCACTCAGTGACACAAAGTGTGTTTTCCTACTCTGATCAAGTGCATATCCCAGTACTATGTTGAAAACTCGTTTCAGACGTGCTTTTACAGTTAAAATGACCAATATGAAGAAAATGTGTTAAAAGCTCGAAAACATGAAAATCCATGCTTAGAAAGTTGTTTCATGTCACATATGCTCGATTGCACTCATTTCACTCAAAATCAATGTTCCTTGTCAAAAGGTTGCTTTCTGCCCTGAAAAGGCGATAGAAACAGGCTGAAGGCGCTCCTGCTGATGGAAAGCTGGTTTCATGCACTCAGTGACACAAAGTGTGTATTCCCACTTTGAACAAGTGCATATCCCAGTACTATGTTGAAAACTCGTTTCAGACGTGCTTTTACAGTTAAAATGACCAATATGAAGAAAATGTGTTAAAAGCTCGAAAACATGAAAATCCATGCTTAGAAAGTTGTTTCATGTCACATATGCTCGATTGCACTCATTTCACTCAAAATCAATGTTCCTTGTCAAACGGTTGCTTTCTGCCCTGAAAAGGCGATAGAAACAAGCTGAAGGCGCTCCTGCTGAAGGAAAGCTGGTTTCATGTACTCAGTGACACAAAGTGTGTTTTCCTACTTTGAACAAGTGCATATCCCAGTACTATGTTGAAAACTCGTTTCAGACGTGCTTTTACAGTTCAAATGACCAATATGAAGAAAATGTGTTAAAAGCTCGAAAACATGAAAATCCATGCTTAGAAAGTTGTTTCATGTCACATATGCTCGATTGCACTCATTTCACTCAAAATCAATGTTCCTTGTCAAAAGGTTGCTTTCTGCCCTGAAAAGGCGATAGAAACAGGCTGAAGGCGCTCCTGCTGAAGGAAAGCTGGTTTCATGCACTCAGTGACACAAAGTGTGTTTTCCTACTCTGATTAATTGCATATCCCAGTACTATGTTGAAAACTCGTTTCAGACGTGCTTTTACAGTTCAAATGACCAATATGAAGAAAATGTGTTAAAAGCTCGAAAACATGAAAATCTATGCTTAGAAAGTTGTTTCATGTCACATATGCTCGAATGCACTCATTTCACTCAAAATCAATGTTCCTTGTCAAACGGTTGCTTTCTGCCCTGAAAAGGCGATAGAAACAGGCTGAAGGCGCTCCTGCTGAAGGAAAGCTGGTTTCATGCACTCAGTGACACAAAGTGTGTTTTCCTACTCTGATCAAGTGCATATCCCAGTACTATGTTGAAAACTCGTTTCAGACGTGCTTTTACAGTTAAAATGACCAATATGAAGAAAATGTGTTAAAAGCTCGAAAACATGAAAATCCATGCTTAGAAAGTTGTTTCATGTCACATATGCTCGATTGCACTCATTTCACTCAAAATCAATGTTCCTTGTCAAAAGGTTGCTTTCTGCCCTGAAAAGGCGATAGAAACAGGCTGAAGGCGCTCCTGCTGAAGGAAAGCTGGTTTCATGCACTCAGTGACACAAAGTGTGTTTTCCTACTTTGAACAAGTGCATATCCCAGTACTATGTTGAAAACTCGTTGCAGACGTGCTTTTACAGTTAAAATGACCAATATGAAGAAAATGTGTTTAAAAGCTCGAAAACATGAAAATCTATGCTTAGAAAGTTGTTTCATGTCACATATGCTCGAATGCACTCATTTCACTCAAAATCAATGTTCCTTGTCAAACGGTTGCTTTTTTTGCCCTGAAAAGGCCATAGAAACAGGCTGAAGGCGCTCCTGCTGAAGGAAAGCTGGTTTCATGCACTCAGTGACACAAAGTGTGTTTTCCTACTCTGATCAAGTGCATATCCCAGTACTATGTTGAAAACTCGTTTCAGACGTGCTTTTACAGTTAAAATGACCAATATGAAGAAAATGTGTTAAAAGCTCGAAAACATGAAAATCCATGCTTAGAAAGTTGTTTCATGTCACATATGCTCGATTGCACTCATTTCACTCAAAATCAATGTTCCTTGTCAAACGGTTGCTTTCTGCCCTGAAAAGGCGATAGAAACAGGCTGAAGGCGCTCCTGCTGAAGGAAAGCTGGTTTCATGCACTCAGTGACACAAAGTGTGTTTTCCTACTCTGATCAAGTGCATATCCCAGTACTATGTTGAAAACTCGTTTCAGACGTGCTTTTACAGTTAAAATGACCAATATGAAGAAAATGTGTTAAAAGCTCGAAAACATGAAAATCCATGCTTAGAAAGTTGTTTCATGTCACATATGCTCGATTGCACTCATTTCACTCAAAATCAATGTTCCTTGTCAAACGGTTGCTTTCTGCCCTGAAAAGGCGATAGAAACAAGCTGAAGGCGCTCCTGCTGAAGGAAAGCTGGTTTCATGCACTCAGTGACACAAAGTGTGTTTTCCTACTTTGAACAAGTGCATATCCCAGTACTATGTTGAAAACTCGTTTCAGACGTGCTTTTACAGTTCAAATGACCAATATGAAGAAAATGTGTTAAAAGCTCGAAAACATGAAAATCCATGCTTAGAAAGTTGTTTCATGTCACATATGCTCGATTGCACTCATTTCACTCAAAATCAATGTTCCTTGTCAAAAGGTTGCTTTCTGCCCTGAAAAGGCGATAGAAACAGGCTGAAGGCGCTCCTGCTGAAGGAAAGCTGGTTTCATGCACTCAGTGACACAAAGTGTGTTTTCCTACTCTGATTAATTGCATATCCCAGTACTATGTTGAAAACTCGTTTCAGACGTGCTTTTACAGTTCAAATGACCAATATGAAGAAAATGTGTTAAAAGCTCGAAAACATGAAAATCTATGCTTAGAAAGTTGTTTCATGTCACATATGCTCGAATGCACTCATTTCACTCAAAATCAATGTTCCTTGTCAAACGGTTGCTTTCTGCCCTGAAAAGGCGATAGAAACAGGCTGAAGGCGCTCCTGCTGAAGGAAAGCTGGTTTCATGCACTCAGTGACACAAAGTGTGTTTTCCTACTCTGATCAAGTGCATATCCCAGTACTATGTTGAAAACTCGTTTCAGACGTGCTTTTACAGTTAAAATGACCAATATGAAGAAAATGTGTTAAAAGCTCGAAAACATGAAAATCCATGCTTAGAAAGTTGTTTCATGTCACATATGCTCGATTGCACTCATTTCACTCAAAATCAATGTTCCTTGTCAAACGGTTGCTTTCTGCCCTGAAAAGGCGATAGAAACAGGCTGAAGGCGCTCCTGCTGATGGAAAGCTGGTTTCATGCACTCAGTGACACAAAGTGTGTATTCCCACTTTGAACAAGTGCATATCCCAGTACTATGTTGAAAACTCGTTTCAGACGTGCTTTTACAGTTAAAATGACCAATATGAAGAAAATGTGTTAAAAGCTCGAAAACATGAAAATCCATGCTTAGAAAGTTGTTTCATGTCACATATGCTCGATTGCACTCATTTCACTCAAAATCAATGTTCCTTGTCAAACGGTTGCTTTCTGCTGTGAAAAGGCGATAGAAACAGGCTGAAGGCGCTCCTGCTGAAGGAAAGCTGGTTTCATGCACTCAGTGACACAAAGTGTGTTTTCCTACTCTGATCAAGTGCATATCCCAGTACTATGTTGAAAACTCGTTTCAGACGTTCTTTTACAGTTAAAATGACCAATATGAAGAAAATGTGTTAAAAGCTCGAAAACATGAAAATCCATGCTTAGAAAGTTGTTTCATGTCACATATGCTCGATTGCACTCATTTCACTCAAAATCAATGTTCCTTGTCAAACGGTTGCTTTCTGCCCTGAAAAGGCGATAGAAACAGGCTGAAGGCGCTCCTGCTGATGGAAAGCTGGTTTCATGCACTCAGTGACACAAAGTGTGTATTCCCACTTTGAACAAGTGCATATCCCAGTACTATGTTGAAAACTCGTTTCAGACGTGCTTTTACAGTTAAAATGACCAATATGAAGAAAATGTGTTAAAAGCTCGAAAACATGAAAATCCATGCTTAGAAAGTTGTTTCATGTCACATATGCTCGATTGCACTCATTTCACTCAAAATCAATGTTCCTTGTCAAACGGTTGCTTTCTGCCCTGAAAAGGCGATAGAAACAAGCTGAAGGCGCTCCTGCTGAAGGAAAGCTGGTTTCATGCACTCAGTGACACAAAATGTGTTTTCCTACTTTGAACAAGTGCATATCCCAGTACTATGTTGAAAACTCGTTTCAGACGTGCTTTTACAGTTCAAATGACCAATATGAAGAAAATGTGTTAAAAGCTCGAAAACATGAAAATCCATGCTTAGAAAGTTGTTTCATGTCACATATGCTCGATTGCACTCATTTCACTCAAAATCAATGTTCCTTGTCAAACGGTTGCTTTCTGCCCTGAAAAGGCGATAGAAACAGGCTGAAGGCGCTCCTGCTGAAGGAAAGCTGGTTTCATGCACTCAGTGACACAAAGTGTGTTTTCCTACTCTGATCAAGTGCATATCCCAGTACTATGTTGAAAACTCGTTTCAGACGTGCTTTTACAGTTAAAATGACCAATATGAAGAAAATGTGTTAAAAGCTCGAAAACATGAAAATCTATGCTTAGAAAGTTGTTTCATGTCACATATGCTCGAATGCACTCATTTCACTCAAAATCAATGTTCCTTGTCAAACGGTTGCTTTCTGCCCTGAAAAGGCGATAGAAACAGGCTGAAGGCGCTCCTGCTGAAGGAAAGCTGGTTTCATGCACTCAGTGACACAAAGTGTGTTTTCCTACTCTGATCAAGTGCATATCCCAGTACTATGTTGAAAACTCGTTTCAGACGTGCTTTTACAGTTAAAATGACCAATATGAAGAAAATGTGTTAAAAGCTCGAAAACATGAAAATCCATGCTTAGAAAGTTGTTTCATGTCACATATGCTCGATTGCACTCATTTCACTCAAAATCAATGTTCCTTGTCAAACGGTTGCTTTCTGCCCTGAAAAGGCGATAGAAACAGGCTGAAGGCGCTCCTGCTGATGGAAAGCTGGTTTCATGCACTCAGTGACACAAAGTGTGTTTTCCTACTCTGATCAAGTGCATATCCCAGTACTATGTTGAAAACTCGTTTCAGACGTGCTTTTACAGTTAAAATGACCAATATGAAGAAAATGTGTTAAAAGCTCGAAAACATGAAAATCCATGCTTAGAAAGTTGTTTCATGTCACATATGCTCGATTGCACTCATTTCACTCAAAATCAATGTTCCTTGTCAAACGGTTGCTTTCTGCTGTGAAAAGGCGATAGAAACAGGCTGAAGGCGCTCCTGCTGAAGGAAAGCTGGTTTCATGCACTCAGTGACACAAAGTGTGTTTTCCTACTCTGATCAAGTGCATATCCCAGTACTATGTTGAAAACTCGTTTCAGACGTTCTTTTACAGTTAAAATGACCAATATGAAGAAAATGTGTTAAAAGCTCGAAAACATGAAAATCCATGCTTAGAAAGTTGTTTCATGTCACATATGCTCGATTGCACTCATTTCACTCAAAATCAATGTTCCTTGTCAAACGGTTGCTTTCTGCCCTGAAAAGGCGATAGAAACAGGCTGAAGGCGCTCCTGCTGATGGAAAGCTGGTTTCATGCACTCAGTGACACAAAGTGTGTATTCCCACTTTGAACAAGTGCATATCCCAGTACTATGTTGAAAACTCGTTTCAGACGTGCTTTTACAGTTAAAATGACCAATATGAAGAAAATGTGTTAAAAGCTCGAAAACATGAAAATCCATGCTTAGAAAGTTGTTTCATGTCACATATGCTCGATTGCACTCATTTCACTCAAAATCAATGTTCCTTGTCAAACGGTTGCTTTCTGCCCTGAAAAGGCGATAGAAACAAGCTGAAGGCGCTCCTGCTGAAGGAAAGCTGGTTTCATGCACTCAGTGACACAAAGTGTGTTTTCCTACTTTGAACAAGTGCATATCCCAGTACTATGTTGAAAACTCGTTTCAGACGTGCTTTTACAGTTCAAATGACCAATATGAAGAAAATGTGTTAAAAGCTCGAAAACATGAAAATCCATGCTTAGAAAGTTGTTTCATGTCACATATGCTCGATTGCACTCATTTCACTCAAAATCAATGTTCCTTGTCAAACGGTTGCTTTCTGCCCTGAAAAGGCGATAGAAACAGGCTGAAGGCGCTCCTGCTGAAGGAAAGCTGGTTTCATGCACTCAGTGACACAAAGTGTGTTTTCCTACTCTGATCAAGTGCATATCCCAGTACTATGTTGAAAACTCGTTTCAGACGTGCTTTTACAGTTAAAATGACCAATATGAAGAAAATGTGTTAAAAGCTCGAAAACATGAAAATCTATGCTTAGAAAGTTGTTTCATGTCACATATGCTCGAATGCACTCATTTCACTCAAAATCAATGTTCCTTGTCAAACGGTTGCTTTCTGCCCTGAAAAGGCGATAGAAACAGGCTGAAGGCGCTCCTGCTGAAGGAAAGCTGGTTTCATGCACTCAGTGACACAAAGTGTGTTTTCCTACTCTGATCAAGTGCATATCCCAGTACTATGTTGAAAACTCGTTTCAGACGTGCTTTTACAGTTAAAATGACCAATATGAAGAAAATGTGTTAAAAGCTCGAAAACATGAAAATCCATGCTTAGAAAGTTGTTTCATGTCACATATGCTCGATTGCACTCATTTCACTCAAAATCAATGTTCCTTGTCAAACGGTTGCTTTCTGCCCTGAAAAGGCGATAGAAACAGGCTGAAGGCGCTCCTGCTGATGGAAAGCTGGTTTCATGCACTCAGTGACACAAAGTGTGTTTTCCTACTCTGATCAAGTGCATATCCCAGTACTATGTTGAAAACTCGTTTCAGACGTGCTTTTACAGTTAAAATGACCAATATGAAGAAAATGTGTTAAAAGCTCGAAAACATGAAAATCCATGCTTAGAAAGTTGTTTCATGTCACATATGCTCGATTGCACTCATTTCACTCAAAATCAATGTTCCTTGTCAAACGGTTGCTTTCTGCCCTGAAAAGGCGATAGAAACAGGCTGAAGGCGCTCCTGCTGAAGGAAAGCTGGTTTCATGCACTCAGTGACACAAAGTGTGTTTTCCTACTCTGATCAAGTGCATATCCCAGTACTATGTTGAAAACTCGTTTCAGACGTGCTTTTACAGTTAAAATGACCAATATGAAGAAAATGTGTTAAAAGCTCGAAAACATGAAAATCCATGCTTAGAAAGTTGTTTCATGTCACATATGCTCGATTGCACTCATTTCACTCAAAATCAATGTTCCTTGTCAAAAGGTTGCTTTCTGCCCTGAAAAGGCGATAGAAACAGGCTGAAGGCGCTCCTGCTGATGGAAAGCTGGTTTCATGCACTCAGTGACACAAAGTGTGTATTCCCACTTTGAACAAGTGCATATCCCAGTACTATGTTGAAAACTCGTTTCAGACGTGCTTTTACAGTTAAAATGACCAATATGAAGAAAATGTGTTAAAAGCTCGAAAACATGAAAATCCATGCTTAGAAAGTTGTTTCATGTCACATATGCTCGATTGCACTCATTTCACTCAAAATCAATGTTCCTTGTCAAACGGTTGCTTTCTGCCCTGAAAAGGCGATAGAAACAAGCTGAAGGCGCTCCTGCTGAAGGAAAGCTGGTTTCATGTACTCAGTGACACAAAGTGTGTTTTCCTACTTTGAACAAGTGCATATCCCAGTACTATGTTGAAAACTCGGTTCAGACGTGCTTTTACAGTTCAAATGACCAATATGAAGAAAATGTGTTAAAAGCTCGAAAACATGAAAATCCATGCTTAGAAAGTTGTTTCATGTCACATATGCTCGATTGCACTCATTTCACTCAAAATCAATGTTCCTTGTCAAAAGGTTGCTTTCTGCCCTGAAAAGGCGATAGAAACAGGCTGAAGGCGCTCCTGCTGAAGGAAAGCTGGTTTCATGCACTCAGTGACACAAAGTGTGTTTTCCTACTCTGATTAATTGCATATCCCAGTACTATGTTGAAAACTCGTTTCAGACGTGCTTTTACAGTTAAAATGACCAATATGAAGAAAATGTGTTAAAAGCTCGAAAACATGAAAATCTATGCTTAGAAAGTTGTTTCATGTCACATATGCTCGAATGCACTCATTTCACTCAAAATCAATGTTCCTTGTCAAACGGTTGCTTTCTGCCCTGAAAAGGCGATAGAAACAGGCTGAAGGCGCTCCTGCTGAAGGAAAGCTGGTTTCATGCACTCAGTGACACAAAGTGTGTTTTCCTACTCTGATCAAGTGCATATCCCAGTACTATGTTGAAAACTCGTTTCAGACGTGCTTTTACAGTTAAAATGACCAATATGAAGAAAATGTGTTAAAAGCTCGAAAACATGAAAATCCATGCTTAGAAAGTTGTTTCATGTCACATATGCTCGATTGCACTCATTTCACTCAAAATCAATGTTCCTTGTCAAACGGTTGCTTTCTGCCCTGAAAAGGCGATAGAAACAGGCTGAAGGCGCTCCTGCTGATGGAAAGCTGGTTTCATGCACTCAGTGACACAAAGTGTGTTTTCCTACTTTGAACAAGTGCATATCCCAGTACTATGTTGAAAACTCGTTGCAGACGTGCTTTTACAGTTAAAATGACCAATATGAAGAAAATGTGTTTAAAAGCTCGAAAACATGAAAATCTATGCTTAGAAAGTTGTTTCATGTCACATATGCTCGAATGCACTCATTTCACTCAAAATCAATGTTCCTTGTCAAACGGTTGCTTTTTTTGCCCTGAAAAGGCGATAGAAACAGGCTGAAGGCGCTCCTGCTGAAGGAAAGCTGGTTTCATGCACTCAGTGACACAAAGTGTGTTTTCCAACTCTGATCAAGTGCATATCCCAGTACCATGTTGAAAACTCGTTTCAGACGTGCTTTTACAGTTAAAATGACCAATATGAAGAAAATGTGTTAAAAGCTCGAAAACATGAAAATCCATGCTTAGAAAGTTGTTTCATGTCACATATGCTCGATTGCACTCATTTCACTCAAAATCAATGTTCCTTGTCAAACGGTTGCTTTCTGCCCTGAAAAGGCGATAGAAACAGGCTGAAGGCGCTCCTGCTGAAGGAAAGCTGGTTTCATGCACTCAGTGACACAAAGTGTGTTTTCCTACTCTGATCAAGTGCATATCCCAGTACTATGTTAAAAACTCGTTTCAGACGTGCTTTTACAGTTAAAATGACCAATATGAAGAAAATGTGTTAAAAGCTCGAAAACATGAAAATCCATGCTTAGAAAGTTGTTTCATGTCACATATGCTCGATTGCACTCATTTCACTCAAAATCAATGTTCCTTGTCAAACGGTTGCTTTCTGCCCTGAAAAGGCGATAGAAACAGGCTGAAGGCGCTCCTGCTGATGGAAAGCTGGTTTCATGCACTCAGTGACACAAAGTGTGTATTCCCACTTTGAACAAGTGCATATCCCAGTACTATGTTGAAAACTCGTTTCAGACGTGCTTTTACAGTTAAAATGACCAATATGAAGAAAATGTGTTAAAAGCTCGAAAACATGAAAATCCATGCTTAGAAAGTTGTTTCATGTCACATATGCTCGATTGCACTCATTTCACTCAAAATCAATGTTCCTTGTCAAACGGTTGCTTTCTGCCCTGAAAAGGCGATAGAAACAAGCTGAAGGCGCTCCTGCTGAAGGAAAGCTGGTTTCATGCACTCAGTGACACAAAGTGTGTTTTCCTACTTTGAACAAGTGCATATCCCAGTACTATGTTGAAAACTCGTTTCAGACGTGCTTTTACAGTTCAAATGACCAATATGAAGAAAATGTGTTAAAAGCTCGAAAACATGAAAATCCATGCTTAGAAAGTTGTTTCATGTCACATATGCTCGATTGCACTCATTTCACTCAAAATCAATGTTCCTTGTCAAAAGGTTGCTTTCTGCCCTGAAAAGGCGATAGAAACAGGATGAAGGCGCTCCTGCTGAAGGAAAGCTGGTTTCATGCACTCAGTGACACAAAGTGTGTTTTCCTACTCTGATTAATTGCATATCCCAGTACTATGTTGAAAACTCGTTTCAGACGTGCTTTTACAGTTCAAATGACCAATATGAAGAAAATGTGTTAAAAGCTCGAAAACATGAAAATCTATGCTTAGAAAGTTGTTTCATGTCACATATGCTCGAATGCACTCATTTCACTCAAAATCAATGTTCCTTGTCAAACGGTTGCTTTCTGCCCTGAAAAGGCGATAGAAACAGGCTGAAGGCGCTCCTGCTGAAGGAAAGCTGGTTTCATGCACTCAGTGACACAAAGTGTGTTTTCCTACTCTGATCAAGTGCATATCCCAGTACTATGTTGAAAACTCGTTTCAGACGTGCTTTTACAGTTAAAATGACCAATATGAAGAAAATGTGTTAAAAGCTCGAAAACATGAAAATCCATGCTTAGAAAGTTGTTTCATGTCACATATGCTCGATTGCACTCATTTCACTCAAAATCAATGTTCCTTGTCAAACGGTTGCTTTCTGCCCTGAAAAGGCGATAGAAACAGGCTGAAGGCGCTCCTGCTGATGGAAAGCTGGTTTCATGCACTCAGTGACACAAAGTGTGTATTCCCACTTTGAACAAGTGCATATCCCAGTACTATGTTGAAAACTCGTTTCAGACGTGCTTTTACAGTTAAAATGACCAATATGAAGAAAATGTGTTAAAAGCTCGAAAACATGAAAATCCATGCTTAGAAAGTTGTTTCATGTCACATATGCTCGATTGCACTCATTTCACTCAAAATCAATGTTCCTTGTCAAACGGTTGCTTTCTGCTCTGAAAAGGCGATAGAAACAGGCTGAAGGCGCTCCTGCTGAAGGAAAGCTGGTTTCATGCACTCAGTGACACAAAGTGTGTTTTCCTACTCTGATCAAGTGCATATCCCAGTACTATGTTGAAAACTTGTTTCAGACGTTCTTTTACAGTTAAAATGACCAATATGAAGAAAATGTGTTAAAAGCTCGAAAACATGAAAATCCATGCTTAGAAAGTTGTTTCATGTCACATATGCTCGATTGCACTCATTTCACTCAAAATCAATGTTCCTTGTCAAACGGTTGCTTTCTGCCCTGAAAAGGCGATAGAAACAGGCTGAAGGCGCTCCTGCTGATGGAAAGCTGGTTTCATGCACTCAGTGACACAAAGTGTGTATTCCCACTTTGAACAAGTGCATATCCCAGTACTATGTTGAAAACTCGTTTCAGACGTGCTTTTACAGTTAAAATGACCAATATGAAGAAAATGTGTTAAAAGCTCGAAAACATGAAAATCCATGCTTAGAAAGTTGTTTCATGTCACATATGCTCGATTGCACTCATTTCACTCAAAATCAATGTTCCTTGTCAAACGGTTGCTTTCTGCCCTGAAAAGGCGATAGAAACAAGCTGAAGGCGCTCCTGCTGAAGGAAAGCTGGTTTCATGTACTCAGTGACACAAAGTGTGTTTTCCTACTTTGAACAAGTGCATATCCCAGTACTATGTTGAAAACTCGTTTCAGACGTGCTTTTACAGTTAAAATGACCAATATGAAGAAAATGTGTTAAAAGCTCGAAAACATGAAAATCCATGCTTAGAAAGTTGTTTCATGTCACATATGCTCGATTGCACTCATTTCACTCAAAATCAATGTTCCTTGTCAAAAGGTTGCTTTCTGCCCTGAAAAGGCGATAGAAACAGGCTGAAGGCGCTCCTGCTGAAGGAAAGCTGGTTTCATGCACTCAGTGACACAAAGTGTGTTTTCCTACTCTGATTAATTGCATATCCCAGTACTATGTTGAAAACTCGTTTCAGACGTGCTTTTACAGTTCAAATGACCAATATGAAGAAAATGTGTTAAAAGCTCGAAAACATGAAAATCTATGCTTAGAAAGTTGTTTCATGTCACATATGCTCGAATGCACTCATTTCACTCAAAATCAATGTTCCTTGTCAAACGGTTGCTTTCTGCCCTGAAAAGGCGATAGAAACAGGCTGAAGGCGCTCCTGCTGAAGGAAAGCTGGTTTCATGCACTCAGTGACACAAAGTGTGTTTTCCTACTCTGATCAAGTGCATATCCCAGTACTATGTTGAAAACTCGTTTCAGACGTGCTTTTACAGTTAAAATGACCAATATGAAGAAAATGTGTTAAAAGCTCGAAAACATGAAAATCCATGCTTAGAAAGTTGTTTCATGTCACATATGCTCGATTGCACTCATTTCACTCAAAATCAATGTTCCTTGTCAAACGGTTGCTTTCTGCCCTGAAAAGGCGATAGAAACAGGCTGAAGGCGCTCCTGCTGATGGAAAGCTGGTTTCATGCACTCAGTGACACAAAGTGTGTATTCCCACTTTGAACAAGTGCATATCCCAGTACTATGTTGAAAACTCGTTTCAGACGTGCTTTTACAGTTAAAATGACCAATATGAAGAAAATGTGTTAAAAGCTCGAAAACATGAAAATCCATGCTTAGAAAGTTGTTTCATGTCACATATGCTCGATTGCACTCATTTCACTCAAAATCAATGTTCCTTGTCAAACGGTTGCTTTCTGCCCTGAAAAGGCGATAGAAACAAGCTGAAGGCGCTCCTGCTGAAGGAAAGCTGGTTTCATGTACTCAGTGACACAAAGTGTGTTTTCCTACTTTGAACAAGTGCATATCCCAGTACTATGTTGAAAACTCGTTTCAGACGTGCTTTTACAGTTCAAATGACCAATATGAAGAAAATGTGTTAAAAGCTCCAAAACATGAAAATCCATGCTTAGAAAGTTGTTTCATGTCACATATGCTCGATTGCACTCATTTCACTCAAAATCAATGTTCCTTGTCAAAAGGTTGCTTTCTGCCCTGAAAAGGCGATAGAAACAGGCTGAAGGCGCTCCTGCTGAAGGAAAGCTGGTTTCATGCACTCAGTGACACAAAGTGTGTTTTCCTACTCTGATTAATTGCATATCCCAGTACTATGTTGAAAACTCGTTTCAGACGTGCTTTTACAGTTCAAATGACCAATATGAAGAAAATGTGTTAAAAGCTCGAAAACATGAAAATCTATGCTTAGAAAGTTGTTTCATGTCACATATGCTCGAATGCACTCATTTCACTCAAAATCAATGTTCCTTGTCAAACGGTTGCTTTCTGCCCTGAAAAGGCGATAGAAACAGGCTGAAGGCGCTCCTGCTGAAGGAAAGCTGGTTTCATGCACTCAGTGACACAAAGTGTGTTTTCCTACTCTGATCAAGTGCATATCCCAGTACTATGTTGAAAACTCGTTTCAGACGTGCTTTTACAGTTAAAATGACCAATATGAAGAAAATGTGTTAAAAGCTCGAAAACATGAAAATCCATGCTTAGAAAGTTGTTTCATGTCACATATGCTCGATTGCACTCATTTCACTCAAAATCAATGTTCCTTGTCAAACGGTTGCTTTCTGCCCTGAAAAGGCGATAGAAACAGGCTGAAGGCGCTCCTGCTGATGGAAAGCTGGTTTCATGCACTCAGTGACACAAAGTGTGTATTCCCACTTTGAACAAGTGCATATCCCAGTACTATGTTGAAAACTCGTTTCAGACGTGCTTTTACAGTTAAAATGACCAATATGAAGAAAATGTGTTAAAAGCTCGAAAACATGAAAATCCATGCTTAGAAAGTTGTTTCATGTCACATATGCTCGATTGCACTCATTTCACTCAAAATCAATGTTCCTTGTCAAACGGTTGCTTTCTGCTCTGAAAAGGCGTTAGAAACAGGCTGAAGGCGCTCCTGCTGAAGGAAAGCTGGTTTCATGCACTCAGTGACACAAAGTGTGTTTTCCTACTCTGATCAAGTGCATATCCCAGTACTATGTTGAAAACTCGTTTCAGACGTTCTTTTACAGTTAAAATGACCAATATGAAGAAAATGTGTTAAAAGCTCGAAAACATGAAAATCCATGCTTAGAAAGTTGTTTCATGTCACATATGCTCGATTGCACTCATTTCACTCAAAATCAATGTTCCTTGTCAAACGGTTGCTTTCTGCCCTGAAAAGGCGATAGAAACAGGCTGAAGGCGCTCCTGCTGATGGAAAGCTGGTTTCATGCACTCAGTGACACAAAGTGTGTATTCCCACTTTGAACAAGTGCATATCCCAGTACTATGTTGAAAACTCGTTTCAGACGTGCTTTTACAGTTAAAATGACCAATATGAAGAAAATGTGTTAAAAGCTCGAAAACATGAAAATCCATGCTTAGAAAGTTGTTTCATGTCACATATGCTCGATTGCACTCATTTCACTCAAAATCAATGTTCCTTGTCAAACGGTTGCTTTCTGCCCTGAAAAGGCGATAGAAACAAGCTGAAGGCGCTCCTGCTGAAGGAAAGCTGGTTTCATGCACTCAGTGACACAAAGTGTGTTTTCCTACTTTGAACAAGTGCATATCCCAGTACTATGTTGAAAACTCGTTTCAGACGTGCTTTTACAGTTCAAATGACCAATATGAAGAAAATGTGTTAAAAGCTCGAAAACATGAAAATCCATGCTTAGAAAGTTGTTTCATGTCACATATGCTCGATTGCACTCATTTCACTCAAAATCAATGTTCCTTGTCAAAAGGTTGCTTTCTGCCCTGAAAAGGCGATAGAAACAGGCTGAAGGCGCTCCTGCTGAAGGAAAGCTGGTTTCATGCACTCAGTGACACAAAGTGTGTTTTCCTACTCTGATCAAGTGCATATCCCAGTACTATGTTGAAAACTCGTTTCAGACGTGCTTTTACAGTTAAAATGACCAATATGAAGAAAATGTGTTAAAAGCTCGAAAACATGAAAATCTATGCTTAGAAAGTTGTTTCATGTCACATATGCTCGAATGCACTCATTTCACTCAAAATCAATGTTCCTTGTCAAACGGTTGCTTTCTGCCCTGAAAAGGCGATAGAAACAGGCTGAAGGCGCTCCTGCTGAAGGAAAGCTGGTTTCATGCACTCAGTGACACAAAGTGTGTTTTCCTACTCTGATCAAGTGCATATCCCAGTACTATGTTGAAAACTCGTTTCAGACGTTCTTTTACAGTTAAAATGACCAATATGAAGAAAATGTGTTAAAAGCTCGAAAACATGAAAATCCATGCTTAGAAAGTTGTTTCATGTCACATATGCTCGATTGCACTCATTTCACTCAAAATCAATGTTCCTTGTCAAACGGTTGCTTTCTGCCCTGAAAAGGCGATAGAAACAGGCTGAAGGCGCTCCTGCTGATGGAAAGCTGGTTTCATGCACTCAGTGACACAAAGTGTGTTTTCCTACTCTGATCAAGTGCATATCCCAGTACTATGTTGAAAACTCGTTTCAGACGTGCTTTTACAGTTAAAATGACCAATATGAAGAAAATGTGTTAAAAGCTCGAAAACATGAAAATCCATGCTTAGAAAGTTGTTTCATGTCACATATGCTCGATTGCACTCATTTCACTCAAAATCAATGTTCCTTGTCAAACGGTTGCTTTCTGCCCTGAAAAGGCGATAGAAACAGGCTGAAGGCGCTCCTGCTGAAGGAAAGCTGGTTTCATGCACTCAGTGACACAAAGTGTGTTTTCCTACTCTGATCAAGTGCATATCCCAGTACTATGTTGAAAACTCGTTTCAGACGTGCTTTTACAGTTAAAATGACCAATATGAAGAAAATGTGTTAAAAGCTCGAAAACATGAAAATCCATGCTTAGAAAGTTGTTTCATGTCACATATGCTCGATTGCACTCATTTCACTCAAAATCAATGTTCCTTGTCAAAAGGTTGCTTTCTGCCCTGAAAAGGCGATAGAAACAGGCTGAAGGCGCTCCTGCTGATGGAAAGCTGGTTTCATGCACTCAGTGACACAAAGTGTGTATTCCCACTTTGAACAAGTGCATATCCCAGTACTATGTTGAAAACTCGTTTCAGACGTGCTTTTACAGTTAAAATGACCAATATGAAGAAAATGTGTTAAAAGCTCGAAAACATGAAAATCCATGCTTAGAAAGTTGTTTCATGTCACATATGCTCGATTGCACTCATTTCACTCAAAATCAATGTTCCTTGTCAAACGGTTGCTTTCTGCCCTGAAAAGGCGATAGAAACAAGCTGAAGGCGCTCCTGCTGAAGGAAAGCTGGTTTCATGTACTCAGTGACACAAAGTGTGTTTTCCTACTTTGAACAAGTGCATATCCCAGTACTATGTTGAAAACTCGTTTCAGACGTGCTTTTACAGTTCAAATGACCAATATGAAGAAAATGTGTTAAAAGCTCGAAAACATGAAAATCCATGCTTAGAAAGTTGTTTCATGTCACATATGCTCGATTGCACTCATTTCACTCAAAATCAATGTTCCTTGTCAAAAGGTTGCTTTCTGCCCTGAAAAGGCGATAGAAACAGGCTGAAGGCGCTCCTGCTGAAGGAAAGCTGGTTTCATGCACTCAGTGACACAAAGTGTGTTTTCCTACTCTGATTAATTGCATATCCCAGTACTATGTTGAAAACTCGTTTCAGACGTGCTTTTACAGTTAAAATGACCAATATGAAGAAAATGTGTTAAAAGCTCGAAAACATGAAAATCTATGCTTAGAAAGTTGTTTCATGTCACATATGCTCGAATGCACTCATTTCACTCAAAATCAATGTTCCTTGTCAAACGGTTGCTTTCTGCCCTGAAAAGGCGATAGAAACAGGCTGAAGGCGCTCCTGCTGAAGGAAAGCTGGTTTCATGCACTCAGTGACACAAAGTGTTTTCCTACTCTGATCAAGTGCATATCCCAGTACTATGTTGAAAACTCGTTTCAGACGTGCTTTTACAGTTAAAATGACCAATATGAAGAAAATGTGTTAAAAGCTCGAAAACATGAAAATCCATGCTTAGAAAGTTGTTTCATGTCACATATGCTCGATTGCACTCATTTCACTCAAAATCAATGTTCCTTGTCAAACGGTTGCTTTCTGCCCTGAAAAGGCGATAGAAACAGGCTGAAGGCGCTCCTGCTGATGGAAAGCTGGTTTCATGCACTCAGTGACACAAAGTGTGTTTTCCTACTTTGAACAAGTGCATATCCCAGTACTATGTTGAAAACTCGTTGCAGACGTGCTTTTACAGTTAAAATGACCAATATGAAGAAAATGTGTTTAAAAGCTCGAAAACATGAAAATCTATGCTTAGAAAGTTGTTTCATGTCACATATGCTCGAATGCACTCATTTCACTCAAAATCAATGTTCCTTGTCAAACGGTTGCTTTTTTTGCCCTGAAAAGGCGATAGAAACAGGCTGAAGGCGCTCCTGCTGAAGGAAAGATGGTTTCATGCACTCAGTGACACAAAGTGTGTTTTCCTACTCTGATCAAGTGCATATCCCAGTACCATGTTGAAAACTCGTTTCAGACGTGCTTTTACAGTTAAAATGACCAATATGAAGAAAATGTGTTAAAAGCTCGAAAACATGAAAATCCATGCTTAGAAAGTTGTTTCATGTCACATATGCTCGATTGCACTCATTTCACTCAAAATCAATGTTCCTTGTCAAACGGTTGCTTTCTGCCCTGAAAAGGCGATAGAAACAGGCTGAAGGCGCTCCTGCTGAAGGAAAGCTGGTTTCATGCACTCAGTGACACAAAGTGTGTTTTCCTACTCTGATCAAGTGCATATCCCAGTACTATGTTAAAAACTCGTTTCAGACGTGCTTTTACAGTTAAAATGACCAATATGAAGAAAATGTGTTAAAAGCTCGAAAACATGAAAATCCATGCTTAGAAAGTTGTTTCATGTCACATATGCTCGATTGCACTCATTTCACTCAAAATCAATGTTCCTTGTCAAACGGTTGCTTTCTGCCCTGAAAAGGCGATAGAAACAGGCTGAAGGCGCTCCTGCTGATGGAAAGCTGGTTTCATGCACTCAGTGACACAAAGTGTGTATTCCCACTTTGAACAAGTGCATATCCCAGTACTATGTTGAAAACTCGTTTCAGACGTGCTTTTACAGTTCAAATGACCAATATGAAGAAAATGTGTTAAAAGCTCGAAAACATGAAAATCCATGCTTAGAAAGTTGTTTCATGTCACATATGCTCGATTGCACTCATTTCACTCAAAATCAATGTTCCTTGTCAAAAGGTTGCTTTCTGCCCTGAAAAGGCGATAGAAACAGGCTGAAGGCGCTCCTGCTGAAGGAAAGCTGGTTTCATGCACTCAGTGACACAAAGTGTGTTTTCCTACTCTGATCAAGTGCATATCCCAGTACTATGTTGAAAACTCGTTTCAGACGTGCTTTTACAGTTAAAATGACCAATATGAAGAAAATGTGTTAAAAGCTCGAAAACATGAAAATCTATGCTTAGAAAGTTGTTTCATGTCACATATGCTCGAATGCACTCATTTCACTCAAAATCAATGTTCCTTGTCAAACGGTTGCTTTCTGCCCTGAAAAGGCGATAGAAACAGGCTGAAGGCGCTCCTGCTGAAGGAAAGCTGGTTTCATGCACTCAGTGACACAAAGTGTGTTTTCCTACTCTGATCAAGTGCATATCCCAGTACTATGTTGAAAACTCGTTTCAGACGTGCTTTTACAGTTCAAATGACCAATATGAAGAAAATGTGTTAAAAGCTCGAAAACATGAAAATCCATGCTTAGAAAGTTGTTTCATGTCACATATGCTCGATTGCACTCATTTCACTCAAAATCAATGTTCCTTGTCAAAAGGTTGCTTTCTGCCCTGAAAAGGCGATAGAAACAGGCTGAAGGCGCTCCTGCTGAAGGAAAGCTGGTTTCATGCACTCAGTGACACAAAGTGTGTTTTCCTACTCTGATCAAGTGCATATCCCAGTACTATGTTGAAAACTCGTTTCAGACGTGCTTTTACAGTTCAAATGACCAATATGAAGAAAATGTGTTAAAAGCTCGAAAACATGAAAATCTATGCTTAGAAAGTTGTTTCATGTCACATATGCTCGAATGCACTCATTTCACTCAAAATCAATGTTCCTTGTCAAACGGTTGCTTTCTGCCCTGAAAAGGCGATAGAAACAGGCTGAAGGCGCTCCTGCTGAAGGAAAGCTGGTTTCATGCACTCAGTGACACAAAGTGTGTTTTCCTACTCTGATCAAGTGCATATCCCAGTACTATGTTGAAAACTCGTTTCAGACGTGCTTTTACAGTTCAAATGACCAATATGAAGAAAATGTGTTAAAAGCTCGAAAACATGAAAATCCATGCTTAGAAAGTTGTTTCATGTCACATATGCTCGATTGCACTCATTTCACTCAAAATCAATGTTCCTTGTCAAAAGGTTGCTTTCTGCCCTGAAAAGGCGATAGAAACAGGCTGAAGGCGCTCCTGCTGAAGGAAAGCTGGTTTCATGCACTCAGTGACACAAAGTGTGTTTTCCTACTCTGATTAATTGCATATCCCAGTACTATGTTGAAAACTCGTTTCAGACGTGCTTTTACAGTTCAAATGACCAATATGAAGAAAATGTGTTAAAAGCTCGAAAACATGAAAATCTATGCTTAGAAAGTTGTTTCATGTCACATATGCTCGAATGCACTCATTTCACTCAAAATCAATGTTCCTTGTCAAACGGTTGCTTTCTGCCCTGAAAAGCCGATAGAAACAGGCTGAAGGCGCTCCTGCTGAAGGAAAGCTGGTTTCATGCACTCAGTGACACAAAGTGTGTTTTCCTACTGTTAGAACCTGTGTCTGTCTCAGTTCAGATGCGTTGACGTAAGAGCGCTCTGGAGCAGGGAGAAAACAAACCACACGAATGAAATCAATCTGGTTTATTCAGGCACTGCTCAGTGATACACAAAAAGAGCAGGGTTTATATACATCAGAAGCTTTCGTGACAAGATAGGTAAGGGGCCCGGGGGCACAAGGTGAACTCGCCAGATAAGGAGTCGTTTTTATTATACATGAAAGAGCAGAATGTACACCCCCTAGAACAGGAGGGTCCAGGAATGTGGTTTCAGCGAAACTAGAAGGTACAGAGAAGAGCAGAAGAGTATGTTCTCGCGGCTATGCACGTTTACCAGGATGTGAACAGGTCATAAGTTCAGTACAGCTATGCACGAGAACACACATACAATCTTACAATCCCCTCTTTTATACTTTGTTTACAGAGTATAACTACAGTTTAGACTCTAATGTATTGGCAGACATAGGGGTGTAACCAGAGTGCGCAACCATCATATTGTAGATCCTATCCATACAGCAACGAAACAGAAAAGGGCCACATATGCAAACGAGAAGACCAATCACCAGTACAGGAATAATCATAGAGATGTATGGGGCCAGTCCCCCAAAGAGGACATGCAGCCACCCCCAGCCCCAAGTAGAGCTGGCCTGCTCGTCCATTTTTAAATCATGGGCTACTTGTCGCATTTTTTCTAGCTGACGTGTAATGTCACCTAAACTCGGATCATCATTAGCGGGGACGAAAGTGCAGCATGAATCTTCTACCATAGCACAGACACCACCCTCCTTGGCGAGGAAAATGTCCAGGGCCATGCGATTTTGAGTAGTCATTAAGCGCAATGCTGTTAACTCGACACGGATGCCTTCTATGGCGGCGTTAGTGGCGTTAACGAAGGTAGCCAGACGATAGTGAGTCACTTCCAGTTGATTCCAGACCTGGGTTAGACCGTATTGGGGAACTAATGATTGCCAGAATTTATTCCATTTGCTTTCTAATTGATGTTCGGGCGGCGGGAAGGAATCGTCGCTTACAGAACGCCTGGTGCGCGGACGTCCCGGAGACTTACCTGATGGCAAGACAATCATGATTTTGCTTTTAAATTGTGTTAGACCACAACGTCCGTTCCACAATGCTGTCGGGAGAGCAGTCCTAATGAAAAGTTCGTATTTCCCTGTCGTTCTACACACACTGGGAACACAAATTTTGGTGGTACCTGAGCCGAGAACCCTTGAGGTCGAAACATTTCTGGAATCCAAAACTTCCGCATCGTTCGTATAGATTTTAAGCAATCAGTTAGGTTATTCGACGTGTTCTTGTGACAATTGTGCAAGCCTTTTACCTGCGAGTGGTTAGAGAATTCGGAATGAGTGTGTGTTTGATTAACTGTATACCCTCCCAGACACACCAAAGTTAAACATGAGCGAGCTAACTGTTGTAAGGCGCCAAACGAGCCGTTCTGCGACCTAGGAGCGAGAGACACAGATGCTGAGCTCATAGGCATTAAATGACAGACATAACATGATTCATTAGTATGTTGTTTAGCAGTCCAGTTGGCAAATTGCCAAAAAACGTTGTCCTCGTGGCTGGCTTGAGCGGGATTCCCTGCTCCAAGCACTAAGACCAATACCAGAAGGAAAGTCATACTGGTCACTGACTTTGTTCTTTCTGTGTCCACAGGATGTAGATAGTTGAAGGTAGCCCAGGCTCACGTGTCTTTCAGATTCTTTAGCCCAGAAGTCTGCAGGACTCACCGACCATCCCCTCTTTGTAGATCAGCCGAAACCGGATTATTCCAGATGCTGGGGAGAGGATCCCTGAAAAGGCCGTCAGCTGTTGTCACAACAACCTTCTGTAACACAAAAACCTGTTAGACATCATCATCATAGATTCAATTTACTATTGGAGCCTTCTTGATTCGGCTGGCGTGGATCCACTGTGGAAAAAGGTCAGTTAGTACAGCCGTTCGAGTTACAGCGAGCACATCCGTGGGTTCACTGTAGGGCGGTTCCTCCAAAGGAGCGCCTAATTTCGCAAATTTCTTTACCAACACTTTATCCCCTACCTCAAAGGGGTGAGTGGGTGCCTCAGGAATGGGAGGCTTTTTGGAATTTAGTCTCGTCCAGTACTCATCCAACACCCGCATGAGACCCACGGCGTACTCACTGAGATGTACATCAAGATCACTCGTTCCTATAGCCTGCATACCTCTGCGCCAGGGTGTAGGAAAAGGCCGGCCCATCACGAGCTCGTACGGAGACAGGTTGTCGAGGGCCACTTGAGCGGTCATTCGCATGTCAGCGAGAACTAAAGGCAAAACTTGTACCCAATTTTTAGTACCAGCTTCTTGCATGGCTTTACGCAGCTTACCCTTGATTGTTCTGTTTGCGCGCTCCACAATGCCGGAGGACTGCGGATGGTACGGGATGTGGAAACGCCAATGGATCTTTAAGTCTTTACACAGTTCTTGTGTCACCTTAGAGGTGAACGGCGTACCTTTGTCAGAGTCTATCCCTACCGGGAGACCATAACGCGGAATGATTTCTTGCGTCAATTTGTTTACCGCCGTGCGAGCGTCTTCTTTCCCGCAAGGGAAAGCCTCCACCCATCGTGAAAATTTGTCGACCATGACCAAGAGATACTTAAAGGGGCCCTGTTTTGGCATGTGAGTAAAGTCAATCTGCCATTCCTGGAACGGCGTGTCAGGTATGGGAAGGTGCTGATGTACCGCGCCTGGTTTAGATGGATTATTCTGGGCGCACGTTAAACATCTGTCTAGAATGTGATGTACATCGGTGTGTATTTTGTCGATGCAAAATATTTTGGATAAATCCTCCACTACCCCCCTTCGTCCGCGTTGAGTGGGACCATGAAACTCGCGGACGAGAAATGGAGTGCAATGTCTAGGCAAACAAAGGCGGCCCTGAGCATCGATCCGAACGCCGTCAGACGGCTGCGCGCCGCATGAGTCCCAGAAATGGTTGTCTGAGGCCGAAGCGGAGGCCTGGAGGGAGATCAAGTCAATGTCCGGAAGAACGGCACTAATCATACGGCTGGATGAGACCAGGGAGAGAGTAAGCGAAGGCGGAAAAACACCGGAGGCAGCCGCGGCTTTGGCAATGCGATCGGCGAGAGAGTTTCCCCTGATCTCAAAAGAGTCCCCAATACAATGAGCACGAGTCTTAACAATGGCTAAAGAGCGCGGGAGAAGACACGCTGTAATAAGATCAGTAACAAGCGAAGAATGAGAAATGGGCTTACCGTCTGCAGTGGTGAACCCACGCGAAGCCCAAATCCGACCAAAGTCGTGAGCAACGCCGAAAGCGTAACGTGAGTCAGTGTAGATAGTGACGTCTGTGTCCTGAGCAATAACACATGCACGGGTTAGAGCGTATAGTTCGGCAGCCTGAGCCGAGGAGAAAGGAAGAGAAAAAGCTTCAACAGTTTCATCAGGAAGGCGGCACACAGAATAACCACACACGAAAACGCCGTCAGAGGGGCGTGAGCACGAGCCGTCCACAAACAGCGAATCACCTGAAAGTAACGGGGTGGAGCGTAAGTCGGGGCGGATACTTGTCTCGAAAAGAATGCTAGAAATGCAGTCGTGTGTTTCAGAAGGAAGAAAATCATCCTGTGAATTGAGGAGGCGCTGAAGCGCGTGCGCGAGAGAATCAAAGGAGGAGGAGGGCTTAACAGTAAGGTTTTCGGTGGCCAAAAGAATAGACTCGTATCCAGAGCGACGCTGCGCAGATAAATGCTGGGTACTGAGGTTCTTTAAAACGTGCACTACATCATGTGAGGTGTGGAGAACGAGCGGGTGAGACAAAACCAGCCGTTCAGCGTCCGTGACCATGACAGCACATGCAGCCACCGCCCTGAGGCAAGCAGGGAGACCCTGTGCCACAGAATCAAGAGTTTTAGAGAGGAACGCACAAGGCCGCATACCCCCCCCGTGCTCCTGCGCCAAAACCCCAGACGCAGTTCCCTGCTGGTTGCACACATATAAATGAAACGGCAAACGGTAATTCGGAAGTCCGAGAGCAGGGGCCGAGCATAAAGCCTGTTTCAAGGCCCTGAAGGCCGTCAGCATCTCATCAGACCACACCAGGGGCTGAGTCAAAGGGTCCGAGTGCAGAATTGCAGAGCGCAGACACTTGTCATAGGTGGAACAGTCAGGAATCCACTGGCGGCAGTAATTGATAAGTCCCAGAAAAGCCATGAGGGCGTGTTTGGTGGCAGGCACCTGAGTGTCTAGGATGACCTGCACACGCTCGGGGCTGAGCCTGCGGGAGCCCTGGGAGAGATCGTGACCCAGATATCGAACAGTGGGGAGGCAGAACTGAAGCTTAGTTCGTGAGACCTTGAAACCTTCTTGCGCCAGAAGAGAGAGGAGAGTGAGTGTGGCTTTAGCGCAAAGGTCCTCGTCCTCCGCCGTTACCAGAAGATCATCCGCGTATTGGAGCACGGAGGAGCCCGAGGGGAGGCACAAATCGGCCAAGGCGTCCCTAACCACGGCTGTGAAGACCGCAGGAGAATCAACATACCCTTGAGGTAACCTGGTCCAGGTGTACTGCTTACCCCTATGTGTAAAAGCAAACAGGGGCTGTGTCTCACAGCCCACAGGGACGCTGAAAAAGGCAGAACAGAGGTCAATCACAGAGAAAAACGCATGTTCACACGGAATCGAGGCCATAAGAGAGGGAACGTCTGGAACTAATGGGGCGACTGGGATAATTAACTCATTAATCTTACGCAAGTCCTGGGTGAAACGCCACGTGCCGTTGGGCTTCTGCACCGGGTTCACTGGGGTGTTATAAGGGCTGACACAGGGAACAACCACACCTTGCTCTAGGAGAGAACACAGAACATCATCAATGCCAGACAGTTTAGCTGGGGAAAGGGGGTACTGTTTTACATATACTGGCGAAGAGTGTTTAATGACCGCCTCGTAAGGGGTACAGTTAACAAAGCCCACCTCGTCCTTATGTTCCGCCCAAAGAGAAGCTGGAAGGTCAGAAAGAGAGGGTGTGAGGTGGGTAACGGCACAAGCAGCATTGAGAAGGTTATGGGGAAGAGAAAGGGAGGTGAGGGCAAGAGCAGCCGACGAAGTGTCGTCTGGTATGTCAACAACCATGTGTGAGCCACTAAAAGAAATAGAGAGCCCTAGGAGGCTCATGAGGTCCCGTCCAAGCAGGTTAAAAGGGCAATCAGGCATGCAAACAAAGGAGTGAGAAAACTTCAGTAAAGGATCAAGGGCACAAGTAACAGAAAGGGGGGGCGTGCAACTGGAATGGAAAGGAACCCCTTCTATTCCCACAGAGCTTACAGACCGTGTAGATAAAGGACCCGCATATTCCCTCCCCACTGAGGACATGGTAGCCCCGGTGTCGAGTAAAAAAGGATATTCAGTCCCTGCCAGGCATAAAACAATAGTGGGAAGATCTTCGTTAAGAGGGGAGCTGAATAAAAGATTTAACATAGCAACGGTCGGGGTTTCATCGCTCTGAGGGCAGCCCTATGGGCGGGCAGGATCTCTCTGCCCTGTGGGGCTTGAACCGGCGCGCATGACGGGTTTCTCGCGTTCCTGCTCATCTCGCTGTTTCGCATGACATTCTCTTATCCAGTGCCCCTCTTTTCCACAATAGTGGCACTTTCCATTTCTCCTCCCTCCCCCGCCGCGTGGTCCCGTTCGGCGACCCCTCTCCTGTCGTCCCTCCGCTCGTCCGCCCGGCACGACGGATAAACATGCTTTATTCGTTTTACAGTCTAAAAGACCATCGCTCTCCAACGTGCGCACCCGCTCCCCGGCCTGACGGAGGACCAGATTATTCCGGTCACTCCAGTGATGTTTTAATACGCTCTGTATTTCGGGGCGACAATTAGACAGAAAGGTGGACAAGAACATTGGGTTCGGGTTTGCCAAATCAAGTTCAAGACCTCCCAAATGTTGCCAAACTTCCCCAAAGCGCTTCCAGAAAGCCGACGTCAGCTCAGAACGCTCCTGTTTGCAATTAGTGACCTGTGACAGGTCTCTATTTGCTTGTTTTAAGGCGAGCAGGTATCGCGTCAACTGCTCGCGAAGCTGCTGCAGCGCGTCCGGCGTGTCTTTCCAAAAGAAGGTAGACACGGTGCGCTGGCGAGGGCGACCGTTTTCCCCTACCGGAGGCAATTCCTCCTTAACATTAACAGCAATATCGTTGACGGGGCGGAGGACCTGTACGTTTTCTAACAGGGCCGTCTCATCGTATGCGCCTCCTAATTTATTCTGCAGAATAAACCGGTAGTCGGCTCCCGTTAGCTGACAGTTACGAGAAACATTAATTAACTGATCAACGAAGAGCAGAGGCTTGTCGGGTGACGGAAGAAGTGAGATGATGTCCTTAAGAGCCGACGGGGACGGAGGAGTTATATCAATACCACTGCGCTTTGCAACCCATACACAAGCAGCGTTTTGTGGCGGATAAGGACGCGAGCCGGCGTCTGGACCCACACCATCGGGATTATCCCAATCATCATCATCAGTGTCATCATCGGTGTCGTCACTGCTTTCTTCGTCTTTGCCGGTCTTGGCTGATGCAGGCGCACCTTTTATCCCTCCAGGGCGCTGCCCTCTGTCAACCGTGGGGGGGGGGCACGCAGACACAGCAGCCAGGGACGGATAAATTTTAGGAATCGTTTTTACAGATGACGACGATTTACCAGTAGCTTTTCCGGTCTTACTGTAAGGCGGAGGTTTACTGTCTAACGAGGCTGGAGGAGCAGAAGGAGATTTAGATTTTCCCAACGCCGCCTCCACCGTTTCTGTAGTAACGGGCGCAGATCGAGGCTTCGGGATGGACTTCAAGACTGAACGGGGAGTATAGGCCTGTTTAAAATTATCCCATACCTTTTTCATGTCATACCACTTAGCGTAACCCTCCCGCATATACGGGCGATCCCAACCGGGGTCCCCTAATCCCTCATAAATCATGCGATAGGCTGATGCAAGATAACCAGGATCGAATGTACCTTGACGAGGATAGGAAGGAATTTGAGGGTTGGCCTCAGTCCAACCTGCCAAATTATCGAGCCAGGGAGAAACATAATAAGCAAAACCGCACCTAGTCATCCATTCGGCCGGGGTTTCCCCTGGCGCAGGCTTAGGGAACGAGCTTCCCATCGTACAATGACAACAAACGGATCTGAAGAGGAACAGACAACAAATATAGTACAAATTTGTATAGCGCGCTCTTCCTGGACTCGAACCAGGGAAAACTGTCCTCCGTAGGACACTACGAAACTACTGCCAACCAGGTAGTCAATCAAACATGTCTTAACTGATTGAGAGTATCACGTCGGGGTCACCAAATTGTTAGAACCTGTGTCTGTCTCAGTTCAGATGCGTTGACGTAAGAGCGCTCTGGAGCAGGGAGAAAACAAACCACACGAATGAAATCAATCTGGTTTATTCAGGCACTGCTCAGTGATACACAAAAAGAGCAGGGTTTATATACATCAGAAGCTTTCGTGACAAGATAGGTAAGGGGCCCGGGGGCACAAGGTGAACTCGCCAGATAAGGAGTCGTTTTTATTATACATGAAAGAGCAGAATGTACACCCCCTAGAACAGGAGGGTCCAGGAATGTGGTTTCAGCGAAACTAGAAGGTACAGAGAAGAGCAGAAGAGTATGTTCTCGCGGCTATGCACGTTTACCAGGATGTGAACAGGTCATAAGTTCAGTACAGCTATGCACGAGAACACACATACAATCTTACACCTACTCTGATCAAGTGCATATCCCAGTACTATGTTGAAAACTCGTTTCAGACGTGCTTTTACAGTTAAAATGACCAATATGAAGAAAATGTGTTAAAAGCTCGAAAACATGAAAATCCATGCTTAGAAAGTTGTTTCATGTCACATATGCTCGATTGCACTCATTTCACTCAAAATCAATGTTCCTTGTCAAACGGTTGCTTTCTGCCCTGAAAAGGCGATAGAAACAGGCTGAAGGCGCTCCTGCTGATGGAAAGCTGGTTTCATGCACTCAGTGACACAAAGTGTGTTTTCCTACTTTGAACAAGTGCATATCCCAGTACTATGTTGAAAACTCGTTGCAGACGTGCTTTTACAGTTAAAATGACCAATATGAAGAAAATGTGTTTAAAAGCTCGAAAACATGAAAATCTATGCTTAGAAAGTTGTTTCATGTCACATATGCTCGAATGCACTCATTTCACTCAAAATCAATGTTCCTTGTCAAACGGTTGCTTTTTTTGCCCTGAAAAGGCGATAGAAACAGGCTGAAGGCGCTCCTGCTGAAGGAAAGCTGGTTTCATGCACTCAGTGACACAAAGTGTGTTTTCCTACTCTGATCAAGTGCATATCCCAGTACCATGTTGAAAACTCGTTTCAGACGTGCTTTTACAGTTAAAATGACCAATATGAAGAAAATGTGTTAAAAGCTCGAAAACATGAAAATCCATGCTTAGAAAGTTGTTTCATGTCACATATGCTCGATTGCACTCATTTCACTCAAAATCAATGTTCCTTGTCAAACGGTTGCTTTCTGCCCTGAAAAGGCGATAGAAACAGGCTGAAGGCGCTCCTGCTGAAGGAAAGCTGGTTTCATGCACTCAGTGACACAAAGTGTGTTTTCCTACTCTGATCAAGTGCATATCCCAGTACTATGTTAAAAACTCGTTTCAGACGTGCTTTTACAGTTCAAATGACCAATATGAAGAAAATGTGTTAAAAGCTCGAAAACATGAAAATCCATGCTTAGAAAGTTGTTTCATGTCACATATGCTCGATTGCACTCATTTCACTCAAAATCAATGTTCCTTGTCAAAAGGTTGCTTTCTGCCCTGAAAAGGCGATAGAAACAGGCTGAAGGCGCTCCTGCTGAAGGAAAGCTGGTTTCATGCACTCAGTGACACAAAGTGTGTTTTCCTACTCTGATTAATTGCATATCCCAGTACTATGTTGAAAACTCGTTTCAGACGTGCTTTTACAGTTCAAATGACCAATATGAAGAAAATGTGTTAAAAGCTCGAAAACATGAAAATCTATGCTTAGAAAGTTGTTTCATGTCACATATGCTCGAATGCACTCATTTCACTCAAAATCAATGTTCCTTGTCAAACGGTTGCTTTCTGCCCTGAAAAGGCGATAGAAACAGGCTGAAGGCGCTCCTGCTGAAGGAAAGCTGGTTTCATGCACTCAGTGACACAAAGTGTGTTTTCCTACTCTGATCAAGTGCATATCCCAGTACTATGTTGAAAACTCGTTTCAGACGTGCTTTTACAGTTAAAATGACCAATATGAAGAAAATGTGTTAAAAGCTCGAAAACATGAAAATCCATGCTTAGAAAGTTGTTTCATGTCACATATGCTCGATTGCACTCATTTCACTCAAAATCAATGTTCCTTGTCAAACGGTTGCTTTCTGCCCTGAAAAGGCGATAGAAACAGGCTGAAGGCGCTCCTGCTGATGGAAAGCTGGTTTCATGCACTCAGTGACACAAAGTGTGTATTCCCACTTTGAACAAGTGCATATCCCAGTACTATGTTGAAAACTCGTTTCAGACGTGCTTTTACAGTTAAAATGACCAATATGAAGAAAATGTGTTAAAAGCTCGAAAACATGAAAATCCATGCTTAGAAAGTTGTTTCATGTCACATATGCTCGATTGCACTCATTTCACTCAAAATCAATGTTCCTTGTCAAAAGGTTGCTTTCTGCTCTGAAAAGGCGATAGAAACAGGCTGAAGGCGCTCCTGCTGAAGGAAAGCTGGTTTCATGCACTCAGTGACACAAAGTGTGTTTTCCTACTCTGATCAAGTGCATATCCCAGTACTATGTTGAAAACTCGTTTCAGACGTTCTTTTACAGTTAAAATGACCAATATGAAGAAAATGTGTTAAAAGCTCGAAAACATGAAAATCCATGCTTAGAAAGTTGTTTCATGTCACATATGCTCGATTGCACTCATTTCACTCAAAATCAATGTTCCTTGTCAAACGGTTGCTTTCTGCCCTGAAAAGGCGATAGAAACAGGCTGAAGGCGCTCCTGCTGATGGAAAGCTGGTTTCATGCACTCAGTGACACAAAGTGTGTATTCCCAGTTTGAACAAGTGCATATCCCAGTACTATGTTGAAAACTCGTTTCAGACGTGCTTTTACAGTTAAAATGACCAATATGAAGAAAATGTGTTAAAAGCTCGAAAACATGAAAATCCATGCTTAGAAAGTTGTTTCATGTCACATATGCTCGATTGCACTCATTTCACTCAAAATCAATGTTCCTTGTCAAACGGTTGCTTTCTGCCCTGAAAAGGCGATAGAAACAGGCTGAAGGCGCTCCTGCTGATGGAAAGCTGGTTTCATGCACTCAGTGACACAAAGTGTGTATTCCCACTTTGAACAAGTGCATATCCCAGTACTATGTTGAAAACTCGTTTCAGACGTGCTTTTACAGTTAAAATGACCAATATGAAGAAAATGTGTTAAAAGCTCGAAAACATGAAAATCCATGCTTAGAAAGTTGTTTCATGTCACATATGCTCGATTGCACTCATTTCACTCAAAATCAATGTTCCTTGTCAAACGGTTGCTTTCTGCCCTGAAAAGGCGATAGAAACAAGCTGAAGGCGCTCCTGCTGAAGGAAAGCTGGTTTCATGCACTCAGTGACACAAAGTGTGTTTTCCTACTTTGAACAAGTGCATATCCCAGTACTATGTTGAAAACTCGTTTCAGACGTGCTTTTACAGTTCAAATGACCAATATGAAGAAAATGTGTTAAAAGCTCGAAAACATGAAAATCCATGCTTAGAAAGTTGTTTCATGTCACATATGCTCGATTGCACTCATTTCACTCAAAATCAATGTTCCTTGTCAAAAGGTTGCTTTCTGCCCTGAAAAGGCGATAGAAACAGGCTGAAGGCGCTCCTGCTGAAGGAAAGCTGGTTTCATGCACTCAGTGACACAAAGTGTGTTTTCCTACTCTGATTAATTGCATATCCCAGTACTATGTTGAAAACTCGTTTCAGACGTGCTTTTACAGTTCAAATGACCAATATGAAGAAAATGTGTTAAAAGCTCGAAAACATGAAAATCTATGCTTAGAAAGTTGTTTCATGTCACATATGCTCGAATGCACTCATTTCACTCAAAATCAATGTTCCTTGTCAAACGGTTGCTTTCTGCCCTGAAAAGGCGATAGAAACAGGCTGAAGGCGCTCCTGCTGAAGGAAAGCTGGTTTCATGCACTCAGTGACACAAAGTGTGTTTTCCTACTCTGATCAAGTGCATATCCCAGTACTATGTTGAAAACTCGTTTCAGACGTGCTTTTACAGTTAAAATGACCAATATGAAGAAAATGTGTTAAAAGCTCGAAAACATGAAAATCCATGCTTAGAAAGTTGTTTCATGTCACATATGCTCGATTGCACTCATTTCACTCAAAATCAATGTTCCTTGTCAAACGGTTGCTTTCTGCCCTGAAAAGGCGATAGAAACAGGCTGAAGGCGCTCCTGCTGATGGAAAGCTGGTTTCATGCACTCAGTGACACAAAGTGTGTATTCCCACTTTGAACAAGTGCATATCCCAGTACTATGTTGAAAACTCGTTTCAGACGTGCTTTTACAGTTAAAATGACCAATATGAAGAAAATGTGTTAAAAGCTCGAAAACATGAAAATCCATGCTTAGAAAGTTGTTTCATGTCACATATGCTCGATTGCACTCATTTCACTCAAAATCAATGTTCCTTGTCAAACGGTTGCTTTCTGCTCTGAAAAGGCGATAGAAACAGGCTGAAGGCGCTCCTGCTGAAGGAAAGCTGGTTTCATGCACTCAGTGACACAAAGTGTGTTTTCCTACTCTGATCAAGTGCATATCCCAGTACTATGTTGAAAACTCGTTTCAGACGTTCTTTTACAGTTAAAATGACCAATATGAAGAAAATGTGTTAAAAGCTCGAAAACATGAAAATCCATGCTTAGAAAGTTGTTTCATGTCACATATGCTCGATTGCACTCATTTCACTCAAAATCAATGTTCCTTGTCAAACGGTTGCTTTCTGCCCTGAAAAGGCGATAGAAACAGGCTGAAGGCGCTCCTGCTGATGGAAAGCTGGTTTCATGCACTCAGTGACACAAAGTGTGTATTCCCACTTTGAACAAGTGCATATCCCAGTACTATGTTGAAAACTCGTTTCAGACGTGCTTTTACAGTTAAAATGACCAATATGAAGAAAATGTGTTAAAAGCTCGAAAACATGAAAATCCATGCTTAGAAAGTTGTTTCATGTCACATATGCTCGATTGCACTCATTTCACTCAAAATCAATGTTCCTTGTCAAACGGTTGCTTTCTGCCCTGAAAAGGCGATAGAAACAAGCTGAAGGCGCTCCTGCTGAAGGAAAGCTGGTTTCATGCACTCAGTGACACAAAGTGTGTTTTCCTACTTTGAACAAGTGCATATCCCAGTACTATGTTGAAAACTCGTTTCAGACGTGCTTTTACAGTTAAAATGACCAATATGAAGAAAATGTGTTAAAAGCTCGAAAACATGAAAATCCATGCTTAGAAAGTTGTTTCATGTCACATATGCTCGATTGCACTCATTTCACTCAAAATCAATGTTCCTTGTCAAAAGGTTGCTTTCTGCCCTGAAAAGGCGATAGAAACAGGCTGAAGGCGCTCCTGCTGAAGGAAAGCTGGTTTCATGCACTCAGTGACACAAAGTGTGTTTTCCTACTCTGATCAAGTGCATATCCCAGTACTATGTTGAAAACTCGTTTCAGACGTGCTTTTACAGTTAAAATGACCAATATGAAGAAAATGTGTTAAAAGCTCGAAAACATGAAAATCTATGCTTAGAAAGTTGTTTCATGTCACATATGCTCGAATGCACTCATTTCACTCAAAATCAATGTTCCTTGTCAAACGGTTGCTTTCTGCCCTGAAAAGGCGATAGAAACAGGCTGAAGGCGCTCCTGCTGAAGGAAAGCTGGTTTCATGCACTCAGTGACACAAAGTGTGTTTTCCTACTCTGATCAAGTGCATATCCCAGTACTATGTTGAAAACTCGTTTCAGACGTTCTTTTACAGTTAAAATGACCAATATGAAGAAAATGTGTTAAAAGCTCGAAAACATGAAAATCCATGCTTAGAAAGTTGTTTCATGTCACATATGCTCGATTGCACTCATTTCACTCAAAATCAATGTTCCTTGTCAAACGGTTGCTTTCTGCCCTGAAAAGGCGATAGAAACAGGCTGAAGGCGCTCCTGCTGATGGAAAGCTGGTTTCATGCACTCAGTGACACAAAGTGTGTTTTCCTACTCTGATCAAGTGCATATCCCAGTACTATGTTGAAAACTCGTTTCAGACGTGCTTTTACAGTTAAAATGACCAATATGAAGAAAATGTGTTAAAAGCTCGAAAACATGAAAATCCATGCTTAGAAAGTTGTTTCATGTCACATATGCTCGATTGCACTCATTTCACTCAAAATCAATGTTCCTTGTCAAACGGTTGCTTTCTGCCCTGAAAAGGCGATAGAAACAGGCTGAAGGCGCTCCTGCTGAAGGAAAGCTGGTTTCATGCACTCAGTGACACAAAGTGTGTTTTCCTACTCTGATCAAGTGCATATCCCAGTACTATGTTGAAAACTCGTTTCAGACGTGCTTTTACAGTTAAAATGACCAATATGAAGAAAATGTGTTAAAAGCTCGAAAACATGAAAATCCATGCTTAGAAAGTTGTTTCATGTCACATATGCTCGATTGCACTCATTTCACTCAAAATCAATGTTCCTTGTCAAACGGTTGCTTTCTGCCCTGAAAAGGCGATAGAAACAGGCTGAAGGCGCTCCTGCTGATGGAAAGCTGGTTTCATGCACTCAGTGACACAAAGTGTGTTTTCCTACTCTGATCAAGTGCATATCCCAGTACTATGTTGAAAACTCGTTTCAGACGTGCTTTTACAGTTAAAATGACCAATATGAAGAAAATGTGTTAAAAGCTCGAAAACATGAAAATCCATGCTTAGAAAGTTGTTTCATGTCACATATGCTCGATTGCACTCATTTCACTCAAAATCAATGTTCCTTGTCAAACGGTTGCTTTCTGCCCTGAAAAGGCGATAGAAACAGGCTGAAGGCGCTCCTGCTGAAGGAAAGCTGGTTTCATGCACTCAGTGACACAAAGTGTGTTTTCCTACTCTGATCAAGTGCATATCCCAGTACTATGTTGAAAACTCGTTTCAGACGTGCTTTTACAGTTAAAATGACCAATATGAAGAAAATGTGTTAAAAGCTCGAAAACATGAAAATCCATGCTTAGAAAGTTGTTTCATGTCACATATGCTCGATTGCACTCATTTCACTCAAAATCAATGTTCCTTGTCAAAAGGTTGCTTTCTGCCCTGAAAAGGCGATAGAAACAGGCTGAAGGCGCTCCTGCTGATGGAAAGCTGGTTTCATGCACTCAGTGACACAAAGTGTGTATTCCCACTTTGAACAAGTGCATATCCCAGTACTATGTTGAAAACTCGTTTCAGACGTGCTTTTACAGTTAAAATGACCAATATGAAGAAAATGTGTTAAATGCTCGAAAACATGAAAATCCATGCTTAGAAAGTTGTTTCATGTCACATATGCTCGATTGCACTCATTTCACTCAAAATCAATGTTCCTTGTCAAACGGTTGCTTTCTGCCCTGAAAAGGCGATAGAAACAAGCTGAAGGCGCTCCTGCTGAAGGAAAGCTGGTTTCATGTACTCAGTGACACAAAGTGTGTTTTCCTACTTTGAACAAGTGCATATCCCAGTACTATGTTGAAAACTCGTTTCAGACGTGCTTTTACAGTTCAAATGACCAATATGAAGAAAATGTGTTAAAAGCTCGAAAACATGAAAATCCATGCTTAGAAAGTTGTTTCATGTCACATATGCTCGATTGCACTCATTTCACTCAAAATCAATGTTCCTTGTCAAAAGGTTGCTTTCTGCCCTGAAAAGGCAATAGAAACAGGCTGAAGGCGCTCCTGCTGAAGGAAAGCTGGTTTCATGCACTCAGTGACACAAAGTGTGTTTTCCTACTCTGATTAATTGCATATCCCAGTACTATGTTGAAAACTCGTTTCAGACGTGCTTTTACAGTTAAAATGACCAATATGAAGAAAATGTGTTAAAAGCTCGAAAACATGAAAATCTATGCTTAGAAAGTTGTTTCATGTCACATATGCTCGAATGCACTCATTTCACTCAAAATCAATGTTCCTTGTCAAACGGTTGCTTTCTGCCCTGAAAAGGCGATAGAAACAGGCTGAAGGCGCTCCTGCTGAAGGAAAGCTGGTTTCATGCACTCAGTGACACAAAGTGTTTTCCTACTCTGATCAAGTGCATATCCCAGTACTATGTTGAAAACTCGTTTCAGACGTGCTTTTACAGTTAAAATGACCAATATGAAGAAAATGTGTTAAAAGCTCGAAAACATGAAAATCCATGCTTAGAAAGTTGTTTCATGTCACATATGCTCGATTGCACTCATTTCACTCAAAATCAATGTTCCTTGTCAAACGGTTGCTTTCTGCCCTGAAAAGGCGATAGAAACAGGCTGAAGGCGCTCCTGCTGATGGAAAGCTGGTTTCATGCACTCAGTGACACAAAGTGTGTTTTCCTACTTTGAACAAGTGCATATCCCAGTACTATGTTGAAAACTCGTTGCAGACGTGCTTTTACAGTTAAAATGACCAATATGAAGAAAATGTGTTTAAAAGCTCGAAAACATGAAAATCTATGCTTAGAAAGTTGTTTCATGTCACATATGCTCGAATGCACTCATTTCACTCAAAATCAATGTTCCTTGTCAAACGGTTGCTTTTTTTGCCCTGAAAAGGCGATAGAAACAGGCTGAAGGCGCTCCTGCTGAAGGAAAGATGGTTTCATGCACTCAGTGACACAAAGTGTGTTTTCCTACTCTGATCAAGTGCATATCCCAGTACCATGTTGAAAACTCGTTTCAGACGTGCTTTTACAGTTAAAATGACCAATATGAAGAAAATGTGTTAAAAGCTCGAAAACATGAAAATCCATGCTTAGAAAGTTGTTTCATGTCACATATGCTCGATTGCACTCATTTCACTCAAAATCAATGTTCCTTGTCAAACGGTTGCTTTCTGCCCTGAAAAGGCGATAGAAACAGGCTGAAGGCGCTCCTGCTGAAGGAAAGCTGGTTTCATGCACTCAGTGACACAAAGTGTGTTTTCCTACTCTGATCAAGTGCATATCCCAGTACTATGTTAAAAACTCGTTTCAGACGTGCTTTTACAGTTAAAATGACCAATATGAAGAAAATGTGTTAAAAGCTCGAAAACATGAAAATCCATGCTTAGAAAGTTGTTTCATGTCACATATGCTCGATTGCACTCATTTCACTCAAAATCAATGTTCCTTGTCAAACGGTTGCTTTCTGCCCTGAAAAGGCGATAGAAACAGGCTGAAGGCGCTCCTGCTGATGGAAAGCTGGTTTCATGCACTCAGTGACACAAAGTGTGTATTCCCACTTTGAACAAGTGCATATCCCAGTACTATGTTGAAAACTCGTTTCAGACGTGCTTTTACAGTTCAAATGACCAATATGAAGAAAATGTGTTAAAAGCTCGAAAACATGAAAATCCATGCTTAGAAAGTTGTTTCATGTCACATATGCTCGATTGCACTCATTTCACTCAAAATCAATGTTCCTTGTCAAAAGGTTGCTTTCTGCCCTGAAAAGGCGATAGAAATAGGCTGAAGGCGCTCCTGCTGAAGGAAAGCTGGTTTCATGCACTCAGTGACACAAAGTGTGTTTTCCTACTCTGATCAAGTGCATATCCCAGTACTATGTTGAAAACTCGTTTCAGACGTGCTTTTACAGTTAAAATGACCAATATGAAGAAAATGTGTTAAAAGCTCGAAAACATGAAAATCTATGCTTAGAAAGTTGTTTCATGTCACATATGCTCGAATGCACTCATTTCACTCAAAATCAATGTTCCTTGTCAAACGGTTGCTTTCTGCCCTGAAAAGGCGATAGAAACAGGCTGAAGGCGCTCCTGCTGAAGGAAAGCTGGTTTCATGCACTCAGTGACACAAAGTGTGTTTTCCTACTCTGATCAAGTGCATATCCCAGTACTATGTTGAAAACTCGTTTCAGACGTGCTTTTACAGTTCAAATGACCAATATGAAGAAAATGTGTTAAAAGCTCGAAAACATGAAAATCCATGCTTAGAAAGTTGTTTCATGTCACATATGCTCGATTGCACTCATTTCACTCAAAATCAATGTTCCTTGTCAAAAGGTTGCTTTCTGCCCTGAAAAGGCGATAGAAACAGGCTGAAGGCGCTCCTGCTGAAGGAAAGCTGGTTTCATGCACTCAGTGACACAAAGTGTGTTTTCCTACTCTGATTAATTGCATATCCCAGTACTATGTTGAAAACTCGTTTCAGACGTGCTTTTACAGTTAAAATGACCAATATGAAGAAAATGTGTTAAAAGCTCGAAAACATGAAAATCTATGCTTAGAAAGTTGTTTCATGTCACATATGCTCGAATGCACTCATTTCACTCAAAATCAATGTTCCTTGTCAAACGGTTGCTTTCTGCCCTGAAAAGGCGATAGAAACAGGCTGAAGGCGCTCCTGCTGAAGGAAAGCTGGTTTCATGCACTCAGTGACACAAAGTGTGTTTTCCTACTCTGATCAAGTGCATATCCCAGTACTATGTTGAAAACTCGTTTCAGACGTGCTTTTACAGTTAAAATGACCAATATGAAGAAAATGTGTTAAAAGCTCGAAAACATGAAAATCCATGCTTAGAAAGTTGTTTCATGTCACATATGCTCGATTGCACTCATTTCACTCAAAATCAATGTTCCTTGTCAAACGGTTGCTTTCTGCCCTGAAAAGGCGATAGAAACAGGCTGAAGGCGCTCCTGCTGATGGAAAGCTGGTTTCATGCACTCAGTGACACAAAGTGTGTTTTCCTACTTTGAACAAGTGCATATCCCAGTACTATGTTGAAAACTCGTTGCAGACGTGCTTTTACAGTTAAAATGACCAATATGAAGAAAATGTGTTTAAAAGCTCGAAAACATGAAAATCTATGCTTAGAAAGTTGTTTCATGTCACATATGCTCGAATGCACTCATTTCACTCAAAATCAATGTTCCTTGTCAAACGGTTGCTTTTTTTGCCCTGAAAAGGCGATAGAAACAGGCTGAAGGCGCTCCTGCTGAAGGAAAGCTGGTTTCATGCACTCAGTGACACAAAGTGTGTTTTCCTACTCTGATTAATTGCATATCCCAGTACTATGTTGAAAACTCGTTTCAGACGTGCTTTTACAGTTCAAATGACCAATATGAAGAAAATGTGTTAAAAGCTCGAAAACATGAAAATCTATGCTTAGAAAGTTGTTTCATGTCACATATGCTCGAATGCACTCATTTCACTCAAAATCAATGTTCCTTGTCAAACGGTTGCTTTCTGCTCTGAAAAGGCGATAGAAACAGGCTGAAGGCGCTCCTGCTGAAGGAAAGCTGGTTTCATGCACTCAGTGACACAAAGTGTGTTTTCCTACTCTGATCAAGTGCATATCCCAGTACTATGTTGAAAACTCGTTTCAGACGTGCTTTTACAGTTAAAATGACCAATATGAAGAAAATGTGTTAAAAGCTCGAAAACATGAAAATCCATGCTTAGAAAGTTGTTTCATGTCACATATGCTCGATTGCACTCATTTCACTCAAAATCAATGTTCCTTGTCAAACGGTTGCTTTCTGCCCTGAAAAGGCGATAGAAACAGGCTGAAGGCGCTCCTGCTGATGGAAAGCTGGTTTCATGCACTCAGTGACACAAAGTGTGTATTCCCACTTTGAACAAGTGCATATCCCAGTACTATGTTGAAAACTCGTTTCAGACGTGCTTTTACAGTTAAAATGACCAATATGAAGAAAATGTGTTAAAAGCTCGAAAACATGAAAATCCATGCTTAGAAAGTTGTTTCATGTCACATATGCTCGATTGCACTCATTTCACTCAAAATCAATGTTCCTTGTCAAACGGTTGCTTTCTGCTCTGAAAAGGCGATAGAAACAGGCTGAAGGCGCTCCTGCTGAAGGAAAGCTGGTTTCATGCACTCAGTGACACAAAGTGTGTTTTCCTACTCTGATCAAGTGCATATCCCAGTACTATGTTGAAAACTCGTTTCAGACGTTCTTTTACAGTTAAAATGACCAATATGAAGAAAATGTGTTAAAAGCTCGAAAACATGAAAATCCATGCTTAGAAAGTTGTTTCATGTCACATATGCTCGATTGCACTCATTTCACTCAAAATCAATGTTCCTTGTCAAACGGTTGCTTTCTGCCCTGAAAAGGCGATAGAAACAGGCTGAAGGCGCTCCTGCTGATGGAAAGCTGGTTTCATGCACTCAGTGACACAAAGTGTGTATTCCCACTTTGAACAAGTGCATATCCCAGTACTATGTTGAAAACTCGTTTCAGACGTGCTTTTACAGTTAAAATGACCAATATGAAGAAAATGTGTTAAAAGCTCGAAAACATGAAAATCCATGCTTAGAAAGTTGTTTCATGTCACATATGCTCGATTGCACTCATTTCACTCAAAATCAATGTTCCTTGTCAAACGGTTGCTTTCTGCCCTGAAAAGGCGATAGAAACAGGCTGAAGGCGCTCCTGCTGATGGAAAGCTGGTTTCATGCACTCAGTGACACAAAGTGTGTATTCCCACTTTGAACAAGTGCATATCCCAGTACTATGTTGAAAACTCGTTTCAGACGTGCTTTTACAGTTAAAATGACCAATATGAAGAAAATGTGTTAAAAACTCGAAAACATGAAAATCCATGCTTAGAAAGTTGTTTCATGTCACATATGCTCGATTGCACTCATTTCACTCAAAATCAATGTTCCTTGTCAAACGGTTGCTTTCTGCCCTGAAAAGGCGATAGAAACAAGCTGAAGGCGCTCCTGCTGAAGGAAAGCTGGTTTCATGCACTCAGTGACACAAAGTGTGTTTTCCTACTTTGAACAAGTGCATATCCCAGTACTATGTTGAAAACTCGTTTCAGACGTGCTTTTACAGTTCAAATGACCAATATGAAGAAAATGTGTTAAAAGCTCGAAAACATGAAAATCCATGCTTAGAAAGTTGTTTCATGTCACATATGCTCGATTGCACTCATTTCACTCAAAATCAATGTTCCTTGTCAAAAGGTTGCTTTCTGCCCTGAAAAGGCGATAGAAACAGGCTGAAGGCGCTCCTGCTGAAGGAAAGCTGGTTTCATGCACTCAGTGACACAAAGTGTGTTTTCCTACTCTGATTAATTGCATATCCCAGTACTATGTTGAAAACTCGTTTCAGACGTGCTTTTACAGTTCAAATGACCAATATGAAGAAAATGTGTTAAAAGCTCGAAAACATGAAAATCTATGCTTAGAAAGTTGTTTCATGTCACATATGCTCGAATGCACTCATTTCACTCAAAATCAATGTTCCTTGTCAAACGGTTGCTTTCTGCCCTGAAAAGGCGATAGAAACAGGCTGAAGGCGCTCCTGCTGAAGGAAAGCTGGTTTCATGCACTCAGTGACACAAAGTGTGTTTTCCTACTCTGATCAAGTGCATATCCCAGTACTATGTTGAAAACTCGTTTCAGACGTGCTTTTACAGTTAAAATGACCAATATGAAGAAAATGTGTTAAAAGCTCGAAAACATGAAAATCCATGCTTAGAAAGTTGTTTCATGTCACATATGCTCGATTGCACTCATTTCACTCAAAATCAATGTTCCTTGTCAAACGGTTGCTTTCTGCCCTGAAAAGGCGATAGAAACAGGCTGAAGGCGCTCCTGCTGATGGAAAGCTGGTTTCATGCACTCAGTGACACAAAGTGTGTATTCCCACTTTGAACAAGTGCATATCCCAGTACTATGTTGAAAACTCGTTTCAGACGTGCTTTTACAGTTAAAATGACCAATATGAAGAAAATGTGTTAAAAGCTCGAAAACATGAAAATCCATGCTTAGAAAGTTGTTTCATGTCACATATGCTCGATTGCACTCATTTCACTCAAAATCAATGTTCCTTGTCAAACGGTTGCTTTCTGCTCTGAAAAGGCGATAGAAACAGGCTGAAGGCGCTCCTGCTGAAGGAAAGCTGGTTTCATGCACTCAGTGACACAAAGTGTGTTTTCCTACTCTGATCAAGTGCATATCCCAGTACTATGTTGAAAACTCGTTTCAGACGTTCTTTTACAGTTAAAATGACCAATATGAAGAAAATGTGTTAAAAGCTCGAAAACATGAAAATCCATGCTTAGAAAGTTGTTTCATGTCACATATGCTCGATTGCACTCATTTCACTCAAAATCAATGTTCCTTGTCAAACGGTTGCTTTCTGCCCTGAAAAGGCGATAGAAACAGGCTGAAGGCGCTCCTGCTGATGGAAAGCTGGTTTCATGCACTCAGTGACACAAAGTGTGTATTCCCACTTTGAACAAGTGCATATCCCAGTACTATGTTGAAAACTCGTTTCAGACGTGCTTTTACAGTTAAAATGACCAATATGAAGAAAATGTGTTAAAAGCTCGAAAACATGAAAATCCATGCTTAGAAAGTTGTTTCATGTCACATATGCTCGATTGCACTCATTTCACTCAAAATCAATGTTCCTTGTCAAACGGTTGCTTTCTGCCCTGAAAAGGCGATAGAAACAAGCTGAAGGCGCTCCTGCTGAAGGAAAGCTGGTTTCATGCACTCAGTGACACAAAGTGTGTTTTCCTACTTTGAACAAGTGCATATCCCAGTACTATGTTGAAAACTCGTTTCAGACGTGCTTTTACAGTTCAAATGACCAATATGAAGAAAATGTGTTAAAAGCTCGAAAACATGAAAATCCATGCTTAGAAAGTTGTTTCATGTCACATATGCTCGATTGCACTCATTTCACTCAAAATCAATGTTCCTTGTCAAAAGGTTGCTTTCTGCCCTGAAAAGGCGATAGAAACAGGCTGAAGGCGCTCCTGCTGAAGGAAAGCTGGTTTCATGCACTCAGTGACACAAAGTGTGTTTTCCTACTCTGATCAAGTGCATATCCCAGTACTATGTTGAAAACTCGTTTCAGACGTGCTTTTACAGTTAAAATGACCAATATGAAGAAAATGTGTTAAAAGCTCGAAAACATGAAAATCTATGCTTAGAAAGTTGTTTCATGTCACATATGCTCGAATGCACTCATTTCACTCAAAATCAATGTTCCTTGTCAAACGGTTGCTTTCTGCCCTGAAAAGGCGATAGAAACAGGCTGAAGGCGCTCCTGCTGAAGGAAAGCTGGTTTCATGCACTCAGTGACACAAAGTGTGTTTTCCTACTCTGATCAAGTGCATATCCCAGTACTATGTTGAAAACTCGTTTCAGACGTTCTTTTACAGTTAAAATGACCAATATGAAGAAAATGTGTTAAAAGCTCGAAAACATGAAAATCCATGCTTAGAAAGTTGTTTCATGTCACATATGCTCGATTGCACTCATTTCACTCAAAATCAATGTTCCTTGTCAAACGGTTGCTTTCTGCCCTGAAAAGGCGATAGAAACAGGCTGAAGGCGCTCCTGCTGATGGAAAGCTGGTTTCATGCACTCAGTGACACAAAGTGTGTTTTCCTACTCTGATCAAGTGCATATCCCAGTACTATGTTGAAAACTCGTTTCAGACGTGCTTTTACAGTTAAAATGACCAATATGAAGAAAATGTGTTAAAAGCTCGAAAACATGAAAATCCATGCTTAGAAAGTTGTTTCATGTCACATATGCTCGATTGCACTCATTTCACTCAAAATCAATGTTCCTTGTCAAAAGGTTGCTTTCTGCCCTGAAAAGGCGATAGAAACAGGCTGAAGGCGCTCCTGCTGATGGAAAGCTGGTTTCATGCACTCAGTGACACAAAGTGTGTATTCCCACTTTGAACAAGTGCATATCCCAGTACTATGTTGAAAACTCGTTTCAGACGTGCTTTTACAGTTAAAATGACCAATATGAAGAAAATGTGTTAAAAGCTCGAAAACATGAAAATCCATGCTTAGAAAGTTGTTTCATGTCACATATGCTCGATTGCACTCATTTCACTCAAAATCAATGTTCCTTGTCAAACGGTTGCTTTCTGCCCTGAAAAGGCGATAGAAACAAGCTGAAGGCGCTCCTGCTGAAGGAAAGCTGGTTTCATGTACTCAGTGACACAAAGTGTGTTTTCCTACTTTGAACAAGTGCATATCCCAGTACTATGTTGAAAACTCGTTTCAGACGTGCTTTTACAGTTCAAATGACCAATATGAAGAAAATGTGTTAAAAGCTCGAAAACATGAAAATCCATGCTTAGAAAGTTGTTTCATGTCACATATGCTCGATTGCACTCATTTCACTCAAAATCAATGTTGCTTGTCAAAAGGTTGCTTTCTGCCCTGAAAAGGCGATAGAAACAGGCTGAAGGCGCTCCTGCTGAAGGAAAGCTGGTTTCATGCACTCAGTGACACAAAGTGTGTTTTCCTACTCTGATTAATTGCATATCCCAGTACTATGTTGAAAACTCGTTTCAGACGTGCTTTTACAGTTAAAATGACCAATATGAAGAAAATGTGTTAAAAGCTCGAAAACATGAAAATCTATGCTTAGAAAGTTGTTTCATGTCACATATGCTCGAATGCACTCATTTCACTCAAAATCAATGTTCCTTGTCAAACGGTTGCTTTCTGCCCTGAAAAGGCGATAGAAACAGGCTGAAGGCGCTCCTGCTGAAGGAAAGCTGGTTTCATGCACTCAGTGACACAAAGTGTTTTCCTACTCTGATCAAGTGCATATCCCAGTACTATGTTGAAAACTCGTTTCAGACGTGCTTTTACAGTTAAAATGACCAATATGAAGAAAATGTGTTAAAAGCTCGAAAACATGAAAATCCATGCTTAGAAAGTTGTTTCATGTCACATATGCTCGATTGCACTCATTTCACTCAAAATCAATGTTCCTTGTCAAACGGTTGCTTTCTGCCCTGAAAAGGCGATAGAAACAGGCTGAAGGCGCTCCTGCTGATGGAAAGCTGGTTTCATGCACTCAGTGACACAAAGTGTGTTTTCCTACTTTGAACAAGTGCATATCCCAGTACTATGTTGAAAACTCGTTTCAGACGTTCTTTTACAGTTAAAATGACCAATATGAAGAAAATGTGTTAAAAGCTCGAAAACATGAAAATCCATGCTCAGAAAGTTGTTTCATGTCACATATGCTCGATTGCACTCATTTCACTCAAAATCAATGTTCCTTGTCAAACGGTTGCTTTCTGCCCTGAAAAGGCGATAGAAACAGGCTGAAGGCGCTCCTGCTGATGGAAAGCTGGTTTCATGCACTCAGTGACACAAAGTGTGTATTCCCACTTTGAACAAGTGCATATCCCAGTACTATGTTGAAAACTCGTTTCAGACGTGCTTTTACAGTTAAAATGACCAATATGAAGAAAATGTGTTAAAAGCTCGAAAACATGAAAATCCATGCTTAGAAAGTTGTTTCATGTCACATATGCTCGATTGCACTCATTTCACTCAAAATCAATGTTCCTTGTCAAACGGTTGCTTTCTGCCCTGAAAAGGCGATAGAAACAAGCTGAAGGCGCTCCTGCTGAAGGAAAGCTGGTTTCATGCACTCAGTGACACAAAGTGTGTTTTCCTACTTTGAACAAGTGCATATCCCAGTACTATGTTGAAAACTCGTTTCAGACGTGCTTTTACAGTTCAAATGACCAATATGAAGAAAATGTGTTAAAAGCTCGAAAACATGAAAATCCATGCTTAGAAAGTTGTTTCATGTCACATATGCTCGATTGCACTCATTTCACTCAAAATCAATGTTCCTTGTCAAAAGGTTGCTTTCTGCCCTGAAAAGGCGATAGAAACAGGCTGAAGGCGCTCCTGCTGAAGGAAAGCTGGTTTCATGCACTCAGTGACACAAAGTGTGTTTTCCTACTCTGATCAAGTGCATATCCCAGTACTATGTTGAAAACTCGTTTCAGACGTGCTTTTACAGTTAAAATGACCAATATGAAGAAAATGTGTTAAAAGCTCGAAAACATGAAAATCTATGCTTAGAAAGTTGTTTCATGTCACATATGCTCGAATGCACTCATTTCACTCAAAATCAATGTTCCTTGTCAAACGGTTGCTTTCTGCCCTGAAAAGGCGATAGAAACAGGCTGAAGGCGCTCCTGCTGAAGGAAAGCTGGTTTCATGCACTCAGTGACACAAAGTGTGTTTTCCTACTCTGATCAAGTGCATATCCCAGTACTATGTTGAAAACTCGTTTCAGACGTTCTTTTACAGTTAAAATGACCAATATGAAGAAAATGTGTTAAAAGCTCGAAAACATGAAAATCCATGCTTAGAAAGTTGTTTCATGTCACATATGCTCGATTGCACTCATTTCACTCAAAATCAATGTTCCTTGTCAAAAGGTTGCTTTCTGCCCTGAAAAGGCGATAGAAACAGGCTGAAGGCGCTCCTGCTGATGGAAAGCTGGTTTCATGCACTCAGTGACACAAAGTGTGTATTCCCACTTTGAACAAGTGCATATCCCAGTACTATGTTGAAAACTCGTTTCAGACGTGCTTTTACAGTTAAAATGACCAATATGAAGAAAATGTGTTAAAAGCTCGAAAACATGAAAATCCATGCTTAGAAAGTTGTTTCATGTCACATATGCTCGATTGCACTCATTTCACTCAAAATCAATGTTCCTTGTCAAACGGTTGCTTTCTGCCCTGAAAAGGCGATAGAAACAAGCTGAAGGCGCTCCTGCTGAAGGAAAGCTGGTTTCATGTACTCAGTGACACAAAGTGTGTTTTCCTACTTTGAACAAGTGCATATCCCAGTACTATGTTGAAAACTCGTTTCAGACGTGCTTTTACAGTTCAAATGACCAATATGAAGAAAATGTGTTAAAAGCTCGAAAACATGAAAATCCATGCTTAGAAAGTTGTTTCATGTCACATATGCTCGATTGCACTCATTTCACTCAAAATCAATGTTCCTTGTCAAACGGTTGCTTTCTGCCCTGAAAAGGCGATAGAAACAGGCTGAAGGCGCTCCTGCTGATGGAAAGCTGGTTTCATGCACTCAGTGACACAAAGTGTGTATTCCCACTTTGAACAAGTGCATATCCCAGTACTATGTTGAAAACTCGTTTCAGACGTGCTTTTACAGTTCAAATGACCAATATGAAGAAAATGTGTTAAAAGCTCGAAAACATGAAAATCCATGCTTAGAAAGTTGTTTCATGTCACATATGCTCGATTGCACTCATTTCACTCAAAATCAATGTTCCTTGTCAAAAGGTTGCTTTCTGCCCTGAAAAGGCGATAGAAACAGGCTGAAGGCGCTCCTGCTGAAGGAAAGCTGGTTTCATGCACTCAGTGACACAAAGTGTGTTTTCCTACTCTGATCAAGTGCATATCCCAGTACTATGTTGAAAACTCGTTTCAGACGTGCTTTTACAGTTAAAATGACCAATATGAAGAAAATGTGTTAAAAGCTCGAAAACATGAAAATCTATGCTTAGAAAGTTGTTTCATGTCACATATGCTCGAATGCACTCATTTCACTCAAAATCAATGTTCCTTGTCAAACGGTTGCTTTCTGCCCTGAAAAGGCGATAGAAACAGGCTGAAGGCGCTCCTGCTGAAGGAAAGCTGGTTTCATGCACTCAGTGACACAAAGTGTGTTTTCCTACTCTGATCAAGTGCATATCCCAGTACTATGTTGAAAACTCGTTTCAGACGTGCTTTTACAGTTCAAATGACCAATATGAAGAAAATGTGTTAAAAGCTCGAAAACATGAAAATCCATGCTTAGAAAGTTGTTTCATGTCACATATGCTCGATTGCACTCATTTCACTCAAAATCAATGTTCCTTGTCAAAAGGTTGCTTTCTGCCCTGAAAAGGCGATAGAAACAGGCTGAAGGCGCTCCTGCTGAAGGAAAGCTGGTTTCATGCACTCAGTGACACAAAGTGTGTTTTCCTACTCTGATTAATTGCATATCCCAGTACTATGTTGAAAACTCGTTTCAGACGTGCTTTTACAGTTAAAATGACCAATATGAAGAAAATGTGTTAAAAGCTCGAAAACATGAAAATCTATGCTTAGAAAGTTGTTTCATGTCACATATGCTCGAATGCACTCATTTCACTCAAAATCAATGTTCCTTGTCAAACGGTTGCTTTCTGCCCTGAAAAGGCGATAGAAACAGGCTGAAGGCGCTCCTGCTGAAGGAAAGCTGGTTTCATGCACTCAGTGACACAAAGTGTGTTTTCCTACTCTGATCAAGTGCATATCCCAGTACTATGTTGAAAACTCGTTTCAGACGTGCTTTTACAGTTAAAATGACCAATATGAAGAAAATGTGTTAAAAGCTCGAAAACATGAAAATCCATGCTTAGAAAGTTGTTTCATGTCACATATGCTCGATTGCACTCATTTCACTCAAAATCAATGTTCCTTGTCAAACGGTTGCTTTCTGCCCTGAAAAGGCGATAGAAACAGGCTGAAGGCGCTCCTGCTGATGGAAAGCTGGTTTCATGCACTCAGTGACACAAAGTGTGTTTTCCTACTTTGAACAAGTGCATATCCCAGTACTATGTTGAAAACTCGTTGCAGACGTGCTTTTACAGTTAAAATGACCAATATGAAGAAAATGTGTTTAAAAGCTCGAAAACATGAAAATCTATGCTTAGAAAGTTGTTTCATGTCACATATGCTCGAATGCACTCATTTCACTCAAAATCAATGTTCCTTGTCAAACGGTTGCTTTTTTTGCCCTGAAAAGGCGATAGAAACAGGCTGAAGGCGCTCCTGCTGAAGGAAAGCTGGTTTCATGCACTCAGTGACACAAAGTGTGTTTTCCTACTCTGATCAAGTGCATATCCCAGTACCATGTTGAAAACTCGTTTCAGACGTGCTTTTACAGTTAAAATGACCAATATGAAGAAAATGTGTTAAAAGCTCGAAAACATGAAAATCCATGCTTAGAAAGTTGTTTCATGTCACATATGCTCGATTGCACTCATTTCACTCAAAATCAATGTTCCTTGTCAAACGGTTGCTTTCTGCCCTGAAAAGGCGATAGAAACAGGCTGAAGGCGCTCCTGCTGAAGGAAAGCTGGTTTCATGCACTCAGTGACACAAAGTGTGTTTTCCTACTCTGATCAAGTGCATATCCCAGTACTATGTTAAAAACTCGTTTCAGACGTGCTTTTACAGTTCAAATGACCAATATGAAGAAAATGTGTTAAAAGCTCGAAAACATGAAAATCCATGCTTAGAAAGTTGTTTCATGTCACATATGCTCGATTGCACTCATTTCACTCAAAATCAATGTTCCTTGTCAAAAGGTTGCTTTCTGCCCTGAAAAGGCGATAGAAACAGGCTGAAGGCGCTCCTGCTGAAGGAAAGCTGGTTTCATGCACTCAGTGACACAAAGTGTGTTTTCCTACTCTGATTAATTGCATATCCCAGTACTATGTTGAAAACTCGTTTCAGACGTGCTTTTACAGTTCAAATGACCAATATGAAGAAAATGTGTTAAAAGCTCGAAAACATGAAAATCTATGCTTAGAAAGTTGTTTCATGTCACATATGCTCGAATGCACTCATTTCACTCAAAATCAATGTTCCTTGTCAAACGGTTGCTTTCTGCCCTGAAAAGGCGATAGAAACAGGCTGAAGGCGCTCCTGCTGAAGGAAAGCTGGTTTCATGCACTCAGTGACACAAAGTGTGTTTTCCTACTCTGATCAAGTGCATATCCCAGTACTATGTTGAAAACTCGTTTCAGACGTGCTTTTACAGTTAAAATGACCAATATGAAGAAAATGTGTTAAAAGCTCGAAAACATGAAAATCCATGCTTAGAAAGTTGTTTCATGTCACATATGCTCGATTGCACTCATTTCACTCAAAATCAATGTTCCTTGTCAAACGGTTGCTTTCTGCCCTGAAAAGGCGATAGAAACAGGCTGAAGGCGCTCCTGCTGATGGAAAGCTGGTTTCATGCACTCAGTGACACAAAGTGTGTATTCCCACTTTGAACAAGTGCATATCCCAGTACTATGTTGAAAACTCGTTTCAGACGTGCTTTTACAGTTAAAATGACCAATATGAAGAAAATGTGTTAAAAGCTCGAAAACATGAAAATCCATGCTTAGAAAGTTGTTTCATGTCACATATGCTCGATTGCACTCATTTCACTCAAAATCAATGTTCCTTGTCAAACGGTTGCTTTCTGCTCTGAAAAGGCGATAGAAACAGGCTGAAGGCGCTCCTGCTGAAGGAAAGCTGGTTTCATGCACTCAGTGACACAAAGTGTGTTTTCCTACTCTGATCAAGTGCATATCCCAGTACTATGTTGAAAACTCGTTTCAGACGTTCTTTTACAGTTAAAATGACCAATATGAAGAAAATGTGTTAAAAGCTCGAAAACATGAAAATCCATGCTTAGAAAGTTGTTTCATGTCACATATGCTCGATTGCACTCATTTCACTCAAAATCAATGTTCCTTGTCAAACGGTTGCTTTCTGCCCTGAAAAGGCGATAGAAACAGGCTGAAGGCGCTCCTGCTGATGGAAAGCTGGTTTCATGCACTCAGTGACACAAAGTGTGTATTCCCACTTTGAACAAGTGCATATCCCAGTACTATGTTGAAAACTCGTTTCAGACGTGCTTTTACAGTTAAAATGACCAATATGAAGAAAATGTGTTAAAAGCTCGAAAACATGAAAATCCATGCTTAGAAAGTTGTTTCATGTCACATATGCTCGATTGCACTCATTTCACTCAAAATCAATGTTCCTTGTCAAACGGTTGCTTTCTGCCCTGAAAAGGCGATAGAAACAAGCTGAAGGCGCTCCTGCTGAAAGAAAGCTGGTTTCATGCACTCAGTGACACAAAGTGTGTTTTCCTACTTTGAACAAGTGCATATCCCAGTACTATGTTGAAAACTCGTTTCAGACGTGCTTTTACAGTTCAAATGACCAATATGAAGAAAATGTGTTAAAAGCTCGAAAACATGAAAATCCATGCTTAGAAAGTTGTTTCATGTCACATATGCTCGATTGCACTCATTTCACTCAAAATCAATGTTCCTTGTCAAAAGGTTGCTTTCTGCCCTGAAAAGGCGATAGAAACAGGCTGAAGGCGCTCCTGCTGAAGGAAAGCTGGTTTCATGCACTCAGTGACACAAAGTGTGTTTTCCTACTCTGATCAAGTGCATATCCCAGTACTATGTTGAAAACTCGTTTCAGACGTGCTTTTACAGTTAAAATGACCAATATGAAGAAAATGTGTTAAAAGCTCGAAAACATGAAAATCCATGCTTAGAAAGTTGTTTCATGTCACATATGCTCGATTGCACTCATTTCACTCAAAATCAATGTTCCTTGTCAAAAGGTTGCTTTCTGCCCTGAAAAGGCGATAGAAACAGGCTGAAGGCGCTCCTGCTGATGGAAAGCTGGTTTCATGCACTCAGTGACAGAAAGTGTGTATTCCCACTTTGAACAAGTGCATATCCCAGTACTATGTTGAAAACTCGTTTCAGACGTGCTTTTACAGTTAAAATGACCAATATGAAGAAAATGTGTTAAAAGCTCGAAAACATGAAAATCCATGCTTAGAAAGTTGTTTCATGTCACATATGCTCGATTGCACTCATTTCACTCAAAATCAATGTTCCTTGTCAAACGGTTGCTTTCTGCCCTGAAAAGGCGATAGAAACAAGCTGAAGGCGCTCCTGCTGAAGGAAAGCTGGTTTCATGTACTCAGTGACACAAAGTGTGTTTTCCTACTTTGAACAAGTGCATATCCCAGTACTATGTTGAAAACTCGTTTCAGACGTGCTTTTACAGTTCAAATGACCAATATGAAGAAAATGTGTTAAAAGCTCGAAAACATGAAAATCCATGCTTAGAAAGTTGTTTCATGTCACATATGCTCGATTGCACTCATTTCACTCAAAATCAATGTTCCTTGTCAAAAGGTTGCTTTCTGCCCTGAAAAGGCGATAGAAACAGGCTGAAGGCGCTCCTGCTGAAGGAAAGCTGGTTTCATGCACTCAGTGACACAAAGTGTGTTTTCCTACTCTGATTAATTGCATATCCCAGTACTATGTTGAAAACTCGTTTCAGACGTGCTTTTACAGTTAAAATGACCAATATGAAGAAAATGTGTTAAAAGCTCGAAAACATGAAAATCTATGCTTAGAAAGTTGTTTCATGTCACATATGCTCGAATGCACTCATTTCACTCAAAATCAATGTTCCTTGTCAAACGGTTGCTTTCTGCCCTGAAAAGGCGATAGAAACAGGCTGAAGGCGCTCCTGCTGAAGGAAAGCTGGTTTCATGCACTCAGTGACACAAAGTGTGTTTTCCTACTCTGATCAAGTGCATATCCCAGTACTATGTTGAAAACTCGTTTCAGACGTGCTTTTACAGTTAAAATGACCAATATGAAGAAAATGTGTTAAAAGCTCGAAAACATGAAAATCCATGCTTAGAAAGTTGTTTCATGTCACATATGCTCGATTGCACTCATTTCACTCAAAATCAATGTTCCTTGTCAAACGGTTGCTTTCTGCCCTGAAAAGGCGATAGAAACAGGCTGAAGGCGCTCCTGCTGATGGAAAGCTGGTTTCATGCACTCAGTGACACAAAGTGTGTTTTCCTACTTTGAACAAGTGCATATCCCAGTACTATGTTGAAAACTCGTTGCAGACGTGCTTTTACAGTTAAAATGACCAATATGAAGAAAATGTGTTTAAAAGCTCGAAAACATGAAAATCTATGCTTAGAAAGTTGTTTCATGTCACATATGCTCGAATGCACTCATTTCACTCAAAATCAATGTTCCTTGTCAAACGGTTGCTTTTTTTGCCCTGAAAAGGCGATAGAAACAGGCTGAAGGCGCTCCTGCTGAAGGAAAGCTGGTTTCATGCACTCAGTGACACAAAGTGTGTTTTCCTACTCTGATCAAGTGCATATCCCAGTACCATGTTGAAAACTCGTTTCAGACGTGCTTTTACAGTTAAAATGACCAATATGAAGAAAATGTGTTAAAAGCTCGAAAACATGAAAATCCATGCTTAGAAAGTTGTTTCATGTCACATATGCTCGATTGCACTCATTTCACTCAAAATCAATGTTCCTTGTCAAACGGTTGCTTTCTGCCCTGAAAAGGCGATAGAAACAGGCTGAAGGCGCTCCTGCTGAAGGAAAGCTGGTTTCATGCACTCAGTGACACAAAGTGTGTTTTCCTACTCTGATCAAGTGCATATCCCAGTACTATGTTAAAAACTCGTTTCAGACGTGCTTTTACAGTTAAAATGACCAATATGAAGAAAATGTGTTAAAAGCTCGAAAACATGAAAATCCATGCTTAGAAAGTTGTTTCATGTCACATATGCTCGATTGCACTCATTTCACTCAAAATCAATGTTCCTTGTCAAACGGTTGCTTTCTGCCCTGAAAAGGCGATAGAAACAGGCTGAAGGCGCTCCTGCTGATGGAAAGCTGGTTTCATGCACTCAGTGACACAAAGTGTGTATTCCCACTTTGAACAAGTGCATATCCCAGTACTATGTTGAAAACTCGTTTCAGACGTGCTTTTACAGTTAAAATGACCAATATGAAGAAAATGTGTTAAAAGCTCGAAAACATGAAAATCCATGCTTAGAAAGTTGTTTCATGTCACATATGCTCGATTGCACTCATTTCACTCAAAATCAATGTTCCTTGTCAAACGGTTGCTTTCTGCCCTGAAAAGGCGATAGAAACAGGCTGAAGGCGCTCCTGCTGATGGAAAGCTGGTTTCATGCACTCAGTGACACAAAGTGTGTTTTCCTACTTTGAACAAGTGCATATCCCAGTACTATGTTGAAAACTCGTTGCAGACGTGCTTTTACAGTTAAAATGACCAATATGAAGAAAATGTGTTTAAAAGCTCGAAAACATGAAAATCTATGCTTAGAAAGTTGTTTCATGTCACATATGCTCGAATGCACTCATTTCACTCAAAATCAATGTTCCTTGTCAAACGGTTGCTTTTTTTGCCCTGAAAAGGCGATAGAAACAGGCTGAAGGCGCTACTGCTGAAGGAAAGCTGGTTTCATGCACTCAGTGACACAAAGTGTGTTTTCCTACTCTGATCAAGTGCATATCCCAGTACCATGTTGAAAACTCGTTTCAGACGTGCTTTTACAGTTAAAATGACCAATATGAAGAAAATGTGTTAAAAGCTCGAAAACATGAAAATCCATGCTTAGAAAGTTGTTTCATGTCACATATGCTCGATTGCACTCATTTCACTCAAAATCAATGTTCCTTGTCAAACGGTTGCTTTCTGCCCTGAAAAGGCGATAGAAACAGGCTGAAGGCGCTCCTGCTGATGGAAAGCTGGTTTCATGCACTCAGTGACACAAAGTGTGTATTCCCACTTTGAACAAGTGCATATCCCAGTACTATGTTGAAAACTCGTTTCAGACGTGCTTTTACAGTTAAAATGACCAATATGAAGAAAATGTGTTAAAAGCTCGAAAACATGAAAATCCATGCTTAGAAAGTTGTTTCATGTCACATATGCTCGATTGCACTCATTTCACTCAAAATCAATGTTCCTTGTCAAACGGTTGCTTTCTGCCCTGAAAAGGCGATAGAAACAAGCTGAAGGCGCTCCTGCTGAAGGAAAGCTGGTTTCATGCACTCAGTGACACAAAGTGTGTTTTCCTACTTTGAACAAGTGCATATCCCAGTACTATGTTGAAAACTCGTTTCAGACGTGCTTTTACAGTTCAAATGACCAATATGAAGAAAATGTGTTAAAAGCTCGAAAACATGAAAATCCATGCTTAGAAAGTTGTTTCATGTCACATATGCTCGATTGCACTCATTTCACTCAAAATCAATGTTCCTTGTCAAAAGGTTGCTTTCTGCCCTGAAAAGGCGATAGAAACAGGCTGAAGGCGCTCCTGCTGAAGGAAAGCTGGTTTCATGCACTCAGTGACACAAAGTGTGTTTTCCTACTCTGATTAATTGCATATCCCAGTACTATGTTGAAAACTCGTTTCAGACGTGCTTTTACAGTTCAAATGACCAATATGAAGAAAATGTGTTAAAAGCTCGAAAACATGAAAATCTATGCTTAGAAAGTTGTTTCATGTCACATATGCTCGAATGCACTCATTTCACTCAAAATCAATGTTCCTTGTCAAACGGTTGCTTTCTGCCCTGAAAAGGCGATAGAAACAGGCTGAAGGCGCTCCTGCTGAAGGAAAGCTGGTTTCATGCACTCAGTGACACAAAGTGTGTTTTCCTACTCTGATCAAGTGCATATCCCAGTACTATGTTGAAAACTCATTTCAGACGTGCTTTTACAGTTAAAATGACCAATATGAAGAAAATGTGTTAAAAGCTCGAAAACATGAAAATCCATGCTTAGAAAGTTGTTTCATGTCACATATGCTCGATTGCACTCATTTCACTCAAAATCAATGTTCCTTGTCAAACGGTTGCTTTCTGCCCTGAAAAGGCGATAGAAACAGGCTGAAGGCGCTCCTGCTGATGGAAAGCTGGTTTCATGCACTCAGTGACACAAAGTGTGTATTCCCACTTTGAACAAGTGCATATCCCAGTACTATGTTGAAAACTCGTTTCAGACGTGCTTTTACAGTTAAAATGACCAATATGAAGAAAATGTGTTAAAAGCTCGAAAACATGAAAATCCATGCTTAGAAAGTTGTTTCATGTCACATATGCTCGATTGCACTCATTTCACTCAAAATCAATGTTCCTTGTCAAACGGTTGCTTTCTGCTCTGAAAAGGCGATAGAAACAGGCTGAAGGCGCTCCTGCTGAAGGAAAGCTGGTTTCATGCACTCAGTGACACAAAGTGTGTTTTCCTACTCTGATCAAGTACATATCCCAGTACTATGTTGAAAACTCGTTTCAGACGTTCTTTTACAGTTAAAATGACCAATATGAAGAAAATGTGTTAAAAGCTCGAAAACATGAAAATCCATGCTTAGAAAGTTGTTTCATGTCACATATGCTCGATTGCACTCATTTCACTCAAAATCAATGTTCCTTGTCAAACGGTTGCTTTCTGCCCTGAAAAGGCGATAGAAACAGGCTGAAGGCGCTCCTGCTGATGGAAAGCTGGTTTCATGCACTCAGTGACACAAAGTGTGTATTCCCACTTTGAACAAGTGCATATCCCAGTACTATGTTGAAAACTCGTTTCAGACGTGCTTTTACAGTTAAAATGACCAATATGAAGAAAATGTGTTAAAAGCTCGAAAACATGAAAATCCATGCTTAGAAAGTTGTTTCATGTCACATATGCTCGATTGCACTCATTTCACTCAAAATCAATGTTCCTTGTCAAACGGTTGCTTTCTGCCCTGAAAAGGCGATAGAAACAAGCTGAAGGCGCTCCTGCTGAAGGAAAGCTGGTTTCATGCACTCAGTGACACAAAGTGTGTTTTCCTACTTTGAACAAGTGCATATCCCAGTACTATGTTGAAAACTCGTTTCAGACGTGCTTTTACAGTTCAAATGACCAATATGAAGAAAATGTGTTAAAAGCTCGAAAACATGAAAATCCATGCTTAGAAAGTTGTTTCATGTCACATATGCTCGATTGCACTCATTTCACTCAAAATCAATGTTCCTTGTCAAAAGGTTGCTTTCTGCCCTGAAAAGGCGATAGAAACAGGCTGAAGGCGCTCCTGCTGAAGGAAAGCTGGTTTCATGCACTCAGTGACACAAAGTGTGTTTTCCTACTCTGATCAAGTGCATATCCCAGTACTATGTTGAAAACTCGTTTCAGACGTGCTTTTACAGTTAAAATGACCAATATGAAGAAAATGTGTTAAAAGCTCGAAAACATGAAAATCCATGCTTAGAAAGTTGTTTCATGTCACATATGCTCGATTGCACTCATTTCACTCAAAATCAATGTTCCTTGTCAAAAGGTTGCTTTCTGCCCTGAAAAGGCGATAGAAACAGGCTGAAGGCGCTCCTGCTGATGGAAAGCTGGTTTCATGCACTCAGTGACACAAAGTGTGTATTCCCACTTTGAACAAGTGCATATCCCAGTACTATGTTGAAAACTCGTTTCAGACGTGCTTTTACAGTTAAAATGACCAATATGAAGAAAATGTGTTAAAAGCTCGAAAACATGAAAATCCATGCTTAGAAAGTTGTTTCATGTCACATATGCTCGATTGCACTCATTTCACTCAAAATCAATGTTCCTTGTCAAACGGTTGCTTTCTGCCCTGAAAAGGCGATAGAAACAAGCTGAAGGCGCTCCTGCTGAAGGAAAGCTGGTTTCATGTACTCAGTGACACAAAGTGTGTTTTCCTACTTTGAACAAGTGCATATCCCAGTACTATGTTGAAAACTCGTTTCAGACGTGCTTTTACAGTTCAAATGACCAATATGAAGAAAATGTGTTAAAAGCTCGAAAACATGAAAATCCATGCTTAGAAAGTTGTTTCATGTCACATATGCTCGATTGCACTCATTTCACTCAAAATCAATGTTCCTTGTCAAAAGGTTGCTTTCTGCCCTGAAAAGGCGATAGAAACAGGCTGAAGGCGCTCCTGCTGAAGGAAAGCTGGTTTCATGCACTCAGTGACACAAAGTGTGTTTTCCTACTCTGATTAATTGCATATCCCAGTACTATGTTGAAAACTCGTTTCAGACGTGCTTTTACAGTTAAAATGACCAATATGAAGAAAATGTGTTAAAAGCTCGAAAACATGAAAATCTATGCTTAGAAAGTTGTTTCATGTCACATATGCTCGAATGCACTCATTTCACTCAAAATCAATGTTCCTTGTCAAACGGTTGCTTTCTGCCCTGAAAAGGCGATAGAAACAGGCTGAAGGCGCTCCTGCTGAAGGAAAGCTGGTTTCATGCACTCAGTGACACAAAGTGTGTTTTCCTACTCTGATCAAGTGCATATCCCAGTACTATGTTGAAAACTCGTTTCAGACGTGCTTTTACAGTTAAAATGACCAATATGAAGAAAATGTGTTAAAAGCTCGAAAACATGAAAATCCATGCTTAGAAAGTTGTTTCATGTCACATATGCTCGATTGCACTCATTTCACTCAAAATCAATGTTCCTTGTCAAACGGTTGCTTTCTGCCCTGAAAAGGCGATAGAAACAGGCTGAAGGCGCTCCTGCTGATGGAAAGCTGGTTTCATGCACTCAGTGACACAAAGTGTGTTTTCCTACTTTGAACAAGTGCATATCCCAGTACTATGTTGAAAACTCGTTGCAGACGTGCTTTTACAGTTAAAATGACCAATATGAAGAAAATGTGTTTAAAAGCTCGAAAACATGAAAATCTATGCTTAGAAAGTTGTTTCATGTCACATATGCTCGAATGCACTCATTTCACTCAAAATCAATGTTCCTTGTCAAACGGTTGCTTTTTTTGCCCTGAAAAGGCGATAGAAACAGGCTGAAGGCGCTCCTGCTGAAGGAAAGCTGGTTTCATGCACTCAGTGACACAATGTGTGTTTTCCTACTCTGATCAAGTGCATATCCCAGTACCATGTTGAAAACTCGTTTCAGACGTGCTTTTACAGTTAAAATGACCAATATGAAGAAAATGTGTTAAAAGCTCGAAAACATGAAAATCCATGCTTAGAAAGTTGTTTCATGTCACATATGCTCGATTGCACTCATTTCACTCAAAATCAATGTTCCTTGTCAAACGGTTGCTTTCTGCCCTGAAAAGGCGATAGAAACAGGCTGAAGGCGCTCCTGCTGAAGGAAAGCTGGTTTCATGCACTCAGTGACACAAAGTGTGTTTTCCTACTCTGATCAAGTGCATATCCCAGTACTATGTTAAAAACTCGTTTCAGACGTGCTTTTACAGTTAAAATGACCAATATGAAGAAAATGTGTTAAAAGCTCGAAAACATGAAAATCCATGCTTAGAAAGTTGTTTCATGTCACATATGCTCGATTGCACTCATTTCACTCAAAATCAATGTTCCTTGTCAAACGGTTGCTTTCTGCCCTGAAAAGGCGATAGAAACAGGCTGAAGGCGCTCCTGCTGATGGAAAGCTGGTTTCATGCACTCAGTGACACAAAGTGTGTATTCCCACTTTGAACAAGTGCATATCCCAGTACTATGTTGAAAACTCGTTTCAGACGTGCTTTTACAGTTAAAATGACCAATATGAAGAAAATGTGTTAAAAGCTCGAAAACATGAAAATCCATGCTTAGAAAGTTGTTTCATGTCACATATGCTCGATTGCACTCATTTCACTCAAAATCAATGTTCCTTGTCAAACGGTTGCTTTCTGCCCTGAAAAGGCGATAGAAACAAGCTGAAGGCGCTCCTGCTGAAGGAAAGCTGGTTTCATGCACTCAGTGACACAAAGTGTGTTTTCCTACTTTGAACAAGTGCATATCCCAGTACTATGTTGAAAACTCGTTTCAGACGTGCTTTTACAGTTCAAATGACCAATATGAAGAAAATGTGTTAAAAGCTCGAAAACATGAAAATCCATGCTTAGAAAGTTGTTTCATGTCACATATGCTCGATTGCACTCATTTCACTCAAAATCAATGTTCCTTGTCAAAAGGTTGCTTTCTGCCCTGAAAAGGCGATAGAAACAGGCTGAAGGCGCTCCTGCTGAAGGAAAGCTGGTTTCATGCACTCAGTGACACAAAGTGTGTTTTCCTACTCTGATTAATTGCATATCCCAGTACTATGTTGAAAACTCGTTTCAGACGTGCTTTTACAGTTCAAATGACCAATATGAAGAAAATGTGTTAAAAGCTCGAAAACATGAAAATCTATGCTTAGAAAGTTGTTTCATGTCACATATGCTCGAATGCACTCATTTCACTCAAAATCAATGTTCCTTGTCAAACGGTTGCTTTCTGCCCTGAAAAGGCGATAGAAACAGGCTGAAGGCGCTCCTGCTGAAGGAAAGCTGGTTTCATGCACTCAGTGACACAAAGTGTGTTTTCCTACTCTGATCAAGTGCATATCCCAGTACTATGTTGAAAACTCGTTTCAGACGTGCTTTTACAGTTAAAATGACCAATATGAAGAAAATGTGTTAAAAGCTCGAAAACATGAAAATCCATGCTTAGAAAGTTGTTTCATGTCACATATGCTCGATTGCACTCATTTCACTCAAAATCAATGTTCCTTGTCAAACGGTTGCTTTCTGCCCTGAAAAGGCGATAGAAACAGGCTGAAGGCGCTCCTGCTGATGGAAAGCTGGTTTCATGCACTCAGTGACACAAAGTGTGTATTCCCACTTTGAACAAGTGCATATCCCAGTACTATGTTGAAAACTCGTTTCAGACGTGCTTTTACAGTTAAAATGACCAATATGAAGAAAATGTGTTAAAAGCTCGAAAACATGAAAATCCATGCTTAGAAAGTTGTTTCATGTCACATATGCTCGATTGCACTCATTTCACTCAAAATCAATGTTCCTTGTCAAACGGTTGCTTTCTGCTCTGAAAAGGCGATAGAAACAGGCTGAAGGCGCTCCTGCTGAAGGAAAGCTGGTTTCATGCACTCAGTGACACAAAGTGTGTTTTCCAACTCTGATCAAGTGCATATCCCAGTACTATGTTGAAAACTCGTTTCAGACGTTCTTTTACAGTTAAAATGACCAATATGAAGAAAATGTGTTAAAAGCTCGAAAACATGAAAATCCATGCTTAGAAAGTTGTTTCATGTCACATATGCTCGATTGCACTCATTTCACTCAAAATCAATGTTCCTTGTCAAACGGTTGCTTTCTGCCCTGAAAAGGCGATAGAAACAGGCTGAAGGCGCTCCTGCTGATGGAAAGCTGGTTTCATGCACTCAGTGACACAAAGTGTGTATTCCCACTTTGAACAAGTGCATATCCCAGTACTATGTTGAAAACTCGTTTCAGACGTGCTTTTACAGTTAAAATGACCAATATGAAGAAAATGTGTTAAAAGCTCGAAAACATGAAAATCCATGCTTAGAAAGTTGTTTCATGTCACATATGCTCGATTGCACTCATTTCACTCAAAATCAATGTTCCTTGTCAAACGGTTGCTTTCTGCCCTGAAAAGGCGATAGAAACAAGCTGAAGGCGCTCCTGCTGAAGGAAAGCTGGTTTCATGCACTCAGTGACACAAAGTGTGTTTTCCTACTTTGAACAAGTGCATATCCCAGTACTATGTTGTAAACTCGTTTCAGACGTGCTTTTACAGTTCAAATGACCAATATGAAGAAAATGTGTTAAAAGCTCGAAAACATGAAAATCCATGCTTAGAAAGTTGTTTCATGTCACATATGCTCGATTGCACTCATTTCACTCAAAATCAATGTTCCTTGTCAAAAGGTTGCTTTCTGCCCTGAAAAGGCGATAGAAACAGGCTGAAGGCGCTCCTGCTGAAGGAAAGCTGGTTTCATGCACTCAGTGACACAAAGTGTGTTTTCCTACTCTGATCAAGTGCATATCCCAGTACTATGTTGAAAACTCGTTTCAGACGTGCTTTTACAGTTAAAATGACCAATATGAAGAAAATGTGTTAAAAGCTCGAAAACATGAAAATCTATGCTTAGAAAGTTGTTTCATGTCACATATGCTCGAATGCACTCATTTCACTCAAAATCAATGTTCCTTGTCAAACGGTTGCTTTCTGCCCTGAAAAGGCGATAGAAACAGGCTGAAGGCGCTCCTGCTGAAGGAAAGCTGGTTTCATGCACTCAGTGACACAAAGTGTGTTTTCCTACTTTGAACAAGTGCATATCCCAGTACTATGTTGAAAACTCGTTTCAGACGTGCTTTTACAGTTAAAATGACCAATATGAAGAAAATGTGTTAAAAGCTCGAAAACATGAAAATCCATGCTTAGAAAGTTGTTTCATGTCACATATGCTCGATTGCACTCATTTCACTCAAAATCAATGTTCCTTGTCAAAAGGTTGCTTTCTGCCCTGAAAAGGCGATAGAAACAGGCTGAAGGCGCTCCTGCTGAAGGAAAGCTGGTTTCATGCACTCAGTGACACAAAGTGTGTTTTCCTACTCTGATCAAGTGCATATCCCAGTACTATGTTGAAAACTCGTTTCAGACGTGCTTTTACAGTTAAAATGACCAATATGAAGAAAATGTGTTAAAAGCTCGAAAACATGAAAATCCATGCTTAGAAAGTTGTTTCATGTCACATATGCTCGATTGCACTCATTTCACTCAAAATCAATGTTCCTTGTCAAACGGTTGCTTTCTGCCCTGAAAAGGCGATAGAAACAGGCTGAAGGCGCTCCTGCTGATGGAAAGCTGGTTTCATGCACTCAGTGACACAAAGTGTGTATTCCCACTTTGAACAAGTGCATATCCCAGTACTATGTTGAAAAGTCGTTTCAGACGTGCTTTTACAGTTAAAATGACCAATATGAAGAAAATGTGTTAAAAGCTCGAAAACATGAAAATCCATGCTTAGAAAGTTGTTTCATGTCACATATGCTCGATTGCACTCATTTCACTCAAAATCAATGTTCCTTGTCAAACGGTTGCTTTCTGCTCTGAAAAGGCGATAGAAACAGGCTGAAGGCGCTCCTGCTGAAGGAAAGCTGGTTTCATGCACTCAGTGACACAAAGTGTGTTTTCCTACTCTGATCAAGTGCATATCCCAGTACTATGTTGAAAACTCGTTTCAGACGTTCTTTTACAGTTAAAATGACCAATATGAAGAAAATGTGTTAAAAGCTCGAAAACATGAAAATCCATGCTTAGAAAGTTGTTTCATGTCACATATGCTCGATTGCACTCATTTCACTCAAAATCAATGTTCCTTGTCAAACGGTTGCTTTCTGCCCTGAAAAGGCGATAGAAACAGGCTGAAGGCGCTCCTGCTGATGGAAAGCTGGTTTCATGCACTCAGTGACACAAAGTGTGTTTTCCTACTTTGAACAAGTGCATATCCCAGTACTATGTTGAAAACTCGTTGCAGACGTGCTTTTACAGTTAAAATGACCAATATGAAGAAAATGTGTTTAAAAGCTCGAAAACATGAAAATCTATGCTTAGAAAGTTGTTTCATGTCACATATGCTCGAATGCACTCATTTCACTCAAAATCAATGTTCCTTGTCAAACGGTTGCTTTTTTTGCCCTGAAAAGGCGATAGAAACAGGCTGAAGGCGCTCCTGCTGAAGGAAAGCTGGTTTCATGCACTCAGTGACACAAAGTGTGTTTTCCTACTTTGAACAAGTGCATATCCCAGTACTATGTTGAAAACTCGTTTCAGACGTGCTTTTACAGTTAAAATGACCAATATGAAGAAAATGTGTTAAAAGCTCGAAAACATGAAAATCCATGCTTAGAAAGTTGTTTCATGTCACATATGCTCGATTGCACTCATTTCACTCAAAATCAATGTTCCTTGTCAAAAGGTTGCTTTCTGCCCTGAAAAGGCGATAGAAACAGGCTGAAGGCGCTCCTGCTGAAGGAAAGCTGGTTTCATGCACTCAGTGACACAAAGTGTGTTTTCCTACTCTGATCAAGTGCATATCCCAGTACTATGTTGAAAACTCGTTTCAGACGTGCTTTTACAGTTAAAATGACCAATATGAAGAAAATGTGTTAAAAGCTCGAAAACATGAAAATCCATGCTTAGAAAGTTGTTTCATGTCACATATGCTCGATTGCACTCATTTCACTCAAAATCAATGTTCCTTGTCAAACGGTTGCTTTCTGCCCTGAAAAGGCGATAGAAACAGGCTGAAGGCGCTCCTGCTGATGGAAAGCTGGTTTCATGCACTCAGTGACACAAAGTGTGTATTCCCACTTTGAACAAGTGCATATCCCAGTACTATGTTGAAAAGTCGTTTCAGACGTGCTTTTACAGTTAAAATGACCAATATGAAGAAAATGTGTTAAAAGCTCGAAAACATGAAAATCCATGCTTAGAAAGTTGTTTCATGTCACATATGCTCGATTGCACTCATTTCACTCAAAATCAATGTTCCTTGTCAAACGGTTGCTTTCTGCTCTGAAAAGGCGATAGAAACAGGCTGAAGGCGCTCCTGCTGAAGGAAAGCTGGTTTCATGCACTCAGTGACACAAAGTGTGTTTTCCTACTCTGATCAAGTGCATATCCCAGTACTATGTTGAAAACTCGTTTCAGACGTTCTTTTACAGTTAAAATGACCAATATGAAGAAAATGTGTTAAAAGCTCGAAAACATGAAAATCCATGCTTAGAAAGTTGTTTCATGTCACATATGCTCGATTGCACTCATTTCACTCAAAATCAATGTTCCTTGTCAAACGGTTGCTTTCTGCCCTGAAAAGGCGATAGAAACAGGCTGAAGGCGCTCCTGCTGATGGAAAGCTGGTTTCATGCACTCAGTGACACAAAGTGTGTTTTCCTACTTTGAACAAGTGCATATCCCAGTACTATGTTGAAAACTCGTTGCAGACGTGCTTTTACAGTTAAAATGACCAATATGAAGAAAATGTGTTTAAAAGCTCGAAAACATGAAAATCTATGCTTAGAAAGTTGTTTCATGTCACATATGCTCGAATGCACTCATTTCACTCAAAATCAATGTTCCTTGTCAAACGGTTGCTTTTTTTGCCCTGAAAAGGCGATAGAAACAGGCTGAAGGCGCTCCTGCTGAAGGAAAGATGGTTTCATGCACTCAGTGACACAAAGTGTGTTTTCCTACTCTGATCAAGTGCATATCCCAGTACCATGTTGAAAACTCGTTTCAGACGTGCTTTTACAGTTAAAATGACCAATATGAAGAAAATGTGTTAAAAGCTCGAAAACATGAAAATCCATGCTTAGAAAGTTGTTTCATGTCACATATGCTCGATTGCACTCATTTCACTCAAAATCAATGTTCCTTGTCAAACGGTTGCTTTCTGCCCTGAAAAGGCGATAGAAACAGGCTGAAGGCGCTCCTGCTGAAGGAAAGCTGGTTTCATGCACTCAGTGACACAAAGTGTGTTTTCCTACTCTGATCAAGTACATATCCCAGTACTATGTTAAAAACTCGTTTCAGACGTGCTTTTACAGTTAAAATGACCAATATGAAGAAAATGTGTTAAAAGCTCGAAAACATGAAAATCCATGCTTAGAAAGTTGTTTCATGTCACATATGCTCGATTGCACTCATTTCACTCAAAATCAATGTTCCTTGTCAAACGGTTGCTTTCTGCCCTGAAAAGGCGATAGAAACAGGCTGAAGGCGCTCCTGCTGATGGAAAGCTGGTTTCATGCACTCAGTGACACAAAGTGTGTATTCCCACTTTGAACAAGTGCATATCCCAGTACTATGTTGAAAACTCGTTTCAGACGTGCTTTTACAGTTCAAATGACCAATATGAAGAAAATGTGTTAAAAGCTCGAAAACATGAAAATCCATGCTTAGAAAGTTGTTTCATGTCACATATGCTCGATTGCACTCATTTCACTCAAAATCAATGTTCCTTGTCAAAAGGTTGCTTTCTGCCCTGAAAAGGCGATAGAAACAGGCTGAAGGCGCTCCTGCTGAAGGAAAGCTGGTTTCATGCACTCAGTGACACAAAGTGTGTTTTCCTACTCTGATCAAGTGCATATCCCAGTACTATGTTGAAAACTCGTTTCAGACGTGCTTTTACAGTTAAAATGACCAATATGAAGAAAATGTGTTAAAAGCTCGAAAACATGAAAATCTATGCTTAGAAAGTTGTTTCATGTCACATATGCTCGAATGCACTCATTTCACTCAAAATCAATGTTCCTTGTCAAACGGTTGCTTTCTGCCCTGAAAAGGCGATAGAAACAGGCTGAAGGCGCTCCTGCTGAAGGAAAGCTGGTTTCATGCACTCAGTGACACAAAGTGTGTTTTCCTACTCTGATCAAGTGCATATCCCAGTACTATGTTGAAAACTCGTTTCAGACGTGCTTTTACAGTTCAAATGACCAATATGAAGAAAATGTGTTAAAAGCTCGAAAACATGAAAATCCATGCTTAGAAAGTTGTTTCATGTCACATATGCTCGATTGCACTCATTTCACTCAAAATCAATGTTCCTTGTCAAACGGTTGCTTTCTGCCCTGAAAAGGCGATAGAAACAGGCTGAAGGCGCTCCTGCTGATGGAAAGCTGGTTTCATGCACTCAGTGACACAAAGTGTGTTTTCCTACTTTGAACAAGTGCATATCCCAGTACTATGTTGAAAACTCGTTGCAGACGTGCTTTTACAGTTAAAATGACCAATATGAAGAAAATGTGTTTAAAAGCTCGAAAACATGAAAATCTATGCTTAGAAAGTTGTTTCATGTCACATATGCTCGAATGCACTCATTTCACTCAAAATCAATGTTCCTTGTCAAACGGTTGCTTTTTTTGCCCTGAAAAGGCGATAGAAACAGGCTGAAGGCGCTCCTGCTGAAGGAAAGATGGTTTCATGCACTCAGTGACACAAAGTGTGTTTTCCTACTCTGATCAAGTGCATATCCCAGTACCATGTTGAAAACTCGTTTCAGACGTGCTTTTACAGTTAAAATGACCAATATGAAGAAAATGTGTTAAAAGCTCGAAAACATGAAAATCCATGCTTAGAAAGTTGTTTCATGTCACATATGCTCGATTGCACTCATTTCACTCAAAATCAATGTTCCTTGTCAAACGGTTGCTTTCTGCCCTGAAAAGGCGATAGAAACAGGCTGAAGGCGCTCCTGCTGAAGGAAAGCTGGTTTCATGCACTCAGTGACACAAAGTGTGTTTTCCTACTCTGATCAAGTACATATCCCAGTACTATGTTAAAAACTCGTTTCAGACGTGCTTTTACAGTTAAAATGACCAATATGAAGAAAATGTGTTAAAAGCTCGAAAACATGAAAATCCATGCTTAGAAAGTTGTTTCATGTCACATATGCTCGATTGCACTCATTTCACTCAAAATCAATGTTCCTTGTCAAACGGTTGCTTTCTGCCCTGAAAAGGCGATAGAAACAGGCTGAAGGCGCTCCTGCTGATGGAAAGCTGGTTTCATGCACTCAGTGACACAAAGTGTGTATTCCCACTTTGAACAAGTGCATATCCCAGTACTATGTTGAAAACTCGTTTCAGACGTGCTTTTACAGTTCAAATGACCAATATGAAGAAAATGTGTTAAAAGCTCGAAAACATGAAAATCCATGCTTAGAAAGTTGTTTCATGTCACATATGCTCGATTGCACTCATTTCACTCAAAATCAATGTTCCTTGTCAAAAGGTTGCTTTCTGCCCTGAAAAGGCGATAGAAACAGGCTGAAGGCGCTCCTGCTGAAGGAAAGCTGGTTTCATGCACTCAGTGACACAAAGTGTGTTTTCCTACTCTGATCAAGTGCATATCCCAGTACTATGTTGAAAACTCGTTTCAGACGTGCTTTTACAGTTAAAATGACCAATATGAAGAAAATGTGTTAAAAGCTCGAAAACATGAAAATCTATGCTTAGAAAGTTGTTTCATGTCACATATGCTCGAATGCACTCATTTCACTCAAAATCAATGTTCCTTGTCAAACGGTTGCTTTCTGCCCTGAAAAGGCGATAGAAACAGGCTGAAGGCGCTCCTGCTGAAGGAAAGCTGGTTTCATGCACTCAGTGACACAAAGTGTGTTTTCCTACTCTGATCAAGTGCATATCCCAGTACTATGTTGAAAACTCGTTTCAGACGTGCTTTTACAGTTCAAATGACCAATATGAAGAAAATGTGTTAAAAGCTCGAAAACATGAAAATCCATGCTTAGAAAGTTGTTTCATGTCACATATGCTCGATTGCACTCATTTCACTCAAAATCAATGTTCCTTGTCAAAAGGTTGCTTTCTGCCCTGAAAAGGCGATAGAAACAGGCTGAAGGCGCTCCTGCTGAAGGAAAGCTGGTTTCATGCACTCAGTGACACAAAGTGTGTTTTCCTACTCTGATTAATTGCATATCCCAGTACTATGTTGAAAACTCGTTTCAGACGTGCTTTTACAGTTAAAATGACCAATATGAAGAAAATGTGTTAAAAGCTCGAAAACATGAAAATCTATGCTTAGAAAGTTGTTTCATGTCACATATGCTCGAATGCACTCATTTCACTCAAAATCAATGTTCCTTGTCAAACGGTTGCTTTCTGCCCTGAAAAGGCGATAGAAACAGGCTGAAGGCGCTCCTGCTGAAGGAAAGCTGGTTTCATGCACTCAGTGACACAAAGTGTGTTTTCCTACTCTGATCAAGTGCATATCCCAGTACTATGTTGAAAACTCGTTTCAGACGTGCTTTTACAGTTCAAATGACCAATATGAAGAAAATGTGTTAAAAGCTCGAAAACATGAAAATCCATGCTTAGAAAGTTGTTTCATGTCACATATGCTCGATTGCACTCATTTCACTCAAAATCAATGTTCCTTGTCAAACGGTTGCTTTCTGCCCTGAAAAGGCGATAGAAACAGGCTGAAGGTGCTCCTGCTGATGGAAAGCTGGTTTCATGCACTCAGTGACACAAAGTGTGTTTTCCTACTTTGAACAAGTGCATATCCCAGTACTATGTTGAAAACTCGTTGCAGACGTGCTTTTACAGTTAAAATGACCAATATGAAGAAAATGTGTTTAAAAGCTCGAAAACATGAAAATCTATGCTTAGAAAGTTGTTTCATGTCACATATGCTCGAATGCACTCATTTCACTCAAAATCAATGTTCCTTGTCAAACGGTTGCTTTTTTTGCCCTGAAAAGGCGATAGAAACAGGCTGAAGGCGCTCCTGCTGAAGGAAAGCTGGTTTCATGCACTCAGTGACACAAAGTGTGTTTTCCTACTCTGATCAAGTGCATATCCCAGTACCATGTTGAAAACTCGTTTCAGACGTGCTTTTACAGTTAAAATGACCAATATGAAGAAAATGTGTTAAAAGCTCGAAAACATGAAAATCCATGCTTAGAAAGTTGTTTCATGTCACATATGCTCGATTGCACTCATTTCACTCAAAATCAATGTTCCTTGTCAAACGGTTGCTTTCTGCCCTGAAAAGGCGATAGAAACAGGCTGAAGGCGCTCCTGCTGAAGGAAAGCTGGTTTCATGCACTCAGTGACACAAAGTGTGTTTTCCTACTCTGATCAAGTGCATATCCCAGTACTATGTTAAAAACTCGTTTCAGACGTGCTTTTACAGTTCAAATGACCAATATGAAGAAAATGTGTTAAAAGCTCGAAAACATGAAAATCCATGCTTAGAAAGTTGTTTCATGTCACATATGCTCGATTGCACTCATTTCACTCAAAATCAATGTTCCTTGTCAAAAGGTTGCTTTCTGCCCTGAAAAGGCGATAGAAACAGGCTGAAGGCGCTCCTGCTGAAGGAAAGCTGGTTTCATGCACTCAGTGACACAAAGTGTGTTTTCCTACTCTGATTAATTGCATATCCCAGTACTATGTTGAAAACTCGTTTCAGACGTGCTTTTACAGTTCAAATGACCAATATGAAGAAAATGTGTTAAAAGCTCGAAAACATGAAAATCTATGCTTAGAAAGTTGTTTCATGTCACATATGCTCGAATGCACTCATTTCACTCAAAATCAATGTTCCTTGTCAAACGGTTGCTTTCTGCCCTGAAAAGGCGATAGAAACAGGCTGAAGGCGCTCCTGCTGAAGGAAAGCTGGTTTCATGCACTCAGTGACACAAAGTGTGTTTTCCTACTCTGATCAAGTGCATATCCCAGTACTATGTTGAAAACTCGTTTCAGACGTGCTTTTACAGTTAAAATGACCAATATGAAGAAAATGTGTTAAAAGCTCGAAAACATGAAAATCCATGCTTAGAAAGTTGTTTCATGTCACATATGCTCGATTGCACTCATTTCACTCAAAATCAATGTTCCTTGTCAAACGGTTGCTTTCTGCCCTGAAAAGGCGATAGAAACAGGCTGAAGGCGCTCCTGCTGATGGAAAGCTGGTTTCATGCACTCAGTGACACAAAGTGTGTATTCCCACTTTGAACAAGTGCATATCCCAGTACTATGTTGAAAACTCGTTTCAGACATGCTTTTACAGTTAAAATGACCAATATGAAGAAAATGTGTTAAAAGCTCGAAAACATGAAAATCCATGCTTAGAAAGTTGTTTCATGTCACATATGCTCGATTGCACTCATTTCACTCAAAATCAATGTTCCTTGTCAGACGGTTGCTTTCTGCTCTGAAAAGGCGATAGAAACAGGCTGAAGGCGCTCCTGCTGAAGGAAAGCTGGTTTCATGCACTCAGTGACACAAAGTGTGTTTTCCTACTCTGATCAAGTGCATATCCCAGTACTATGTTGAAAACTCGTTTCAGACGTTCTTTTACAGTTAAAATGACCAATATGAAGAAAATGTGTTAAAAGCTCGAAAACATGAAAATCCATGCTTAGAAAGTTGTTTCATGTCACATATGCTCGATTGCACTCATTTCACTCAAAATCAATGTTCCTTGTCAAACGGTTGCTTTCTGCCCTGAAAAGGCGATAGAAACAGGCTGAAGGCGCTCCTGCTGATGGAAAGCTGGTTTCATGCACTCAGTGACACAAAGTGTGTATTCCCACTTTGAACAAGTGCATATCCCAGTACTATGTTGAAAACTCGTTTCAGACGTGCTTTTACAGTTAAAATGACCAATATGAAGAAAATGTGTTAAAAGCTCGAAAACATGAAAATCCATGCTTAGAAAGTTGTTTCATGTCACATATGCTCGATTGCACTCATTTCACTCAAAATCAATGTTCCTTGTCAAACGGTTGCTTTCTGCCCTGAAAAGGCGATAGAAACAGGCTGAAGGCGCTCCTGCTGATGGAAAGCTGGTTTCATGCACTCAGTGACACAAAGTGTGTATTCCCACTTTGAACAAGTGCATATCCCAGTACTATGTTGAAAACTCGTTTCAGACGTGCTTTTACAGTTAAAATGACCAATATGAAGAAAATGTGTTAAAAGCTCGAAAACATGAAAATCCATGCTTAGAAAGTTGTTTCATGTCACATATGCTCGATTGCACTCATTTCACTCAAAATCAATGTTCCTTGTCAAACGGTTGCTTTCTGCCCTGAAAAGGCGATAGAAACAAGCTGAAGGCGCTCCTGCTGAAGGAAAGCTGGTTTCATGCACTCAGTGACACAAAGTGTGTTTTCCTACTTTGAACAAGTGCATATCCCAGTACTATGTTGAAAACTCGTTTCAGACGTGCTTTTACAGTTCAAATGACCAATATGAAGAAAATGTGTTAAAAGCTCGAAAACATGAAAATCCATGCTTAGAAAGTTGTTTCATGTCACATATGCTCGATTGCACTCATTTCACTCAAAATCAATGTTCCTTGTCAAAAGGTTGCTTTCTGCCCTGAAAAGGCGATAGAAACAGGCTGAAGGCGCTCCTGCTGAAGGAAAGCTGGTTTCATGCACTCAGTGACACAAAGTGTGTTTTCCTACTCTGATCAAGTGCATATCCCAGTACTATGTTGAAAACTCATTTCAGACGTGCTTTTACAGTTAAAATGACCAATATGAAGAAAATGTGTTAAAAGCTCGAAAACATGAAAATCTATGCTTAGAAAGTTGTTTCATGTCACATATGCTCGAATGCACTCATTTCACTCAAAATCAATGTTCCTTGTCAAACGGTTGCTTTCTGCCCTGAAAAGGCGATAGAAACAGGCTGAAGGCGCTCCTGCTGAAGGAAAGCTGGTTTCATGCACTCAGTGACACAAAGTGTGTTTTCCTACTCTGATCAAGTGCATATCCCAGTACTATGTTGAAAACTCGTTTCAGACGTTCTTTTACAGTTAAAATGACCAATATGAAGAAAATGTGTTAAAAGCTCGAAAACATGAAAATCCATGCTTAGAAAGTTGTTTCATGTCACATATGCTCGATTGCACTCATTTCACTCAAAATCAATGTTCCTTGTCAAACGGTTGCTTTCTGCCCTGAAAAGGCGATAGAAACAGGCTGAAGGCGCTCCTGCTGATGGAAAGCTGGTTTCATGCACTCAGTGACACAAAGTGTGTTTTCCTACTCTGATCAAGTGCATATCCCAGTACTATGTTGAAAACTCGTTTCAGACGTGCTTTTACAGTTAAAATGACCAATATGAAGAAAATGTGTTAAAAGCTCGAAAACATGAAAATCCATGCTTAGAAAGTTGTTTCATGTCACATATGCTCGATTGCACTCATTTCACTCAAAATCAATGTTCCTTGTCAAACGGTTGCTTTCTGCCCTGAAAAGGCGATAGAAACAGGCTGAAGGCGCTCCTGCTGAAGGAAAGCTGGTTTCATGCACTCAGTGACACAAAGTGTGTTTTCCTACTCTGATCAAGTGCATATCCCAGTACTATGTTGAAAACTCGTTTCAGACGTGCTTTTACAGTTAAAATGACCAATATGAAGAAAATGTGTTAAAAGCTCGAAAACATGAAAATCCATGCTTAGAAAGTTGTTTCATGTCACATATGCTCGATTGCACTCATTTCACTCAAAATCAATGTTCCTTGTCAAAAGGTTGCTTTCTGCCCTGAAAAGGCGATAGAAACAGGCTGAAGGCGCTCCTGCTGATGGAAAGCTGGTTTCATGCACTCAGTGACACAAAGTGTGTATTCCCACTTTGAACAAGTGCATATCCCAGTACTATGTTGAAAACTCGTTTCAGACGTGCTTTTACAGTTCAAATGACCAATATGAAGAAAATGTGTTAAAAGCTCGAAAACATGAAAATCCATGCTTAGAAAGTTGTTTCATGTCACATATGCTCGATTGCACTCATTTCACTCAAAATCAATGTTCCTTGTCAAAAGGTTGCTTTCTGCCCTGAAAAGGCGATAGAAACAGGCTGAAGGCGCTCCTGCTGAAGGAAAGCTGGTTTCATGCACTCAGTGACACAAAGTGTGTTTTCCTACTCTGATCAAGTGCATATCCCAGTACTATGTTGAAAACTCGTTTCAGACGTGCTTTTACAGTTAAAATGACCAATATGAAGAAAATGTGTTAAAAGCTCGAAAACATGAAAATCTATGCTTAGAAAGTTGTTTCATGTCACATATGCTCGAATGCACTCATTTCACTCAAAATCAATGTTCCTTGTCAAACGGTTGCTTTCTGCCCTGAAAAGGCGATAGAAACAGGCTGAAGGCGCTCCTGCTGAAGGAAAGCTGGTTTCATGCACTCAGTGACACAAAGTGTGTTTTCCTACTCTGATCAAGTGCATATCCCAGTACTATGTTGAAAACTCGTTTCAGACGTTCTTTTACAGTTAAAATGACCAATATGAAGAAAATGTGTTAAAAGCTCGAAAACATGAAAATCCATGCTTAGAAAGTTGTTTCATGTCACATATGCTCGATTGCACTCATTTCACTCAAAATCAATGTTCCTTGTCAAAAGGTTGCTTTCTGCCCTGAAAAGGCGATAGAAACAGGCTGAAGGCGCTCCTGCTGAAGGAAAGCTGGTTTCATGCACTCAGTGACACAAAGTGTGTTTTCCTACTCTGATTAATTGCATATCCCAGTACTATGTTGAAAACTCGTTTCAGACGTGCTTTTACAGTTAAAATGACCAATATGAAGAAAATGTGTTAAAAGCTCGAAAACATGAAAATCTATGCTTAGAAAGTTGTTTCATGTCACATATGCTCGAAAGCACTCATTTCACTCAAAATCAATGTTCCTTGTCAAACGGTTGCTTTCTGCCCTGAAAAGGCGATAGAAACAGGCTGAAGGCGCTCCTGCTGAAGGAAAGCTGGTTTCATGCACTCAGTGACACAAAGTGTGTTTTCCTACTCTGATCAAGTGCATATCCCAGTACTATGTTGAAAACTCGTTTCAGACGTGCTTTTACAGTTAAAATGACCAATATGAAGAAAATGTGTTAAAAGCTCGAAAACATGAAAATCCATGCTTAGAAAGTTGTTTCATGTCACATATGCTCGATTGCACTCATTTCACTCAAAATCAATGTTCCTTGTCAAACGGTTGCTTTCTGCCCTGAAAAGGCGATAGAAACAGGCTGAAGGCGCTCCTGCTGATGGAAAGCTGGTTTCATGCACTCAGTGACACAAAGTGTGTTTTCCTACTTTGAACAAGTGCATATCCCAGTACTATGTTGAAAACTCGTTGCAGACGTGCTTTTACAGTTAAAATGACCAATATGAAGAAAATGTGTTTAAAAGCTCGAAAACATGAAAATCTATGCTTAGAAAGTTGTTTCATGTCACATATGCTCGAATGCACTCATTTCACTCAAAATCAATGTTCCTTGTCAAACGGTTGCTTTTTTTGCCCTGAAAAGGCGATAGAAACAGGCTGAAGGCGCTCCTGCTGAAGGAAAGCTGGTTTCATGCACTCAGTGACACAAAGTGTGTTTTCCTACTCTGATCAAGTGCATATCCCAGTACCATGTTGAAAACTCGTTTCAGACGTGCTTTTACAGTTAAAATGACCAATATGAAGAAAATGTGTTAAAAGCTCGAAAACATGAAAATCCATGCTTAGAAAGTTGTTACATGTCACATATGCTCGATTGCACTCATTTCACTCAAAATCAATGTTCCTTGTCAAACGGTTGCTTTCTGCCCTGAAAAGGCGATAGAAACAGGCTGAAGGCGCTCCTGCTGAAGGAAAGCTGGTTTCATGCACTCAGTGACACAAAGTGTGTTTTCCTACTCTGATCAAGTGCATATCCCAGTACTATGTTGAAAACTCGTTTCAGACGTGCTTTTACAGTTAAAATGACCAATATGAAGAAAATGTGTTAAAAGCTCGAAAACATGAAAATCCATGCTTAGAAAGTTGTTTCATGTCACATATGCTCGATTGCACTCATTTCACTCAAAATCAATGTTCCTTGTCAAACGGTTGCTTTCTGCCCTGAAAAGGCGATAGAAACAGGCTGAAGGCGCTCCTGCTGATGGAAAGCTGGTTTCATGCACTCAGTGACACAAAGTGTGTATTCCCACTTTGAACAAGTGCATATCCCAGTACTATGTTGAAAACTCGTTTCAGACGTGCTTTTACAGTTCAAATGACCAATATGAAGAAAATGTGTTAAAAGCTCGAAAACATGAAAATCCATGCTTAGAAAGTTGTTTCATGTCACATATGCTCGATTGCACTCATTTCACTCAAAATCAATGTTCCTTGTCAAACGGTTGCTTTCTGCTCTGAAAAGGCGATAGAAACAGGCTGAAGGCGCTCCTGCTGAAGGAAAGCTGGTTTCATGCACTCAGTGACACAAAGTGTGTTTTCCTACTCTGATCAAGTGCATATCCCAGTACTATGTTGAAAACTCGTTTCAGACGTTCTTTTACAGTTAAAATGACCAATATGAAGAAAATGTGTTAAAAGCTCGAAAACATGAAAATCCATGCTTAGAAAGTTGTTTCATGTCACATATGCTCGATTGCACTCATTTCACTCAAAATCAATGTTCCTTGTCAAACGGTTGCTTTCTGCCCTGAAAAGGCGATAGAAACAGGCTGAAGGCGCTCCTGCTGATGGAAAGCTGGTTTCATGCACTCAGTGACACAAAGTGTGTATTCCCACTTTGAACAAGTGCATATCCCAGTACTATGTTGAAAACTCGTTTCAGACGTGCTTTTACAGTTAAAATGACCAATATGAAGAAAATGTGTTAAAAGCTCGAAAACATGAAAATCCATGCTTAGAAAGTTGTTTCATGTCACATATGCTCGATTGCACTCATTTCACTCAAAATCAATGTTCCTTGTCAAACGGTTGCTTTCTGCCCTGAAAAGGCGATAGAAACAAGCTGAAGGCGCTCCTGCTGAAGGAAAGCTGGTTTCATGCACTCAGTGACACAAAGTGTGTTTTCCTACTTTGAACAAGTGCATATCCCAGTACTATGTTGAAAACTCGTTTCAGACGTGCTTTTACAGTTCAAATGACCAATATGAAGAAAATGTGTTAAAAGCTCGAAAACATGAAAATCCATGCTTAGAAAGTTGTTTCATGTCACATATGCTCGATTGCACTCATTTCACTCAAAATCAATGTTCCTTGTCAAAAGGTTGCTTTCTGCCCTGAAAAGGCGATAGAAACAGGCTGAAGGCGCTCCTGCTGAAGGAAAGCTGGTTTCATGCACTCAGTGACACAAAGTGTGTTTTCCTACTCTGATCAAGTGCATATCCCAGTACTATGTTGAAAACTCGTTTCAGACGTGCTTTTACAGTTAAAATGACCAATATGAAGAAAATGTGTTAAAAGCTCGAAAACATGAAAATCCATGCTTAGAAAGTTGTTTCATGTCACATATGCTCGATTGCACTCATTTCACTCAAAATCAATGTTCCTTGTCAAAAGGTTGCTTTCTGCCCTGAAAAGGCGATAGAAACAGGCTGAAGGCGCTCCTGCTGATGGAAAGCTGGTTTCATGCACTCAGTGACACAAAGTGTGTATTCCCACTTTGAACAAGTGCATATCCCAGTACTATGTTGAAAACTCGTTTCAGACGTGCTTTTACAGTTAAAATGACCAATATGAAGAAAATGTGTTAAAAGCTCGAAAACATGAAAATCCATGCTTAGAAAGTTGTTTCATGTCACATATGCTCGATTGCACTCATTTCACTCAAAATCAATGTTCCTTGTCAAACGGTTGCTTTCTGCCCTGAAAAGGCGATAGAAACAAGCTGAAGGCGCTCCTGCTGAAGGAAAGCTGGTTTCATGTACTCAGTGACACAAAGTGTGTTTTCCTACTTTGAACAAGTGCATATCCCAGTACTATGTTGAAAACTCGTTTCAGACGTGCTTTTACAGTTCAAATGACCAATATGAAGAAAATGTGTTAAAAGCTCGAAAACATGAAAATCCATGCTTAGAAAGTTGTTTCATGTCACATATGCTCGATTGCACTCATTTCACTCAAAATCAATGTTCCTTGTCAAAAGGTTGCTTTCTGCCCTGAAAAGGCGATAGAAACAGGCTGAAGGCGCTCCTGCTGAAGGAAAGCTGGTTTCATGCACTCAGTGACACAAAGTGTGTTTTCCTACTCTGATTAATTGCATATCCCAGTACTATGTTGAAAACTCGTTTCAGACGTGCTTTTACAGTTAAAATGACCAATATGAAGAAAATGTGTTAAAAGCTCGAAAACATGAAAATCTATGCTTAGAAAGTTGTTTCATGTCACATATGCTCGAATGCACTCATTTCACTCAAAATCAATGTTCCTTGTCAAACGGTTGCTTTCTGCCCTGAAAAGGCGATAGAAACAGGCTGAAGGCGCTCCTGCTGAAGGAAAGCTGGTTTCATGCACTCAGTGACACAAAGTGTGTTTTCCTACTCTGATCAAGTGCATATCCCAGTACTATGTTGAAAACTCGTTTCAGACGTGCTTTTACAGTTAAAATGACCAATATGAAGAAAATGTGTTAAAAGCTCGAAAACATGAAAATCCATGCTTAGAAAGTTGTTTCATGTCACATATGCTCGATTGCACTCATTTCACTCAAAATCAATGTTCCTTGTCAAACGGTTGCTTTCTGCCCTGAAAAGGCGATAGAAACAGGCTGAAGGCGCTCCTGCTGATGGAAAGCTGGTTTCATGCACTCAGTGACACAAAGTGTGTTTTCCTACTTTGAACAAGTGCATATCCCAGTACTATGTTGAAAACTCGTTGCAGACGTGCTTTTACAGTTAAAATGACCAATATGAAGAAAATGTGTTTAAAAGCTCGAAAACATGAAAATCTATGCTTAGAAAGTTGTTTCATGTCACATATGCTCGAATGCACTCATTTCACTCAAAATCAATGTTCCTTGTCAAACGGTTGCTTTTTTTGCCCTGAAAAGGCGATAGAAACAGGCTGAAGGCGCTCCTGCTGAAGGAAAGCTGGTTTCATGCACTCAGTGACACAAAGTGTGTTTTCCTACTCTGATCAAGTGCATATCCCAGTACCATGTTGAAAACTCGTTTCAGACGTGCTTTTACAGTTAAAATGACCAATATGAAGAAAATGTGTTAAAAGCTCGAAAACATGAAAATCCATGCTTAGAAAGTTGTTTCATGTCACATATGCTCGATTGCACTCATTTCACTCAAAATCAATGTTCCTTGTCAAACGGTTGCTTTCTGCCCTGAAAAGGCGATAGAAACAGGCTGAAGGCGCTCCTGCTGACGGAAAGCTGGTTTCATGCACTCAGTGACACAAAGTGTGTTTTCCTACTCTGATCAAGTGCATATCCCAGTACTATGTTAAAAACTCGTTTCAGACGTGCTTTTACAGTTAAAATGACCAATATGAAGAAAATGTGTTAAAAGCTCGAAAACATGAAAATCCATGCTTAGAAAGTTGTTTCATGTCACATATGCTCGATTGCACTCATTTCACTCAAAATCAATGTTCCTTGTCAAACGGTTGCTTTCTGCCCTGAAAAGGCGATAGAAACAGGCTGAAGGCGCTCCTGCTGATGGAAAGCTGGTTTCATGCACTCAGTGACACAAAGTGTGTATTCCCACTTTGAACAAGTGCATATCCCAGTACTATGTTGAAAACTCGTTTCAGACGTGCTTTTACAGTTAAAATGACCAATATGAAGAAAATGTGTTAAAAGCTCGAAAACATGAAAATCCATGCTTAGAAAGTTGTTTCATGTCACATATGCTCGATTGCACTCATTTCACTCAAAATCAATGTTCCTTGTCAAACGGTTGCTTTCTGCCCTGAAAAGGCGATAGAAACAAGCTGAAGGCGCTCCTGCTGAAGGAAAGCTGGTTTCATGCACTCAGTGACACAAAGTGTGTTTTCCTACTTTGAACAAGTGCATATCCCAGTACTATGTTGAAAACTCGTTTCAGACGTGCTTTTACAGTTCAAATGACCAATATGAAGAAAATGTGTTAAAAGCTCGAAAACATGAAAATCCATGCTTAGAAAGTTGTTTCATGTCACATATGCTCGATTGCACTCATTTCACTCAAAATCAATGTTCCTTGTCAAAAGGTTGCTTTCTGCCCTGAAAAGGCGATAGAAACAGGCTGAAGGCGCTCCTGCTGAAGGAAAGCTGGTTTCATGCACTCAGTGACACAAAGTGTGTTTTCCTACTCTGATTAATTGCATATCCCAGTACTATGTTGAAAACTCGTTTCAGACGTGCTTTTACAGTTCAAATGACCAATATGAAGAAAATGTGTTAAAAGCTCGAAAACATGAAAATCTATGCTTAGAAAGTTGTTTCATGTCACATATGCTCGAATGCACTCATTTCACTCAAAATCAATGTTCCTTGTCAAACGGTTGCTTTCTGCCCTGAAAAGGCGATAGAAACAGGCTGAAGGCGCTCCTGCTGAAGGAAAGCTGGTTTCATGCACTCAGTGACACAAAGTGTGTTTTCCTACTCTGATCAAGTGCATATCCCAGTACTATGTTGAAAACTCGTTTCAGACGTGCTTTTACAGTTAAAATGACCAATATGAAGAAAATGTGTTAAAAGCTCGAAAACATGAAAATCCATGCTTAGAAAGTTGTTTCATGTCACATATGCTCGATTGCACTCATTTCACTCAAAATCAATGTTCCTTGTCAAACGGTTGCTTTCTGCCCTGAAAAGGCGATAGAAACAGGCTGAAGGCGCTCCTGCTGATGGAAAGCTGGTTTCATGCACTCAGTGACACAAAGTGTGTATTCCCACTTTGAACAAGTGCATATCCCAGTACTATGTTGAAAACTCGTTTCAGACGTGCTTTTACAGTTAAAATGACCAATATGAAGAAAATGTGTTAAAAGCTCGAAAACATGAAAATCCATGCTTAGAAAGTTGTTTCATGTCACATATGCTCGATTGCACTCATTTCACTCAAAATCAATGTTCCTTGTCAAACGGTTGCTTTCTGCTCTGAAAAGGCGATAGAAACAGGCTGAAGGCGCTCCTGCTGAAGGAAAGCTGGTTTCATGCACTCAGTGACACAAAGTGTGTTTTCCTACTCTGATCAAGTGCATATCCCAGTACTATGTTGAAAACTCGTTTCAGACGTTCTTTTACAGTTAAAATGACCAATATGAAGAAAATGTGTTAAAAGCTCGAAAACATGAAAATCCATGCTTAGAAAGTTGTTTCATGTCACATATGCTCGATTGCACTCATTTCACTCAAAATCAATGTTCCTTGTCAAACGGTTGCTTTCTGCCCTGAAAAGGCGATAGAAACAGGCTGAAGGCGCTCCTGCTGATGGAAAGCTGGTTTCATGCACTCAGTGACACAAAGTGTGTATTCCCACTTTGAACAAGTGCATATCCCAGTACTATGTTGAAAACTCGTTTCAGACGTGCTTTTACAGTTAAAATGACCAATATGAAGAAAATGTGTTAAAAGCTCGAAAACATGAAAATCCATGCTTAGAAAGTTGTTTCATGTCACATATGCTCGATTGCACTCATTTCACTCAAAATCAATGTTCCTTGTCAAACGGTTGCTTTCTGCCCTGAAAAGGCGATAGAAACAAGCTGAAGGCGCTCCTGCTGAAGGAAAGCTGGTTTCATGCACTCAGTGACACAAAGTGTGTTTTCCTACTTTGAACAAGTGCATATCCCAGTACTATGTTGAAAACTCGTTTCAGACGTGCTTTTACAGTTCAAATGACCAATATGAAGAAAATGTGTTAAAAGCTCGAAAACATGAAAATCCATGCTTAGAAAGTTGTTTCATGTCACATATGCTCGATTGCACTCATTTCACTCAAAATCAATGTTCCTTGTCAAAAGGTTGCTTTCTGCCCTGAAAAGGCGATAGAAACAGGCTGAAGGCGCTCCTGCTGAAGGAAAGCTGGTTTCATGCACTCAGTGACACAAAGTGTGTTTTCCTACTCTGATCAAGTGCATATCCCAGTACTATGTTGAAAACTCGTTTCAGACGTGCTTTTACAGTTAAAATGACCAATATGAAGAAAATGTGTTAAAAGCTCGAAAACATGAAAATCCATGCTTAGAAAGTTGTTTCATGTCACATATGCTCGATTGCACTCATTTCACTCAAAATCAATGTTCCTTGTCAAAAGGTTGCTTTCTGCCCTGAAAAGGCGATAGAAACAGGCTGAAGGCGCTCCTGCTGATGGAAAGCTGGTTTCATGCACTCAGTGACACAAAGTGTGTATTCCCACTTTGAACAAGTGCATATCCCAGTACTATGTTGAAAACTCGTTTCAGACGTGCTTTTACAGTTAAAATGACCAATATGAAGAAAATGTGTTAAAAGCTCGAAAACATGAAAATCCATGCTTAGAAAGTTGTTTCATGTCACATATGCTCGATTGCACTCATTTCACTCAAAATCAATGTTCCTTGTCAAACGGTTGCTTTCTGCCCTGAAAAGGCGATAGAAACAAGCTGAAGGCGCTCCTGCTGAAGGAAAGCTGGTTTCATGTACTCAGTGACACAAAGTGTGTTTTCCTACTTTGAACAAGTGCATATCCCAGTACTATGTTGAAAACTCGTTTCAGACGTGCTTTTACAGTTCAAATGACCAATATGAAGAAAATGTGTTAAAAGCTCGAAAACATGAAAATCCATGCTTAGAAAGTTGTTTCATGTCACATATGCTCGATTGCACTCATTTCACTCAAAATCAATGTTCCTTGTCAAAAGGTTGCTTTCTGCCCTGAAAAGGCGATAGAAACAGGCTGAAGGCGCTCCTGCTGAAGGAAAGCTGGTTTCATGCACTCAGTGACACAAAGTGTGTTTTCCTACTCTGATTAATTGCATATCCCAGTACAATGTTGAAAACTCGTTTCAGACGTGCTTTTACAGTTAAAATGACCAATATGAAGAAAATGTGTTAAAAGCTCGAAAACATGAAAATCTATGCTTAGAAAGTTGTTTCATGTCACATATGCTCGAATGCACTCATTTCACTCAAAATCAATGTTCCTTGTCAAACGGTTGCTTTCTGCCCTGAAAAGGCGATAGAAACAGGCTGAAGGCGCTCCTGCTGAAGGAAAGCTGGTTTCATGCACTCAGTGACACAAAGTGTGTTTTCCTACTCTGATCAAGTGCATATCCCAGTACTATGTTGAAAACTCGTTTCAGACGTGCTTTTACAGTTAAAATGACCAATATGAAGAAAATGTGTTAAAAGCTCGAAAACATGAAAATCCATGCTTAGAAAGTTGTTTCATGTCACATATGCTCGATTGCACTCATTTCACTCAAAATCAATGTTCCTTGTCAAACGGTTGCTTTCTGCCCTGAAAAGGCGATAGAAACAGGCTGAAGGTGCTCCTGCTGATGGAAAGCTGGTTTCATGCACTCAGTGACACAAAGTGTGTTTTCCTACTTTGAACAAGTGCATATCCCAGTACTATGTTGAAAACTCGTTGCAGACGTGCTTTTACAGTTAAAATGACCAATATGAAGAAAATGTGTTTAAAAGCTCGAAAACATGAAAATCTATGCTTAGAAAGTTGTTTCATGTCACATATGCTCGAATGCACTCATTTCACTCAAAATCAATGTTCCTTGTCAAACGGTTGCTTTTTTTGCCCTGAAAAGGCGATAGAAACAGGCTGAAGGCGCTCCTGCTGAAGGAAAGCTGGTTTCATGCACTCAGTGACACAAAGTGTGTTTTCCTACTCTGATCAAGTGCATATCCCAGTACCATGTTGAAAACTCGTTTCAGACGTGCTTTTACAGTTAAAATGACCAATATGAAGAAAATGTGTTAAAAGCTCGAAAACATGAAAATCCATGCTTAGAAAGTTGTTTCATGTCACATATGCTCGATTGCACTCATTTCACTCAAAATCAATGTTCCTTGTCAAACGGTTGCTTTCTGCCCTGAAAAGGCGATAGAAACAGGCTGAAGGCGCTCCTGCTGAAGGAAAGCTGGTTTCATGCACTCAGTGACACAAAGTGTGTTTTCCTACTCTGATCAAGTGCATATCCCAGTACTATGTTAAAAACTCGTTTCAGACGTGCTTTTACAGTTAAAATGACCAATATGAAGAAAATGTGTTAAAAGCTCGAAAACATGAAAATCCATGCTTAGAAAGTTGTTTCATGTCACATATGCTCGATTGCACTCATTTCACTCAAAATCAATGTTCCTTGTCAAACGGTTGCTTTCTGCCCTGAAAAGGCGATAGAAACAGGCTGAAGGCGCTCCTGCTGATGGAAAGCTGGTTTCATGCACTCAGTGACACAAAGTGTGTATTCCCACTTTGAACAAGTGCATATCCCAGTACTATGTTGAAAACTCGTTTCAGACGTGCTTTTACAGTTAAAATGACCAATATGAAGAAAATGTGTTAAAAGCTCGAAAACATGAAAATCCATGCTTAGAAAGTTGTTTCATGTCACATATGTTCGATTGCACTCATTTCACTCAAAATCAATGTTCCTTGTCAAACGGTTGCTTTCTGCCCTGAAAAGGCGATAGAAACAAGCTGAAGGCGCTCCTGCTGAAGGAAAGCTGGTTTCATGCACTCAGTGACACAAAGTGTGTTTTCCTACTTTGAACAAGTGCATATCCCAGTACTATGTTGAAAACTCGTTTCAGACGTGCTTTTACAGTTCAAATGACCAATATGAAGAAAATGTGTTAAAAGCTCGAAAACATGAAAATCCATGCTTAGAAAGTTGTTTCATGTCACATATGCTCGATTGCACTCATTTCACTCAAAATCAATGTTCCTTGTCAAAAGGTTGCTTTCTGCCCTGAAAAGGCGATAGAAACAGGCTGAAGGCGCTCCTGCTGAAGGAAAGCTGGTTTCATGCACTCAGTGACACAAAGTGTGTTTTCCTACTCTGATTAATTGCATATCCCAGTACTATGTTGAAAACTCGTTTCAGACGTGCTTTTACAGTTCAAATGACCAATATGAAGAAAATGTGTTAAAAGCTCGAAAACATGAAAATCTATGCTTAGAAAGTTGTTTCATGTCACATATGCTCGAATGCACTCATTTCACTCAAAATCAATGTTCCTTGTCAAACGGTTGCTTTCTGCCCTGAAAAGGCGATAGAAACAGGCTGAAGGCGCTCCTGCTGAAGGAAAGCTGGTTTCATGCACTCAGTGACACAAAGTGTGTTTTCCTACTCTGATCAAGTGCATATCCCAGTACTATGTTGAAAACTCGTTTCAGACGTGCTTTTACAGTTAAAATGACCAATATGAAGAAAATGTGTTAAAAGCTCGAAAACATGAAAATCCATGCTTAGAAAGTTGTTTCATGTCACATATGCTCGATTGCACTCATTTCACTCAAAATCAATGTTCCTTGTCAAACGGTTGCTTTCTGCCCTGAAAAGGCGATAGAAACAGGCTGAAGGCGCTCCTGCTGATGGAAAGCTGGTTTCATGCACTCAGTGACACAAAGTGTGTATTCCCACTTTGAACAAGTGCATATCCCAGTACTATGTTGAAAACTCGTTTCAGACGTGCTTTTACAGTTAAAATGACCAATATGAAGAAAATGTGTTAAAAGCTCGAAAACATGAAAATCCATGCTTAGAAAGTTGTTTCATGTCACATATGCTCGATTGCACTCATTTCACTCAAAATCAATGTTCCTTGTCAAACGGTTGCTTTCTGCTCTGAAAAGGCGATAGAAACAGGCTGAAGGCGCTCCTGCTGAAGGAAAGCTGGTTTCATGCACTCAGTGACACAAAGTGTGTTTTCCTACTCTGATCAAGTGCATATCCCAGTACTATGTTGAAAACTCGTTTCAGACGTTCTTTTACAGTTAAAATGACCAATATGAAGAAAATGTGTTAAAAGCTCGAAAACATGAAAATCCATGCTTAGAAAGTTGTTTCATGTCACATATGCTCGATTGCACTCATTTCACTCAAAATCAATGTTCCTTGTCAAACGGTTGCTTTCTGCCCTGAAAAGGCGATAGAAACAGGCTGAAGGCGCTCCTGCTGATGGAAAGCTGGTTTCATGCACTCAGTGACACAAAGTGTGTATTCCCACTTTGAACAAGTGCATATCCCAGTACTATGTTGAAAACTCGTTTCAGACGTGCTTTTACAGTTAAAATGACCAATATGAAGAAAATGTGTTAAAAGCTCGAAAACATGAAAATCCATGCTTAGAAAGTTGTTTCATGTCACATATGCTCGATTGCACTCATTTCACTCAAAATCAATGTTCCTTGTCAAACGGTTGCTTTCTGCCCTGAAAAGGCGATAGAAACAAGCTGAAGGCGCTCCTGCTGAAGGAAAGCTGGTTTCATGCACTCAGTGACACAAAGTGTGTTTTCCTACTTTGAACAAGTGCATATCCCAGTACTATGTTGAAAACTCGTTTCAGACGTGCTTTTACAGTTCAAATGACCAATATGAAGAAAATGTGTTAAAAGCTCGAAAACATGAAAATCCATGCTTAGAAAGTTGTTTCATGTCACATATGCTCGATTGCACTCATTTCACTCAAAATCAATGTTCCTTGTCAAAAGGTTGCTTTCTGCCCTGAAAAGGCGATAGAAACAGGCTGAAGGCGCTCCTGCTGAAGGAAAGCTGGTTTCATGCACTCAGTGACACAAAGTGTGTTTTCCTACTCTGATCAAGTGCATATCCCAGTACTATGTTGAAAACTCGTTTCAGACGTGCTTTTACAGTTAAAATGACCAATATGAAGAAAATGTGTTAAAAGCTCGAAAACATGAAAATCTATGCTTAGAAAGTTGTTTCATGTCACATATGCTCGAATGCACTCATTTCACTCAAAATCAATGTTCCTTGTCAAACGGTTGCTTTCTGCCCTGAAAAGGCGATAGAAACAGGCTGAAGGCGCTCCTGCTGAAGGAAAGCTGGTTTCATGCACTCAGTGACACAAAGTGTGTTTTCCTACTCTGATCAAGTGCATATCCCAGTACTATGTTGAAAACTCGTTTCAGACGTTCTTTAACAGTTAAAATGACCAATATGAAGAAAATGTGTTAAAAGCTCGAAAACATGAAAATCCATGCTTAGAAAGTTGTTTCATGTCACATATGCTCGATTGCACTCATTTCACTCAAAATCAATGTTCCTTGTCAAACGGTTGCTTTCTGCCCTGAAAAGGCGATAGAAACAGGCTGAAGGCGCTCCTGCTGATGGAAAGCTGGTTTCATGCACTCAGTGACACAAAGTGTGTTTTCCTACTCTGATCAAGTGCATATCCCAGTACTATGTTGAAAACTCGTTTCAGACGTGCTTTTACAGTTAAAATGACCAATATGAAGAAAATGTGTTAAAAGCTCGAAAACATGAAAATCCATGCTTAGAAAGTTGTTTCATGTCACATATGCTCGATTGCACTCATTTCACTCAAAATCAATGTTCCTTGTCAAACGGTTGCTTTCTGCCCTGAAAAGGCGATAGAAACAGGCTGAAGGCGCTCCTGCTGAAGGAAAGCTGGTTTCATGCACTCAGTGACACAAAGTGTGTTTTCCTACTCTGATCAAGTGCATATCCCAGTACTATGTTGAAAACTCGTTTCAGACGTGCTTTTACAGTTAAAATGACCAATATGAAGAAAATGTGTTAAAAGCTCGAAAACATGAAAATCCATGCTTAGAAAGTTGTTTCATGTCACATATGCTCGATTGCACTCATTTCACTCAAAATCAATGTTCCTTGTCAAAAGGTTGCTTTCTGCCCTGAAAAGGCGATAGAAACAGGCTGAAGGCGCTCCTGCTGATGGAAAGCTGGTTTCATGCACTCAGTGACACAAAGTGTGTATTCCCACTTTGAACAAGTGCATATCCCAGTACTATGTTGAAAACTCGTTTCAGACGTGCTTTTACAGTTAAAATGACCAATATGAAGAAAATGTGTTAAAAGCTCGAAAACATGAAAATCCATGCTTAGAAAGTTGTTTCATGTCACATATGCTCGATTGCACTCATTTCACTCAAAATCAATGTTCCTTGTCAAACGGTTGCTTTCTGCCCTGAAAAGGCGATAGAAACAAGCTGAAGGCGCTCCTGCTGAAGGAAAGCTGGTTTCATGTACTCAGTGACACAAAGTGTGTTTTCCTACTTTGAACAAGTGCATATCCCAGTACTATGTTGAAAACTCGTTTCAGACGTGCTTTTACAGTTCAAATGACCAATATGAAGAAAATGTGTTAAAAGCTCGAAAACATGAAAATCCATGCTTAGAAAGTTGTTTCATGTCACATATGCTCGATTGCACTCATTTCACTCAAAATCAATGTTCCTTGTCAAAAGGTTGCTTTCTGCCCTGAAAAGGCGATAGAAACAGGCTGAAGGCGCTCCTGCTGAAGGAAAGCTGGTTTCATGCACTCAGTGACACAAAGTGTGTTTTCCTACTCTGATTAATTGCATATCCCAGTACTATGTTGAAAACTCGTTTCAGACGTGCTTTTACAGTTAAAATGACCAATATGAAGAAAATGTGTTAAAAGCTCGAAAACATGAAAATCTATGCTTAGAAAGTTGTTTCATGTCACATATGCTCGAATGCACTCATTTCACTCAAAATCAATGTTCCTTGTCAAACGGTTGCTTTCTGCCCTGAAAAGGCGATAGAAACAGGCTGAAGGCGCTCTTGCTGAAGGAAAGCTGGTTTCATGCACTCAGTGACACAAAGTGTTTTCCTACTCTGATCAAGTGCATATCCCAGTACTATGTTGAAAACTCGTTTCAGACGTGCTTTTACAGTTAAAATGACCAATATGAAGAAAATGTGTTAAAAGCTCGAAAACATGAAAATCCATGCTTAGAAAGTTGTTTCATGTCACATATGCTCGATTGCACTCATTTCACTCAAAATCAATGTTCCTTGTCAAACGGTTGCTTTCTGCCCTGAAAAGGCGATAGAAACAGGCTGAAGGCGCTCCTGCTGATGGAAAGCTGGTTTCATGCACTCAGTGACACAAAGTGTGTTTTCCTACTTTGAACAAGTGCATATCCCAGTACTATGTTGAAAACTCGTTGCAGACGTGCTTTTACAGTTAAAATGACCAATATGAAGAAAATGTGTTTAAAAGCTCGAAAACATGAAAATCTATGCTTAGAAAGTTGTTTCATGTCACATATGCTCGAATGCACTCATTTCACTCAAAATCAATGTTCCTTGTCAAACGGTTGCTTTTTTTGCCCTGAAAAGGCGATAGAAACAGGCTGAAGGCGCTCCTGCTGAAGGAAAGATGGTTTCATGCACTCAGTGACACAAAGTGTGTTTTCCTACTCTGATCAAGTGCATATCCCAGTACCATGTTGAAAACTCGTTTCAGACGTGCTTTTACAGTTAAAATGACCAATATGAAGAAAATGTGTTAAAAGCTCGAAAACATGAAAATCCATGCTTAGAAAGTTGTTTCATGTCACATATGCTCGATTGCACTCATTTCACTCAAAATCAATGTTCCTTGTCAAACGGTTGCTTTCTGCCCTGAAAAGGCGATAGAAACAGGCTGAAGGCGCTCCTGCTGAAGGAAAGCTGGTTTCATGCACTCAGTGACACAAAGTGTGTTTTCCTACTCTGATCAAGTGCATATCCCAGTACTATGTTAAAAACTCGTTTCAGACGTGCTTTTACAGTTAAAATGACCAATATGAAGAAAATGTGTTAAAAGCTCGAAAACATGAAAATCCATGCTTAGAAAGTTGTTTCATGTCACATATGCTCGATTGCACTCATTTCACTCAAAATCAATGTTCCTTGTCAAACGGTTGCTTTCTGCCCTGAAAAGGCGATAGAAACAGGCTGAAGGCGCTCCTGCTGATGGAAAGCTGGTTTCATGCACTCAGTGACACAAAGTGTGTATTCCCACTTTGAACAAGTGCATATCCCAGTACTATGTTGAAAACTCGTTTCAGACGTGCTTTTACAGTTAAAATGACCAATATGAAGAAAATGTGTTAAAAGCTCGAAAACATGAAAATCCATGCTTAGAAAGTTGTTTCATGTCACATATGCTCGATTGAACTCATTTCACTCAAAATCAATGTTCCTTGTCAAACGGTTGCTTTCTGCCCTGAAAAGGCGATAGAAACAAGCTGAAGGCGCTCCTGCTGAAGGAAAGCTGGTTTCATGCACTCAGTGACACAAAGTGTGTTTTCCTACTTTGAACAAGTGCATATCCCAGTACTATGTTGAAAACTCGTTTCAGACGTGCTTTTACAGTTCAAATGACCAATATGAAGAAAATGTGTTAAAAGCTCGAAAACATGAAAATCCATGCTTAGAAAGTTGTTTCATGTCACATATGCTCGATTGCACTCATTTCACTCAAAATCAATGTTCCTTGTCAAAAGGTTGCTTTCTGCCCTGAAAAGGCGATAGAAACAGGCTGAAGGCGCTCCTGCTGAAGGAAAGCTGGTTTCATGCACTCAGTGACACAAAGTGTGTTTTCCTACTCTGATCAAGTGCATATCCCAGTACTATGTTGAAAACTCGTTTCAGACGTGCTTTTACAGTTAAAATGACCAATATGAAGAAAATGTGTTAAAAGCTCGAAAACATGAAAATCTATGCTTAGAAAGTTGTTTCATGTCACATATGCTCGAATGCACTCATTTCACTCAAAATCAATGTTCCTTGTCAAACGGTTGCTTTCTGCCCTGAAAAGGCGATAGAAACAGGCTGAAGGCGCTCCTGCTGAAGGAAAGCTGGTTTCATGCACTCAGTGACACAAAGTGTGTTTTCCTACTCTGATCAAGTGCATATCCCAGTACTATGTTGAAAACTCGTTTCAGACGTGCTTTTACAGTTCAAATGACCAATATGAAGAAAATGTGTTAAAAGCTCGAAAACATGAAAATCCATGCTTAGAAAGTTGTTTCATGTCACATATGCTCGATTGCACTCATTTCACTCAAAATCAATGTTCCTTGTCAAAAGGTTGCTTTCTGCCCTGAAAAGGCGATAGAAACAGGCTGAAGGCGCTCCTGCTGAAGGAAAGCTGGTTTCATGCACTCAGTGACACAAAGTGTGTTTTCCTACTCTGATTAATTGCATATCCCAGTACTATGTTGAAAACTCGTTTCAGACGTGCTTTTACAGTTAAAATGACCAATATGAAGAAAATGTGTTAAAAGCTCGAAAACATGAAAATCTATGCTTAGAAAGTTGTTTCATGTCACATATGCTCGAATGCACTCATTTCACTCAAAATCAATGTTCCTTGTCAAACGGTTGCTTTCTGCCCTGAAAAGGCGATAGAAACAGGCTGAAGGCGCTCCTGCTGAAGGAAAGCTGGTTTCATGCACTCAGTGACACAAAGTGTGTTTTCCTACTCTGATCAAGTGCATATCCCAGTACTATGTTGAAAACTCGTTTCAGACGTGCTTTTACAGTTCAAATGACCAATATGAAGAAAATGTGTTAAAAGCTCGAAAACATGAAAATCCATGCTTAGAAAGTTGTTTCATGTCACATATGCTCGATTGCACTCATTTCACTCAAAATCAATGTTCCTTGTCAAACGGTTGCTTTCTGCCCTGAAAAGGCGATAGAAACAGGCTGAAGGCGCTCCTGCTGATGGAAAGCTGGTTTCATGCACTCAGTGACACAAAGTGTGTTTTCCTACTTTGAACAAGTGCATATCCCAGTACTATGTTGAAAACTCGTTGCAGACGTGCTTTTACAGTTAAAATGACCAATATGAAGAAAATATGTTTAAAAGCTCGAAAACATGAAAATCTATGCTTAGAAAGTTGTTTCATGTCACATATGCTCGAATGCACTCATTTCACTCAAAATCAATGTTCCTTGTCAAACGGTTGCTTTTTTTGCCCTGAAAAGGCGATAGAAACAGGCTGAAGGCGCTCCTGCTGAAGGAAAGATGGTTTCATGCACTCAGTGACACAAAGTGTGTTTTCCTACTCTGATCAAGTGCATATCCCAGTACCATGTTGAAAACTCGTTTCAGACGTGCTTTTACAGTTAAAATGACCAATATGAAGAAAATGTGTTAAAAGCTCGAAAACATGAAAATCCATGCTTAGAAAGTTGTTTCATGTCACATATGCTCGATTGCACTCATTTCACTCAAAATCAATGTTCCTTGTCAAACGGTTGCTTTCTGCCCTGAAAAGGCGATAGAAACAGGCTGAAGGCGCTCCTGCTGAAGGAAAGCTGGTTTCATGCACTCAGTGACACAAAGTGTGTTTTCCTACTCTGATCAAGTGCATATCCCAGTACTATGTTAAAAACTCGTTTCAGACGTGCTTTTACAGTTAAAATGACCAATATGAAGAAAATGTGTTAAAAGCTCGAAAACATGAAAATCCATGCTTAGAAAGTTGTTTCATGTCACATATGCTCGATTGCACTCATTTCACTCAAAATCAATGTTCCTTGTCAAACGGTTGCTTTCTGCCCTGAAAAGGCGATAGAAACAGGCTGAAGGCGCTCCTGCTGATGGAAAGCTGGTTTCATGCACTCAGTGACACAAAGTGTGTATTCCCACTTTGAACAAGTGCATATCCCAGTACTATGTTGAAAACTCGTTTCAGACGTGCTTTTACAGTTAAAATGACCAATATGAAGAAAATGTGTTAAAAGCTCGAAAACATGAAAATCCATGCTTAGAAAGTTGTTTCATGTCACATATGCTCGATTGCACTCATTTCACTCAAAATCAATGTTCCTTGTCAAACGGTTGCTTTCTGCCCTGAAAAGGCGATAGAAACAAGCTGAAGGCGCTCCTGCTGAAGGAAAGCTGGTTTCATGCACTCAGTGACACAAAGTGTGTTTTCCTACTTTGAACAAGTGCATATCCCAGTACTATGTTGAAAACTCGTTTCAGACGTGCTTTTACAGTTCAAATGACCAATATGAAGAAAATGTGTTAAAAGCTCGAAAACATGAAAATCCATGCTTAGAAAGTTGTTTCATGTCACATATGCTCGATTGCACTCATTTCACTCAAAATCAATGTTCCTTGTCAAAAGGTTGCTTTCTGCCCTGAAAAGGCGATAGAAACAGGCTGAAGGCGCTCCTGCTGAAGGAAAGCTGGTTTCATGCACTCAGTGACACAAAGTGTGTTTTCCTACTCTGATCAAGTGCATATCCCAGTACTATGTTGAAAACTCGTTGCAGACGTGCTTTTACAGTTCAAATGACCAATATGAAGAAAATGTGTTAAAAGCTCGAAAACATGAAAATCTATGCTTAGAAAGTTGTTTCATGTCACATATGCTCGAATGCACTCATTTCACTCAAAATCAATGTTCCTTGTCAAACGGTTGCTTTCTGCCCTGAAAAGGCGATAGAAACAGGCTGAAGGCGCTCCTGCTGAAGGAAAGCTGGTTTCATGCACTCAGTGACACAAAGTGTGTTTTCCTACTCTGATCAAGTGCATATCCCAGTACTATGTTGAAAACTCGTTTCAGACGTGCTTTTACAGTTCAAATGACCAATATGAAGAAAATGTGTTAAAAGCTCGAAAACATGAAAATCCATGCTTAGAAAGTTGTTTCATGTCACATATGCTCGATTGCACTCATTTCACTCAAAATCAATGTTCCTTGTCAAAAGGTTGCTTTCTGCCCTGAAAAGGCGATAGAAACAGGCTGAAGGCGCTCCTGCTGAAGGAAAGCTGGTTTCATGCACTCAGTGACACAAAGTGTGTTTTCCTACTCTGATTAATTGCATATCCCAGTACTATGTTGAAAACTCGTTTCAGACGTGCTTTTACAGTTAAAATGACCAATATGAAGAAAATGTGTTAAAAGCTCGAAAACATGAAAATCTATGCTTAGAAAGTTGTTTCATGTCACATATGCTCGAATGCACTCATTTCACTCAAAATCAATGTTCCTTGTCAAAAGGTTGCTTTCTGCCCTGAAAAGGCGATAGAAACAGGCTGAAGGCGCTCCTGCTGAAGGAAAGCTGGTTTCATGCACTCAGTGACACAAAGTGTGTTTTCCTACTCTGATCAAGTGCATATCCCAGTACTATGTTGAAAACTCGTTTCAGACGTGCTTTTACAGTTAAAATGACCAATATGAAGAAAATGTGTTAAAAGCTCGAAAACATGAAAATCCATGCTTAGAAAGTTGTTTCATGTCACATATGCTCGATTGCACTCATTTCACTCAAAATCAATGTTCCTTGTCAAACGGTTGCTTTCTGCCCTGAAAAGGCGATAGAAACAGGCTGAAGGCGCTCCTGCTGATGGAAAGCTGGTTTCATGCACTCAGTGACACAAAGTGTGTATTCCCACTTTGAACAAGTGCATATCCCAGTACTATGTTGAAAACTCGTTGCAGACGTGCTTTTACAGTTAAAATGACCAATATGAAGAAAATGTGTTAAAAGCTCGAAAACATGAAAATCCATGCTTAGAAAGTTGTTTCATGTCACATATGCTCGATTGCACTCATTTCACTCAAAATCAATGTTCCTTGTCAAACGGTTGCTTTCTGCTCTGAAAAGGCGATAGAAACAGGCTGAAGGCGCTCCTGCTGAAGGAAAGCTGGTTTCATGCACTCAGTGACACAAAGTGTGTTTTCCTACTCTGATCAAGTGCATATCCCAGTACTATGTTGAAAACTCGTTTCAGACGTTCTTTTACAGTTAAAATGACCAATATGAAGAAAATGTGTTAAAAGCTCGAAAACATGAAAATCCATGCTTAGAAAGTTGTTTCATGTCACATATGCTCGATTGCACTCATTTCACTCAAAATCAATGTTCCTTGTCAAACGGTTGCTTTCTGCCCTGAAAAGGCGATAGAAACAGGCTGAAGGCGCTCCTGCTGATGGAAAGCTGGTTTCATGCACTCAGTGACACAAAGTGTGTATTCCCACTTTGAACAAGTGCATATCCCAGTACTATGTTGAAAACTCGTTTCAGACGTGCTTTTACAGTTAAAATGACCAATATGAAGAAAATGTGTTAAAAGCTCGAAAACATGAAAATCCATGCTTAGAAAGTTGTTTCATGTCACATATGCTCGATTGCACTCATTTCACTCAAAATCAATGTTCCTTGTCAAAAGGTTGCTTTCTGCCCTGAAAAGGCGATAGAAACAGGCTGAAGGCGCTCCTGCTGAAGGAAAGCTGGTTTCATGCACTCAGTGACACAAAGTGTGTTTTCCTACTCTGATCAAGTGCATATCCCAGTACTATGTTGAAAACTCGTTTCAGACGTGCTTTTACAGTTAAAATGACCAATATGAAGAAAATGTGTTAAAAGCTCGAAAACATGAAAATCTATGCTTAGAAAGTTGTTTCATGTCACATATGCTCGAATGCACTCATTTCACTCAAAATCAATGTTCCTTGTCAAACGGTTGCTTTCTGCCCTGAAAAGGCGATAGAAACAGGCTGAAGGCGCTCCTGCTGAAGGAAAGCTGGTTTCATGCACTCAGTGACACAAAGTGTGTTTTCCTACTCTGATCAAGTGCATATCCCAGTACTATGTTGAAAACTCGTTTCAGACGTGCTTTTACAGTTAAAATGACCAATATGAAGAAAATGTGTTAAAAGCTCGAAAACATGAAAATCCATGCTTAGAAAGTTGTTTCATGTCACATATGCTCGATTGCACTCATTTCACTCAAAATCAATGTTCCTTGTCAAACGGTTGCTTTCTGCCCTGAAAAGGCGATAGAAACAGGCTGAAGGCGCTCCTGCTGATGGAAAGCTGGTTTCATGCACTCAGTGACACAAAGTGTGTTTTCCTACTCTGATCAAGTGCATATCCCAGTACTATGTTGAAAACTCGTTTCAGACGTGCTTTTACAGTTAAAATGACCAATATGAAGAAAATGTGTTAAAAGCTCGAAAACATGAAAATCCATGCTTAGAAAGTTGTTTCATGTCACATATGCTCGATTGCACTCATTTCACTCAAAATCAATGTTCCTTGTCAAACGGTTGCTTTCTGCCCTGAAAAGGCGATAGAAACAGGCTGAAGGCGCTCCTGCTGAAGGAAAGCTGGTTTCATGCACTCAGTGACACAAAGTGTGTTTTCCTACTCTGATCAAGTGCATATCCCAGTACTATGTTGAAAACTCGTTTCAGACGTGCTTTTACAGTTAAAATGACCAATATGAAGAAAATGTGTTAAAAGCTCGAAAACATGAAAATCCATGCTTAGAAAGTTGTTTCATGTCACATATGCTCGATTGCACTCATTTCACTCAAAATCAATGTTCCTTGTCAAAAGGTTGCTTTCTGCCCTGAAAAGGCGATAGAAACAGGCTGAAGGCGCTCCTGCTGATGGAAAGCTGGTTTCATGCACTCAGTGACACAAAGTGTGTTTTCCTACTCTGATCAAGTGCATATCCCAGTACTATGTTGAAAACTCGTTTCAGACGTGCTTTTACAGTTAAAATGACCAATATGAAGAAAATGTGTTAAAAGCTCGAAAACATGAAAATCTATGCTTAGAAAGTTGTTTCATGTCACATATGCTCGAATGCACTCATTTCACTCAAAATCAATGTTCCTTGTCAAACGGTTGCTTTCTGCCCTGAAAAGGCGATAGAAACAGGCTGAAGGCGCTCCTGCTGAAGGAAAGCTGGTTTCATGCACTCAGTGACACAAAGTGTGTTTTCCTACTCTGATCAAGTGCATATCCCAGTACTATGTTGAAAACTCGTTTCAGACGTGCTTTTACAGTTAAAATGACCAATATGAAGAAAATGTGTTAAAAGCTCGAAAACATGAAAATCCATGCTTAGAAAGTTGTTTCATGTCACATATGCTCGATTGCACTCATTTCACTCAAAATCAATGTTCCTTGTCAAACGGTTGCTTTCTGCCCTGAAAAGGCGATAGAAACAGGCTGAAGGCGCTCCTGCTGATGGAAAGCTGGTTTCATGCACTCAGTGACACAAAGTGTGTTTTCCTACTCTGATCAAGTGCATATCCCAGTACTATGTTGAAAACTCGTTTCAGACGTGCTTTTACAGTTAAAATGACCAATATGAAGAAAATGTGTTAAAAGCTCGAAAACATGAAAATCCATGCTTAGAAAGTTGTTTCATGTCACATATGCTCGATTGCACTCATTTCACTCAAAATCAATGTTCCTTGTCAAACGGTTGCTTTCTGCCCTGAAAAGGCGATAGAAACAGGCTGAAGGCGCTCCTGCTGAAGGAAAGCTGGTTTCATGCACTCAGTGACACAAAGTGTGTTTTCCTACTCTGATCAAGTGCATATCCCAGTACTATGTTGAAAACTCGTTTCAGACGTGCTTTTACAGTTAAAATGACCAATATGAAGAAAATGTGTTAAAAGCTCGAAAACATGAAAATCCATGCTTAGAAAGTTGTTTCATGTCACATATGCTCGATTGCACTCATTTCACTCAAAATCAATGTTCCTTGTCAAACGGTTGCTTTCTGCCCTGAAAAGGCGATAGAAACAGGCTGAAGGCGCTCCTGCTGATGGAAAGCTGGTTTCATGCACTCAGTGACACAAAGTGTGTTTTCCTACTCTGATCAAGTGCATATCCCAGTACTATGTTGAAAACTCGTTTCAGACGTGCTTTTACAGTTAAAATGACCAATATGAAGAAAATGTGTTAAAAGCTCGAAAACATGAAAATCCATGCTTAGAAAGTTGTTTCATGTCACATATGCTCGATTGCACTCATTTCACTCAAAATCAATGTTCCTTGTCAAACGGTTGCTTTCTGCCCTGAAAAGGCGATAGAAACAGGCTGAAGGCGCTCCTGCTGAAGGAAAGCTGGTTTCATGCACTCAGTGACACAAAGTGTGTTTTCCTACTCTGATCAAGTGCATATCCCAGTACTATGTTGAAAACTCGTTTCAGACGTGCTTTTACAGTTAAAATGACCAATATGAAGAAAATGTGTTAAAAGCTCGAAAACATGAAAATCCATGCTTAGAAAGTTGTTTCATGTCACATATGCTCGATTGCACTCATTTCACTCAAAATCAATGTTCCTTGTCAAAAGGTTGCTTTCTGCCCTGAAAAGGCGATAGAAACAGGCTGAAGGCGCTCCTGCTGATGGAAAGCTGGTTTCATGCACTCAGTGACACAAAGTGTGTATTCCCACTTTGAACAAGTGCATATCCCAGTACTATGTTGAAAACTCGTTTCAGACGTGCTTTTACAGTTAAAATGACCAATATGAAGAAAATGTGTTAAAAGCTCGAAAACATGAAAATCCATGCTTAGAAAGTTGTTTCATGTCACATATGCTCGATTGCACTCATTTCACTCAAAATCAATGTTCCTTGTCAAACGGTTGCTTTCTGCCCTGAAAAGGCGATAGAAACAAGCTGAAGGCGCTCCTGCTGAAGGAAAGCTGGTTTCATGTACTCAGTGACACAAAGTGTGTTTTCCTACTTTGAACAAGTGCATATCCCAGTACTATGTTGAAAACTCGTTTCAGACGTGCTTTTACAGTTCAAATGACCAATATGAAGAAAATGTGTTAAAAGCTCGAAAACATGAAAATCCATGCTTAGAAAGTTGTTTCATGTCACATATGCTCGATTGCACTCATTTCACTCAAAATCAATGTTCCTTGTCAAAAGGTTGCTTTCTGCCCTGAAAAGGCGATAGAAACAGGCTGAAGGCGCTCCTGCTGAAGGAAAGCTGGTTTCATGCACTCAGTGACACAAAGTGTGTTTTCCTACTCTGATTAATTGCATATCCCAGTACTATGTTGAAAACTCGTTTCAGACGTGCTTTTACAGTTAAAATGACCAATATGAAGAAAATGTGTTAAAAGCTCGAAAACATGAAAATCTATGCTTAGAAAGTTGTTTCATGTCACATATGCTCGAATGCACTCATTTCACTCAAAATCAATGTTCCTTGTCAAACGGTTGCTTTCTGCCCTGAAAAGGCGATAGAAACAGGCTGAAGGCGCTCCTGCTGAAGGAAAGCTGGTTTCATGCACTCAGTGACACAAAGTGTGTTTTCCTACTCTGATCAAGTGCATATCCCAGTACTATGTTGAAAACTCGTTTCAGACGTGCTTTTACAGTTCAAATGACCAATATGAAGAAAATGTGTTAAAAGCTCGAAAACATGAAAATCCATGCTTAGAAAGTTGTTTCATGTCACATATGCTCGATTGCACTCATTTCACTCAAAATCAATGTTCCTTGTCAAACGGTTGCTTTCTGCCCTGAAAAGGCGATAGAAACAGGCTGAAGGCGCTCCTGCTGATGGAAAGCTGGTTTCATGCACTCAGTGACACAAAGTGTGTTTTCCTACTTTGAACAAGTGCATATCCCAGTACTATGTTGAAAACTCGTTGCAGACGTGCTTTTACAGTTAAAATGACCAATATGAAGAAAATGTGTTTAAAAGCTCGAAAACATGAAAATCTATGCTTAGAAAGTTGTTTCATGTCACATATGCTCGAATGCACTCATTTCACTCAAAATCAATGTTCCTTGTCAAACGGTTGCTTTTTTTGCCCTGAAAAGGCGATAGAAACAGGCTGAAGGCGCTCCTGCTGAAGGAAAGATGGTTTCATGCACTCAGTGACACAAAGTGTGTTTTCCTACTCTGATCAAGTGCATATCCCAGTACCATGTTGAAAACTCGTTTCAGACGTGCTTTTACAGTTAAAATGACCAATATGAAGAAAATGTGTTAAAAGCTCGAAAACATGAAAATCCATGCTTAGAAAGTTGTTTCATGTCACATATGCTCGATTGCACTCATTTCACTCAAAATCAATGTTCCTTGTCAAACGGTTGCTTTCTGCCCTGAAAAGGCGATAGAAACAGGCTGAAGGCGCTCCTGCTGAAGGAAAGCTGGTTTCATGCACTCAGTGACACAAAGTGTGTTTTCCTACTCTGATCAAGTGCATATCCCAGTACTATGTTAAAAACTCGTTTCAGACGTGCTTTTACAGTTAAAATGACCAATATGAAGAAAATGTGTTAAAAGCTCGAAAACATGAAAATCCATGCTTAGAAAGTTGTTTCATGTCACATATGCTCGATTGCACTCATTTCACTCAAAATCAATGTTCCTTGTCAAACGGTTGCTTTCTGCCCTGAAAAGGCGATAGAAACAGGCTGAAGGCGCTCCTGCTGAAGGAAAGCTGGTTTCATTCACTCAGTGACACAAAGTGTGTATTCCCACTTTGAACAAGTGCATATCCCAGTACTATGTTGAAAACTCGTTTCAGACGTGCTTTTACAGTTAAAATGACCAATATGAAGAAAATGTGTTAAAAGCTCGAAAACATGAAAATCTATGCTTAGAAAGTTGTTTCATGTCACATATGCTCGAATGCACTCATTTCACTCAAAATCAATGTTCCTTGTCAAACGGTTGCTTTCTGCCCTGAAAAGGCATTAGAAACAGGCTGAAGGCGCTCCTGCTGAAGGAAAGCTGGTTTCATGCACTCAGTGACACAAAGTGTGTTTTCCTACTTTGAACAAGTGCATATCCCAGTACTATGTTGAAAACTCGTTTCAGACGTGCTTTTACAGTTCAAATGACCAATATGAAGAAAATGTGTTTAAAAGCTCGAAAACATGAAAATCTATGCTTAGAAAGTTGTTTCATGTCACATATGCTCGAATGCACTCATTTCACTCAAAATCAATGTTCCTTGTCAAACGGTTGCTTTTTTTGCCCTGAAAAGGCGATAGAAACAGGCTGAAGGCGCTCCTGCTGAAGGAAAGCTGGTTTCATGCACTCAGTGACACAAAGTGTGTTTTCCTACTCTGATCAAGTGCATATCCCAGTACTATGTTGAAAACTCGTTTCAGACGTGCTTTTACAGTTAAAATGACCAATATGAAGAAAATGTGTTAAAAGCTCGAAAACATGAAAATCCATGCTTAGAAAGTTGTTTCATGTCACATATGCTCGATTGCACTCATTTCACTCAAAATCAATGTTCCTTGTCAAACGGTTGCTTTCTGCCCTGAAAAGGCGATAGAAAACAGGCTGAAGGCGCTCCTGCTGAAGGAAAGCTGGTTTCATGCACTCAGTGACACAAAGTGTGTTTTCCTACTCTGATCAAGTGCATATCCCAGTACTATGTTGAAAACTCGTTTCAGACGTTCTTTTACAGTTAAAATGACCAATATGAAGAAAATGTTTTAAAAGCTCGAAAACATGAAAATCCATGCTTAGAAAGTTGTTTCATGTCACATATGCTCGATTGCACTCATTTCACTCAAAATCAATGTTCCTTGTCAAAAGGTTGCTTTCTGCCCTGAAAAGGCGATAGAAACAGGCTGAAGGCGCTCCTGCTGAAGGAAAGCTGATTTCATGCACTCAGTGACACAAAGTGTGTTTTCCTACTTTGAACAAGTGCATATCCCAGTACTATGTTGAAAAGTCGTTGCAGACGTGCTTTTACAGTTAAAATGACCAATATGAAGAAAATGTGTTTAAAAGCTCGAAAACATGAAAATCTATGCTTAGAAAGTTGTTTCATGTCACATATGCTCGAATGCACTCATTTCACTCAAAATCAATGTTCCTTGTCAAACGGTTGCTTTTTTTGCCCTGAAAAGGCGATAGAAACAGGCTGAAGGCGCTCCTGCTGAAGGAAAGCTGGTTTCATGCACTCAGTGACACAAAGTGTGTTTTCCTACTCTGATCAAGTGCATATCCCAGTACTATGTTGAAAACTCGTTTCAGACGTGCTTTTACAGTTAAAATGACCAATATGAAGAAAATGTGTTAAAATCTCGAAAACATGAAAATCCATGCTTAGAAAGTTGTTTCATGTCACATATGCTCGATTGCACTCATTTCACTCAAAATCAATGTTCCTTGTCAAACGGTTGCTTTCTGCTCTGAAAAGGCGATAGAAACAGGCTGAAGGCGCTCCTGCTGAAGGAAAGCTGGTTTCATGCACTCAGTGACACAAAGTGTGTTTTCCTACTCTGATCAAGTGCATATCCCAGTACTATGTTGAAAACTCGTTTCAGACGTTCTTTTACAGTTAAAATGACCAATATGAAGAAAATGTGTTAAAAGCTCGAAAACATGAAAATCCATGCTTAGAAAGTTGTTTCATGTCACATATGCTCGATTGCACTCATTTCACTCAAAATCAATGTTCCTTGTCAAACGGTTGCTTTCTGCCCTGAAAAGGCGATAGAAACAGGCTGAAGGCGCTCCTGCTGATGGAAAGCTGGTTTCATGCACTCAGTGACACAAAGTGTGTATTCCCACTTTGAACAAGTGCATATCCCAGTACTATGTTGAAAACTCGTTTCAGACGTGCTTTTACAGTTAAAATGACCAATATGAAGAAAATGTGTTAAAAGCTCGAAAACATGAAAATCTATGCTTAGAAAGTTGTTTCATGTCACATATGCTCGAATGCACTCATTTCACTCAAAATCAATGTTCCTTGTCAAACGGTTGCTTTCTGCCCTGAAAAGGCGATAGAAACAGGCTGAAGGCGCTCCTGCTGAAGGAAAGCTGGTTTCATGCACTCAGTGACACAAAGTGTGTTTTCCTACTCTGATCAAGTGCATATCCCAGTACTATGTTGAAAACTCGTTTCAGACGTGCTTTTACAGTTAAAATGACCAATATGAAGAAAATGTGTTAAAAGCTCGAAAACATGAAAATCCATGCTTAGAAAGTTGTTTCATGTCACATATGCTCGATTGCACTCATTTCACTCAAAATCAATGTTCCTTGTCAAACGGTTGCTTTCTGCCCTGAAAAGGCGATAGAAACAGGCTGAAGGCGCTCCTGCTGATGGAAAGCTGGTTTCATGCACTCAGTGACACAAAGTGTGTTTTCCTACTCTGATCAAGTGCATATCCCAGTACTATGTTGAAAACTCGTTTCAGACGTGCTTTTACAGTTAAAATGACCAATATGAAGAAAATGTGTTAAAAGCTCGAAAACATGAAAATCCATGCTTAGAAAGTTGTTTCATGTCACATATGCTCGATTGCACTCATTTCACTCAAAATCAATGTTCCTTGTCAAAAGGTTGCTTTCTGCCCTGAAAAGGCGATAGAAACAGGCTGAAGGCGCTCCTGCTGATGGAAAGCTGGTTTCATGCACTCAGTGACACAAAGTGTGTATTCCCACTTTGAACAAGTGCATATCCCAGTACTATGTTGAAAACTCGTTTCAGACGTGCTTTTACAGTTAAAATGACCAATATGAAGAAAATGTGTTAAAAGCTCGAAAACATGAAAATCCATGCTTAGAAAGTTGTTTCATGTCACATATGCTCGATTGCACTCATTTCACTCAAAATCAATGTTCCTTGTCAAACGGTTGCTTTCTGCCCTGAAAAGGCGATAGAAACAAGCTGAAGGCGCTCCTGCTGAAGGAAAGCTGGTTTCATGTACTCAGTGACACAAAGTGTGTTTTCCTACTTTGAACAAGTGCATATCCCAGTACTATGTTGAAAACTCGTTTCAGACGTGCTTTTACAGTTCAAATGACCAATATGAAGAAAATGTGTTAAAAGCTCGAAAACATGAAAATCCATGCTTAGAAAGTTGTTTCATGTCACATATGCTCGATTGCACTCATTTCACTCAAAATCAATGTTCCTTGTCAAAAGGTTGCTTTCTGCCCTGAAAAGGCGATAGAAACAGGCTGAAGGCGCTCCTGCTGAAGGAAAGCTGGTTTCATGCACTCAGTGACACAAAGTGTGTTTTCCTACTCTGATTAATTGCATATCCCAGTACTATGTTGAAAACTCGTTTCAGACGTGCTTTTACAGTTAAAATGACCAATATGAAGAAAATGTGTTAAAAGCTCGAAAACATGAAAATCTATGCTTAGAAAGTTGTTTCATGTCACATATGCTCGAATGCACTCATTTCACTCAAAATCAATGTTCCTTGTCAAACGGTTGCTTTCTGCCCTGAAAAGGCGATAGAAACAGGCTGAAGGCGCTCCTGCTGAAGGAAAGCTGGTTTCATGCACTCAGTGACACAAAGTGTGTTTTCCTACTCTGATCAAGTGCATATCCCAGTACTATGTTGAAAACTCGTTTCAGACGTGCTTTTACAGTTAAAATGACCAATATGAAGAAAATGTGTTAAAAGCTCGAAAACATGAAAATCCATGCTTAGAAAGTTGTTTCATGTCACATATGCTCGATTGCACTCATTTCACTCAAAATCAATGTTCCTTGTCAAACGGTTGCTTTCTGCCCTGAAAAGGCGATAGAAACAGGCTGAAGGCGCTCCTGCTGATGGAAAGCTGGTTTCATGCACTCAGTGACACAAAGTGTGTTTTCCTACTTTGAACAAGTGCATATCCCAGTACTATGTTGAAAACTCGTTGCAGACGTGCTTTTACAGTTAAAATGACCAATATGAAGAAAATGTGTTTAAAAGCTCGAAAACATGAAAATCTATGCTTAGAAAGTTGTTTCATGTCACATATGCTCGAATGCACTCATTTCACTCAAAATCAATGTTCCTTGTCAAACGGTTGCTTTTTTTGCCCTGAAAAGGCGATAGAAACAGGCTGAAGGCGCTCCTGCTGAAGGAAAGATGGTTTCATGCACTCAGTGACACAAAGTGTGTTTTCCTACTCTGATCAAGTGCATATCCCAGTACCATGTTGAAAACTCGTTTCAGACGTGCTTTTACAGTTAAAATGACCAATATGAAGAAAATGTGTTAAAAGCTCGAAAACATGAAAATCCATGCTTAGAAAGTTGTTTCATGTCACATATGCTCGATTGCACTCATTTCACTCAAAATCAATGTTCCTTGTCAAACGGTTGCTTTCTGCCCTGAAAAGGCGATAGAAACAGGCTGAAGGCGCTCCTGCTGAAGGAAAGCTGGTTTCATGCACTCAGTGACACAAAGTGTGTTTTCCTACTCTGATCAAGTGCATATCCCAGTACTATGTTAAAAACTCGTTTCAGACGTGCTTTTACAGTTAAAATGACCAATATGAAGAAAATGTGTTAAAAGCTCGAAAACATGAAAATCCATGCTTAGAAAGTTGTTTCATGTCACATATGCTCGATTGCACTCATTTCACTCAAAATCAATGTTCCTTGTCAAACGGTTGCTTTCTGCCCTGAAAAGGCGATAGAAACAGGCTGAAGGCGCTCCTGCTGATGGAAAGCTGGTTTCATGCACTCAGTGACACAAAGTGTGTATTCCCACTTTGAACAAGTGCATATCCCAGTACTATGTTGAAAACTCGTTTCAGACGTGCTTTTACAGTTAAAATGACCAATATGAAGAAAATGTGTTAAAAGCTCGAAAACATGAAAATCCATGCTTAGAAAGTTGTTTCATGTCACATATGCTCGATTGCACTCATTTCACTCAAAATCAATGTTCCTTGTCAAACGGTTGCTTTCTGCCCTGAAAAGGCGATAGAAACAAGCTGAAGGCGCTCCTGCTGAAGGAAAGCTGGTTTCATGCACTCAGTGACACAAAGTGTGTTTTCCTACTTTGAACAAGTGCATATCCCAGTACTATGTTGAAAACTCGTTTCAGACGTGCTTTTACAGTTCAAATGACCAATATGAAGAAAATGTGTTAAAAGCTCGAAAACATGAAAATCCATGCTTAGAAAGTTGTTTCATGTCACATATGCTCGATTGCACTCATTTCACTCAAAATCAATGTTCCTTGTCAAAAGGTTGCTTTCTGCCCTGAAAAGGCGATAGAAACAGGCTGAAGGCGCTCCTGCTGATGGAAAGCTGGTTTCATGCACTCAGTGACACAAAGTGTGTATTCCCACTTTGAACAAGTGCATATCCCAGTACTATGTTGAAAACTCGTTTCAGACGTGCTTTTACAGTTAAAATGACCAATATGAAGAAAATGTGTTAAAAGCTCGAAAACATTAAAATCCATGCTTAGAAAGTTGTTTCATGTCACATATGCTCGATTGCACTCATTTCACTCAAAATCAATGTTCCTTGTCAAACGGTTGCTTTCTGCCCTGAAAAGGCGATAGAAACAAGCTGAAGGCGCTCCTGCTGAAGGAAAGCTGGTTTCATGTACTCAGTGACACAAAGTGTGTTTTCCTACTTTGAACAAGTGCATATCCCAGTACTATGTTGAAAACTCGTTTCAGACGTGCTTTTACAGTTCAAATGACCAATATGAAGAAAATGTGTTAAAAGCTCGAAAACATGAAAATCCATGCTTAGAAAGTTGTTTCATGTCACATATGCTCGATTGCACTCATTTCACTCAAAATCAATGTTCCTTGTCAAAAGGTTGCTTTCTGCCCTGAAAAGGCGATAGAAACAGGCTGAAGGCGCTCCTGCTGAAGGAAAGCTGGTTTCATGCACTCAGTGACACAAAGTGTGTTTTCCTACTCTGATTAATTGCATATCCCAGTACTATGTTGAAAACTCGTTTCAGACGTGCTTTTACAGTTAAAATGACCAATATGAAGAAAATGTGTTAAAAGCTCGAAAACATGAAAATCTATGCTTAGAAAGTTGTTTCATGTCACATATGCTCGAATGCACTCATTTCACTCAAAATCAATGTTCCTTGTCAAACGGTTGCTTTCTGCCCTGAAAAGGCGATAGAAACAGGCTGAAGGCGCTCCTGCTGAAGGAAAGCTGGTTTCATGCACTCAGTGACACAAAGTGTGTTTTCCTACTCTGATCAAGTGCATATCCCAGTACTATGTTGAAAACTCGTTTCAGACGTGCTTTTACAGTTAAAATGACCAATATGAAGAAAATGTGTTAAAAGCTCGAAAACATGAAAATCCATGCTTAGAAAGTTGTTTCATGTCACATATGCTCGATTGCACTCATTTCACTCAAAATCAATGTTCCTTGTCAAACGGTTGCTTTCTGCCCTGAAAAGGCGATAGAAACAGGCTGAAGGCGCTCCTGCTGATGGAAAGCTGGTTTCATGCACTCAGTGACACAAAGTGTGTTTTCCTACTCTGATCAAGTGCATATCCCAGTACTATGTTGAAAACTCGTTTCAGACGTGCTTTTACAGTTAAAATGACCAATATGAAGAAAATGTGTTAAAAGCTCGAAAACATGAAAATCCATGCTTAGAAAGTTGTTTCATGTCACATATGCTCGATTGCACTCATTTCACTCAAAATCAATGTTCCTTGTCAAACGGTTGCTTTCTGCCCTGAAAAGGCGATAGAAACAGGCTGAAGGCGCTCCTGCTGAAGGAAAGCTGGTTTCATGCACTCAGTGACACAAAGTGTGTTTTCCTACTCTGATCAAGTGCATATCCCAGTACTATGTTGAAAACTCGTTTCAGACGTGCTTTTACAGTTAAAATGACCAATATGAAGAAAATGTGTTAAAAGCTCGAAAACATGAAAATCCATGCTTAGAAAGTTGTTTCATGTCACATATGCTCGATTGCACTCATTTCACTCAAAATCAATGTTCCTTGTCAAAAGGTTGCTTTCTGCCCTGAAAAGGCGATAGAAACAGGCTGAAGGCGCTCCTGCTGATGGAAAGCTGGTTTCATGCACTCAGTGACACAAAGTGTGTATTCCCACTTTGAACAAGTGCATATCCCAGTACTATGTTGAAAACTCGTTTCAGACGTGCTTTTACAGTTAAAATGACCAATATGAAGAAAATGTGTTAAAAGCTCGAAAACATGAAAATCCATGCTTAGAAAGTTGTTTCATGTCACATATGCTCGATTGCACTCATTTCACTCAAAATCAATGTTCCTTGTCAAACGGTTGCTTTCTGCCCTGAAAAGGCGATAGAAACAAGCTGAAGGCGCTCCTGCTGAAGGAAAGCTGGTTTCATGTACTCAGTGACACAAAGTGTGTTTTCCTACTTTGAACAAGTGCATATCCCAGTACTATGTTGAAAACTCGTTTCAGACGTGCTTTTACAGTTCAAATGACCAATATGAAGAAAATGTGTTAAATGCTCGAAAACATGAAAATCCATGCTTAGAAAGTTGTTTCATGTCACATATGCTCGATTGCACTCATTTCACTCAAAATCAATGTTCCTTGTCAAAAGGTTGCTTTCTGCCCTGAAAAGGCGATAGAAACAGGCTGAAGGCGCTCCTGCTGAAGGAAAGCTGGTTTCATGCACTCAGTGACACAAAGTGTGTTTTCCTACTCTGATTAATTGCATATCCCAGTACTATGTTGAAAACTCGTTTCAGACGTGCTTTTACAGTTAAAATGACCAATATGAAGAAAATGTGTTAAAAGCTCGAAAACATGAAAATCTATGCTTAGAAAGTTGTTTCATGTCACATATGCTCGAATGCACTCATTTCACTCAAAATCAATGTTCCTTGTCAAACGGTTGCTTTCTGCCCTGAAAAGGCGATAGAAACAGGCTGAAGGCGCTCCTGCTGAAGGAAAGCTGGTTTCATGCACTCAGTGACACAAAGTGTGTTTTCCTACTCTGATCAAGTGCGTATCCCAGTACTATGTTGAAAACTCGTTTCAGACGTGCTTTTACAGTTAAAATGACCAATATGAAGAAAATGTGTTAAAAGCTCGAAAACATGAAAATCCATGCTTAGAAAGTTGTTTCATGTCACATATGCTCGATTGCACTCATTTCACTCAAAATCAATGTTCCTTGTCAAACGGTTGCTTTCTGCCCTGAAAAGGCGATAGAAACAGGCTGAAGGCGCTCCTGCTGATGGAAAGCTGGTTTCATGCACTCAGTGACACAAAGTGTGTTTTCCTACTTTGAACAAGTGCATATCCCAGTACTATGTTGAAAACTCGTTGCAGACGTGCTTTTACAGTTAAAATGACCAATATGAAGAAAATGTGTTTAAAAGCTCGAAAACATGAAAATCTATGCTTAGAAAGTTGTTTCATGTCACATATGCTCGAATGCACTCATTTCACTCAAAATCAATGTTCCTTGTCAAACGGTTGCTTTTTTTGCCCTGAAAAGGCGATAGAAACAGGCTGAAGGCGCTCCTGCTGAAGGAAAGCTGGTTTCATGCACTCAGTGACACAAAGTGTGTTTTCCTACTCTGATCAAGTGCATATCCCAGTACCATGTTGAAAACTCGTTTCAGACGTGCTTTTACAGTTAAAATGACCAATATGAAGAAAATGTGTTAAAAGCTCGAAAACATGAAAATCCATGCTTAGAAAGTTGTTTCATGTCACATATGCTCGATTGCACTCATTTCACTCAAAATCAATGTTCCTTGTCAAACGGTTGCTTTCTGCCCTGAAAAGGCGATAGAAACAGGCTGAAGGCGCTCCTGCTGATGGAAAGCTGGTTTCATGCACTCAGTGACACAAAGTGTGTATTCCCACTTTGAACAAGTGCATATCCCAGTACTATGTTGAAAACTCGTTTCAGACGTGCTTTTACAGTTAAAATGACCAATATGAAGAAAATGTGTTAAAAGCTCGAAAACATGAAAATCCATGCTTAGAAAGTTGTTTCATGTCACATATGCTCGATTGCACTCATTTCACTCAAAATCAATGTTCCTTGTCAAACGGTTGCTTTCTGCCCTGAAAAGGCGATAGAAACAAGCTGAAGGCGCTCCTGCTGAAGGAAAGCTGGTTTCATGCACTCAGTGACACAAAGTGTGTTTTCCTACTTTGAACAAGTGCATATCCCAGTACTATGTTGAAAACTCGTTTCAGACGTGCTTTTACAGTTCAAATGACCAATATGAAGAAAATGTGTTAAAAGCTCGAAAACATGAAAATCCATGCTTAGAAAGTTGTTTCATGTCACATATGCTCGATTGCACTCATTTCACTCAAAATCAATGTTCCTTGTCAAAAGGTTGCTTTCTGCCCTGAAAAGGCGATAGAAACAGGCTGAAGGCGCTCCTGCTGAAGGAAAGCTGGTTTCATGCACTCAGTGACACAAAGTGTGTTTTCCTACTCTGATTAATTGCATATCCCAGTACTATGTTGAAAACTCGTTTCAGACGTGCTTTTACAGTTAAAATGACCAATATGAAGAAAATGTGTTAAAAGCTCGAAAACATGAAAATCTATGCTTAGAAAGTTGTTTCATGTCACATATGCTCGAATGCACTCATTTCACTCAAAATCAATGTTCCTTGTCAAACGGTTGCTTTCTGCCCTGAAAAGGCGATAGAAACAGGCTGAAGGCGCTCCTGCTGAAGGCAAGCTGGTTTCATGCACTCAGTGACACAAAGTGTGTTTTCCTACTTTGAACAAGTGCATATCCCAGTACTATGTTGAAAACTCGTTGCAGACGTGCTTTTACAGTTAAAATGACCAATATGAAGAAAATGTGTTTAAAAGCTCGAAAACATGAAAATCTATGCTTAGAAAGTTGTTTCATGTCACATATGCTCGAATGCACTCATTTCACTCAAAATCAATGTTCCTTGTCAAACGGTTGCTTTTTTTGCCCTGAAAAGGCGATAGAAACAGGCTGAAGGCGCTCCTGCTGAAGGAAAGCTGGTTTCATGCACTCAGTGACACAAAGTGTGTTTTCCTACTCTGATCAAGTGCATATCCCAGTACTATGTTGAAAACTCGTTTCAGACGTGCTTTTACAGTTAAAATGACCAATATGAAGAAAATGTGTTAAAAGCTCGAAAACATGAAAATCCATGCTTAGAAAGTTGTTTCATGTCACATATGCTCGATTGCACTCATTTCACTCAAAATCAATGTTCCTTGTCAAACGGTTGCTTTCTGCCCTGAAAAGGCGATAGAAACAGGCTGAAGGCACTCCTGCTGATGGAAAGCTGGTTTCATGCACTCAGTGACACAAAGTGTGTATTCCCACTTTGAACAAGTGCATATCCCAGTACTATGTTGAAAACTCGTTTCAGACGTGCTTTTACAGTTAAAATGACCAATATGAAGAAAATGTGTTAAAAGCTCGAAAACATGAAAATCTATGCTTAGAAAGTTGTTTCATGTCACATATGCTCGAATGCACTCATTTCACTCAAAATCAATGTTCCTTGTCAAACGGTTGCTTTCTGCCCTGAAAAGGCGATAGAAACAGGCTGAAGGCGCTCCTGCTGAAGGAAAGCTGGTTTCATGCACTCAGTGACACAAAGTGTGTTTTCCTACTCTGATCAAGTGCATATCCCAGTACTATGTTGAAAACTCGTTTCAGACGTGCTTTTACAGTTAAAATGACCAATATGAAGAAAATGTGTTAAAAGCTCGAAAACATGAAAATCCATGCTTAGAAAGTTGTTTCATGTCACATATGCTCGATTGCACTCATTTCACTCAAAATCAATGTTCCTTGTCAAACGGTTGCTTTCTGCCCTGAAAAGGCGATAGAAACAGGCTGAAGGCGCTCCTGCTGATGGAAAGATGGTTTCATGCACTCAGTGACACAAAGTGTGTTTTCCTACTCTGATCAAGTGCATATCCCAGTACTATGTTGAAAACTCGTTTCAGACGTGCTTTTACAGTTAAAATGACCAATATGAAGAAAATGTGTTAAAAGCTCGAAAACATGAAAATCCATGCTTAGAAAGTTGTTTCATGTCACATATGCTCGATTGCACTCATTTCACTCAAAATCAATGTTCCTTGTCAAACGGTTGCTTTCTGCCCTGAAAAGGCGATAGAAACAGGCTGAAGGCGCTCCTGCTGAAGGAAAGCTGGTTTCATGCACTCAGTGACACAAAGTGTGTTTTCCTACTCTGATCAAGTGCATATCCCAGTACTATGTTGAAAACTCGTTTCAGACGTGCTTTTACAGTTAAAATGACCAATATGAAGAAAATGTGTTAAAAGCTCGAAAACATGAAAATCCATGCTTAGAAAGTTGTTTCATGTCACATATGCTCGATTGCACTCATTTCACTCAAAATCAATGTTCCTTGTCAAAAGGTTGCTTTCTGCCCTGAAAAGGCGATAGAAACAGGCTGAAGGCGCTCCTGCTGATGGAAAGCTGGTTTCATGCACTCAGTGACACAAAGTGTGTATTCCCACTTTGAACAAGTGCATATCCCAGTACTATGTTGAAAACTCGTTTCAGACGTGCTTTTACAGTTAAAATGACCAATATGAAGAAAATGTGTTAAAAGCTCGAAAACATGAAAATCCATGCTTAGAAAGTTGTTTCATGTCACATATGCTCGATTGCACTCATTTCACTCAAAATCAATGTTCCTTGTCAAACGGTTGCTTTCTGCCCTGAAAAGGCGATAGAAACAAGCTGAAGGCGCTCCTGCTGAAGGAAAGCTGGTTTCATGTACTCAGTGACACAAAGTGTGTTTTCCTACTTTGAACAAGTGCATATCCCAGTACTATGTTGAAAACTCGTTTCAGACGTGCTTTTACAGTTAAAATGACCAATATGAAGAAAATGTGTTAAAAGCTCGAAAACATGAAAATCCATGCTTAGAAAGTTGTTTCATGTCACATATGCTCGATTGCACTCATTTCACTCAAAATCAATGTTCCTTGTCAAAAGGTTGCTTTCTGCCCTGAAAAGGCGATAGAAACAGGCTGAAGGCGCTCCTGCTGAAGGAAAGCTGGTTTCATGCACTCAGTGACACAAAGTGTGTTTTCCTACTCTGATTAATTGCATATCCCAGTACTATGTTGAAAACTCGTTTCAGACGTGCTTTTACAGTTAAAATGACCAATATGAAGAAAATGTGTTAAAAGCTCGAAAACATGAAAATCTATGCTTAGAAAGTTGTTTCATGTCACATATGCTCGAATGCACTCATTTCACTCAAAATCAATGTTCCTTGTCAAACGGTTGCTTTCTGCCCTGAAAAGGCGATAGAAACAGGCTGAAGGCGCTCCTGCTGAAGGAAAGCTGGTTTCATGCACTCAGTGACACAAAGTGTGTTTTCCTACACTGATCAAGTGCATATCCCAGTACTATGTTGAAAACTCGTTTCAGACGTGCTTTTACAGTTAAAATGACCAATATGAAGAAAATGTGTTAAAAGCTCGAAAACATGAAAATCCATGCTTAGAAAGTTGTTTCATGTCACATATGCTCGATTGCACTCATTTCACTCAAAATCAATGTTCCTTGTCAAACGGTTGCTTTCTGCCCTGAAAAGGCGATAGAAACAGGCTGAAGGCGCTCCTGCTGATGGAAAGCTGGTTTCATGCACTCAGTGACACAAAGTGTGTTTTCCTACTTTGAACAAGTGCATATCCCAGTACCATGTTGAAAACTCGTTTCAGACGTGCTTTTACAGTTAAAATGACCAATATGAAGAAAATGTGTTAAAAGCTCGAAAACATGAAAATCCATGCTTAGAAAGTTGTTTCATGTCACATATGCTCGATTGCACTCATTTCACTCAAAATCAATGTTCCTTGTCAAACGGTTGCTTTCTGCCCTGAAAAGGCGATAGAAACAGGCTGAAGGCGCTCCTGCTGAAGGAAAGCTGGTTTCATGCACTCAGTGACACAAAGTGTGTTTTCCTACTCTGATCAAGTGCATATCCCAGTACTATGTTAAAAACTCGTTTCAGACGTGCTTTTACAGTTAAAATGACCAATATGAAGAAAATGTGTTAAAAGCTCGAAAACATGAAAATCCATGCTTAGAAAGTTGTTTCATGTCACATATGCTCGATTGCACTCATTTCACTCAAAATCAATGTTCCTTGTCAAACGGTTGCTTTCTGCCCTGAAAAGGCGATAGAAACAGGCTGAAGGCGCTCCTGCTGATGGAAAGCTGGTTTCATGCACTCAGTGACACAAAGTGTGTATTCCCACTTTGAACAAGTGCATATCCCAGTACTATGTTGAAAACTCGTTTCAGACGTGCTTTTACAGTTAAAATGACCAATATGAAGAAAATGTGTTAAAAGCTCGAAAACATGAAAATCCATGCTTAGAAAGTTGTTTCATGTCACATATGCTCGATTGCACTCATTTCACTCAAAATCAATGTTCCTTGTCAAACGGTTGCTTTCTGCCCTGAAAAGGCGATAGAAACAAGCTGAAGGCGCTCCTGCTGAAGGAAAGCTGGTTTCATGCACTCAGTGACACAAAGTGTGTTTTCCTACTTTGAACAAGTGCATATCCCAGTACTATGTTGAAAACTCGTTTCAGACGTGCTTTTACAGTTCAAATGACCAATATGAAGAAAATGTGTTAAAAGCTTGAAAACATGAAAATCCATGCTTAGAAAGTTGTTTCATGTCACATATGCTCGATTGCACTCATTTCACTCAAAATCAATGTTCCTTGTCAAAAGGTTGCTTTCTGCCCTGAAAAGGCGATAGAAACAGGCTGAAGGCGCTCCTGCTGATGGAAAGCTGGTTTCATGCACTCAGTGACACAAAGTGTGTATTCCCACTTTGAACAAGTGCATATCCCAGTACTATGTTGAAAACTCGTTTCAGACGTGCTTTTACAGTTAAAATGACCAATATGAAGAAAATGTGTTAAAAGCTCGAAAACATGAAAATCCATGCTTAGAAAGTTGTTTCATGTCACATATGCTCGATTGCACTCATTTCACTCAAAATCAATGTTCCTTGTCAAACGGTTGCTTTCTGCCCTGAAAAGGCGATAGAAACAAGCTGAAGGCGCTCCTGCTGAAGGAAAGCTGGTTTCATGTACTCAGTGACACAAAGTGTGTTTTCCTACTTTGAACAAGTGCATATCCCAGTACTATGTTGAAAACTCGTTTCAGACGTGCTTTTACAGTTCAAATGACCAATATGAAGAAAATGTGTTAAAAGCTCGAAAACATGAAAATCCATGCTTAGAAAGTTGTTTCATGTCACATATGCTCGATTGCACTCATTTCACTCAAAATCAATGTTCCTTGTCAAAAGGTTGCTTTCTGCCCTGAAAAGGCGATAGAAACAGGCTGAAGGCGCTCCTGCTGAAGGAAAGCTGGTTTCATGCACTCAGTGACACAAAGTGTGTTTTCCTACTCTGATCAAGTGCATATCCCAGTACTATGTTGAAAACTCGTTTCAGACGTGCTTTTACAGTTAAAATGACCAATATGAAGAAAATGTGTTAAAAGCTCGAAAACATGAAAATCTATGCTTAGAAAGTTGTTTCATGTCACATATGCTCGAATGCACTCATTTCACTCAAAATCAATGTTCCTTGTCAAACGGTTGCTTTCTGCCCTGAAAAGGCGATAGAAACAGGCTGAAGGCGCTCCTGCTGAAGGAAAGCTGGTTTCATGCACTCAGTGACACAAAGTGTGTTTTCCTACTCTGATCAAGTGCATATCCCAGTACTATGTTGAAAACTCGTTTCAGACGTGCTTTTACAGTTAAAATGACCAATATGAAGAAAATGTGTTAAAAGCTCGAAAACATGAAAATCCATGCTTAGAAAGTTGTTTCATGTCACATATGCTCGATTGCACTCATTTCACTCAAAATCAATGTTCCTTGTCAAACGGTTGCTTTCTGCCCTGAAAAGGCGATAGAAACAGGCTGAAGGCGCTCCTGCTGATGGAAAGCTGGTTTCATGCACTCAGTGACACAAAGTGTGTTTTCCTACTCTGATCAAGTGCATATCCCAGTACTATGTTGAAAACTCGTTTCAGACGTGCTTTTACAGTTAAAATGACCAATATGAAGAAAATGTGTTAAAAGCTCGAAAACATGAAAATCCATGCTTAGAAAGTTGTTTCATGTCACATATGCTCGATTGCACTCATTTCACTCAAAATCAATGTTCCTTGTCAAACGGTTGCTTTCTGCCCTGAAAAGGCGATAGAAACAGGCTGAAGGCGCTCCTGCTGAAGGAAAGCTGGTTTCATGCACTCAGTGACACAAAGTGTGTTTTCCTACTCTGATCAAGTGCATATCCCAGTACTATGTTGAAAACTCGTTTCAGACGTGCTTTTACAGTTAAAATGACCAATATGAAGAAAATGTGTTAAAAGCTCGAAAACATGAAAATCCATGCTTAGAAAGTTGTTTCATGTCACATATGCTCGATTGCACTCATTTCACTCAAAATCAATGTTCCTTGTCAAAAGGTTGCTTTCTGCCCTGAAAAGGCGATAGAAACAGGCTGAAGGCGCTCCTGCTGATGGAAAGCTGGTTTCATGCACTCAGTGACACAAAGTGTGTATTCCCACTTTGAACAAGTGCATATCCCAGTACTATGTTGAAAACTCGTTTCAGACGTGCTTTTACAGTTAAAATGACCAATATGAAGAAAATGTGTTAAAAGCTCGAAAACATGAAAATCCATGCTTAGAAAGTTGTTTCATGTCACATATGCTCGATTGCACTCATTTCACTCAAAATCAATGTTCCTTGTCAAACGGTTGCTTTTTTTGCCCTGAAAAGGCGATAGAAACAGGCTGAAGGCGCTCCTGCTGAAGGAAAGCTGGTTTCATGCACTCAGTGACACAAAGTGTGTTTTCCTACTCTGATCAAGTGCATATCCCAGTACTATGTTGAAAACTCGTTTCAGACGTGCTTTTACAGTTAAAATGACCAATATGAAGAAAATGTGTTAAAAGCTCGAAAACATGAAAATCCATGCTTAGAAAGTTGTTTCATGTCACATATGCTCGATTGCACTCATTTCACTCAAAATCAATGTTCCTTGTCAAACGGTTGCTTTCTGCCCTGAAAAGGCGATAGAAAACAGGCTGAAGGCGCTCCTGCTGAAGGAAAGCTGGTTTCATGCACTCAGTGACACAAAGTGTGTTTTCCTACTCTGATCAAGTGCATATCCCAGTACTATGTTGAAAACTCGTTTCAGACGTTCTTTTACAGTTAAAATGACCAATATGAAGAAAATGTTTTAAAAGCTCGAAAACATGAAAATCCATGCTTAGAAAGTTGTTTCATGTCACATATGCTCGATTGCACTCATTTCACTCAAAATCAATGTTCCTTGTCAAAAGGTTGCTTTCTGCCCTAAAAAGGCGATAGAAACAGGCTGAAGGCGCTCCTGCTGAAGGAAAGCTGGTTTCATGCACTCAGTGACACAAAGTGTGTTTTCCTACTTTGAACAAGTGCATATCCCAGTACTATGTTGAAAAGTCGTTGCAGACGTGCTTTTACAGTTAAAATGACCAATATGAAGAAAATGTGTTTAAAAGCTCGAAAACATGAAAATCTATGCTTAGAAAGTTGTTTCATGTCACATATGCTCGAATGCACTCATTTCACTCAAAATCAATGTTCCTTGTCAAACGGTTGCTTTTTTTGCCCTGAAAAGGCGATAGAAACAGGCTGAAGGCGGTCCTGCTGAAGGAAAGCTGGTTTCATGCACTCAGTGACACAAAGTGTGTTTTCCTACTCTGATCAAGTGCATATCCCAGTACTATGTTGAAAACTCGTTTCAGACGTTCTTTTACAGTTAAAATGACCAATATGAAGAAAATGTGTTAAAAGCTCGAAAACATGAAAATCCATGCTTAGAAAGTTGTTTCATGTCACATATGCTCGATTGCACTCATTTCACTCAAAATCAATGTTCCTTGTCAAACGGTTGCTTTCTGCCCTGAAAAGGCGATAGAAACAGGCTGAAGGCGCTCCTGCTGATGGAAAGCTGGTTTCATGCACTCAGTGAGACAAAGTGTGTATTCCCACTTTGAACAAGTGCATATCCCAGTACTATGTTGAAAACTCGTTTCAGACGTGCTTTTACAGTTAAAATGACCAATATGAAGAAAATGTGTTAAAAGCTCGAAAACATGAAAATCTATGCTTAGAAAGTTGTTTCATGTCACATATGCTCGAATGCACTCATTTCACTCAAAATCAATGTTCCTTGTCAAACGGTTGCTTTCTGCCCTGAAAAGGCGATAGAAACAGGCTGAAGGCGCTCCTGCTGAAGGAAAGCTGGTTTCATGCACTCAGTGACACAAAGTGTGTTTTCCTACTCTGATCAAGTGCATATCCCAGTACTATGTTGAAAACTCGTTTCAGACGTGCTTTTACAGTTAAAATGACCAATATGAAGAAAATGTGTTAAAAGCTCGAAAACATGAAAATCCATGCTTAGAAAGTTGTTTCATGTCACATATGCTCGATTGCACTCATTTCACTCAAAATCAATGTTCCTTGTCAAACGGTTGCTTTCTGCCCTGAAAAGGCGATAGAAACAGGCTGAAGGCGCTCCTGCTGATGGAAAGCTGGTTTCATGCACTCAGTGACACAAAGTGTGTTTTCCTACTCTGATCAAGTGCATATCCCAGTACTATGTTGAAAACTCGTTTCAGACGTGCTTTTACAGTTAAAATGACCAATATGAAGAAAATGTGTTAAAAGCTCGAAAACATGAAAATCCATGCTTAGAAAGTTGTTTCATGTCACATATGCTCGATTGCACTCATTTCACTCAAAATCAATGTTCCTTGTCAAACGGTTGCTTTCTGCCCTGAAAAGGCGATAGAAACAGGCTGAAGGCGCTCCTGCTGAAGGAAAGCTGGTTTCATGCACTCAGTGACACAAAGTGTGTTTTCCTACTCTGATCAAGTGCATATCCCAGTACTATGTTGAAAACTCGTTTCAGACGTGCTTTTACAGTTAAAATGACCAATATGAAGAAAATGTGTTAAAAGCTCGAAAACATGAAAATCCATGCTTAGAAAGTTGTTTCATGTCACATATGCTCGATTGCACTCATTTCACTCAAAATCAATGTTCCTTGTCAAAAGGTTGCTTTCTGCCCTGAAAAGGCGATAGAAACAGGCTGAAGGCGCTCCTGCTGATGGAAAGCTGGTTTCATGCACTCAGTGACACAAAGTGTGTATTCCCACTTTGAACAAGTGCATATCCCAGTACTATGTTGAAAACTCGTTTCAGACGTGCTTTTACAGTTAAAATGACCAATATGAAGAAAATGTGTTAAAAGCTCGAAAACATGAAAATCCATGCTTAGAAAGTTGTTTCATGTCACATATGCTCGATTGCACTCATTTCACTCAAAATCAATGTTCCTTGTCAAACGGTTGCTTTCTGCCCTGAAAAGGCGATAGAAACAAGCTGAAGGCGCTCCTGCTGAAGGAAAGCTGGTTTCATGTACTCAGTGACACAAAGTGTGTTTTCCTACTTTGAACAAGTGCATATCCCAGTACTATGTTGAAAACTCGTTTCAGACGTGCTTTTACAGTTCAAATGACCAATATGAAGAAAATGTGTTAAAAGCTCGAAAACATGAAAATCCATGCTTAGAAAGTTGTTTCATGTCACATATGCTCGATTGCACTCATTTCACTCAAAATCAATGTTCCTTGTCAAAAGGTTGCTTTCTGCCCTGAAAAGGCGATAGAAACAGGCTGAAGGCGCTCCTGCTGAAGGAAAGCTGGTTTCATGCACTCAGTGACACAAAGTGTGTTTTCCTACTCTGATTAATTGCATATCCCAGTACTATGTTGAAAACTCGTTGCAGACGTGCTTTTACAGTTAAAATGACCAATATGAAGAAAATGTGTTTAAAAGCTCGAAAACATGAAAATCTATGCTTAGAAAGTTGTTTCATGTCACATATGCTCGAATGCACTCATTTCACTCAAAATCAATGTTCCTTGTCAAACGGTTGCTTTTTTTGCCCTGAAAAGGCGATAGAAACAGGCTGAAGGCGCTCCTGCTGAAGGAAAGATGGTTTCATGCACTCAGTGACACAAAGTGTGTTTTCCTACTCTGATCAAGTGCATATCCCAGTACCATGTTGAAAACTCGTTTCAGACGTGCTTTTACAGTTAAAATGACCAATATGAAGAAAATGTGTTAAAAGCTCGAAAACATGAAAATCCATGCTTAGAAAGTTGTTTCATGTCACATATGCTCGATTGCACTCATTTCACTCAAAATCAATGTTCCTTGTCAAACGGTTGCTTTCTGCCCTGAAAAGGCGATAGAAACAGGCTGAAGGCGCTCCTGCTGAAGGAAAGCTGGTTTCATGCACTCAGTGACACAAAGTGTGTTTTCCTACTCTGATCAAGTGCATATCCCAGTACTATGTTAAAAACTCGTTTCAGACGTGCTTTTACAGTTAAAATGACCAATATGAAGAAAATGTGTTAAAAGCTCGAAAACATGAAAATCCATGCTTAGAAAGTTGTTTCATGTCACATATGCTCGATTGCACTCATTTCACTCAAAATCAATGTTCCTTGTCAAACGGTTGCTTTCTGCCCTGAAAAGGCGATAGAAACAGGCTGAAGGCGCTCCTGCTGATGGAAAGCTGGTTTCATGCACTCAGTGACACAAAGTGTGTATTCCCACTTTGAACAAGTGCATATCCCAGTACTATGTTGAAAACTCGTTTCAGACGTGCTTTTACAGTTAAAATGACCAATATGAAGAAAATGTGTTAAAAGCTCGAAAACATGAAAATCCATGCTTAGAAAGTTGTTTCATGTCACATATGCTCGATTGCACTCATTTCACTCAAAATCAATGTTCCTTGTCAAACGGTTGCTTTCTGCCCTGAAAAGGCGATAGAAACAAGCTGAAGGCGCTCCTGCTGAAGGAAAGCTGGTTTCATGCACTCAGTGACACAAAGTGTGTTTTCCTACTTTGAACAAGTGCATATCCCAGTACTATGTTGAAAACTCGTTTCAGACGTGCTTTTACAGTTCAAATGACCAATATGAAGAAAATGTGTTAAAAGCTCGAAAACATGAAAATCCATGCTTAGAAAGTTGTTTCATGTCACATATGCTCGATTGCACTCATTTCACTCAAAATCAATGTTCCTTGTCAAAAGGTTGCTTTCTGCCCTGAAAAGGCGATAGAAACAGGCTGAAGGCGCTCCTGCTGATGGAAAGCTGGTTTCATGCACTCAGTGACACAAAGTGTGTATTCCCACTTTGAACAAGTGCATATCCCAGTACTATGTTGAAAACTCGTTTCAGACGTGCTTTTACAGTTAAAATGACCAATATGAAGAAAATGTGTTAAAAGCTCGAAAACATGAAAATCCATGCTTAGAAAGTTGTTTCATGTCACATATGCTCGATTGCACTCATTTCACTCAAAATCAATGTTCCTTGTCAAACGGTTGCTTTCTGCCCTGAAAAGGCGATAGAAACAAGCTGAAGGCGCTCCTGCTGAAGGAAAGCTGGTTTCATGTACTCAGTGACACAAAGTGTGTTTTCCTACTTTGAACAAGTGCATATCCCAGTACTATGTTGAAAACTCGTTTCAGACGTGCTTTTACAGTTCAAATGACCAATATGAAGAAAATGTGTTAAAAGCTCGAAAACATGAAAATCCATGCTTAGAAAGTTGTTTCATGTCACATATGCTCGATTGCACTCATTTCACTCAAAATCAATGTTCCTTGTCAAAAGGTTGCTTTCTGCCCTGAAAAGGCGATAGAAACAGGCTGAAGGCGCTCCTGCTGAAGGAAAGCTGGTTTCATGCACTCAGTGACACAAAGTGTGTTTTCCTACTCTGATTAATTGCATATCCCAGTACTATGTTGAAAACTCGTTTCAGACGTGCTTTTACAGTTAAAATGACCAATATGAAGAAAATGTGTTAAAAGCTCGAAAACATGAAAATCTATGCTTAGAAAGTTGTTTCATGTCACATATGCTCGAATGCACTCATTTCACTCAAAATCAATGTTCCTTGTCAAACGGTTGCTTTCTGCCCTGAAAAGGCGATAGAAACAGGCTGAAGGCGCTCCTGCTGAAGGAAAGCTGGTTTCATGCACTCAGTGACACAAAGTGTGTTTTCCTACTCTGATCAAGTGCATATCCCAGTACTATGTTGAAAACTCGTTTCAGACGTGCTTTTACAGTTAAAATGACCAATATGAAGAAAATGTGTTAAAAGCTCGAAAACATGAAAATCCATGCTTAGAAAGTTGTTTCATGTCACATATGCTCGATTGCACTCATTTCACTCAAAATCAATGTTCCTTGTCAAACGGTTGCTTTCTGCCCTGAAAAGGCGATAGAAACAGGCTGAAGGCGCTCCTGCTGATGGAAAGCTGGTTTCATGCACTCAGTGACACAAATTGTGTTTTCCTACTCTGATCAAGTGCATATCCCAGTACTATGTTGAAAACTCGTTTCAGACGTGCTTTTACAGTTAAAATGACCAATATGAAGAAAATGTGTTAAAAGCTCGAAAACATGAAAATCCATGCTTAGAAAGTTGTTTCATGTCACATATGCTCGATTGCACTCATTTCACTCAAAATCAATGTTCCTTGTCAAACGGTTGCTTTCTGCCCTGAAAAGGCGATAGAAACAGGCTGAAGGCGCTCCTGCTGAAGGAAAGCTGGTTTCATGCACTCAGTGACACAAAGTGTGTTTTCCTACTCTGATCAAGTGCATATCCCAGTACTATGTTGAAAACTCGTTTCAGACGTGCTTTTACAGTTAAAATGACCAATATGAAGAAAATGTGTTAAAAGCTCGAAAACATGAAAATCCATGCTTAGAAAGTTGTTTCATGTCACATATGCTCGATTGCACTCATTTCACTCAAAATCAATGTTCCTTGTCAAAAGGTTGCTTTCTGCCCTGAAAAGGCGATAGAAACAGGCTGAAGGCGCTCCTGCTGATGGAAAGCTGGTTTCATGCACTCAGTGACACAAAGTGTGTATTCCCACTTTGAACAAGTGCATATCCCAGTACTATGTTGAAAACTCGTTTCAGACGTGCTTTTACAGTTAAAATGACCAATATGAAGAAAATGTGTTAAAAGCTCGAAAACATGAAAATCCATGCTTAGAAAGTTGTTTCATGTCACATATGCTCGATTGCACTCATTTCACTCAAAATCAATGTTCCTTGTCAAACGGTTGCTTTCTGCCCTGAAAAGGCGATAGAAACAAGCTGAAGGCGCTCCTGCTGAAGGAAAGCTGGTTTCATGTACTCAGTGACACAAAGTGTGTTTTCCTACTTTGAACAAGTGCATATCCCAGTACTATGTTGAAAACTCGTTTCAGACGTGCTTTTACAGTTCAAATGACCAATATGAAGAAAATGTGTTAAAAGCTCGAAAACATGAAAATCCATGCTTAGAAAGTTGTTTCATGTCACATATGCTCGATTGCACTCATTTCACTCAAAATCAATGTTCCTTGTCAAAAGGTTGCTTTCTGCCCTGAAAAGGCGATAGAAACAGGCTGAAGGCGCTCCTGCTGAAGGAAAGCTGGTTTCATGCACTCAGTGACACAAAGTGTGTTTTCCTACTCTGATTAATTGCATATCCCAGTACTATGTTGAAAACTCGTTTCAGACGTGCTTTTACAGTTAAAATGACCAATATGAAGAAAATGTGTTAAAAGCTCGAAAACATGAAAATCTATGCTTAGAAAGTTGTTTCATGTCACATATGCTCGAATGCACTCATTTCACTCAAAATCAATGTTCCTTGTCAAACGGTTGCTTTCTGCCCTGAAAAGGCGATAGAAACAGGCTGAAGGCGCTCCTGCTGAAGGAAAGCTGGTTTCATGCACTCAGTGACACAAAGTGTGTTTTCCTACTCTGATCAAGTGCATATCCCAGTACTATGTTGAAAACTCGTTTCAGACGTGCTTTTACAGTTAAAATGACCAATATGAAGAAAATGTGTTAAAAGCTCGAAAACATGAAAATCCATGCTTAGAAAGTTGTTTCATGTCACATATGCTCGATTGCACTCATTTCACTCAAAATCAATGTTCCTTGTCAAACGGTTGCTTTCTGCCCTGAAAAGGCGATAGAAACAGGCTGAAGGCGCTCCTGCTGATGGAAAGCTGGTTTCATGCACTCAGTGACACAAAGTGTGTTTTCCTACTTTGAACAAGTGCATATCCCAGTACTATGTTGAAAACTCGTTGCAGACGTGCTTTTACAGTTAAAATGACCAATATGAAGAAAATGTGTTTAAAAGCTCGAAAACATGAAAATCTATGCTTAGAAAGTTGTTTCATGTCACATATGCTCGAATGCACTCATTTCACTCAAAATCAATGTTCCTTGTCAAACGGTTGCTTTTTTTGCCCTGAAAAGGCGATAGAAACAGGCTGAAGGCGCTCCTGCTGAAGGAAAGATGGTTTCATGCACTCAGTGACACAAAGTGTGTTTTCCTACTCTGATCAAGTGCATATCCCAGTACCATGTTGAAAACTCGTTTCAGACGTGCTTTTACAGTTAAAATGACCAATATGAAGAAAATGTGTTAAAAGCTCGAAAACATGAAAATCCATGCTTAGAAAGTTGTTTCATGTCACATATGCTCGATTGCACTCATTTCACTCAAAATCAATGTTCCTTGTCAAACGGTTGCTTTCTGCCCTGAAAAGGCGATAGAAACAGGCTGAAGGCGCTCCTGCTGAAGGAAAGCTGGTTTCATGCACTCAGTGACACAAAGTGTGTTTTCCTACTCTGATCAAGTGCATATCCCAGTACTATGTTAAAAACTCGTTTCAGACGTGCTTTTACAGTTAAAATGACCAATATGAAGAAAATGTGTTAAAAGCTCGAAAACATGAAAATCCATGCTTAGAAAGTTGTTTCATGTCACATATGCTCGATTGCACTCATTTCACTCAAAATCAATGTTCCTTGTCAAACGGTTGCTTTCTGCCCTGAAAAGGCGATAGAAACAGGCTGAAGGCGCTCCTGCTGATGGAAAGCTGGTTTCATGCACTCAGTGACACAAAGTGTGTATTCCCACTTTGAACAAGTGCATATCCCAGTACTATGTTGAAAACTCGTTTCAGACGTGCTTTTACAGTTAAAATGACCAATATGAAGAAAATGTGTTAAAAGCTCGAAAACATGAAAATCCATGCTTAGAAAGTTGTTTCATGTCACATATGCTCGATTGCACTCATTTCACTCAAAATCAATGTTCCTTGTCAAACGGTTGCTTTCTGCCCTGAAAAGGCGATAGAAACAAGCTGAAGGCGCTCCTGCTGAAGGAAAGCTGGTTTCATGCACTCAGTGACACAAAGTGTGTTTTCCTACTTTGAACAAGTGCATATCCCAGTACTATGTTGAAAACTCGTTTCAGACGTGCTTTTACAGTTCAAATGACCAATATGAAGAAAATGTGTTAAAAGCTCGAAAACATGAAAATCCATGCTTAGAAAGTTGTTTCATGTCACATATGCTCGATTGCACTCATTTCACTCAAAATCAATGTTCCTTGTCAAAAGGTTGCTTTCTGCCAAAAAAAGGCGATAGAAACAGGCTGAAGGCGCTCCTGCTGAAGGAAAGCTGGTTTCATGCACTCAGTGACACAAAGTGTGTTTTCCTACTCTGATTAATTGCATATCCCAGTACTATGTTGAAAACTCGTTTCAGACGTGCTTTTACAGTTAAAATGACCAATATGAAGAAAATGTGTTAAAAGCTCGAAAACATGAAAATCTATGCTTAGAAAGTTGTTTCATGTCACATATGCTCGAATGCACTCATTTCACTCAAAATCAATGTTCCTTGTCAAACGGTTGCTTTCTGCCCTGAAAAGGCGATAGAAACAGGCTGAAGGCGCTCCTGCTGAAGGAAAGCTGGTTTCATGCACTCAGTGACACAAAGTGTGTTTTCCTACTTTGAACAAGTGCATATCCCAGTACTATGTTGAAAACTCGTTGCAGACGTGCTTTTACAGTTAAAATGACCAATATGAAGAAAATGTGTTTAAAAGCTCGAAAACATGAAAATCTATGCTTAGAAAGTTGTTTCATGTCACATATGCTCGAATGCACTCATTTCACTCAAAATCAATGTTCCTTGTCAAACGGTTGCTTTTTTTGCCCTGAAAAGGCGATAGAAACAGGCTGAAGGCGCTCCTGCTGAAGGAAAGCTGGTTTCATGCACTCAGTGACACAAAGTGTGTTTTCCTACTCTGATCAAGTGCATATCCCAGTACTATGTTGAAAACTCGTTTCAGACGTGCTTTTACAGTTAAAATGACCAATATGAAGAAAATGTGTTAAAAGCTCGAAAACATGAAAATCCATGCTTAGAAAGTTGTTTCATGTCACATATGCTCGATTGCACTCATTTCACTCAAAATCAATGTTCCTTGTCAAACGGTTGCTTTCTGCCCTGAAAAGGCGATAGAAAACAGGCTGAAGGCGCTCCTGCTGAAGGAAAGCTGGTTTCATGCACTCAGTGACACAAAGTGTGTTTTCCTACTCTGATCAAGTGCATATCCCAGTACTATGTTGAAAACTCGTTTCAGACGTTCTTTTACAGTTAAAATGACCAATATGAAGAAAATGTTTTAAAAGCTCGAAAACATGAAAATCCATGCTTAGAAAGTTGTTTCATGTCACATATGCTCGATTGCACTCATTTCACTCAAAATCAATGTTCCTTGTCAAAAGGTTGCTTTCTGCCCTGAAAAGGCGATAGAAACAGGCTGAAGGCGCTCCTGCTGAAGGAAAGCTGGTTTCATGCACTCAGTGACACAAAGTGTGTTTTCCTACTTTGAACAAGTGCATATCCCAGTACTATGTTGAAAAGTCGTTGCAGACGTGCTTTTACAGTTAAAATGACCAATATGAAGAAAATGTGTTTAAAAGCTCGAAAACATGAAAATCTATGCTTAGAAAGTTGTTTCATGTCACATATGCTCGAATGCACTCATTTCACTCAAAATCAATGTTCCTTGTCAAACGGTTGCTTTTTTTGCCCTGAAAAGGCGATAGAAACAGGCTGAAGGCGCTCCTGCTGAAGGAAAGCTGGTTTCATGCACTCAGTGACACAAAGTGTGTTTTCCTACTCTGATCAAGTGCATATCCCAGTACTATGTTGAAAACTCGTTTCAGACGTGCTTTTACAGTTAAAATGACCAATATGAAGAAAATGTGTTAAAATCTCGAAAACATGAAAATCCATGCTTAGAAAGTTGTTTCATGTCACATATGCTCGATTGCACTCATTTCACTCAAAATCAATGTTCCTTGTCAAACGGTTGCTTTCTGCTCTGAAAAGGCGATAGAAACAGGCTGAAGGCGCTCCTGCTGAAGGAAAGCTGGTTTCATGCACTCAGTGACACAAAGTGTGTTTTCCTACTCTGATCAAGTGCATATCCCAGTACTATGTTGAAAACTCGTTTCAGACGTTCTTTTACAGTTAAAATGACCAATATGAAGAAAATGTGTTAAAAGCTCGAAAACATGAAAATCCATGCTTAGAAAGTTGTTTCATGTCACATATGCTCGATTGCACTCATTTCACTCAAAATCAATGTTCCTTGTCAAACGGTTGCTTTCTGCCCTGAAAAGGCGATAGAAACAGGCTGAAGGCGCTCCTGCTGATGGAAAGCTGGTTTCATGCACTCAGTGACACAAAGTGTGTATTCCCACTTTGAACAAGTGCATATCCCAGTACTATGTTGAAAACTCGTTTCAGACGTGCTTTTACAGTTAAAATGACCAATATGAAGAAAATGTGTTAAAAGCTCGAAAACATGAAAATCTATGCTTAGAAAGTTGTTTCATGTCACATATGCTCGAATGCACTCATTTCACTCAAAATCAATGTTCCTTGTCAAACGGTTGCTTTCTGCCCTGAAAAGGCGATAGAAACAGGCTGAAGGCGCTCCTGCTGAAGGAAAGCTGGTTTCATGCACTCAGTGACACAAAGTGTGTTTTCCTACTCTGATCAAGTGCATATCCCAGTACTATGTTGAAAACTCGTTTCAGACGTGCTTTTACAGTTAAAATGACCAATATGAAGAAAATGTGTTAAAAGCTCGAAAACATGAAAATCCATGCTTAGAAAGTTGTTTCATGTCACATATGCTCGATTGCACTCATTTGACTCAAAATCAATGTTCCTTGTCAAACGGTTTCTTTCTGCCCTGAAAAGGCGATAGAAACAGGCTGAAGGCGCTCCTGCTGAAGGAAAGCTGGTTTCATGCACTCAGTGACACAAAGTGTGTTTTCCTACTCTGATCAAGTGCATATCCCAGTACTATGTTGAAAACTCGTTTCAGACGTGCTTTTACAGTTAAAATGACCAATATGAAGAAAATGTGTTAAAAGCTCGAAAACATGAAAATCTATGCTTAGAAAGTTGTTTCATGTCACATATGCTCGAATGCACTCATTTCACTCAAAATCAATGTTCCTTGTCAAACGGTTGCTTTCTGCCCTGAAAAGGCGATAGAAACAGGCTGAAGGCGCTCCTGCTGAAGGAAAGCTGGTTTCATGCACTCAGTGACACAAAGTGTGTTTTCCTACTTTGAACAAGTGCATATCCCAGTACTATGTTGAAAACTCGTTGCAGACGTGCTTTTACAGTTAAAATGACCAATATGAAGAAAATGTGTTTAAAAGCTCGAAAACATGAAAATCTATGCTTAGAAAGTTGTTTCATGTCACATATGCTCGAATGCACTCATTTCACTCAAAATCAATGTTCCTTGTCAAACGGTTGCTTTTTTTGCCCTGAAAAGGCGATAGAAACAGGCTGAAGGCGCTCCTGCTGAAGGAAAGCTGGTTTCATGCACTCAGTGACACAAAGTGTGTTTTCCTACTCTGATCAAGTGCATATCCCAGTACTATGTTGAAAACTCGTTTCAGACGTGCTTTTACAGTTAAAATGACCAATATGAAGAAAATGTGTTAAAAGCTCGAAAACATGAAAATCCATGCTTAGAAAGTTGTTTCATGTCACATATGCTCGATTGCACTCATTTCACTCAAAATCAATGTTCCTTGTCAAACGGTTGCTTTCTGCCCTGAAAAGGCGATAGAAAACAGGCTGAAGGCGCTCCTGCTGAAGGAAAGCTGGTTTCATGCACTCAGTGACACAAAGTGTGTTTTCCTACTCTGATCAAGTGCATATCCCAGTACTATGTTGAAAACTCGTTTCAGACGTTCTTTTACAGTTAAAATGACCAATATGAAGAAAATGTTTTAAAAGCTCGAAAACATGAAAATCCATGCTTAGAAAGTTGTTTCATGTCACATATGCTCGATTGCACTCATTTCACTCAAAATCAATGTTCCTTGTCAAAAGGTTGCTTTCTGCCCTGAAAAGGCGATAGAAACAGGCTGAAGGCGCTCCTGCTGAAGGAAAGCTGGTTTCATGCACTCAGTGACACAAAGTGTGTTTTCCTACTTTGAACAAGTGCATATCCCAGTACTATGTTGAAAAGTCGTTGCAGACGTGCTTTTACAGTTAAAATGACCAATATGAAGAAAATGTGTTTAAAAGCTCGAAAACATGAAAATCTATGCTTAGAAAGTTGTTTCATGTCACATATGCTCGAATGCACTCATTTCACTCAAAATCAATGTTCCTTGTCAAACGGTTGCTTTTTTTGCCCTGAAAAGGCGATAGAAACAGGCTGAAGGCGCTCCTGCTGAAGGAAAGCTGGTTTCATGCACTCAGTGACACAAAGTGTGTTTTCCTACTCTGATCAAGTGCATATCCCAGTACTATGTTGAAAACTCGTTTCAGACGTGCTTTTACAGTTAAAATGACCAATATGAAGAAAATGTGTTAAAAGCTCGAAAACATGAAAATCCATGCTTAGAAAGTTGTTTCATGTCACATATGCTCGATTGCACTCATTTCACTCAAAATCAATGTTCCTTGTCAAACGGTTGCTTTCTGCCCTGAAAAGGCGATAGAAACAGGCTGAAGGCGCTCCTGCTGAAGGAAAGCTGGTTTCATGCACTCAGTGACACAAAGTGTGTTTTCCTACTCTGATCAAGTGCATATCCCAGTACTATGTTGAAAACTCGTTTCAGACGTGCTTTTACAGTTAAAATGACCAATATGAAGAAAATGTGTTAAAAGCTCGAAAACATGAAAATCCATGCTTAGAAAGTTGTTTCATGTCACATATGCTCGATTGCACTCATTTCACTCAAAATCAATGTTCCTTGTCAAACGGTTGCTTTCTGCCCTGAAAAGGCGATAGAAACAGGCTGAAGGCGCTCCTGCTGATGGAAAGCTGGTTTCATGCACTCAGTGACACAAAGTGTGTATTCCCACTTTGAACAAGTGCATATCCCAGTACTATGTTGAAAACTCGTTTCAGACGTGCTTTTACAGTTAAAATGACCAATATGAAGAAAATGTGTTAAAAGCTCGAAAACATGAAAATCTATGCTTAGAAAGTTGTTTCATGTCACATATGCTCGAATGCACTCATTTCACTCAAAATCAATGTTCCTTGTCAAACGGTTGCTTTCTGCCCTGAAAAGGCGATAGAAACAGGCTGAAGGCGCTCCTGCTGAAGGAAAGCTGGTTTCATGCACTCAGTGACACAAAGTGTGTTTTCCTACTCTGATCAAGTGCATATCCCAGTACTATGTTGAAAACTCGTTTCAGACGTGCTTTTACAGTTAAAATGACCAATATGAAGAAAATGTGTTAAAAGCTCGAAAACATGAAAATCCATGCTTAGAAAGTTGTTTCATGTCACATATGCTCGATTGCACTCATTTCACTCAAAATCAATGTTCCTTGTCAAACGGTTGCTTTCTGCCCTGAAAAGGCGATAGAAACAGGCTGAAGGCGCTCCTGCTGATGGAAAGCTGGTTTCATGCACTCAGTGACACAAAGTGTGTTTTCCTACTCTGATCAAGTGCATATCCCAGTACTATGTTGAAAACTCGTTTCAGACGTGCTTTTACAGTTAAAATGACCAATATGAAGAAAATGTGTTAAAAGCTCGAAAACATGAAAATCCATGCTTAGAAAGTTGTTTCATGTCACATATGCTCGATTGCACTCATTTCACTCAAAATCAATGTTCCTTGTCAAACGGTTGCTTTCTGCCCTGAAAAGGCGATAGAAACAGGCTGAAGGCGCTCCTGCTGAAGGAAAGCTGGTTTCATGCACTCAGTGACACAAAGTGTGTTTTCCTACTCTGATCAAGTGCATATCCCAGTACTATGTTGAAAACTCGTTTCAGACGTGCTTTTACAGTTAAAAAGACCAATATGAAGAAAATGTGTTAAAAGCTCGAAAACATGAAAATCCATGCTTAGAAAGTTGTTTCATGTCACATATGCTCGATTGCACTCATTTCACTCAAAATCAATGTTCCTTGTCAAAAGGTTGCTTTCTGCCCTGAAAAGGCGATAGAAACAGGCTGAAGGCGCTCCTGCTGATGGAAAGCTGGTTTCATGCACTCAGTGACACAAAGTGTGTATTCCCACTTTGAACAAGTGCATATCCCAGTACTATGTTGAAAACTCGTTTCAGACGTGCTTTTACAGTTAAAATGACCAATATGAAGAAAATGTGTTAAAAGCTCGAAAACATGAAAATCCATGCTTAGAAAGTTGTTTCATGTCACATATGCTCGATTGCACTCATTTCACTCAAAATCAATGTTCCTTGTCAAACGGTTGCTTTCTGCCCTGAAAAGGCGATAGAAACAAGCTGAAGGCGCTCCTGCTGAAGGAAAGCTGGTTTCATGTACTCAGTGACACAAAGTGTGTTTTCCTACTTTGAACAAGTGCATATCCCAGTACTATGTTGAAAACTCGTTTCAGACGTGCTTTTACAGTTCAAATGACCAATATGAAGAAAATGTGTTAAAAGCTCGAAAACATGAAAATCCATGCTTAGAAAGTTGTTTCATGTCACATATGCTCGATTGCACTCATTTCACTCAAAATCAATGTTCCTTGTCAAAAGGTTGCTTTCTGCCCTGAAAAGGCGATAGAAACAGGCTGAAGGCGCTCCTGCTGAAGGAAAGCTGGTTTCATGCACTCAGTGACACAAAGTGTGTTTTCCTACTCTGATTAATTGCATATCCCAGTACTATGTTGAAAACTCGTTTCAGACGTGCTTTTACAGTTAAAATGACCAATATGAAGAAAATGTGTTAAAAGCTCGAAAACATGAAAATCTATGCTTAGAAAGTTGTTTCATGTCACATATGCTCGAATGCACTCATTTCACTCAAAATCAATGTTCCTTGTCAAACGGTTGCTTTCTGCCCTGAAAAGGCGATAGAAACAGGCTGAAGGCGCTCCTGCTGAAGGAAAGCTGGTTTCATGCACTCAGTGACACAAAGTGTGTTTTCCTACTCTGATCAAGTGCATATCCCAGTACTATGTTGAAAACTCGTTTCAGACGTGCTTTTACAGTTAAAATGACCAATATGAAGAAAATGTGTTAAAAGCTCGAAAACATGAAAATCCATGCTTAGAAAGTTGTTTCATGTCACATATGCTCGATTGCACTCATTTCACTCAAAATCAATGTTCCTTGTCAAACGGTTGCTTTCTGCCCTGAAAAGGCGATAGAAACAGGCTGAAGGCGCTCCTGCTGATGGAAAGCTGGTTTCATGCACTCAGTGACACAAAGTGTGTTTTCCTACTTTGAACAAGTGCATATCCCAGTACTATGTTGAAAACTCGTTGCAGACGTGCTTTTACAGTTAAAATGACCAATATGAAGAAAATGTGTTTAAAAGCTCGAAAACATGAAAATCTATGCTTAGAAAGTTGTTTCATGTCACATATGCTCGAATGCACTCATTTCACTCAAAATCAATGTTCCTTGTCAAACGGTTGCTTTTTTTGCCCTGAAAAGGCGATAGAAACAGGCTGAAGGCGCTCCTGCTGAAGGAAAGATGGTTTCATGCACTCAGTGACACAAAGTGTGTTTTCCTACTCTGATCAAGTGCATATCCCAGTACCATGTTGAAAACTCGTTTCAGACGTGCTTTTACAGTTAAAATGACCAATATGAAGAAAATGTGTTAAAAGCTCGAAAACATGAAAATCCATGCTTAGAAAGTTGTTTCATGTCACATATGCTCGATTGCACTCATTTCACTCAAAATCAATGTTCCTTGTCAAACGGTTGCTTTCTGCCCTGAAAAGGCGATAGAAACAGGCTGAAGGCGCTCCTGCTGAAGGAAAGCTGGTTTCATGCACTCAGTGACACAAAGTGTGTTTTCCTACTCTGATCAAGTGCATATCCCAGTACTATGTTAAAAACTCGTTTCAGACGTGCTTTTACAGTTAAAATGACCAATATGAAGAAAATGTGTTAAAAGCTCGAAAACATGAAAATCCATGCTTAGAAAGTTGTTTCATGTCACATATGCTCGATTGCACTCATTTCACTCAAAATCAATGTTCCTTGTCAAACGGTTGCTTTCTGCCCTGAAAAGGCGATAGAAACAGGCTGAAGGCGCTCCTGCTGATGGAAAGCTGGTTTCATGCACTCAGTGACACAAAGTGTGTATTCCCACTTTGAACAAGTGCATATCCCAGTACTATGTTGAAAACTCGTTTCAGACGTGCTTTTACAGTTAAAATGACCAATATGAAGAAAATGTGTTAAAAGCTCGAAAACATGAAAATCCATGCTTAGAAAGTTGTTTCATGTCACATATGCTCGATTGCACTCATTTCACTCAAAATCAATGTTCCTTGTCAAACGGTTGCTTTCTGCCCTGAAAAGGCGATAGAAACAAGCTGAAGGCGCTCCTGCTGAAGGAAAGCTGGTTTCATGCACTCAGTGACACAAAGTGTGTTTTCCTACTCTGATCAAGTGCATATCCCAGTACTATGTTAAAAACTCGTTTCAGACGTGCTTTTACAGTTAAAATGACCAATATGAAGAAAATGTGTTAAAAGCTCGAAAACATGAAAATCCATGCTTAGAAAGTTGTTTCATGTCACATATGCTCGATTGCACTCATTTCACTCAAAATCAATGTTCCTTGTCAAACGGTTGCTTTCTGCCCTGAAAAGGCGATAGAAACAGGCTGAAGGCGCTCCTGCTGATGGAAAGCTGGTTTCATGCACTCAGTGACACAAAGTGTGTATTCCCACTTTGAACAAGTGCATATCCCAGTACTATGTTGAAAACTCGTTTCAGACGTGCTTTTACAGTTAAAATGACCAATATGAAGAAAATGTGTTAAAAGCTCGAAAACATGAAAATCCATGCTTAGAAAGTTGTTTCATGTCACATATGCTCGATTGCACTCATTTCACTCAAAATCAATGTTCCTTGTCAAACGGTTGCTTTCTGCCCTGAAAAGGCGATAGAAACAAGCTGAAGGCGCTCCTGCTGAAGGAAAGCTGGTTTCATGTACTCAGTGACACAAAGTGTGTTTTCCTACTTTGAACAAGTGCATATCCCAGTACTATGTTGAAAACTCGTTTCAGACGTGCTTTTACAGTTCAAATGACCAATATGAAGAAAATGTGTTAAAAGCTCGAAAACATGAAAATCCATGCTTAGAAAGTTGTTTCATGTCACATATGCTCGATTGCACTCATTTCACTCAAAATCAATGTTCCTTGTCAAAAGGTTGCTTTCTGCCCTGAAAAGGCGATAGAAACAGGCTGAAGGCGCTCCTGCTGAAGGAAAGCTGGTTTCATGCACTCAGTGACACAAAGTGTGTTTTCCTACTCTGATTAATTGCATATCCCAGTACTATGTTGAAAACTCGTTTCAGACGTGCTTTTACAGTTAAAATGACCAATATGAAGAAAATGTGTTAAAAGCTCGAAAACATGAAAATCTATGCTTAGAAAGTTGTTTCATGTCACATATGCTCGAATGCACTCATTTCACTCAAAATCAATGTTCCTTGTCAAACGGTTGCTTTCTGCCCTGAAAAGGCGATAGAAACAGGCTGAAGGCGCTCCTGCTGAAGGAAAGCTGGTTTCATGCACTCAGTGACACAAAGTGTGTTTTCCTACTTTGAACAAGTGCATATCCCAGTACTATGTTGAAAACTCGTTGCAGACGTGCTTTTACAGTTAAAATGACCAATATGAAGAAAATGTGTTTAAAAGCTCGAAAACATGAAAATCTATGCTTAGAAAGTTGTTTCATGTCACATCTGCTCGAATGCACTCATTTCACTCAAAATCAATGTTCCTTGTCAAACGGTTGCTTTTTTTGCCCTGAAAAGGCGATAGAAACAGGCTGAAGGCGCTCCTGCTGAAGGAAAGATGGTTTCATGCACTCAGTGACACAAAGTGTGTTTTCCTACTCTGATCAAGTGCATATCCCAGTACCATGTTGAAAACTCGTTTCAGACGTGCTTTTACAGTTAAAATGACCAATATGAAGAAAATGTGTTAAAAGCTCGAAAACATGAAAATCCATGCTTAGAAAGTTGTTTCATGTCACATATGCTCGATTGCACTCATTTCACTCAAAATCAATGTTCCTTGTCAAACGGTTGCTTTCTGCCCTGAAAAGGCGATAGAAACAGGCTGAAGGCGCTCCTGCTGAAGGAAAGCTGGTTTCATGCACTCAGTGACACAAAGTGTGTTTTCCTACTCTGATCAAGTGCATATCCCAGTACTATGTTAAAAACTCGTTTCAGACGTTCTTTTACAGTTAAAATGACCAATATGAAGAAAATGTGTTAAAAGCTCGAAAACATGAAAATCCATGCTTAGAAAGTTGTTTCATGTCACATATGCTCGATTGCACTCATTTCACTCAAAATCAATGTTCCTTGTCAAACGGTTGCTTTCTGCCCTGAAAAGGCGATAGAAACAGGCTGAAGGCGCTCCTGCTGATGGAAAGCTGGTTTCATGCACTCAGTGACACAAAGTGTGTATTCCCACTTTGAACAAGTGCATATCCCAGTACTATGTTGAAAACTCGTTTCAGACGTGCTTTTACAGTTAAAATGACCAATATGAAGAAAATGTGTTAAAAGCTCGAAAACATGAAAATCCATGCTTAGAAAGTTGTTTCATGTCACATATGCTCGATTGCACTCATTTCACTCAAAATCAATGTTCCTTGTCAAACGGTTGCTTTCTGCCCTGAAAAGGCGATAGAAACAAGCTGAAGGCGCTCCTGCTGAAGGAAAGCTGGTTTCATGCACTCAGTGACACAAAGTGTGTTTTCCTACTTTGAACAAGTGCATATCCCAGTACTATGTTGAAAACTCGTTTCAGACGTCCTTTTACAGTTCAAATGACCAATATGAAGAAAATGTGTTAAAAGCTCGAAAACATGAAAATCCATGCTTAGAAAGTTGTTTCATGTCACATATGCTCGATTGCACTCATTTCACTCAAAATCAATGTTCCTTGTCAAAAGGTTGCTTTCTGCCCTGAAAAGGCGATAGAAACAGGCTGAAGGCGCTCCTGCTGAAGGAAAGCTGGTTTCATGCACTCAGTGACACAAAGTGTGTTTTCCTACTCTGATTAATTGCATATCCCAGTACTATGTTGAAAACTCGTTTCAGACGTGCTTTTACAGTTAAAATGACCAATATGAAGAAAATGTGTTAAAAGCTCGAAAACATGAAAATCTATGCTTAGAAAGTTGTTTCATGTCACATATGCTCGAATGCACTCATTTCACTCAAAATCAATGTTCCTTGTCAAACGGTTGCTTTCTGCCCTGAAAAGGCGATAGAAACAGGCTGAAGGCGCTCCTGCTGAAGGAAAGCTGGTTTCATGCACTCAGTGACACAAAGTGTGTTTTCCTACTTTGAACAAGTGCATATCCCAGTACTATGTTGAAAACTCGTTGCAGACGTGCTTTTACAGTTAAAATGACCAATATGAAGAAAATGTGTTTAAAAGCTCGAAAACATGAAAATCTATGCTTAGAAAGTTGTTTCATGTCACATATGCTCGAATGCACTCATTTCACTCAAAATCAATGTTCCTTGTCAAACGGTTGCTTTTTTTGCCCTGAAAAGGCGATAGAAACAGGCTGAAGGCGCTCCTGCTGAAGGAAAGCTGGTTTCATGCACTCAGTGACACAAAGTGTGTTTTCCTACTCTGATCAAGTGCATATCCCAGGACTATGTTGAAAACTCGTTTCAGACGTGCTTTTACAGTTAAAATGACCAATATGAAGAAAATGTGTTAAAAGCTCGAAAACATGAAAATCCATGCTTAGAAAGTTGTTTCATGTCACATATGCTCGATTGCACTCATTTCACTCAAAATCAATGTTCCTTGTCAAACGGTTGCTTTCTGCCCTGAAAAGGCGATAGAAAACAGGCTGAAGGCGCTCCTGCTGAAGGAAAGCTGGTTTCATGCACTCAGTGACACAAAGTGTGTTTTCCTACTCTGATCAAGTGCATATCCCAGTACTATGTTGAAAACTCGTTTCAGACGTGCTTTTACAGTTAAAATGACCAATATGAAGAAAATGTGTTAAAAGCTCGAAAACATGAAAATCTATGCTTAGAAAGTTGTTTCATGTCACATATGCTCGAATGCACTCATTTCACTCAAAATCAATGTTCCTTGTCAAACGGTTGCTTTCTGCCCTGAAAAGGCGATAGAAACAGGCTGAAGGCGCTCCTGCTGAAGGAAAGCTGGTTTCATGCACTCAGTGACACAAAGTGTGTTTTCCTACTCTGATCAAGTGCATATCCCAGTACTATGTTGAAAACTCGTTTCAGACGTTCTTTTACAGTTAAAATGACCAATATGAAGAAAATGTGTTAAAAGCTCGAAAACATGAAAATCCATGCTTAGAAAGTTGTTTCATGTCACATATGCTCGATTGCACTCATTTCACTCAAAATCAATGTTCCTTGTCAAACGGTTGCTTTCTGCCCTGAAAAGGCGATAGAAACAGGCTGAAGGCGCTCCTGCTGATGGAAAGCTGGTTTCATGCACTCAGTGACACAAAGTGTGTTTTCCTACTCTGATCAAGTGCATATCCCAGTACTATGTTGAAAACTCGTTTCAGACGTGCTTTTACAGTTAAAATGACCAATATGAAGAAAATGTGTTAAAAGCTCGAAAACATGAAAATCCATGCTTAGAAAGTTGTTTCATGTCACATATGCTCGATTGCACTCATTTCACTCAAAATCAATGTTCCTTGTCAAACGGTTGCTTTCTGCCCTGAAAAGGCGATAGAAACAGGCTGAAGGCGCTCCTGCTGAAGGAAAGCTGGTTTCATGCACTCAGTGACACAAAGTGTGTTTTCCTACTCTGATCAAGTGCATATCCCAGTACTATGTTGAAAACTCGTTTCAGACGTGCTTTTACAGTTAAAATGACCAATATGAAGAAAATGTGTTAAAAGCTCGAAAACATGAAAATCCATGCTTAGAAAGTTGTTTCATGTCACATATGCTCGATTGCACTCATTTCACTCAAAATCAATGTTCCTTGTCAAAAGGTTGCTTTCTGCCCTGAAAAGGCGATAGAAACAGGCTGAAGGCGCTCCTGCTGATGGAAAGCTGGTTTCATGCACTCAGTGACACAAAGTGTGTATTCCCACTTTGAACAAGTGCATATCCCAGTACTATGTTGAAAACTCGTTTCAGACGTGCTTTTACAGTTAAAATGACCAATATGAAGAAAATGTGTTAAAAGCTCGAAAACATGAAAATCCATGCTTAGAAAGTTGTTTCATGTCACATATGCTCGATTGCACTCATTTCACTCAAAATCAATGTTCCTTGTCAAACGGTTGCTTTCTGCCCTGAAAAGGCGATAGAAACAAGCTGAAGGCGCTCCTGCTGAAGGAAAGCTGGTTTCATGTACTCAGTGACACAAAGTGTGTTTTCCTACTTTGAACAAGTGCATATCCCAGTACTATGTTGAAAACTCGTTTCAGACGTGCTTTTACAGTTCAAATGACCAATATGAAGAAAATGTGTTAAAAGCTCGAAAACATGAAAATCCATGCTTAGAAAGTTGTTTCATGTCCAATATGCTCGATTGCACTCATTTCACTCAAAATCAATGTTCCTTGTCAAAAGGTTGCTTTCTGCCCTGAAAAGGCGATAGAAACAGGCTGAAGGCGCTCCTGCTGAAGTAAAGCTGGTTTCATGCACTCAGTGACACAAAGTGTGTTTTCCTACTCTGATTAATTGCATATCCCAGTACTATGTTGAAAACTCGTTTCAGACGTGCTTTTACAGTTAAAATGACCAATATGAAGAAAATGTGTTAAAAGCTCGAAAACATGAAAATCTATGCTTAGAAAGTTGTTTCATGTCACATATGCTCGAATGCACTCATTTCACTCAAAATCAATGTTCCTTGTCAAACGGTTGCTTTCTGCCCTGAAAAGGCGATAGAAACAGGCTGAAGGCGCTCCTGCTGAAGGAAAGCTGGTTTCATGCACTCAGTGACACAAAGTGTTTTCCTACTCTGATCAAGTGCATATCCCAGTACTATGTTGAAAACTCGTTTCAGACGTGCTTTTACAGTTAAAATGACCAATATGAAGAAAATGTGTTAAAAGCTCGAAAACATGAAAATCCATGCTTAGAAAGTTGTTTCATGTCACATATGCTCGATTGCACTCATTTCACTCAAAATCAATGTTCCTTGTCAAACGGTTGCTTTCTGCCCTGAAAAGGCGATAGAAACAGGCTGAAGGCGCTCCTGCTGATGGAAAGCTGGTTTCATGCACTCAGTGACACAAAGTGTGTTTTCCTACTTTGAACAAGTGCATATCCCAGTACTATGTTGAAAACTCGTTGCAGACGTGCTTTTACAGTTAAAATGACCAATATGAAGAAAATGTGTTTAAAAGCTCGAAAACATGAAAATCTATGCTTAGAAAGTTGTTTCATGTCACATATGCTCGAATGCACTCATTTCACTCAAAATCAATGTTCCTTGTCAAACGGTTGCTTTTTTTGCCCTGAAAAGGCGATAGAAACAGGCTGAAGGCGCTCCTGCTGAAGGAAAGATGGTTTCATGCACTCAGTGACACAAAGTGTGTTTTCCTACTCTGATCAAGTGCATATCCCAGTACCATGTTGAAAACTCGTTTCAGACGTGCTTTTACAGTTAAAATGACCAATATGAAGAAAATGTGTTAAAAGCTCGAAAACATGAAAATCCATGCTTAGAAAGTTGTTTCATGTCACATATGCTCGATTGCACTCATTTCACTCAAAATCAATGTTCCTTGTCAAACGGTTGCTTTCTGCCCTGAAAAGGCGATAGAAACAGGCTGAAGGCGCTCCTGCTGAAGGAAAGCTGGTTTCATGCACTCAGTGACACAAAGTGTGTTTTCCTACTCTGATCAAGTGCATATCCCAGTACTATGTTAAAAACTCGTTTCAGACGTGCTTTTACAGTTAAAATGACCAATATGAAGAAAATGTGTTAAAAGCTCGAAAACATGAAAATCCATGCTTAGAAAGTTGTTTCATGTCACATATGCTCGATTGCACTCATTTCACTCAAAATCAATGTTCCTTGTCAAACGGTTGCTTTCTGCCCTGAAAAGGCGATAGAAACAGGCTGAAGGCGCTCCTGCTGATGGAAAGCTGGTTTCATGCACTCAGTGACACAAAGTGTGTATTCCCACTTTGAACAAGTGCATATCCCAGTACTATGTTGAAAACTCGTTTCAGACGTGCTTTTACAGTTAAAATGACCAATATGAAGAAAATGTGTTAAATGCTCGAAAACATGAAAATCCATGCTTAGAAAGTTGTTTCATGTCACATATGCTCGATTACACTCATTTCACTCAAAATCAATGTTCCTTGTCAAACGGTTGCTTTCTGCCCTGAAAAGGCGATAGAAACAAGCTGAAGGCGCTCCTGCTGAAGGAAAGCTGGTTTCATGCACTCAGTGACACAAAGTGTGTTTTCCTACTTTGAACAAGTGCATATCCCAGTACTATGTTGAAAACTCGTTTCAGACGTGCTTTTACAGTTCAAATGACCAATATGAAGAAAATGTGTTAAAAGCTCGAAAACATGAAAATCCATGCTTAGAAAGTTGTTTCATGTCACATATGCTCGATTGCACTCATTTCACTCAAAATCAATGTTCCTTGTCAAAAGGTTGCTTTCTGCCCTGAAAAGGCGATAGAAACAGGCTGAAGGCGCTCCTGCTGAAGGAAAGCTGGTTTCATGCACTCAGTGACACAAAGTGTGTTTTCCTACTCTGATCAAGTGCATATCCCAGTACTATGTTGAAAACTCGTTTCAGACGTGCTTTTACAGTTAAAATGACCAATATGAAGAAAATGTGTTAAAAGCTCGAAAACATGAAAATCTATGCTTAGAAAGTTGTTTCATGTCACATATGCTCGAATGCACTCATTTCACTCAAAATCAATGTTCCTTGTCAAACGGTTGCTTTCTGCCCTGAAAAGGCGATAGAAACAGGCTGAAGGCGCTCCTGCTGAAGGAAAGCTGGTTTCATGCACTCAGTGACACAAAGTGTGTTTTCCTACTCTGATCAAGTGCATATCCCAGTACTATGTTGAAAACTCGTTTCAGACGTGCTTTTACAGTTCAAATGACCAATATGAAGAAAATGTGTTAAAAGCTCGAAAACATGAAAATCCATGCTTAGAAAGTTGTTTCATGTCACATATGCTCGATTGCACTCATTTCACTCAAAATCAATGTTCCTTGTCAAAAGGTTGCTTTCTGCCCTGAAAAGGCGATAGAAACAGGCTGAAGGCGCTCCTGCTGAAGGAAAGCTGGTTTCATGCACTCAGTGACACAAAGTGTGTTTTCCTACTCTGATTAATTGCATATCCCAGTACTATGTTGAAAACTCGTTTCAGACGTGCTTTTACAGTTAAAATGACCAATATGAAGAAAATGTGTTAAAAGCTCGAAAACATGAAAATCTATGCTTAGAAAGTTGTTTCATGTCACATATGCTCGAATGCACTCATTTCACTCAAAATCAATGTTCCTTGTCAAACGGTTGCTTTCTGCCCTGAAAAGGCGATAGAAACAGGCTGAAGGCGCTCCTGCTGAAGGAAAGCTGGTTTCATGCACTCAGTGACACAAAGTGTGTTTTCCTACTCTGATCAAGTGCATATCCCAGTACTATGTTGAAAACTCGTTTCAGACGTGCTTTTACAGTTAAAATGACCAATATGAAGAAAATGTGTTAAAAGCTCGAAAACATGAAAATCCATGCTTAGAAAGTTGTTTCATGTCACATATGCTCGATTGCACTCATTTCACTCAAAATCAATGTTCCTTGTCAAACGGTTGCTTTCTGCCCTGAAAAGGCGATAGAAACAGGCTGAAGGCGCTCCTGCTGATGGAAAGCTGGTTTCATGCACTCAGTGACACAAAGTGTGTTTTCCTACTTTGAACAAGTGCATATCCCAGTACTATGTTGAAAACTCGTTGCAGACGTGCTTTTACAGTTAAAATGACCAATATGAAGAAAATGTGTTTAAAAGCTCGAAAACATGAAAATCTATGCTTAGAAAGTTGTTTCATGTCACATATGCTCGAATGCACTCATTTCACTCAAAATCAATGTTCCTTGTCAAACGGTTGCTTTTTTTGCCCTGAAAAGGCGATAGAAACAGGCTGAAGGCGCTCCTGCTGAAGGAAAGCTGGTTTCATGCACTCAGTGACACAAAGTGTGTTTTCCTACTCTGATCAAGTGCATATCCCAGTACCATGTTGAAAACTCGTTTCAGACGTGCTTTTACAGTTAAAATGACCAATATGAAGAAAATGTGTTAAAAGCTCGAAAACATGAAAATCCATGCTTAGAAAGTTGTTTCATGTCACATATGCTCGATTGCACTCATTTCACTCAAAATCAATGTTCCTTGTCAAACGGTTGCTTTCTGCCCTGAAAAGGCGATAGAAACAGGCTGAAGGCGCTCCTGCTGAAGGAAAGCTGGTTTCATGCACTCAGTGACACAAAGTGTGTTTTCCTACTCTGATCAAGTGCATATCCCAGTACTATGTTAAAAACTCGTTTCAGACGTGCTTTTACAGTTCAAATGACCAATATGAAGAAAATGTGTTAAAAGCTCGAAAACATGAAAATCCATGCTTAGAAAGTTGTTTCATGTCACATATGCTCGATTGCACTCATTTCACTCAAAATCAATGTTCCTTGTCAAAAGGTTGCTTTCTGCCCTGAAAAGGCGATAGAAACAGGCTGAAGGCGCTCCTGCTGAAGGAAAGCTGGTTTCATGCACTCAGTGACACAAAGTGTGTTTTCCTACTCTGATCAAGTGCATATCCCAGTACTATGTTGAAAACTCGTTTCAGACGTGCTTTTACAGTTAAAATGACCAATATGAAGAAAATGTGTTAAAAGCTCGAAAACATGAAAATCCATGCTTAGAAAGTTGTTTCATGTCACATATGCTCGATTGCACTCATTTCACTCAAAATCAATGTTCCTTGTCAAACGGTTGCTTTCTGCCCTGAAAAGGCGATAGAAACAAGCTGAAGGCGCTCCTGCTGAAGGAAAGCTGGTTTCATGCACTCAGTGACACAAAGTGTGTTTTCCTACTTTGAACAAGTGCATATCCCAGTACTATGTTGAAAACTCGTTTCAGACGTGCTTTTACAGTTCAAATGACCAATATGAAGAAAATGTGTTAAAAGCTCGAAAACATGAAAATCCATGCTTAGAAAGTTGTTTCATGTCACATATGCTCGATTGCACTCATTTCACTCAAAATCAATGTTCCTTGTCAAAAGGTTGCTTTCTGCCCTGAAAAGGCGATAGAAACAGGCTGAAGGCGCTCCTGCTGAAGGAAAGCTGGTTTCATGCACTCAGTGACACAAAGTGTGTTTTCCTACTCTGATCAAGTGCATATCCCAGTACTATGTTGAAAACTCGTTTCAGACGTGCTTTTACAGTTAAAATGACCAATATGAAGAAAATGTGTTAAAAGCTCGAAAACATGAAAATCTATGCTTAGAAAGTTGTTTCATGTCACATATGCTCGAATGCACTCATTTCACTCAAAATCAATGTTCCTTGTCAAACGGTTGCTTTCTGCCCTGAAAAGGCGATAGAAACAGGCTGAAGGCGCTCCTGCTGAAGGAAAGCTGGTTTCATGCACTCAGTGACACAAAGTGTGTTTTCCTACTCTGATCAAGTGCATATCCCAGTACTATGTTGAAAACTCGTTTCAGACGTTCTTTTACAGTTAAAATGACCAATATGAAGAAAATGTGTTAAAAGCTCGAAAACATGAAAATCCATGCTTAGAAAGTTGTTTCATGTCACATATGCTCGATTGCACTCATTTCACTCAAAATCAATGTTCCTTGTCAAACGGTTGCTTTCTGCCCTGAAAAGGCGATAGAAACAGGCTGAAGGCGCTCCTGCTGATGGAAAGCTGGTTTCATGCACTCAGTGACACAAAGTGTGTTTTCCTACTCTGATCAAGTGCATATCCCAGTACTATGTTGAAAACTCGTTTCAGACGTGCTTTTACAGTTAAAATGACCAATATGAAGAAAATGTGTTAAAAGCTCGAAAACATGAAAATCCATGCTTAGAAAGTTGTTTCATGTCACATATGCTCGATTGCACTCATTTCACTCAAAATCAATGTTCCTTGTCAAACGGTTGCTTTCTGCCCTGAAAAGGCGATAGAAACAGGCTGAAGGCGCTCCTGCTGAAGGAAAGCTGGTTTCATGCACTCAGTGACACAAAGTGTGTTTTCCTACTCTGATCAAGTGCATATCCCAGTACTATGTTGAAAACTCGTTTCAGACGTGCTTTTACAGTTAAAATGACCAATATGAAGAAAATGTGTTAAAAGCTCGAAAACATGAAAATCCATGCTTAGAAAGTTGTTTCATGTCACATATGCTCGATTGCACTCATTTCACTCAAAATCAATGTTCCTTGTCAAAAGGTTGCTTTCTGCCCTGAAAAGGCGATAGAAACAGGCTGAAGGCGCTCCTGCTGATGGAAAGCTGGTTTCATGCACTCAGTGACACAAAGTGTGTATTCCCACTTTGAACAAGTGCATATCCCAGTACTATGTTGAAAACTCGTTTCAGACGTGCTTTTACAGTTAAAATGACCAATATGAAGAAAATGTGTTAAAAGCTCGAAAACATGAAAATCCATGCTTAGAAAGTTGTTTCATGTCACATATGCTCGATTGCACTCATTTCACTCAAAATCAATGTTCCTTGTCAAACGGTTGCTTTCTGCCCTGAAAAGGCGATAGAAACAAGCTGAAGGCGCTCCTGCTGAAGGAAAGCTGGTTTCATGTACTCAGTGACACAAAGTGTGTTTTCCTACTTTGAACAAGTGCATATCCCAGTACTATGTTGAAAACTCGTTTCAGACGTGCTTTTACAGTTCAAATGACCAATATGAAGAAAATGTGTTAAAAGCTCGAAAACATGAAAATCCATGCTTAGAAAGTTGTTTCATGTCACATATGCTCGATTGCACTCATTTCACTCAAAATCAATGTTCCTTGTCAAAAGGTTGCTTTCTGCCCTGAAAAGGCGATAGAAACAGGCTGAAGGCGCTCCTGCTGAAGGAAAGCTGGTTTCATGCACTCAGTGACACAAAGTGTGTTTTCCTACTCTGATTAATTGCATATCCCAGTACTATGTTGAAAACTCGTTTCAGACGTGCTTTTACAGTTAATATGACCAATATGAAGAAAATGTGTTAAAAGCTCGAAAACATGAAAATCTATGCTTAGAAAGTTGTTTCATGTCACATATGCTCGAATGCACTCATTTCACTCAAAATCAATGTTCCTTGTCAAACGGTTGCTTTCTGCCCTGAAAAGGCGATAGAAACAGGCTGAAGGCGCTCCTGCTGAAGGAAAGCTGGTTTCATGCACTCAGTGACACAAAGTGTTTTCCTACTCTGATCAAGTGCATATCCCAGTACTATGTTGAAAACTCGTTTCAGACGTGCTTTTACAGTTAAAATGACCAATATGAAGAAAATGTGTTAAAAGCTCGAAAACATGAAAATCCATGCTTAGAAAGTTGTTTCATGTCACATATGCTCGATTGCACTCATTTCACTCAAAATCAATGTTCCTTGTCAAACGGTTGCTTTCTGCCCTGAAAAGGCGATAGAAACAGGCTGAAGGCGCTCCTGCTGATGGAAAGCTGGTTTCATGCACTCAGTGACACAAAGTGTGTTTTCCTACTTTGAACAAGTGCATATCCCAGTACTATGTTGAAAACTCGTTGCAGACGTGCTTTTACAGTTAAAATGACCAATATGAAGAAAATGTGTTTAAAAGCTCGAAAACATGAAAATCTATGCTTAGAAAGTTGTTTCATGTCACATATGCTCGATTGCACTCATTTCACTCAAAATCAATGTTCCTTGTCAAAAGGTTGCTTTCTGCCCTGAAAAGGCGATAGAAACAGGCTGAAGGCGCTCCTGCTGAAGGAAAGCTGGTTTCATGCACTCAGTGACACAAAGTGTGTTTTCCTACTCTGATCAAGTGCATATCCCAGTACTATGTTAAAAACTCGTTTCAGACGTGCTTTTACAGTTAAAATGACCAATATGAAGAAAATGTGTTAAAAGCTCGAAAACATGAAAATCCATGCTTAGAAAGTTGTTTCATGTCACATATGCTCGATTGCACTCATTTCACTCAAAATCAATGTTCCTTGTCAAACGGTTGCTTTCTGCCCTGAAAAGGCGATAGAAACAGGCTGAAGGCGCTCCTGCTGATGGAAAGCTGGTTTCATGCACTCAGTGACACAAAGTGTGTATTCCCACTTTGAACAAGTGCATATCCCAGTACTATGTTGAAAACTCGTTTCAGACGTGCTTTTACAGTTAAAATGACCAATATGAAGAAAATGTGTTAAAAGCTCGAAAACATGAAAATCCATGCTTAGAAAGTTGTTTCATGTCACATATGCTCGATTGCACTCATTTCACTCAAAATCAATGTTCCTTGTCAAACGGTTGCTTTCTGCCCTGAAAAGGCGATAGAAACAAGCTGAAGGCGCTCCTGCTGAAGGAAAGCTGGTTTCATGCACTCAGTGACACAAAGTGTGTTTTCCTACTTTGAACAAGTGCATATCCCAGTACTATGTTGAAAACTCGTTTCAGACGTGCTTTTACAGTTCAAATGACCAATATGAAGAAAATGTGTTAAAAGCTCGAAAACATGAAAATCCATGCTTAGAAAGTTGTTTCATGTCACATATGCTCGATTGCACTCATTTCACTCAAAATCAATGTTCCTTGTCAAAAGGTTGCTTTCTGCCCTGAAAAGGCGATAGAAACAGGCTGAAGGCGCTCCTGCTGAAGGAAAGCTGGTTTCATGCACTCAGTGACACAAAGTGTGTTTTCCTACTCTGATCAAGTGCATATCCCAGTACTATGTTGAAAACTCGTTTCAGACGTGCTTTTACAGTTAAAATGACCAATATGAAGAAAATGTGTTAAAAGCTCGAAAACATGAAAATCTATGCTTAGAAAGTTGTTTCATGTCACATATGCTCGAATGCACTCATTTCACTCAAAATCAATGTTCCTTGTCAAACGGTTGCTTTCTGCCCTGAAAAGGCGATAGAAACAGGCTGAAGGCGCTCCTGCTGAAGGAAAGCTGGTTTCATGCACTCAGTGACACAAAGTGTGTTTTCCTACTCTGATCAAGTGCATATCCCAGTACTATGTTGAAAACTCGTTTCAGACGTGCTTTTACAGTTAAAATGACCAATATGAAGAAAATGTGTTAAAAGCTCGAAAACATGAAAATCCATGCTTAGAAAGTTGTTTCATGTCACATATGCTCGATTGCACTCATTTCACTCAAAATCAATGTTCCTTGTCAAACGGTTGCTTTCTGCCCTGAAAAGGCGATAGAAACAGGCTGAAGGCGCTCCTGCTGATGGAAAGCTGGTTTCATGCACTCAGTGACACAAAGTGTGTTTTCCTACTCTGATCAAGTGCATATCCCAGTACTATGTTGAAAACTCGTTTCAGACGTGCTTTTACAGTTAAAATGACCAATATGAAGAAAATGTGTTAAAAGCTCGAAAACATGAAAATCCATGCTTAGAAAGTTGTTTCATGTCACATATGCTCGATTGCACTCATTTCACTCAAAATCAATGTTCCTTGTCAAACGGTTGCTTTCTGCCCTGAAAAGGCGATAGAAACAGGCTGAAGGCGCTCCTGCTGAAGGAAAGCTGGTTTCATGCACTCAGTGACACAAAGTGTGTTTTCCTACTCTGATCAAGTGCATATCCCAGTACTATGTTGAAAACTCGTTTCAGACGTGCTTTTACAGTTAAAAAGACCAATATGAAGAAAATGTGTTAAAAGCTCGAAAACATGAAAATCCATGCTTAGAAAGTTGTTTCATGTCACATATGCTCGATTGCACTCATTTCACTCAAAATCAATGTTCCTTGTCAAAAGGTTGCTTTCTGCCCTGAAAAGGCGATAGAAACAGGCTGAAGGCGCTCCTGCTGATGGAAAGCTGGTTTCATGCACTCAGTGACACAAAGTGTGTATTCCCACTTTGAACAAGTGCATATCCCAGTACTATGTTGAAAACTCGTTTCAGACGTGCTTTTACAGTTAAAATGACCAATATGAAGAAAATGTGTTAAAAGCTCGAAAACATGAAAATCCATGCTTAGAAAGTTGTTTCATGTCACATATGCTCGATTGCACTCATTTCACTCAAAATCAATGTTCCTTGTCAAACGGTTGCTTTCTGCCCTGAAAAGGCGATAGAAACAGGCTGAAGGCGCTCCTGCTGATGGAAAGCTGGTTTCATGCACTCAGTGACACAAAGTGTGTTTTCCTACTTTGAACAAGTGCATATCCCAGTACTATGTTGAAAACTCGTTGCAGACGTGCTTTTACAGTTAAAATGACCAATATGAAGAAAATGTGTTTAAAAGCTCGAAAACATGAAAATCTATGCTTAGAAAGTTGTTTCATGTCACATATGCTCGAATGCACTCATTTCACTCAAAATCAATGTTCCTTGTCAAACGGTTGCTTTTTTTGCCCTGAAAAGGCGATAGAAACAGGCTGAAGGCGCTCCTGCTGAAGGAAAGATGGTTTCATGCACTCAGTGACACAAAGTGTGTTTTCCTACTCTGATCAAGTGCATATCCCAGTACCATGTTGAAAACTCGTTTCAGACGTGCTTTTACAGTTAAAATGACCAATATGAAGAAAATGTGTTAAAAGCTCGAAAACATGAAAATCCATGCTTAGAAAGTTGTTTCATGTCACATATGCTCGATTGCACTCATTTCACTCAAAATCAATGTTCCTTGTCAAACGGTTGCTTTCTGCCCTGAAAAGGCGATAGAAACAGGCTGAAGGCGCTCCTGCTGAAGGAAAGCTGGTTTCATGCACTCAGTGACACAAAGTGTGTTTTCCTACTCTGATCAAGTGCATATCCCAGTACTATGTTAAAAACTCGTTTCAGACGTGCTTTTACAGTTAAAATGACCAATATGAAGAAAATGTGTTAAAGGCTCGAAAACATGAAAATCCATGCTTAGAAAGTTGTTTCATGTCACATATGCTCGATTGCACTCATTTCACTCAAAATCAATGTTCCTTGTCAAACGGTTGCTTTCTGCCCTGAAAAGGCGATAGAAACAGGCTGAAGGCGCTCCTGCTGATGGAAAGCTGGTTTCATGCACTCAGTGACACAAAGTGTGTATTCCCACTTTGAACAAGTGCATATCCCAGTACTATGTTGAAAACTCGTTTCAGACGTGCTTTTACAGTTAAAATGACCAATATGAAGAAAATGTGTTAAAAGCTCGAAAACATGAAAATCCATGCTTAGAAAGTTGTTTCATGTCACATATGCTCGATTGCACTCATTTCACTCAAAATCAATGTTCCTTGTCAAACGGTTGCTTTCTGCCCTGAAAAGGCGATAGAAACAAGCTGAAGGCGCTCCTGCTGAAGGAAAGCTGGTTTCATGCACTCAGTGACACAAAGTGTGTTTTCCTACTTTGAACAAGTGCATATCCCAGTACTATGTTGAAAACTCGTTTCAGACGTGCTTTTACAGTTCAAATGACCAATATGAAGAAAATGTGTTAAAAGCTCGAAAACATGAAAATCCATGCTTAGAAAGTTGTTTCATGTCACATATGCTCGATTGCACTCATTTCACTCAAAATCAATGTTCCTTGTCAAAAGGTTGCTTTCTGCCCTGAAAAGGCGATAGAAACAGGCTGAAGGCGCTCCTGCTGAAGGAAAGCTGGTTTCATGCACTCAGTGACACAAAGTGTGTTTTCCTACTCTGATTAATTGCATATCCCAGTACTATGTTGAAAACTCGTTTCAGACGTGCTTTTACAGTTAAAATGACCAATATGAAGAAAATGTGTTAAAAGCTCGAAAACATGAAAATCTATGCTTAGAAAGTTGTTTCATGTCACATATGCTCGAATGCACTCATTTCACTCAAAATCAATGTTCCTTGTCAAACGGTTGCTTTCTGCCCTGAAAAGGCGATAGAAACAGGCTGAAGGCGCTCCTGCTGAAGGAAAGCTGGTTTCATGCACTCAGTGACACAAAGTGTGTTTTCCTACTCTGATCAAGTGCATATCCCAGTACTATGTTGAAAACTCGTTTCAGACGTTCTTTTACAGTTAAAATGACCAATATGAAGAAAATGTTTTAAAAGCTCGAAAACATGAAAATCCATGCTTAGAAAGTTGTTTCATGTCACATATGCTCGATTGCACTCATTTCACTCAAAATCAATGTTCCTTGTCAAAAGGTTGCTTTCTGCCCTGAAAAGGCGATAGAAACAGGCTGAAGGCGCTCCTGCTGAAGGAAAGCTGGTTTCATGCACTCAGTGACACAAAGTGTGTTTTCCTACTTTGAACAAGTGCATATCCCAGTACTATGTTGAAAAGTCGTTGCAGACGTGCTTTTACAGTTAAAATGACCAATATGAAGAAAATGTGTTTAAAAGCTCGAAAACATGAAAATCTATGCTTAGAAAGTTGTTTCATGTCACATATGCTCGAATGCACTCATTTCACTCAAAATCAATGTTCCTTGTCAAACGGTTGCTTTTTTTGCCCTGAAAAGGCGATAGAAACAGGCTGAAGGCGCTCCTGCTGAAGGAAAGCTGGTTTCATGCACTCAGTGACACAAAGTGTGTTTTCCTACTCTGATCAAGTGCATATCCCAGTACTATGTTGAAAACTCGTTTCAGACGTGCTTTTACAGTTAAAATGACCAATATGAAGAAAATGTGTTAAAATCTCGAAAACATGAAAATCCATGCTTAGAAAGTTGTTTCATGTCACATATGCTCGATTGCACTCATTTCACTCAAAATCAATGTTCCTTGTCAAACGGTTGCTTTCTGCTCTGAAAAGGCGATAGAAACAGGCTGAAGGCGCTCCTGCTGAAGGAAAGCTGGTTTCATGCACTCAGTGACACAAAGTGTGTTTTCCTACTCTGATCAAGTGCATATCCCAGTACTATGTTGAAAACTCGTTTCAGACGTTCTTTTACAGTTAAAATGACCAATATGAAGAAAATGTGTTAAAAGCTCGAAAACATGAAAATCCATGCTTAGAAAGTTGTTTCATGTCACATATGCTCGATTGCACTCATTTCACTCAAAATCAATGTTCCTTGTCAAAAGGTTGCTTTCTGCCCTGAAAAGGCGATAGAAACAGGCTGAAGGCGCTCCTGCTGAAGGAAAGCTGGTTTCATGCACTCAGTGACACAAAGTGTGTTTTCCTACTTTGAACAAGTGCATATCCCAGTACTATGTTGAAAACTCGTTGCAGACGTGCTTTTACAGTTAAAATGACCAATATGAAGAAAATGTGTTAAAAGCTCGAAAACATGAAAATCCATGCTTAGAAAGTTGTTTCATGTCACATATGCTCGATTGCACTCATTTCACTCAAAATCAATGTTCCTTGTCAAACGGTTGCTTTCTGCCCTGAAAAGGCGATAGAAACAGGCTGAAGGCGCTCCTGCTGATGGAAAGCTGGTTTCATGCACTCAGTGACACAAAGTGTGTATTCCCACTTTGAACAAGTGCATATCCCAGTACTATGTTGAAAACTCGTTTCAGACGTGCTTTTACAGTTAAAATGACCAATATGAAGAAAATGTGTTAAAAGCTCGAAAACATGAAAATCCATGCTTAGAAAGTTGTTTCATGTCACATATACTCGATTGCACTCATTTCACTCAAAATCAATGTTCCTTGTCAAACGGTGGCTTTCTGCCCTGAAAAGGCGATAGAAACAAGCTGAAGGCGCTCCTGCTGAAGGAAAGCTGGTTTCATGCACTCAGTGACACAAAGTGTGTTTTCCTACTTTGAACAAGTGCATATCCCAGTACTATGTTGAAAACTCGTTTCAGACGTGCTTTTACAGTTCAAATGACCAATATGAAGAAAATGTGTTAAAAGCTCGAAAACATGAAAATCCATGCTTAGAAAGTTGTTTCATGTCACATATGCTCGATTGCACTCATTTCACTCAAAATCAATGTTCCTTGTCAAAAGGTTGCTTTCTGCCCTGACAAGGCGATAGAAACAGGCTGAAGGCGCTCCTGCTGAAGGAAAGCTGGTTTCATGCACTCAGTGACACAAAGTGTGTTTTCCTACTCTGATTAATTGCATATCCCAGTACTATGTTGAAAACTCGTTTCAGACGTGCTTTTACAGTTAAAATGACCAATATGAAGAAAATGTGTTAAAAGCTCGAAAACATGAAAATCTATGCTTAGAAAGTTGTTTCATGTCACATATGCTCGAATGCACTCATTTCACTCAAAATCAATGTTCCTTGTCAAACGGTTGCTTTCTGCCCTGAAAAGGCGATAGAAACAGGCTGAAGGCGCTCCTGCTGAAGGAAAGCTGGTTTCATGCACTCAGTGACACAAAGTGTGTTTTCCTACTCTGATCAAGTGCATATCCCAGTACTATGTTGAAAACTCGTTTCAGACGTGCTTTTACAGTTAAAATGACCAATATGAAGAAAATGTGTTAAAAGCTCGAAAACATGAAAATCCATGCTTAGAAAGTTGTTTCATGTCACATATGCTCGATTGCACTCATTTCACTCAAAATCAATGTTCCTTGTCAAACGGTTGCTTTCTGCCCTGAAAAGGCGATAGAAACAGGCTGAAGGCGCTCCTGCTGATGGAAAGCTGGTTTCATGCACTCAGTGACACAAAGTGTGTATTCCCACTTTGAACAAGTGCATATCCCAGTACTATGTTGAAAACTCGTTTCAGACGTGCTTTTACAGTTAAAATGACCAATATGAAGAAAATGTGTTAAAAGCTCGAAAACATGAAAATCCATGCTTAGAAAGTTGTTTCATGTCACATATGCTCGATTGCACTCATTTCACTCAAAATCAATGTTCCTTGTCAAAAGGTTGCTTTCTGCCCTGAAAAGGCGATAGAAACAGGCTGAAGGCGCTCCTGCTGAAGGAAAGCTGGTTTCATGCACTCAGTGACACAAAGTGTGTTTTCCTACTTTGAACAAGTGCATATCCCAGTACTATGTTGAAAACTCGTTGCAGACGTGCTTTTACAGTTAAAATGACCAATATGAAGAAAATGTGTTTAAAAGCTCGAAAACATGAAAATCTATGCTTAGAAAGTTGTTTCATGTCACATATGCTCGAATGCACTCATTTCACTCAAAATCAATGTTCCTTGTCAAACGGTTGCTTTTTTTGCCCTGAAAAGGCGATAGAAACAGGCTGAAGGCGCTCCTGCTGAAGGAAAGCTGGTTTCATGCACTCAGTGACACAAAGTGTGTTTTCCTACTCTGATCAAGTGCATATCCCAGTACTATGTTGAAAACTCGTTTCAGACGTGCTTTTACAGTTAAAATGACCAATATGAAGAAAATGTGTTAAAATCTCGAAAACATGAAAATCCATGCTTAGAAAGTTGTTTCATGTCACATATGCTCGATTGCACTCATTTCACTCAAAATCAATGTTCCTTGTCAAACGGTTGCTTTCTGCTCTGAAAAGGCGATAGAAACAGGCTGAAGGCGCTCCTGCTGAAGGAAAGCTGGTTTCATGCACTCAGTGACACAAAGTGTGTTTTCCTACTCTGATCAAGTGCATATCCCAGTACTATGTTGAAAACTCGTTTCAGACGTTCTTTTACAGTTAAAATGACCAATATGAAGAAAATGTGTTAAAAGCTCGAAAACATGAAAATCCATGCTTAGAAAGTTGTTTCATGTCACATATGCTCGATTGCACTCATTTCACTCAAAATCAATGTTCCTTGTCAAAAGGTTGCTTTCTGCCCTGAAAAGGCGATAGAAACAGGCTGAAGGCGCTCCTGCTGAAGGAAAGCTGGTTTCATGCACTCAGTGACACAAAGTGTGTTTTCCTACTTTGAACAAGTGCATATCCCAGTACTATGTTGAAAACTCGTTGCAGACGTGCTTTTACAGTTAAAATGACCAATATGAAGAAAATGTGTTAAAAGCTCGAAAACATGAAAATCCATGCTTAGAAAGTTGTTTCATGTCACATATGCTCGATTGCACTCATTTCACTCAAAATCAATGTTCCTTGTCAAACGGTTGCTTTCTGCCCTGAAAAGGCGATAGAAACAGGCTGAAGGCGCTCCTGCTGATGGAAAGCTGGTTTCATGCACTCAGTGACACAAAGTGTGTATTCCCACTTTGAACAAGTGCATATCCCAGTACTATGTTGAAAACTCGTTTCAGACGTGCTTTTACAGTTAAAATGACCAATATGAAGAAAATGTGTTAAAAGCTCGAAAACATGAAAATCCATGCTTAGAAAGTTGTTTCATGTCACATATGCTCGATTGCACTCATTTCACTCAAAATCAATGTTCCTTGTCAAACGGTTGCTTTCTGCCCTGAAAAGGCGATAGAAACAAGCTGAAGGCGCTCCTGCTGAAGGAAAGCTGGTTTCATGCACTCAGTGACACAAAGTGTGTTTTCCTACTTTGAACAAGTGCATATCCCAGTACTATGTTGAAAACTCGTTTCAGACGTGCTTTTACAGTTCAAATGACCAATATGAAGAAAATGTGTTAAAAGCTCGAAAACATGAAAATCCATGCTTAGAAAGTTGTTTCATGTCACATATGCTCGATTGCACTCATTTCACTCAAAATCAATGTTCCTTGTCAAAAGGTTGCTTTCTGCCCTGAAAAGGCGATAGAAACAGGCTGAAGGCGCTCCTGCTGAAGGAAAGCTGGTTTCATGCACTCAGTGACACAAAGTGTGTTTTCCTACTCTGATTAATTGCATATCCCAGTACTATGTTGAAAACTCGTTTCAGACGTGCTTTTACAGTTAAAATGACCAATATGAAGAAAATGTGTTAAAAGCTCGAAAACATGAAAATCTATGCTTAGAAAGTTGTTTCATGTCACATATGCTCGAATGCACTCATTTCACTCAAAATCAATGTTCCTTGTCAAACGGTTGCTTTCTGCCCTGAAAAGGCGATAGAAACAGGCTGAAGGCGCTCCTGCTGAAGGAAAGCTGGTTTCATGCACTCAGTGACACAAAGTGTGTTTTCCTACTCTGATCAAGTGCATATCCCAGTACTATGTTGAAAACTCGTTTCAGACGTGCTTTTACAGTTAAAATGACCAATATGAAGAAAATGTGTTAAAAGCTCGAAAACATGAAAATCCATGCTTAGAAAGTTGTTTCATGTCACATATGCTCGATTGCACTCATTTCACTCAAAATCAATGTTCCTTGTCAAACGGTTGCTTTCTGCCCTGAAAAGGCGATAGAAACAGGCTGAAGGCGCTCCTGCTGATGGAAAGCTGGTTTCATGCACTCAGTGACACAAAGTGTGTATTCCCACTTTGAACAAGTGCATATCCCAGTACTATGTTGAAAACTCGTTTCAGACGTGCTTTTACAGTTAAAATGACCAATATGAAGAAAATGTGTTAAAAGCTCGAAAACATGAAAATCCATGCTTAGAAAGTTGTTTCATGTCACATATGCTCGATTGCACTCATTTCACTCAAAATCAATGTTCCTTGTCAAAAGGTTGCTTTCTGCCCTGAAAAGGCGATAGAAACAGGCTGAAGGCGCTCCTGCTGAAGGAAAGCTGGTTTCATGCACTCAGTGACACAAAGTGTGTTTTCCTACTTTGAACAAGTGCATATCCCAGTACTATGTTGAAAACTCGTTGCAGACGTGCTTTTACAGTTAAAATGACCAATATGAAGAAAATGTGTTTAAAAGCTCGAAAACATGAAAATCTATGCTTAGAAAGTTGTTTCATGTCACATATGCTCGAATGCACTCATTTCACTCAAAATCAATGTTCCTTGTCAAACGGTTGCTTTTTTTGCCCTGAAAAGGCGATAGAAACAGGCTGAAGGCGCTCCTGCTGAAGGAAAGCTGGTTTCATGCACTCAGTGACACAAAGTGTGTTTTCCTACTCTGATCAAGTGCATATCCCAGTACTATGTTGAAAACTCGTTTCAGACGTGCTTTTACAGTTAAAATGACCAATATGAAGAAAATGTGTTAAAATCTCGAAAACATGAAAATCCATGCTTAGAAAGTTGTTTCATGTCACATATGCTCGATTGCACTCATTTCACTCAAAATCAATGTTCCTTGTCAAACGGTTGCTTTCTGCTCTGAAAAGGCGATAGAAACAGGCTGAAGGCGCTCCTGCTGAAGGAAAGCTGGTTTCATGCACTCAGTGACACAAAGTGTGTTTTCCTACTCTGATCAAGTGCATATCCCAGTACTATGTTGAAAACTCGTTTCAGACGTTCTTTTACAGTTAAAATGACCAATATGAAGAAAATGTGTTAAAAGCTCGAAAACATGAAAATCCATGCTTAGAAAGTTGTTTCATGTCACATATGCTCGATTGCACTCATTTCACTCAAAATCAATGTTCCTTGTCAAAAGGTTGCTTTCTGCCCTGAAAAGGCGATAGAAACAGGCTGAAGGCGCTCCTGCTGAAGGAAAGCTGGTTTCATGCACTCAGTGACACAAAGTGTGTTTTCCTACTTTGAACAAGTGCATATCCCAGTACTATGTTGAAAACTCGTTGCAGACGTGCTTTTACAGTTAAAATGACCAATATGAAGAAAATGTGTTAAAAGCTCGAAAACATGAAAATCCATGCTTAGAAAGTTGTTTCATGTCACATATGCTCGATTGCACTCATTTCACTCAAAATCAATGTTCCTTGTCAAACGGTTGCTTTCTGCCCTGAAAAGGCGATAGAAACAGGCTGAAGGCGCTCCTGCTGATGGAAAGCTGGTTTCATGCACTCAGTGACACAAAGTGTGTATTCCCACTTTGAACAAGTGCATATCCCAGTACTATGTTGAAAACTCGTTTCAGACGTGCTTTTACAGTTAAAATGACCAATATGAAGAAAATGTGTTAAAAGCTCGAAAACATGAAAATCCATGCTTAGAAAGTTGTTTCATGTCACATATGCTCGATTGCACTCATTTCACTCAAAATCAATGTTCCTTGTCAAACGGTTGCTTTCTGCCCTGAAAAGGCGATAGAAACAAGCTGAAGGCGCTCCTGCTGAAGGAAAGCTGGTTTCATGCACTCAGTTACACAAAGTGTGTTTTCCTACTTTGAACAAGTGCATATCCCAGTACTATGTTGAAAACTCGTTTCAGACGTGCTTTTACAGTTCAAATGACCAATATGAAGAAAATGTGTTAAAAGCTCGAAAACATGAAAATCCATGCTTAGAAAGTTGTTTCATGTCACATATGCTCGATTGCACTCATTTCACTCAAAATCAATGTTCCTTGTCAAAAGGTTGCTTTCTGCCCTGAAAAGGCGATAGAAACAGGCTGAAGGCGCTCCTGCTGAAGGAAAGCTGGTTTCATGCACTCAGTGACACAAAGTGTGTTTTCCTACTCTGATTAATTGCATATCCCAGTACTATGTTGAAAACTCGTTTCAGACGTGCTTTTACAGTTAAAATGACCAATATGAAGAAAATGTGTTAAAAGCTCGAAAACATGAAAATCTATGCTTAGAAAGTTGTTTCATGTCACATATGCTCGAATGCACTCATTTCACTCAAAATCAATGTTCCTTGTCAAACGGTTGCTTTCTGCCCTGAAAAGGCGATAGAAACAGGCTGAAGGCGCTCCTGCTGAAGGAAAGCTGGTTTCATGCACTCAGTGACACAAAGTGTGTTTTCCTACTCTGATCAAGTGCATATCCCAGTACTATGTTGAAAACTCGTTTCAGACGTGCTTTTACAGTTAAAATGACCAATATGAAGAAAATGTGTTAAAAGCTCGAAAACATGAAAATCCATGCTTAGAAAGTTGTTTCATGTCACATATGCTCGATTGCACTCATTTCACTCAAAATCAATGTTCCTTGTCAAACGGTTGCTTTCTGCCCTGAAAAGGCGATAGAAACAGGCTGAAGGCGCTCCTGCTGATGGAAAGCTGGTTTCATGCACTCAGTGACACAAAGTGTGTATTCCCACTTTGAACAAGTGCATATCCCAGTACTATGTTGAAAACTCGTTTCAGACGTGCTTTTACAGTTAAAATGACCAATATGAAGAAAATGTGTTAAAAGCTCGAAAACATGAAAATCCATGCTTAGAAAGTTGTTTCATGTCACATATGCTCGATTGCACTCATTTCACTCAAAATCAATGTTCCTTGTCAAAAGGTTGCTTTCTGCCCTGAAAAGGCGATAGAAACAGGCTGAAGGCGCTCCTGCTGAAGGAAAGCTGGTTTCATGCACTCAGTGACACAAAGTGTGTTTTCCTACTTTGAACAAGTGCATATCCCAGTACTATGTTGAAAACTCGTTGCAGACGTGCTTTTACAGTTAAAATGACCAATATGAAGAAAATGTGTTTAAAAGCTCGAAAACATGAAAATCTATGCTTAGAAAGTTGTTTCATGTCACATATGCTCGAATGCACTCATTTCACTCAAAATCAATGTTCCTTGTCAAACGGTTGCTTTTTTTGCCCTGAAAAGGCGATAGAAACAGGCTGAAGGCGCTCCTGCTGAAGGAAAGCTGGTTTCATGCACTCAGTGACACAAAGTGTGTTTTCCTACTCTGATCAAGTGCATATCCCAGTACTATGTTGAAAACTCGTTTCAGACGTGCTTTTACAGTTAAAATGACCAATATGAAGAAAATGTGTTAAAATCTCGAAAACATGAAAATCCATGCTTAGAAAGTTGTTTCATGTCACATATGCTCGATTGCACTCATTTCACTCAAAATCAATGTTCCTTGTCAAACGGTTGCTTTCTGCTCTGAAAAGGCGATAGAAACAGGCTGAAGGCGCTCCTGCTGAAGGAAAGCTGGTTTCATGCACTCAGTGACACAAAGTGTGTTTTCCTACTCTGATCAAGTGCATATCCCAGTACTATGTTGAAAACTCGTTTCAGACGTTCTTTTACAGTTAAAATGACCAATATGAAGAAAATGTGTTAAAAGCTCGAAAACATGAAAATCCATGCTTAGAAAGTTGTTTCATGTCACATATGCTCGATTGCACTCATTTCACTCAAAATCAATGTTCCTTGTCAAAAGGTTGCTTTCTGCCCTGAAAAGGCGATAGAAACAGGCTGAAGGCGCTCCTGCTGAAGGAAAGCTGGTTTCATGCACTCAGTGACACAAAGTGTGTTTTCCTACATTGAACAAGTTCATATCCCAGTACTATGTTGAAAACTCGTTGCAGACGTGCTTTTACAGTTAAAATGACCAATATGAAGAAAATGTGTTAAAAGCTCGAAAACATGAAAATCCATGCTTAGAAAGTTGTTTCATGTCACATATGCTCGATTGCACTCATTTCACTCAAAATCAATGTTCCTTGTCAAACGGTTGCTTTCTGCCCTGAAAAGGCGATAGAAACAGGCTGAAGGCGCTCCTGCTGATGGAAAGCTGGTTTCATGCACTCAGTGACACAAAGTGTGTATTCCCACTTTGAACAAGTGCATATCCCAGTACTATGTTGAAAACTCGTTTCAGACGTGCTTTTACAGTTAAAATGACCAATATGAAGAAAATGTGTTAAAAGCTCGAAAACATGAAAATCCATGCTTAGAAAGTTGTTTCATGTCACATATGCTCGATTGCACTCATTTCACTCAAAATCAATGTTCCTTGTCAAACGGTTGCTTTCTGCCCTGAAAAGGCGATAGAAACAAGCTGAAGGCGCTCCTGCTGAAGGAAAGCTGGTTTCATGCACTCAGTGACACAAAGTGTGTTTTCCTACTTTGAACAAGTGCATATCCCAGTACTATGTTGAAAACTCGTTTCAGACGTGCTTTTACAGTTCAAATGACCAATATGAAGAAAATGTGTTAAAAGCTCGAAAACATGAAAATCCATGCTTAGAAAGTTGTTTCATGTCACATATGCTCGATTGCACTCATTTCACTCAAAATCAATGTTCCTTGTCAAAAGGTTGCTTTCTGCCCTGAAAAGGCGATAGAAACAGGCTGAAGGCGCTCCTGCTGAAGGAAAGCTGGTTTCATGCACTCAGTGACACAAAGTGTGTTTTCCTACTCTGATTAATTGCATATCCCAGTACTATGTTGAAAACTCGTTTCAGACGTGCTTTTACAGTTAAAATGACCAATATGAAGAAAATGTGTTAAAAGCTCGAAAACATGAAAATCTATGCTTAGAAAGTTGTTTCATGTCACATATGCTCGAATGCACTCATTTCACTCAAAATCAATGTTCCTTGTCAAACGGTTGCTTTCTGCCCTGAAAAGGCGATAGAAACAGGCTGAAGGCGCTCCTGCTGAAGGAAAGCTGGTTTCATGCACTCAGTGACACAAAGTGTGTTTTCCTACTCTGATCAAGTGCATATCCCAGTACTATGTTGAAAACTCGTTTCAGACGTGCTTTTACAGTTAAAATGACCAATATGAAGAAAATGTGTTAAAAGCTCGAAAACATGAAAATCCATGCTTAGAAAGTTGTTTCATGTCACATATGCTCGATTGCACTCATTTCACTCAAAATCAATGTTCCTTGTCAAACGGTTGCTTTCTGCCCTGAAAAGGCGATAGAAACAGGCTGAAGGCGCTCCTGCTGATGGAAAGCTGGTTTCATGCACTCAGTGACACAAAGTGTGTATTCCCACTTTGAACAAGTGCATATCCCAGTACTATGTTGAAAACTCGTTTCAGACGTGCTTTTACAGTTAAAATGACCAATATGAAGAAAATGTGTTAAAAGCTCGAAAACATGAAAATCCATGCTTAGAAAGTTGTTTCATGTCACATATGCTCGATTGCACTCATTTCACTCAAAATCAATGTTCCTTGTCAAAAGGTTGCTTTCTGCCCTGAAAAGGCGATAGAAACAGGCTGAAGGCGCTCCTGCTGAAGGAAAGCTGGTTTCATGCACTCAGTGACACAAAGTGTGTTTTCCTACTTTGAACAAGTGCATATCCCAGTACTATGTTGAAAACTCGTTGCAGACGTGCTTTTACAGTTAAAATGACCAATATGAAGAAAATGTGTTTAAAAGCTCGAAAACATGAAAATCTATGCTTAGAAAGTTGTTTCATGTCACATATGCTCGAATGCACTCATTTCACTCAAAATCAATGTTCCTTGTCAAACGGTTGCTTTTTTTGCCCTGAAAAGGCGATAGAAACAGGCTGAAGGCGCTCCTGCTGAAGGAAAGCTGGTTTCATGCACTCAGTGACACAAAGTGTGTTTTCCTACTCTGATCAAGTGCATATCCCAGTACTATGTTGAAAACTCGTTTCAGACGTGCTTTTACAGTTAAAATGACCAATATGAAGAAAATGTGTTAAAATCTCGAAAACATGAAAATCCATGCTTAGAAAGTTGTTTCATGTCACATATGCTCGATTGCACTCATTTCACTCAAAATCAATGTTCCTTGTCAAACGGTTGCTTTCTGCTCTGAAAAGGCGATAGAAACAGGCTGAAGGCGCTCCTGCTGAAGGAAAGCTGGTTTCATGCACTCAGTGACACAAAGTGTGTTTTCCTACTCTGATCAAGTGCATATCCCAGTACTATGTTGAAAACTCGTTTCAGACGTTCTTTTACAGTTACAATGACCAATATGAAGAAAATGTGTTAAAAGCTCGAAAACATGAAAATCCATGCTTAGAAAGTTGTTTCATGTCACATATGCTCGATTGCACTCATTTCACTCAAAATCAATGTTCCTTGTCAAAAGGTTGCTTTCTGCCCTGAAAAGGCGATAGAAACAGGCTGAAGGCGCTCCTGCTGAAGGAAAGCTGGTTTCATGCACTCAGTGACACAAAGTGTGTTTTCCTACTTTGAACAAGTGCATATCCCAGTACTATGTTGAAAACTCGTTGCAGACGTGCTTTTACAGTTAAAATGACCAATATGAAGAAAATGTGTTAAAAGCTCGAAAACATGAAAATCCATGCTTAGAAAGTTGTTTCATGTCACATATGCTCGATTGCACTCATTTCACTCAAAATCAATGTTCCTTGTCAAACGGTTGCTTTCTGCCCTGAAAAGGCGATAGAAACAGGCTGAAGGCGCTCCTGCTGATGGAAAGCTGGTTTCATGCACTCAGTGACACAAAGTGTGTATTCCCACTTTGAACAAGTGCATATCCCAGTACTATGTTGAAAACTCGTTTCAGACGTGCTTTTACAGTTAAAATGACCAATATGAAGAAAATGTGTTAAAAGCTCGAAAACATGAAAATCCATGCTTAGAAAGTTGTTTCATGTCACATATGCTCGATTGCACTCATTTCACTCAAAATCAATGTTCCTTGTCAAACGGTTGCTTTCTGCCCTGAAAAGGCGATAGAAACAAGCTGAAGGCGCTCCTGCTGAAGGAAAGCTGGTTTCATGCACTCAGTGACACAAAGTGTGTTTTCCTACTTTGAACAAGTGCATATCCCAGTACTATGTTGAAAACTCGTTTCAGACGTGCTTTTACAGTTCAAATGACCAATATGAAGAAAATGTGTTAAAAGCTCGAAAACATGAAAATCCATGCTTAGAAAGTTGTTTCATGTCACATATGCTCGATTGCACTCATTTCACTCAAAATCAATGTTCCTTGTCAAAAGGTTGCTTTCTGCCCTGAAAAGGCGATAGAAACAGGCTGAAGGCGCTCCTGCTGAAGGAAAGCTGGTTTCATGCACTCAGTGACACAAAGTGTGTTTTCCTACTCTGATTAATTGCATATCCCAGTACTATGTTGAAAACTCGTTTCAGACGTGCTTTTACAGTTAAAATGACCAATATGAAGAAAATGTGTTAAAAGCTCGAAAACATGAAAATCTATGCTTAGAAAGTTGTTTCATGTCACATATGCTCGAATGCACTCATTTCACTCAAAATCAATGTTCCTTGTCAAACGGTTGCTTTCTGCCCTGAAAAGGCGATAGAAACAGGCTGAAGGCGCTCCTGCTGAAGGAAAGCTGGTTTCATGCACTCAGTGACACAAAGTGTGTTTTCCTACTCTGATCAAGTGCATATCCCAGTACTATGTTGAAAACTCGTTTCAGACGTGCTTTTACAGTTAAAATGACCAATATGAAGAAAATGTGTTAAAAGCTCGAAAACATGAAAATCCATGCTTAGAAAGTTGTTTCATGTCACATATGCTCGATTGCACTCATTTCACTCAAAATCAATGTTCCTTGTCAAACGGTTGCTTTCTGCCCTGAAAAGGCGATAGAAACAGGCTGAAGGCGCTCCTGCTGATGGAAAGCTGGTTTCATGCACTCAGTGACACAAAGTGTGTATTCCCACTTTGAACAAGTGCATATCCCAGTACTATGTTGAAAACTCGTTTCAGACGTGCTTTTACAGTTCAAATGACCAATATGAAGAAAATGTGTTAAAAGCTCGAAAACATGAAAATCCATGCTTAGAAAGTTGTTTCATGTCACATATGCTCGATTGCACTCATTTCACTCAAAATCAATGTTCCTTGTCAAAAGGTTGCTTTCTGCCCTGAAAAGGCGATAGAAACAGGCTGAAGGCGCTCCTGCTGAAGGAAAGCTGGTTTCATGCACTCAGTGACACAAAGTGTGTTTTCCTACTTTGAACAAGTGCATATCCCAGTACTATGTTGAAAACTCGTTGCAGTCGTGCTTTTACAGTTAAAATGACCAATATGAAGAAAATGTGTTTAAAAGCTCGAAAACATGAAAATCTATGCTTAGAAAGTTGTTTCATGTCACATATGCTCGAATGCACTCATTTCACTCAAAATCAATGTTCCTTGTCAAACGGTTGCTTTTTTTGCCCTGAAAAGGCGATAGAAACAGGCTGAAGGCGCTCCTGCTGAAGGAAAGCTGGTTTCATGCACTCAGTGACACAAAGTGTGTTTTCCTACTCTGATCAAGTGCATATCCCAGTACTATGTTGAAAACTCGTTTCAGACGTGCTTTTACAGTTAAAATGACCAATATGAAGAAAATGTGTTAAAAGCTCGAAAACATGAAAATCCATGCTTAGAAAGTTGTTTCATGTCACATATGCTCGATTGCACTCATTTCACTCAAAATCAATGTTCCTTGTCAAACGGTTGCTTTCTGCCCTGAAAAGGCGATAGAAACAGGCTGAAGGCGCTCCTGCTGAAGGAAAGCTGGTTTCATGCACTCAGTGACACAAAGTGTGTTTTCCTACTCTGATCAAGTGCATATCCCAGTACTATGTTGAAAACTCGTTTCAGACGTGCTTTTACAGTTAAAATGACCAATATGAAGAAAATGTGTTAAAAGCTCGAAAACATGAAAATCCATGCTTAGAAAGTTGTTTCATGTCACATATGCTCGATTGCACTCATTTCACTCAAAATCAATGTTCCTTGTCAAACGGTTGCTTTCTGCCCTGAAAAGGCGATAGAAACAGGCTGAAGGCGCTCCTGCTGATGGAAAGCTGGTTTCATGCACTCAGTGACACAAAGTGTGTATTCCCACTTTGAACAAGTGCATATCCCAGTACTATGTTGAAAACTCGTTTCAGACGTGCTTTTACAGTTAAAATGACCAATATGAAGAAAATGTGTTAAAAGCTCGAAAACATGAAAATCCATGCTTAGAAAGTTGTTTCATGTCACATATGCTCGATTGCACTCATTTCACTCAAAATCAATGTTCCTTGTCAAAAGGTTGCTTTCTGCCCTGAAAAGGCGATAGAAACAGGCTGAAGGCGCTCCTGCTGAAGGAAAGCTGGTTTCATGCACTCAGTGACACAAAGTGTGTTTTCCTACTCTGATTAATTGCATATCCCAGTACTATGTTGAAAACTCGTTTCAGACGTGCTTTTACAGTTAAAATGACCAATATGAAGAAAATGTGTTAAAAGCTCGAAAACATGAAAATCTATGCTTAGAAAGTTGTTTCATGTCACATATGCTCGAATGCACTCATTTCACTCAAAATCAATGTTCCTTGTCAAACGGTTGCTTTCTGCCCTGAAAAGGCGATAGAAACAGGCTGAAGGCGCTCCTGCTGAAGGAAAGCTGGTTTCATGCACTCAGTGACACAAAGTGTGTTTTCCTACTCTGATCAAGTGCATATCCCAGTACTATGTTGAAAACTCGTTTCAGACGTGCTTTTACAGTTAAAATGACCAATATGAAGAAAATGTGTTAAAATCTCGAAAACATGAAAATCCATGCTTAGAAAGTTGTTTCATGTCACATATGCTCGATTGCACTCATTTCACTCAAAATCAATGTTCCTTGTCAAACGGTTGCTTTCTGCTCTGAAAAGGCGATAGAAACAGGCTGAAGGCGCTCCTGCTGAAGGAAAGCTGGTTTCATGCACTCAGTGACACAAAGTGTGTTTTCCTGCTCTGATCAAGTGCATATCCCAGTACTATGTTGAAAACTCGTTTCAGACGTTCTTTTACAGTTAAAATGACCAATATGAAGAAAATGTGTTAAAAGCTCGAAAACATGAAAATCCATGCTTAGAAAGTTGTTTCATGTCACATATGCTCGATTGCACTCATTTCACTCAAAATCAATGTTCCTTGTCAAAAGGTTGCTTTCTGCCCTGAAAAGGCGATAGAAACAGGCTGAAGGCGCTCCTGCTGAAGGAAAGCTGGTTTCATGCACTCAGTGACACAAAGTGTGTTTTCCTACTTTGAACAAGTGCATATCCCAGTACTATGTTGAAAACTCGTTGCAGACGTGCTTTTACAGTTAAAATGACCAATATGAAGAAAATGTGTTAAAAGCTCGAAAACATGAAAATCCATGCTTAGAAAGTTGTTTCATGTCACATATGCTCGATTGCACTCATTTCACTCAAAATCAATGTTCCTTGTCAAACGGTTGCTTTCTGCCCTGAAAAGGCGATAGAAACAGGCTGAAGGCGCTCCTGCTGATGGAAAGCTGGTTTCATGCACTCAGTGACACAAAGTGTGTATTCCCACTTTGAACAAGTGCATATCCCAGTACTATGTTGAAAACTCGTTTCAGACGTGCTTTTACAGTTAAAATGACCAATATGAAGAAAATGTGTTAAAAGCTCGAAAACATGAAAATCCATGCTTAGAAAGTTGTTTCATGTCACATATGCTCGATTGCACTCATTTCACTCAAAATCAATGTTCCTTGTCAAACGGTTGCTTTCTGCCCTGAAAAGGCGATAGAAACAGGCTGAAGGCGCTCCTGCTGATGGAAAGCTGGTTTCATGCACTCAGTGACACAAAGTGTGTATTCCCACTTTGAACAAGTGCATATCCCAGTACTATGTTGAAAACTCGTTTCAGACGTGCTTTTACAGTTAAAATGACCAATATGAAGAAAATGTGTTAAAAGCTCGAAAACATGAAAATCCATGCTTAGAAAGTTGTTTCATGTCACATATGATCGATTGCACTCATTTCACTCAAAATCAATGTTCCTTGTCAAACGGTTGCTTTCTGCCCTGAAAAGGCGATAGAAACAGGCTGAAGGCGCTCCTGCTGAAGGAAAGCTGGTTTCATGCACTCAGTGACACAAAGTGTGTTTTCCTACTCTGATCAAGTGCATATCCCAGTACTATGTTGAAAACTCGTTGCAGACGTGCTTTTACAGTTCAAATGACCAATATGAAGATAATGTGTTAAAAGCTCGAAAACATGAAAATCCATGCTTAGAAAGTTGATTCATGTCACATATGCTCGAATGCACTCATTTCACTCAAAATCAATGTTCCTTGTCAAACGGTTGCTTTCTGCCCTGAAAAGGCGATAGAAACAGGCTGAAGGCGCTCCTGCTGAAGGAAAGCTGGTTTCATGCACTCAGTGACACAAAGTGTGTATTCCCACTTTGAACAAGTGCATATCCCAGTACTATGTTGAAAACTCGTTTCAGACGTGCTTTTACAGTTAAAATGACCAATATGAAGAAAATGTGTTAAAAGCTCGAAAACATGAAAATCCATGCTTAGAAAGTTGTTTCATGTCACATATGCTCGATTGCACTCATTTCACTCAAAATCAATGTTCCTTGTCAAAAGGTTGCTTTCTGCCCTGAAAAGGCGATAGAAACAGGCTGAAGGCGCTCCTGCTGATGGAAAGCTGGTTTCATGCACTCAGTGACACAAAGTGTGTATTCCCACTTTGAACAAGTGCATATCCCAGTACTATGTTGAAAACTCGTTTCAGACGTGCTTTTACAGTTAAAATGACCAATATGAAGAAAATGTGTTAAAAGCTCGAAAACATGAAAATCCATGCTTAGAAAGTTGTTTCATGTCACATATGCTCGATTGCACTCATTTCACTCAAAATCAATGTTCCTTGTCAAACGGTTGCTTTCTGCCCTGAAAAGGCGATAGAAACAGGCTGAAGGCGCTCCTGCTGAAGGAAAGCTGGTTTCATGCACTCAGTGACACAAAGTGTGTTTTCCTACTCTGATCAAGTGCATATCCCAGTACTATGTTGAAAACTCGTTGCAGACGTGCTTTTACAGTTCAAATGACCAATATGAAGAAAATGTGTTAAAAGCTCGAAAACATGAAAATCCATGCTTAGAAAGTTGATTCATGTCACATATGCTCGAATGCACTCATTTCACTCAAAATCAATGTTCCTTGTCAAACGGTTGCTTTCTGCCCTGAAAAGGCGATAGAAACAGGCTGAAGGCGCTCCTGCTGAAGGAAAGCTGGTTTCATGCACTCAGTGACACAAAGTGTGTATTCCCACTTTGAACAAGTGCATATCCCAGTACTATGTTGAAAACTCGTTTCAGACGTGCTTTTACAGTTAAAATGACCAATATGAAGAAAATGTGTTAAAAGCTCGAAAACATGAAAATCCATGCTTAGAAAGTTGTTTCATGTCACATATGCTCGATTGCACTCATTTCACTCAAAATCAATGTTCCTTGTCAAAAGGTTGCTTTCTGCCCTGAAAAGGCGATAGAAACAGGCTGAAGGCGCTCCTGCTGAAGGAAAGCTGGTTTCATGCACTCAGTGACACAAAGTGTGTTTTCCTACTCTGATCAAGTGCATATCCCAGTACTATGTTGAAAACTCGTTTCAGACGTGCTTTTACAGTTAAAATGACCAATATGAAGAAAATGTGTTAAAAGCTCGAAAACATGAAAATCCATGCTTAGAAAGTTGTTTCATGTCACATATGCTCGATTGCACTCATTTCACTCAAAATCAATGTTCCTTGTCAAACGGTTGCTTTCTGCCCTGAAAAGGCGATAGAAACAGGCTGAAGGCGCTCCTGCTGATGGAAAGCTGGTTTCATGCACTCAGTGACACAAAGTGTGTATTCCCACTTTGAACAAGTGCATATCCCAGTACTATGTTGAAAACTCGTTTCAGACGTGCTTTTACAGTTCAAATGACCAATATGAAGAAAATGTGTTAAAAGCTCGAAAACATGAAAATCCATGCTTAGAAAGTTGTTTCATGTCACATATGCTCGATTGCACTCATTTCACTCAAAATCAATGTTCCTTGTCAAACGGTTGCTTTCTGCCCTGAAAAGGCGATAGAAACAGGCTGAAGGCGCTCCTGCTGAAGGAAAGCTGGTTTCATGCACTCAGTGACACAAAGTGTGTTTTCCTACTCTGATCAAGTGCATATCCCAGTACTATGTTGAAAACTCGTTTCAGACGTTCTTTTACAGTTAAAATGACCAATATGAAGAAAATGTGTTAAAAGCTCGAAAACATGAAAATCCATGCTTAGAAAGTTGTTTCATGTCACATATGCTCGATTGCACTCATTTCACTCAAAATCAATGTTCCTTGTCAAAAGGTTGCTTTCTGCCCTGAAAAGGCGATAGAAACAGGCTGAAGGCGCTCCTGCTGAAGGAAAGCTGGTTTCATGCACTCAGTGACACAAAGTGTGTTTTCCTACTCTGATTAATTGCATATCCCAGTACTATGTTGAAAACTCGTTGCAGACGTGCTTTTACAGTTAAAATGACCAATATGAAGAAAATGTGTTAAAAGCTCGAAAACATGAAAATCCATGCTTAGAAAGTTGTTTCATGTCACATATGAACGATTGCACTCATTTCACTCAAAATCAATGTTCCTTGTCAAACGGTTGCTTTCTGCCCTGAAAAGGCGATAGAAACAGGCTGAAGGCGCTCCTGCTGATGGAAAGCTGGTTTCATGCACTCAGTGACACAAAGTGTGTATTCCCACTTTGAACAAGTGCATATCCCAGTACTATGTTGAAAACTCGTTTCAGACGTGCTTTTACAGTTAAAATGACCAATATGAAGAAAATGTGTTAAAAGCTCGAAAACATGAAAATCCATGCTTAGAAAGTTGTTTCATGTCACATATGCTCGATTGCACTCATTTCACTCAAAATCAATGTTCCTTGTCAAACGGTTGCTTTCTGCCCTGAAAAGGCGATAGAAACAGGCTGAAGGCGCTCCTGCTGAAGGAAAGCTGGTTTCATGCACTCAGTGACACAAAGTGTGTTTTCCTACTCTGATCAAGTGCATATCCCAGTACTATGTTGAAAACTCGTTGCAGACGTGCTTTTACAGTTCAAATGACCAATATGAAGAAAATGTGTTAAAAGCTCGAAAACATGAAAATCCATGCTTAGAAAGTTGATTCATGTCACATATGCTCGAATGCACTCATTTCACTCAAAATCAATGTTCCTTGTCAAACGGTTGCTTTCTGCCCTGAAAAGGCGATAGAAACAGGCTGAAGGCGCTCCTGCTGAAGGAAAGCTGGTTTCATGCACTCAGTGACACAAAGTGTGTATTCCCACTTTGAACAAGTGCATATCCCAGTACTATGTTGAAAACTCGTTGCAGACGTGCTTTTACAGTTCAAATGACCAATATGAAGAAAATGTGTTAAAAGCTCGAAAACATGAAAATCCATGCTTAGAAAGTTGTTTCATGTCACATATGCTCGATTGCACTCATTTCACTCAAAATCAATGTTCCTTGTCAAACGGTTGCTTTCTGCCCTGAAAAGGCGATAGAAACAGGCTGAAGGCGCTCCTGCTGAAGGAAAGCTGGTTTCATGCACTCAGTGACACAAAGTGTGTTTTCCTACTCTGATCAAGTGCATATCCCAGTACTATGTTGAAAACTCGTTGCAGACGTGCTTTTACAGTTCAAATGACCAATATGAAGAAAATGTTTTAAAAGCTCGAAAACATGAAAATCCATGCTTAGAAAGTTGTTTCATGTCACATATGCTCGATTGCACTCATTTCACTCAAAATCAATGTTCCTTGTCAAAAGGTTGCTTTCTGCCCTGAAAAGGCGATAGAAACAGGCTGAATGCGCTCCTGCTGAAGGAAAGCTGGTTTCATGCACTCAGTGACACAAAGTGTGTTTTCCTACTCTGATCAAGTGCATATCCCAGTCCTATGTTGAAAACTCTTTGCAGACGTGCTTTTACAGTTAAAATGACCAATATGAAGAAAATGTGTTAAAAGCTCGAAAACATGAAAATCCATGCTTAGAAAGTTGTTTCATGTCACATATGCTCGATTGCACTCATTTCACTCAAAATCAATGTTCCTTGTCAAACGGTTGCTTTCTGCCCTGAAAAGGCGATAGAAACAGGCTGAAGGCGCTCCTGCTGATGGAAAGCTGGTTTCATGCACTCAGTGACACAAAGTGTGTTTTCCTACTCTGATCAAGTGCATATCCCAGTACTATGTTGAAAACTCGTTGCAGACGTGCTTTTACAGTTCAAATGACCAATATGAAGAAAATGTGTTAAAAGCTCGAAAACATGAAAATCCATGCTTAGAAAGTTGATTCATGTCACATATGCTCGAATGCACTCATTTCACTCAAAATCAATGTTCCTTGTCAAACGGTTGCTTTCTGCCCTGAAAAGGCGATAGAAACAGGCTGAAGGCGCTCCTGCTGAAGGAAAGCTGGTTTCATGCACTCAGTGACACAAAGTGTGTATTCCCACTTTGAACAAGTGCATATCCCAGTAGTATGTTGAAAACTCGTTTCAGACGTGCTTTTACAGTTAAAATGACCAATATGAAGAAAATGTGTTAAAAGCTCGAAAACATGAAAATCCATGCTTAGAAAGTTGTTTCATGTCACATATGCTCGATTGCACTCATTTCACTCAAAATCAATGTTCCTTGTCAAACGGTTGCTTTCTGCCCTGAAAAGGCGATAGAAACAGGCTGAAGGCACTCCTGCTGAAGGAAAGCTGGTTTCATGCACTCAGTGACACAAAGTGTGTTTTCCTACTTTGAACAAGTGCATATCCCAGAACTATGTTGAAAACTCGTTGCAGACGTGCTTTTACAGTTCAAATGACCAATATGAAGAAAAGGTGTTAAAAGCTCGAAAACATGAAAATCCATGCTTAGAAAGTTGTTTCATGTCACATATGCTCGATTGCACTCATTTCACTCAAAATCAATGTTCCTTGTCAAACGGTTGCTTTCTGCCCTGAAAAGGCGATAGAAACAGGCTGAAGGCGCTCCTGCTGAAGGAAAGCTGGTTTCATGCACTCAGTGACACAAAGTGTGTTTTCCTACTCTGATCAAGTGCATATCCCATTACTATGTTGAAAACTAGTTGCAGACGTGCTTTTACAGTTCAAATGACCAATATGAAGAAAATGTGTTAAAAGCTCGAAAACATGAAAATCCATGCTTAGAAAGTTGTTTCATGTCACATATGCTCGATTGCACTCATTTCACTCAAAATCAATGTTCCTTGTCAAACGGTTGCTTTCTGCCCTGAAAAGGCGATAGAAACAGGCTGAAGGCGCTCCTGCTGAAGGAAAGCTGGTTTCATGCACTCAGTGACACAAAGTGTGTTTTCCTACTCTGATCAAGTGCATATCCCAGTACTATGTTGAAAACTCGTTGCAGACGTGCTTTTACAGTTCAAATGACCAATATGAAGAAAATGTGTTAAAAGCTCGAAAACGTGAAAATCCATGCTTAGAAAGTTGTTTCATGTCACATATGCTCAATTGCACTCATTTCACTCAAAATCAATGTTCCTTGTCAAACGGTTGCTTTCTGCCCTGAAAAGGCGATAGAAACAGGCTGAAGGCGCTCCTGCTGAAGGAAAGCTGGTTTCATGCACTCAGTGACACAAAGTGTGTTTTCCTACTCTGATCAAGTGCATATCCCAGTACTATGTTGAAAACTCGTTGCAGACGTGCTTTTACAGTTCAAATGACCAATATGAAGAAAATGTGTTAAAAGCTCGAAAACATGAAAATCCATGCTTAGAAAGTTGATTCATGTCACATATGCTCGAATGCACTCATTTCACTCAAAATCAATGTTCCTTGTCAAACGGTTGCTTTCTGCCCTGAAAAGGCGATAGAAACAGGCTGAAGGCACTCCTGCTGAAGGACAGCTGGTTTCATGCACTCAGTGACACAAAGTGTGTATTCCCACTTTGAACAAGTGCATATCCCAGTACTATGTTGAAAACTCGTTGCAGACGTGCTTTTACAGTTCAAATGACCAATATGAAGAAAATGTGTTAAAAGCTCGAAAACATGAAAATCCATGCTTAGAAAGTTGTTTCATGTCACATATGCTCGATTGCACTCATTTCACTCAAAATCAATGTTCCTTGTCAAACGGTTGCTTTCTGCCCTGAAAAGGCGATAGAAACAGGCTGAAGGCGCTCCTGCTGAAGGAAAGCTGGTTTCATGCACTCAGTGACACAAAGTGTGTTTTCCTACTCTGATCAAGTGCATATCCCAGTACTATGTTGAAAACTCGTTGCAGACGTGCTTTTACAGTTCAAATGACCAATATGAAGAAAATGTTTTAAAAGCTCGAAAACATGAAAATCCATGCTTAGAAAGTTGTTTCATGTCACATATGCTCGATTGCACTCATTTCACTCAAAATCAATGTTCCTTGTCAAAAGGTTGCTTTCTGCCCTGAAAAGGCGATAGAAACAGGCTGAATGCGCTCCTGCTGAAGGAAAGCTGGTTTCATGCACTCAGTGACACAAAGTGTGTTTTCCTACTCTGATCAAGTGCATATCCCAGTACTATGTTGAAAACTCTTTGCAGACGTGCTTTTACAGTTAAAATGACCAATATGAAGAAAATGTGTTAAAAGCTTGAAAACATGAAAATCCATGCTTAGAAAGTTGTTTCATGTCACATATGCTCGATTGCACTCATTTCACTCAAAATCAATGTTCCTTGTCAAACGGTTGCTTTCTGCCCTGAAAAGGCGATAGAAACAGGCTGAAGGCGCTCCTGCTGAAGGAAAGCTGGTTTCATGCACTCAGTGACACAAAGTGTGTTTTCCTACTCTGAACAAGTGCATATCCCAGTACTATGTTGAAAACTCGTTGCAGACGTGCTTTTACAGTTCAAATGACCAATATTTAGAAAATGTGTTAAAAGCTCGAAAACATGAAAATCCATGCTTAGAAAGTTGATTCATGTCACATATGCTCGAATGCACTCATTTCACTCAAAATCAATGTTCCTTGTCAAACGGTTGCTTTCTGCCCTGAAAAGGCGATAGAAACAGGCTGAAGGCGCTCCTGCTGAAGGAAAGCTGGTTTCATGCACTCAGTGACACAAAGTGTGTATTCCCACTTTGAACAAGTGCATATCCCAGTACTATGTTGAAAACTCGTTTCAGATGTGCTTTTACAGTTAAAATGACCAATATGAAGAAAATGTGTTAAAAGCTCGAAAACATGAAAATCCATGCTTAGAAAGTTGTTTCATGTCACATATGCTCGATTGCACTCATTTCACTCAAAATCAATGTTCCTTGTCAAAAGGTTGCTTTCTGCCCTGAAAAGGCGATAGAAACAGGCTGAAGGCGCTCCTGCTGAAGGAAAGCTGGTTTCATGCACTCAGTGACACAAAGTGTGTTTTCCTACTCTGATCAAGTGCATATCCCAGTACTATGTTGAAAACTCGTTTCAGACGTGCTTTTACAGTTAAAATGACCAATATGAAGAAAATGTGTTAAAAGCTCGAAAACATGAAAATCCATGCTTAGAAAGTTTTTTCATGTCACATATGCTCGATTGCACTCATTTCACTCAAAATCAATGTTCCTTGTCAAACGGTTGCTTTCTGCCCTGAAAAGGCGATAGAAACAGGCTGAAGGCACTCCTGCTGAAGGAAAGCTGGTTTCATGCACTCAGTGACACAAAGTGTGTTTTCCTACTTTGAACAAGTGCATATCCCAGTACTATGTTGAAAACTCGTTGCAGACGTGCTTTTACAGTTCAAATGACCAATATGAAGAAAATGTGTTAAAAGCTCGAAAACATGAAAATCCATGCTTAGAAAGGTGTTTCATGTCACATATGCTCGAATGCACTCATTCACTCAAAATCAATGTTCCTTGTCAAACGGTTGCTTTCTGCCCTGAAAAGGCGATAGAAACAGGCTGAAGGCGCTCCTGCTGATGGAAAGCTGGTTTCATGCACTCAGTGACACAAAGTGTGTATTCCCACTTTGAACAAGTGCATATCCCAGTACTATGTTGAAAACTCGTTTCAGACGTGCTTTTACAGTTAAAATGACCAATAAGAAGAAAATGTGTTAAAAGCTCGAAAACATGAAAATCCATGCTTAGAAAGTTGTTTCATGTCACATATGCTCGATTGCACTCATTTCACTCAAAATCAATGTTCCTTGTCAAACGGTTGCTTTCTGCCCTGAAAAGGCGATAGAAACAGGCTGAAGGCGCTCCTGCTGATGGAAAGCTGGTTTCATGCACTCAGTGACACAAAGTGTGTATTCCCACTTTGAACAAGTGCATATCCCAGTACTGTGTTGAAAACTCGTTTCAGACGTGCTTTTACAGTTAAAATGACCAATATGAAGAAAATGTGTTAAAAGCTCGAAAACATGAAAATCCATGCTTAGAAAGTTGTTTCATGTCACATATGCTCGAATGCACTCATTTCACTCAAAATCAATGTTCCTTGTCAAACGGTTGCTTTCTGCCCTGAAAAGGCGATAGAAACAGGCTGAAGGCGCTCCTGCTGAAGGAAAGCTGGTTTCATGCACTCAGTGACATAAAGTGTGTTTTCCTACTCTGATCAAGTGCATATCCCAGTATTATGCTGAAAACTCGTTTCAGACGTGCTTTTACAGTTAAAATGACCAATATGAAGAAAATGTGTTAAAAGCTCGAAAACATGAAAATCCATGCTTAGAAAGTTGTTTCATGTCACATATGCTCGATTGCACTCATTTCACTCAAAATCAATGTTCCTTGTCAAACGGTTGCTTTCTGCCCTGAAAAGGCGATAGAAACAGGCTGAAGGCACTCCTGCTGAAGGAAAGCTGGTTTCATGCACTCAGTGACACAAAGTGTGTTTTCCTACTTTGAACAAGTGCATATCCCAGTACTATGTAGAAAACTCGTTGCAGACGTGCTTTTACAGTTCAAATGACCAATATGAAGAAAATGTGTTAAAAGCTCGAAAACATGAAAATCTATGCTTAGAAAGTTGTTTCATGTCACATATGCTCGAATGCACTCATTTCACTCAAAATCAATGTTCCTTGTCAAACGGTTGCTTTCTGCCCTGAAAAGGTGATAGAAACAGGCTGAAGGCGCTCCTGCTGAAGGAAAGCTGGTTTCATGCACTCAGTGACATAAAGTGTGTTTTCCTACTCTGATCAAGTGCATATCCCAGTATTATGTTGAAAACTCGTTTCAGACGTGCTTTTACAGTTAAAATGACCAATATGAAGAAAATGTGTTAAAAGCTCGAAAACATGAAAATCCATGCTTAGAAAGTTGTTTCATGTCACATATGCTCGATTGCACTCATTTCACTCAAAATCAGTGTTCCTTGTCAAACGGTTGCTTTCTGCCCTGAAAAGGCGATAGAAACAGGCTGAAGGCGCTCCTGCTGATGGAAAGCTGGTTTCATGCACTCAGTGACACAAAGTGTGTATTCCCACTTTGAACAAGTGCATATCCCAGTACTATGTTGAAAACTCGTTTCAGACGTGCTTTTACAGTTCAAATGACCAATATGAAGAAAATGTGTTAAAAGCTCGAAAACATGAAAATCCATGCTTAGAAAGGTGTTTCATGTCACATATGCTCGATTGCACTCATTTCACTCAAAATCAATGTTCCTTGTCAAACGGTTGCTTTCTGCCCTGAAAAGGCGATAGAAACAGGCTGAAGGCGCTCCTGCTGATGGAAAGCTGGTTTCATGCACTCAGTGACACAAAGTGTGTATTCCCACTTTGAACAAGTGCATATCCCAGTACTATGTTGAAAACTCGTTTCAGACGTGCTTTTACAGTTAAAATGACCAATATGAAGAAAATGTGTTAAAAGCTCGAAAACATGAAAATCCATGCTTAGAAAGTTGTTTCATGTCACATATGCTCGATTGCACTCATTTCACTCAAAATCAATGTTCCTTGTCAAACGGTTGCTTTCTGCCCTGAAAAGGCGATAGAAACAGGCTGAAGGCGCTCCTGCTGATGGAAAGCTGGTTTCATGCACTCAGTGACACAAAGTGTGTATTCCCACTTTGAACAAGTGCATATCCCAGTACTATGTTGAAAACTCGTTTCAGACGTGCTTTTACAGTTAAAATGACCAATATGAAGAAAATGTGTCAAAAGCTCGAAAACATGAAAATCCATGCTTAGAAAGTTGTTTCATGTCACATATGCTCGATTGCACTCATTTCACTCAAAATCAATGTTCCTTGTCAAACTGTTGCTTTCTGCCCTGAAAAGGCGATAGAAACAGGCTGAAGGCGCTCCTGCTGAAGGAAAGCTGGTTTCATGCACTCAGTGACACAAAGTGTGTTTTCCTACTCTGATCAAGTGCATATCCCAGTACTATGTTGAAAACTCGTTTCAGACGTGCTTTTACAGTTAAAATGACCAATATGAAGAAAATGTGTTAAAAGCTCGAAAACATGAAAATCCATGCTTAGAAAGTTGTTTCATGTCACATATGCTCGATTGCACTCATTTCACTCAAAATCAATGTTCCTTGTCAAACGGTTGCTTTCTGCCCTGAAAAGGCGATAGAAACAGGCTGAAGGCACTCCTGCTGAAGGAAAGCTGGTTTCATGCACTCAGTGACACAAAGTGTGTTTTCCTACTTTGAACAAGTGCATATCCCAGTACTATGTTGAAAACTCGTTGCAGACGTGCTTTTACAGTTCAAATGACCAATATGAAGAAAATGTGTTAAAAGCTCGAAAACATGAAAATCTATGCTTAGAAAGTTGTTTCATGTCACATATGCTCGAATGCACTCATTTCACTCAAAATCAATGTTCCTTGTCAAACGGTTGCTTTCTGCCCTGAAAAGGCGATAGAAACAGGCTGAAGGCGCTCCTGCTGAAGGAAAGCTGGTTTCATGCACTCAGTGACATAAAGTGTGTTTTCCTACTCTGATCAAGTGCATATCCCAGTATTATGTTGAAAACTCGTTTCAGACGTGCTTTTACAGTTAAAATGACCAATATGAAGAAAATGTGTTAAAAGCTCGAAAACATGAAAATCCATGCTTAGAAAGTTGTTTCATGTCACATATGCTCGATTGCACTCATTTCACTCAAAATCAGTGTTCCTTGTCAAACGGTTGCTTTCTGCCCTGAAAAGGCGATAGAAACAGGCTGAAGGCGCTCCTGCTGATGGAAAGCTGGTTTCATGCACTCAGTGACACAAAGTGTGTATTCCCACTTTGAACAAGTGCATATCCCAGTACTATGTTGAAAACTCGTTTCAGACGTGCTTTTACAGTTCAAATGACCAATATGAAGAAAATGTGTTAAAAGCTCGAAAACATGAAAATCCATGCTTAGAAAGGTGTTTCATGTCACATATGCTCGATTGCACTCATTTCACTCAAAATCAATGTTCCTTGTCAAACGGTTGCTTTCTGCCCTGAAAAGGCGATAGAAACAGGCTGAAGGCGCTCCTGCTGAAGGAAAGCTGGTTTCATGCACTCAGTGACACAAAGTGTGTATTCCCACTTTGAACAAGTGCATATCCCAGTACTATGTTGAAAACTCGTTTCAGACGTGCTTTTACAGTTAAAATGACCAATATGAAGAAAATGTGTTAAAAGCTCGAAAAAATGAAAATCCATGCTTAGAAAGTTGTTTCATGTCACATATGCTCGATTGCACTCATTTCACTCAAAATCAATGTTCCTTGTCAAACGGTTGCTTTCTGCCCTGAAAAGGCGATAGAAACAGGCTGAAGGCGCTCCTGCTGAAGGAAAGCTGGTTTCATGCACTCAGTGACACAAAGTGTGTTTTCCTACTCTGATCAAGTGCATATCCCAGTACTATGTTGAAAACTCGTTTCAGACGTGCTTTTACAGTTAAAATGACCAATATGAAGAAAATGTGTTAAAAGCTCGAAAACATGAAAATCCATGCTTAGAAAGTTGTTTCATGTCACATATGCTCGATTGCTCTCATTTCACTCAAAATCAATGTTCCTTGTCAAACGGTTGCTTTCTGCCCTGAAAAGGCGATAGAAACAGGCTGAAGGAGCTCCTGCTGAAGGAAAGCTGGTTTCATGCACTCAGTGACACAAAGTGTGTTTTCCTACTCTGATTAATTGCATATCCCAGTACTATGTTGAAAACTCGTTTCAGACGTGCTTTTACAGTTAAAATGACCAATATGAAGAAAATGTGTTAAAAGCTCGAAAACATGAAAATCCATGCTTAGAAAGTTGTTTCATGTCACATATGCTCGACTGCACTCATTTCACTCAAAATCAATATTCCTTGTCAAACGGTTGCTTTCTGCCCTGAAAAGGCGATAGAAACAGGCTGAAGGCGCTCCTGCTGATGGAAAGCTGGTTTCATGCACTCAGTGACACAAAGTGTGTATTCCCACTTTGAACAAGTGCATATCCCAGTACTATGTTGAAAACTCGTTTCAGACGTGCTTTTACAGTTCAAATGACCAATATGAAGAAAATGTGTTAAAAGCTCGAAAACATGAAAATCCATGCTTAGAAAGTTGTTTCATGTCACATATGCTCGATTGCACTCATTTCACTCAAAATCAATGTTCCTTGTCAAACGGTTGCTTTCTGCCCTGAAAAGGCGATAGAAACAGGCTGAAGGCGCTCCTGCTGAAGGAAAGCTGGTTTCATGCACTCAGTGACACAACGTGTGTTTTCCTACTTTGAGCAAGTGCATTTCCCAGTACTATGTTGAAAACTCGTTGCAGACGTGCTTTTACAGTTCAAATGACCAATATGAAGAAAATGTGTTAAAAGCTCGAAAACATGAAAATCCATGCTTAGAAAGTTGTTTCATGTCACATATGCTCGAATGCACTCATTTCACTCAAAATCAATGTTCCTTGTCAAACGGTTGCTTTCTGCCCTGAAAAGGCGATAGAAACAGGCTGAAGGCGCTCCTGCTGAAGGAAAGCTGGTTTCATGCACTCAGTGACATAAAGTGTGTTTTCCTACTCTGATCAAGTGCATATCCCAGTATTATGTTGAAAACTCGTTTCAGACGTGCTTTTACAGTTAAAATGACCAATATGAAGAAAATGTGTTAAAAGCTCGAAAACATGAAAATCCATGCTTAGAAAGTTGTTTCATGTCACATATGCTCGATTGCACTCATTTCACTCAAAATCAATGTTCCTTGTCAAACGGTTGCTTTCTGCCCTGAAAAGGCGATAGAAACAGGCTGAAGGCGCTCCTGCTGAAGGAAAGCTGGTTTCATGCACTCAGTGACACAAAGTGTGTTTTCCTACTCTGATCAAGTGCATATCCCAGTATTATGTTGAAAACTCGTTTCAGACGTGCTTTTACAGTTAAAATGACCAATATGAAGAAAATGTGTTAAAAGCTCGAAAACATGAAAATCCATGCTTAGAAAGTTGTTTCATGTCACATATGCTCGATTGCACTCATTTCACTCAAAATCAGTGTTCCTTGTCAAACGGTTGCTTTCTGCCCTGAAAAGGCGATAGAAACAGGCTGAAGGCGCTCCTGCTGATGGAAAGCTGGTTTCATGCACTCAGTGACACAAAGTGTGTATTCCCACTTTGAACAAGTGCATATCCCAGTACTATGTTGAAAACTCGTTTCAGACGTGCTTTTACAGTTCAAATGACCAATATGAAGAAAATGTGTTAAAAGCTCGAAAACATGAAAATCCATGCTTAGAAAGGTGTTTCATGTCACATATGCTCGATTGCACTCATTTCACTCAAAATCAATGTTCCTTGTCAAACGGTTGCTTTCTGCCCTGAAAAGGCGATAGAAACAGGCTGAAGGCGCTCCTGCTGATGGAAAGCTGGTTTCATGCACTCAGTGACACAAAGTGTGTATTCCCACTTTGAACAAGTGCATATCCCAGTACTATGTTGAAAACTCGTTTCAGACGTGCTTTTACAGTTAAAATGACCAATATGAAGAAAATGTGTTAAAAGCTCGAAAACATGAAAATCCATGCTTAGAAAGTTGTTTCATGTCACATATGCTCGATTGCACTCATTTCACTCAAAATCAATGTTCCTTGTCAAACGGTTGCTTTCTGCCCTGAAAAGGCGATAGAAACAGGCTGAAGGCGCTCCTGCTGAAGGAAAGCTGGTTTCATGCACTCAGTGACACAAAGTGTGTTTTCCTACTCTGATCAAGTGCATATCCCAGTACTATGTTGAAAACTCGTTTCAGACGTGCTTTTACAGTTAAAATGACCAATATGAAGAAAATGTGTTAAAAGCTCGAAAACATGAAAATCCATGCTTAGAAAGTTGTTTCATGTCACATATGCTCGATTGCTCTCATTTCACTCAAAATCAATGTTCCTTGTCAAACGGTTGCTTTCTGCCCTGAAAAGGCGATAGAAACAGGCTGAAGGAGCTCCTGCTGAAGGAAAGCTGGTTTCATGCACTCAGTGACACAAAGTGTGTTTTCCTACTCTGATTAATTGCATATCCCAGTACTATGTTGAAAACTCGTTTCAGACGTGCTTTTACAGTTAAAATGACCAATATGAAGAAAATGTGTTAAAAGCTCGAAAACATGAAAATCCATGCTTAGAAAGTTGTTTCATGTCACATATGCTCGATTGCACTCATTTCACTCAAAATCAATGTTCCTTGTCAAACGGTTGCTTTCTGCCCTGAAAAGGCGATAGAAACAGGCTGAAGGCGCTCCTGCTGATGGAAAGCTGGTTTCATGCACTCAGTGACACAAAGTGTGTATTCCCACTTTGAACAAGTGCATATCCCAGTACTATGTTGAAAACTCGTTTCAGACGTGCTTTTACAGTTCAAATGACCAATATGAAGAAAATGTGTTAAAAGCTCGAAAACATGAAAATCCATGCTTAGAAAGTTGTTTCATGTCACATATGCTCGATTGCACTCATTTCACTCAAAATCAATGTTCCTTGTCAAACGGTTGCTTTCTGCCCTGAAAAGGCGATAGAAACAGGCTGAAGGCGCTCCTGCTGAAGGAAAGCTGGTTTCATGCACTCAGTGACACAACGTGTGTTTTCCTACTTTGAGCAAGTGCATATCCCAGTACTATGTTGAAAACTCGTTGCAGACGTGCTTTTACAGTTCAAATGACCAATATGAAGAAAATGTGTTAAAAGCTCGAAAACATGAAAATCCATGCTTAGAAAGTTGTTTCATGTCACATATGCTCGAATGCACTCATTTCACTCAAAATCAATGTTCCTTGTCAAACGGTTGCTTTCTGCCCTGAAAAGGCGATAGAAACAGGCTGAAGGCGCTCCTGCTGAAGGAAAGCTGGTTTCATGCACTCAGTGACATAAAGTGTGTTTTCCTACTCTGATCAAGTGCATATCCCAGTATTATGTTGAAAACTCGTTTCAGACGTGCTTTTACAGTTAAAATGACCAATATGAAGAAAATGTGTTAAAAGCTCGAAAACATGAAAATCCATGCTTAGAAAGTTGTTTCATGTCACATATGCTCGATTGCACTCATTTCACTCAAAATCAATGTTCCTTGTCAAACGGTTGCTTTCTGCCCTGAAAAGGCGATAGAAACAGGCTGAAGGCGCTCCTGCTGAAGGAAAGCTGGTTTCATGCACTCAGTGACACAAAGTGTGTTTTCCTACTCTGATCAAGTGCATATCCCAGTACTATGTTGAAAACTCGTTTCAGACGTGCTTTTACAGTTAAAATGACCAATATGAAGAAAATGTGTTAAAAGCTCGAGAACATGAAAATCCATGCTTAGAAAGTTGTTTCATGTCACATATGCTCGATTGCACTCATTTCACTCAAAATCAATGTTCCTTGTCAAACGGTTGCTTTCTGCCCTGAAAAGGCGATAGAAACAGGCTGAAGGCACTCCTGCTGAAGGAAAGCTGGTTTCATGCACTCAGTGACACAAAGTGTGTTTTCCTACTTTGAACAAGTGCATATCCCAGTACTATGTTGAAAACTCGTTGCAGACGTGCTTTTACAGTTCAAATGACCAATATGAAGAAAATGTGTTAAAAGCTCGAAAACATGAAAATCTATGCTTAGAAAGTTGTTTCATGTCACATATGCTCGAATGCACTCATTTCACTCAAAATCAATGTTCCTTGTCAAACGGTTGCTTTCTGCCCTGAAAAGGCGATAGAAACAGGCTGAAGGCGCTCCTGCTGATGGAAAGCTGGTTTCATGCACTCAGTGACACAAAGTGTGTCTTCCCACTTTGAACAAGTGCATATCCCAGTACTATGTTGAAAACTCGTTTCAGACGTGCTTTTACAGTTAAAATGACCAATATGAAGAAAATGTGTTAAAAGCTCGAAAACATGAAAATCCATGCTTAGAAAGTTGTTTCATGTCACATATGCTCGATTGCACTCATTTCACTCAAAATCAATGTTCCTTGTCAAACGGTTGCTTTCTGCCCTGAAAAGGCGATAGAAACAGGCTGAAGGCGCTCCTGCTGATGGAAAGCTGGTTTCATGCACTCAGTGACACAAAGTGTGTATTCCCACTTTGAACAAGTGCATATCCCAGTACTATGTTGAAAACTCGTTTCAGACGTGCTTTTACAGTTAAAATGACCAATATGAAGAAAATGTGTTAAAAGCTCGAAAACATGAAAATCCATGCTTAGAAAGTTGTTTCATGTCACATATGCTCGAATGCACTCATTTCACTCAAAATCAATGTTCCTTGTCAAACGGTTGCTTTCTGCCCTGAAAAGGCGATAGAAACAGGCTGAAGGCGCTCCTGCTGAAGGAAAGCTGGTTTCATGCACTCAGTGACATAAAGTGTGTTTTCCTACTCTGATCAAGTGCATATCCCAGTATTATGTTGAAAACTCGTTTCAGACGTGCTTTTACAGTTAAAATGACCAATATGAAGAAAATGTGTTAAAAGCTCGAAAACATGAAAATCCATTCTTAGAAAGTTGTTTCATGTCACATATGCTCGATTGCACTCATTTCACACAAAATCAATGTTCCTTGTCAAACGGTTGCTTTCTGCCCTGAAAAGGCGATAGAAACAGGCTGAAGGCACTCCTGCTGAAGGAAAGCTGGTTTCATGCACTCAGTGACACAAAGTGTGTTTTCCTACTTTGAACAAGTGCATATCCCAGTACTATGTTGAAAACTCGTTGCAGACGTGCTTTTACAGTTCAAATGACCAATATGAAGAAAATGTGTTAAAAGCTCGAAAACATGAAAATCCATGCTTAGAAAGTTGTTTCATGTCACATATGCTCGATTGCACTCATTTCACTCAAAATCAATGTTCCTTGTCAAACGGTTGCTTTCTGCCCTGAAAAGGCGATAGAAACAGGCTGAAGGCGCTCCTGCTGAAGGAAAGCTGGTTTCATGCACTCAGTGACACAAAGTGTGTTTTCCTACTCTGATCAAGTGCATATCCCAGTACTATGTTGAAAACTCGTTGCAGACGTGCTTTTACAGTTAAAATGACCAATATGAAGAAAATGTGTTAAAAGCTCGAAAACATGAAAATCCATGCTTAGAAAGTTGATTCATGTCACATATGCTCGAATGCACTCATTTCACTCAAAATCAATGTTCCTTGTCAAACGGTTGCTTTCTGCCCTGAAAAGGGGATAGAAACAGGCTGAAGGCGCTCCTGCTGAAGGAAAGCTGGTTTCATGCACTCAGTGACATAAAGTGTGTTTTCCTACTCTGATCAAGTGCATATCCCAGTATTATGTTGAAAACTCGTTTCAGACGTGCTTTTACAGTTAAAATGACCAATATGAAGAAAATGTGTTAAAAGCTCGAAAACATGAAAATCCATGCTTAGAAAGTTGTTTCATGTCACATATGCTCGATTGCACTCATTTCACTCAAAATCAATGTTCCTTGTCAAACGGTTGCTTTCTGCCCTGAAAAGGCGATAGAAACAGGCTGAAGGCACTCCTGCTGAAGGAAAGCTGGTTTCATGCACTCAGTGACACAAAGTGTGTTTTCCTACTTTGAACAAGTGCATATCCCAGTACTATGTTGAAAACTCGTTGCAGACGTGCTTTTACAGTTCAAATGACCAATATGAAGAAAAGGTGTTAAAAGCTCGAAAACATGAAAATCCATGCTTAGAAAGTTGTTTCATGTCACATATGCTCGATTGCACTCATTTCACTCAAAATCAATGTTCCTTGTCAAACGGTTGCTTTCTGCCCTGAAAAGGCGATAGAAACAGGCTGAAGGCGCTCCTGCTGAAGGAAAGCTGGTTTCATGCACTCAGTGACACAAAGTGTGTTTTCCTACTCTGATCAAGTGCATATCCCAGTACTATGTTGAAAACTCGTTGCAGACGTGCTTTTACAGTTAAAATGACCAATATGAAGAAAATGTGTTAAAAGCTCGAAAACGTGAAAATCCATGCTTAGAAAGTTGTTTCATGTCACATATGCTCAATTGCACTCATTTCACTCAAAATCAATGTTCCTTGTCAAACGGTTGCTTTCTGCCCTGAAAAGGCGATAGAAACAGGCTGAAGGCGCTCCTGCTGAAGGAAAGCTGGTTTCATGCACTCAGTGACACAAAGTGTGTTTTCCTACTCTGATCAAGTGCATATCCCAGTACTATGTTGAAAACTCGTTGCAGACGTGCTTTTACAGTTCAAATGACCAATATGAAGAAAATGTGTTAAAAGCTCGAAAACATGAAAATCCATGCTTAGAAAGTTGATTCATGTCACATATGCTCGAATGCACTCATTTCACTCAAAATCAATGTTCCTTGTCAAACGGTTGCTTTCTGCCCTGAAAAGGCGATAGAAACAGGCTGAAGGCGCTCCTGCTGAAGGAAAGCTGGTTTCATGCACTCAGTGACACAAAGTGTGTATTCCCACTTTGAACAAGTGCATATCCCAGTACTATGTTGAAAACTCGTTGCAGACGTGCTTTTACAGTTCAAATGACCAATATGAAGAAAATGTGTTAAAAGCTCGAAAACATGAAAATCCATGCTTAGAAAGTTGTTTCATGTCACATATGCTCGATTGCACTCATTTCACTCAAAATCAATGTTCCTTGTCAAAAGGTTGCTTTCTGCCCTGAAAAGGCGAAAGAAACAGGCTGAAGGCGCTCCTGCTGAAGGAAAGCTGGTTTCATGCACTCAGTGACACAAAGTGTGTTTTCCTACTCTGATCAAGTGCATATCCCAGTACTATGTTGAAAATTCGTTTCAGACGTGCTTTTACAGTTAAAATGACCAATATGAAGAAAATGTGTTAAAAGCTCGAAAACATGAAAATCCATGCTTAGAAAGTTGTTTCATGTCACATATGCTCGATTGCACTCATTTCACTCAAAATCAATGTTCCTTGTCAAACGGTTGCTTTCTGCCCTGAAAAGGCGATAGAAACAGGCTGAAGGCGCTCCTGCTGATGGAAAGCTGGTTTCATGCACTCAGTGACACAAAGTGTGTATTCCCACTTTGAACAAGTGCATATCCCAGTACTATTTTGAAAACTCGTTTCAGACGTGCTTTTACAGTTAAAATGACCAATATGAAGAAAATGTGTTAAAAGCTCGAAAACATGAAAATCCATGCTTAGAAAGTTGTTTCATGTCACATATGCTCGATTGCACTCATTTCACTCAAAATCAATGTTCCTTGTCAAACGGTTGCTTTCTGCCCTGAAAAGGCGATAGAAACAGGCTGAAGGCGCTCCTGCTGATGGAAAGCTGGTTTCATGCGCTCAGTGACACAAAGTGTGTATTCCCACTTTGAACAAGTGCATATCCCAGTACTATGTTGAAAACTCGTTTCAGACGTGCTTTTTCAGTTAAAATGACCAATATGAAGAAAATGTGTTAAATGCTCGAAAACATGAAAATCCATGCTTAGAAAGTTGTTTCATGTCACATATGCTCGATTGCACTCATTTCACTCAAAATCAATGTTCCTTGTCAAACGGTTGCTTTCTGCCCTGAAAAGGCGATAGAAACAGGCTGAAGGCGCTCCTGCTGAAGGAAAGCTGGTTTCATGCACTCAGTGACACAAAGTGTGTTTTCTTACTCTGATCAAGTGCATATCCCAGTACTATGTTGAAAACTCGTTGCAGACGTGCTTTTACAGTTCAAATGACCAATATGAAGAAAATGTTTTAAAAGCTCGAAAACATGAAAATCCATGCTTAGAAAGTTGTTTCATGTCACATATGCTCGATTGCACTCATTTCACTCAAAATCAATGTTCCTTGTCAAAAGGTTGCTTTCTGCCCTGAAAAGGCGATAGAAACAGGCTGAATGCGCTCCTGCTGAAGGAAAGCTGGTTTCATGCACTCAGTGACACAAAGTGTGTTTTCCTACTCTGATCAAGTGCATATCCCAGTACTATGTTGAAAACTCGTTGCAGACGTGCTTTTACAGTTCAAATGACCAATATGAAGAAAATGTGTTAAAAGCTCGAAAACATGAAAATCCATGCTTAGAAAGTTGTTTCATGTCACATATGCTCGATTGCACTCATTTCACTCAAAATCAATGTTCCTTGTCAAACGGTTGCTTTCTGCCCTGAAAAGGCGATAGAAACAGGCTGAAGGCGCTCCTGCTGAAGGAAAGCTGGTTTCATGCACTCAGTGACACAAAGTGTGTTTTCCTACTCTGATCAAGTGCATATCCCAGTACTATGTTGAAAACTCGTTGCAGACGTGCTTTTACAGTTCAAATGACCAATATGAAGAAAATGTGTTAAAAGCTCGAAAACATGAAAATCCATGCTTAGAAAGTTGATTCATGTCACATATGCTCGAATGCACTCATTTCACTCAAAATCAATGTTCCTTGTCAAACGGTTGCTTTCTGCCCTGAAAAGGCGATAGAAACAGGCTGAAGGCGCTCCTGCTGAAGGAAAGCTGGTTTCATGCACTCAGTGACACAAAGTGTGTATTCCCACTTTGAACAAGTGCATATCCCAGTACTATGTTGAAAACTCGTTTCAGACGTGCTTTTACAGTTAAAATGACCAATATGAAGAAAATGTGTTAAAAGCTCGAAAACATGAAAATCCATGCTTAGAAAGTTGTTTCATGTCACATATGCTCGATTGCACTCATTTCACTCAAAATCAATGTTCCTTGTCAAAAGGTTGCTTTCTGCCCTGAAAAGGCGATAGAAACAGGCTGAAGGCGCTCCTGCTGAAGGAAAGCTGGTTTCATGCACTCAGTGACACAAAGTGTGTTTTCCTACTCTGATCAAGTGCATATCCCAGTACTATGTTGAAAACTCGTTTCAGACGTGCTTTTACAGTTAAAATGACCAATATGAAGAAAATGTGTTAAAAGCTCGAAAACATGAAAATCCATGCTTAGAAAGTTGTTTCATGTCACATATGCTCGAATGCACTCATTTCACTCAAAATCAATGTTCCTTGTCAAACGGTTGCTTTCTGCCCTGAAAAGGCGATAGAAACAGGCTGAAGGCGCTCCTGCTGATGGAAAGCTGGTTTCATGCACTCAGTGACACAAAGTGTGTATTCCCACTTTGAACAAGTGCATATCCCAGTACTATGTTGAAAACTCGTTTCAGACGTGCTTTTACAGTTAAAATGACCAATATGAAGAAAATGTGTTAAAAGCTCGAAAACATGAAAATCCATGCTTAGAAAGTTGTTTCATGTCACATATGCTCGATTGCACTCATTTCACTCAAAATCAATGTTCCTTGTCAAACGGTTGCTTTCTGCCCTGAAAAGGCGATAGAAACAGGCTGAAGGCGCTCCTGCTGAAGGAAAGCTGGTTTCATGCACTCAGTGACACAAAGTGTGTTTTCCTACTCTGATCAAGTGCATATCCCAGTACTATGTTGAAAACTCGTTTCAGACGTTCTTTTACAGTTAAAATGACCAATATGAAGAAAATGTGTTAAAAGCTCGAAAACATGAAAATCCATGCTTAGAAAGTTGTTTCATGTCACATATGCTCGATTGCACTCATTTCACTCAAAATCAATGTTCCTTGTCAAAAGGTTGCTTTCTGCCCTGAAAAGGCGATAGAAACAGGCTGAAGGCGCTCCTGCTGAAGGAAAGCTGGTTTCATGCACTCAGTGACACAAAGTGTGTTTTCCTACTCTGATTAATTGCATATCCCAGTACTATGTTGAAAACTCGTTGCAGACGTGCTTTTACAGTTAAAATGACCAATATGAAGAAAATGTGTTAAAAGCTCGAAAACATGAAAATCCATGCTTAGAAAGTTGTTTCATGTCACATATGCTCGATTGCACTCATTTCACTCAAAATCAATGTTCCTTGTCAAACGGTTGCTTTCTGCCCTGAAAAGGCGATAGAAACAGGCTGAAGGCGCTCCTGCTGATGGAAAGCTGGTTTCATGCACTCAGTGACACAAAGTGTGTATTCCCACTTTGAACAAGTGCATATCCCAGTACTATGTTGAAAACTCGTTTCAGACGTGCTTTTACAGTTAAAATGACCAATATGAAGAAAATGTGTTAAAAGCTCGAAAACATGAAAATCCATGCTTAGAAAGTTGTTTCATGTCACATATGCTCGATTGCACTCATTTCACTCAAAATCAATGTTCCTTGTCAAACGGTTGCTTTCTGCCCTGAAAAGGCGATAGAAACAGGCTGAAGGCGCTCCTGCTGATGGAAAGCTGGTTTCATGCACTCAGTGACACAAAGTGTGTATTCAGACTTTGAACAAGTGCATATCCCAGTACTATGTTGAAAACTCGTTTCAGACGTGCTTTTACAGTTAAAATGACCAATATGAAGAAAATGTGTTAAAAGCTCGAAAACATGAAAATCCATGCTTAGAAAGTTGTTTCATGTCACATATGCTCGAATGCACTCATTTCACTCAAAATCAATGTTCCTTGTCAAACGGTTGCTTTCTGCCCTGAAAAGGCGATCGAAACAGGCTGAAGGCGCTCCTGCTGAAGGAAAGCTGGTTTCATGCACTCAGTGACATAAAGTGTGTTTTCCTACTCTGATCAAGTGCATATCCCAGTATTATGTTGAAAACTCGTTTCAGACGTGCTTTTACAGTTAAAATGACCAATATGAAGAAAATGTGTTAAAAGCTCGAAAACGTGAAAATCCATGCTTAGAAAGTTGTTTCATGTCACATATGCTCGATTGCACTCATTTCACTCAAAATCAATGTTCCTTGTCAAACGGTTGCTTTCTGCCCTGAAAAGGCGATAGAAACAGGCTGAAGGCGCTCCTGCTGAAGGAAAGCTGGTTTCATGCACTCAGTGACACAAAGTGTGTTTTCCTACTCTGATCAAGTGCATATCCCAGTACTATGTTGAAAACTCGTTGCAGACGTGCTTTTACAGTTCAAATGACCAATATGAAGAAAATGTGTTAAAAGCTCGAAAACATGAAAATCCATGCTTAGAAAGGTGATTCATGTCACATATGCTCGAATGCACTCATTTCACTCAAAATCAATGTTCCTTGTCAAACGGTTGCTTTCTGCCCTGAAAAGGCGATAGAAACAGGCTGAAGGCGCTCCTGCTGAAGGAAAGCTGGTTTCATGCACTCAGTGACACAAAGTGTGTTTTCCTACTCTGATCAAGTGCATATCCCAGTACTATGTTGAAAACTCGTTTCAGACGTTCTTTTACAGTTAAAATGACCAATATGAAGAAAATGTGTTAAAAGCTCGAAAACATGAAAATCCATGCTTAGAAAGTTGTTTCATGTCACATATGCTCGATTGCACTCATTTCACTCAAAATCAATGTTCCTTGTCAAAAGGTTGCTTTCTGCCCTGAAAAGGCGATAGAAACAGGCTGAAGGCGCTCCTGCTGAAGGAAAGCTGGTTTCATGCACTCAGTGACACAAAGTGTGTTTTCTTACTCTGATTAATTGCATATCCCAGTACTATGTTGAAAACTCGTTGCAGACGTGCTTTTACAGTTCAAATGACCAATATGAAGAAAATGTTTTAAAAGCTCGAAAACATGAAAATCCATGCTTAGAAAGTTGTTTCATGTCACATATGCTCGATTGCACTCATTTCACTCAAAATCAATGTTCCTTGTCAAAAGGTTGCTTTCTGCCCTGAAAAGGCGATAGAAACAGGCTGAATGCGCTCCTGCTGAAGGAAAGCTGGTTTCATGCACTCAGTGACACAAAGTGTGTTTTCCTACTCTGATCAAGTGCATATCCCAGTACTATGTTGAAAACTCGTTTCAGACGTTCTTTTACAGTTCAAATGACCAATATGAAGAAAATGTGTTAAAAGCTCGAAAACATGAAAATCCATGCTTAGAAAGTTGTTTCATGTCACATATGCTCGATTGCACTCATTTCACTCAAAATCAATGTTCCTTGTCAAACGGTTGCTTTCTGCCCTGAAAAGGCGATAGAAACAGGCTGAAGGCGCTCCTGCTGAAGGAAAGCTGGTTTCATGCACTCAGTGACATAAAGTGTGTTTTCCTACTCTGATCAAGTGCATATCCCAGTATTATGTTGAAAACTCGTTTCAGACGTGCTTTTACAGTTAAAATGACCAATATGAAGAAAATGTGTTAAAAGCTCGAAAACGTGAAAATCCATGCTTAGAAAGTTGTTTCATGTCACATATGCTCGATTGCACTCATTTCACTCAAAATCAATGTTCCTTGTCAAACGGTTGCTTTCTGCCCTGAAAAGGCGATAGAAACAGGCTGAAGGCGCTCCTGCTGAAGGAAAGCTGGTTTCATGCACTCAGTGACACAAAGTGTGTTTTCCTACTCTGATCAAGTGCATATCCCAGTACTATGTTGAAAACTCGTTGCAGACGTGCTTTTACAGTTCAAATGACCAATATGAAGAAAATGTGTTAAAAGCTCGAAAACATGAAAATCCATGCTTAGAAAGTTGATTCATGTCACATATGCTCGAATGCACTCATTTCACTCAAAATCAATGTTCCTTGTCAAACGGTTGCTTTCTGCCCTGAAAAGGCGATAGAAACAGGCTGAAGGCGCTCCTGCTGAAGGAAAGCTGGTTTCATGCACTCAGTGACACAAAGTGTGTTTTCCTACTCTGATCAAGTGCATATCCCAGTACTATGTTGAAAACTCGTTTCAGACGTTCTTTTACAGTTAAAATGACCAATATGAAGAAAATGTGTTAAAAGCTCGAAAACATGAAAATCCATGCTTAGAAAGTTGTTTCATGTCACATATGCTCGATTGCACTCATTTCACTCAAAATCAATGTTCCTTGTCAAAAGGTTGCTTTCTGCCCTGAAAAGGCGATAGAAACAGGCTGAAGGCGCTCCTGCTGAAGGAAAGCTGGTTTCATGCACTCAGTGACACAAAGTGTGTTTTCCTACTCTGATTAATTGCATATCCCAGTACTATGTTGAAAACTCGTTGCAGACGTGCTTTTACAGTTAAAATGACCAATATGAAGAAAATGTGTTAAAAGCTCGAAAACATGAAAATCCATGCTTAGAAAGTTGTTTCATGTCACATATGCTCGATTGCACTCATTTCACTCAAAATCAATGTTCCTTGTCAAACGGTTGCTTTCTGCCCTGAAAAGGCGATAGAAACAGGCTGAAGGCGCTCCTGCTGAAGGAAAGCTGGTTTCATGCACTCAGTGACACAAAGTGTGTTTTCCTACTCTGATCAAGTGCATATCCCAGTACTATGTTGAAAACTCGTTTCAGACGTTCTTTTACAGTTAAAATGACCAATATGAAGAAAATGTGTTAAAAGCTTGAAAACATGAAAATCCATGCTTAGAAAGTTGTTTCATGTCACATATGCTCGATTGCACTCATTTCACTCAAAATCAATGTTCCTTGTCAAAAGGTTGCTTTCTGCCCTGAAAAGGCGATAGAAACAGGCTGAAGGCGCTCCTGCTGAAGGAAAGCTGGTTTCATGCACTCAGTGACACAAAGTGTGTTTTCCTACTCTGATTAATTGCATATCCCAGTACTATGTTGAAAACTCGTTGCAGACGTGCTTTTACAGTTCAAATGACCAATATGAAGAAAATGTGTTAAAAGCTCGAAAACATGAAAATCCATGCTTAGAAAGTTGTTTCATGTCACATATGCTCGATTGCACTCATTTCACTCAAAATCAATGTTCCTTGTCAAACGGTTGCTTTCTGCCCTGAAAAGGCGATAGAAACAGGCTGAAGGCGCTCCTGCTGATGGAAAGCTGGTTTCATGCACTCAGTGACACAAAGTGTGTATTCCCACTTTGAACAAGTGCATATCCCAGTACTATGTTGAAAACTCGTTTCAGACGTGCTTTTACAGTTAAAATGACCAATATGAAGAAAATGTGTTAAAAGCTCGAAAACATGAAAATCCATGCTTAGAAAGTTGTTTCATGTCACATATGCTCGATTGCACTCATTTCACTCAAAATCAATGTTCCTTGTCAAACGGTTGCTTTCTGCCCTGAAAAGGCGATAGAAACAGGCTGAAGGCGCTCCTGCTGATGGAAAGCTGGTTTCATGCACTCAGTGACACAAAGTGTGTATTCAGACTTTGAACAAGTGCATATCCCAGTACTATGTTGAAAACTCGTTTCAGACGTGCTTTTACAGTTAAAATGACCAATATGAAGAAAATGTGTTAAAAGCTCGAAAACATGAAAATCCATGCTTAGAAAGTTGTTTCATGTCACATATGCTCGAATGCACTCATTTCACTCAAAATCAATGTTCCTTGTCAAACGGTTGCTTTCTGCCCTGAAAAGGCGATCGAAACAGGCTGAAGGCGCTCCTGCTGAAGGAAAGCTGGTTTCATGCACTCAGTGACATAAAGTGTGTTTTCCTACTCTGATCAAGTGCATATCCCAGTATTATGTTGAAAACTCGTTTCAGACGTGCTTTTACAGTTAAAATGACCAATATGAAGAAAATGTGTTAAAAGCTCGAAAACGTGAAAATCCATGCTTAGAAAGTTGTTTCATGTCACATATGCTCGATTGCACTCATTTCACTCAAAATCAATGTTCCTTGTCAAACGGTTGCTTTCTGCCCTGAAAAGGCGATAGAAACAGGCTGAAGGCGCTCCTGCTGAAGGAAAGCTGGTTTCATGCACTCAGTGACACAAAGTGTGTTTTCCTACTCTGATCAAGTGCATATCCCAGTACTATGTTGAAAACTCGTTGCAGACGTGCTTTTACAGTTCAAATGACCAATATGAAGAAAATGTGTTAAAAGCTCGAAAACATGAAAATCCATGCTTAGAAAGTTGATTCATGTCACATATGCTCGAATGCACTCATTTCACTCAAAATCAATGTTCCTTGTCAAACGGTTGCTTTCTGCCCTGAAAAGGCGATAGAAACAGGCTGAAGGCGCTCCTGCTGAAGGAAAGCTGGTTTCATGCACTCAGTGACACAAAGTGTGTATTCCCACTTTGAACAAGTGCATATCCCAGTACTATGTTGAAAACTCGTTGCAGACGTGCTTTTACAGTTCAAATGACCAATATGAAGAAAATGTGTTAAAAGCTCGAAAACATGAAAATCCATGCTTAGAAAGTTGTTTCATGTCACATATGCTCGATTGCACTCATTTCACTCAAAATCAATGTTCCTTGTCAAACGGTTGCTTTCTGCCCTGAAAAGGCGATAGAAACAGGCTGAAGGCGCTCCTGCTGAAGGAAAGCTGGTTTCATGCACTCAGTGACACAAAGTGTGTTTTCCTACTCTGATCAAGTGCATATCCCAGTACTATGTTGAAAACTCGTTGCAGACGTGCTTTTACAGTTCAAATGACCAATATGAAGAAAATGTTTTAAAAGCTCGAAAACATGAAAATCCATGCTTAGAAAGTTGTTTCATGTCACATATGCTCGATTGCACTCATTTCACTCAAAATCAATGTTCCTTGTCAAAAGGTTGCTTTCTGCCCTGAAAAGGCGATAGAAACAGGCTGAATGCGCTCCTGCTGAAGGAAAGCTGGTTTCATGCACTCAGTGACACAAAGTGTGTTTTCCTACTCTGATCAAGTGCATATCCCAGTACTATGTTGAAAACTCTTTGCAGACGTGCTTTTACAGTTAAAATGACCAATATGAAGAAAATGTGTTAAAAGCTCGAAAACATGAAAATCCATGCTTAGAAAGTTGTTTCATGTCACATATGCTCGATTGCACTCATTTCACTCAAAATCAATGTTCCTTGTCAAACGGTTGCTTTCTGCCCTGAAAAGGCGATAGAAACAGGCTGAAGGCGCTCCTGCTGAAGGAAAGCTGGTTTCATGCACTCAGTGACACAAAGTGTGTTTTCCTACTCTGATCAAGTGCATATCCCAGTACTATGTTGAAAACTCGTTGCAGACGTGCTTTTACAGTTCAAATGACCAATATGAAGAAAATGTGTTAAAAGCTCGAAAACATGAAAATCCATGCTTAGAAAGTTGATTCATGTCACATATGCTCGAATGCACTCATTTCACTCAAAATCAATGTTCCTTGTCAAACGGTTGCTTTCTGCCCTGAAAAGGCGATAGAAACAGGCTGAAGGCGCTCCTGCTGAAGGAAAGCTGGTTTCATGCACTCAGTGACACAAAGTGTGTATTCCCACTTTGAACAAGTGCATATCCCAGTACTATGTTGAAAACTCGTTTCAGACGTGCTTTTACAGTTAAAATGACCAATATGAAGAAAATGTGTTAAAAGCTCGAAAACATGAAAATCCATGCTTAGAAAGTTGTTTCATGTCACATATGCTCGATTGCACTCATTTCACTCAAAATCAATGTTCCTTGTCAAAAGGTTGCTTTCTGCCCTGAAAAGGCGATAGAAACAGGCTGAAGGCGCTCCTGCTGAAGGAAAGCTGGTTTCATGCACTCAGTGACACAAAGTGTGTTTTCCTACTCTGATCAAGTGCATATCCCAGTACTATGTTGAAAACTCGTTTCAGACGTGCTTTTACAGTTAAAATGACCAATATGAAGAAAATGTGTTAAAAGCTCGAAAACATGAAAATCCATGCTTAGAAAGTTGTTTCATGTCACATATGCTCGATTGCACTCATTTCACTCAAAATCAATGTTCCTTGTCAAACGGTTGCTTTCTGCCCTGAAAAGGCGATAGAAACAGGCTGAAGGCACTCCTGCTGAAGGAAAGCTGGTTTCATGCACTCAGTGACACAAAGTGTGTTTTCCTACTTTGAACAAGTGCATATCCCAGTACTATGTTGAAAACTCGTTGCAGACGTGCTTTTACAGTTCAAATGACCAATATGAAGAAAATGTGTTAAAAGCTCGAAAACATGAAAATCTATGCTTAGAAAGTTGTTTCATGTCACATATGCTCGAATGCACTCATTTCACTCAAAATCAATGTTCCTTGTCAAACGGTTGCTTTCTGCCCTGAAAAGGCGATAGAAACAGGCTGAAGGCGCTCCTGCTGATGGAAAGCTGGTTTCATGCACTCAGTGACACAAAGTGTGTATTCCCACTTTGAACAAGTGCATATCCCAGTACTATGTTGAAAACTCGTTTCAGACGTGCTTTTACAGTTAAAATGACCAATATGAAGAAAATGTGTTAAAAGCTCGAAAACATGAAAATCCATGCTTAGAAAGTTGTTTCATGTCACATATGCTCGATTGCACTCATTTCACTCAAAATCAATGTTCCTTGTCAAACGGTTGCTTTCTGCCCTGAAAAGGCGATAGAAACAGGCTGAAGGCGCTCCTGCTGAAGGAAAGCTGGTTTCATGCACTCAGTGACACAAAGTGTGTTTTCCTACTCTGATCAAGTGCATATCCCAGTACTATGTTGAAAACTCGTTGCAGACGTGCTTTTACAGTTCAAATGACCAATATGAAGAAAATGTGTTAAAAGCTCGAAAACATGAAAATCCATGCTTAGAAAGTTGATTCATGTCACATATGCTCGAATGCACTCATTTCACTCAAAATCAATGTTCCTTGTCAAACGGTTGCTTTCTGCCCTGAAAAGGCGATAGAAACAGGCTGAAGGCGCTCCTGCTGAAGGAAAGCTGGTTTCATGCACTCAGTGACACAAAGTGTGTATTCCCACTTTGAACAAGTGCATATCCCAGTACTATGTTGAAAACTCGTTTCAGACGTGCTTTTACAGTTAAAATGACCAATATGAAGAAAATGTGTTAAAAGCTCGAAAACATGAAAATCCATGCTTAGAAAGTTGTTTCATGTCACATATGCTCGATTGCACTCATTTCACTCAAAATCAATGTTCCTTGTCAAAAGGTTGCTTTCTGCCCTGAAAAGGCGATAGAAACAGGCTGAAGGCGCTCCTGCTGAAGGAAAGCTGGTTTCATGCACTCAGTGACACAAAGTGTGTTTTCCTACTCTGATCAAGTGCATATCCCAGTACTATGTTGAAAACTCGTTTCAGACGTGCTTTTACAGTTAAAATGACCAATATGAAGAAAATGTGTTAAAAGCTCGAAAACATGAAAATCCATGCTTAGAAAGTTGTTTCATGTCACATATGCTCGATTGCACTCATTTCACTCAAAATCAATGTTCCTTGTCAAACGGTTGCTTTCTGCCCTGAAAAGGCGATAGAAACAGGCTGAAGGCACTCCTGCTGAAGGAAAGCTGGTTTCATGCACTCAGTGACACAAAGTGTGTTTTCCTACTTTGAACAAGTGCATATCCCAGTACTATGTTGAAAACTCGTTGCAGACGTGCTTTTACAGTTCAAATGACCAATATGAAGAAAATGTGTTAAAAGCTCGAAAACATGAAAATCTATGCTTAGAAAGTTGTTTCATGTCACATATGCTCGAATGCACTCATTTCACTCAAAATCAATGTTCCTTGTCAAACGGTTGCTTTCTGCCCTGAAAAGGCGATAGAAACAGGCTGAAGGCGCTCCTGCTGATGGAAAGCTGGTTTCATGCACTCAGTGACACAAAGTGTGTATTCCCACTTTGAACAAGTGCATATCCCAGTACTATGTTGAAAACTCGTTTCAGACGTGCTTTTACAGTTAAAATGACCAATATGAAGAAAATGTGTTAAAAGCTCGAAAACATGAAAATCCATGCTTAGAAAGTTGTTTCATGTCACATATGCTCGATTGCACTCATTTCACTCAAAATCAATGTTCCTTGTCAAACGGTTGCTTTCTGCCCTGAAAAGGCGATAGAAACAGGCTGAAGGCGCTCCTGCTGAAGGAAAGCTGGTTTCATGCACTCAGTGACACAAAGTGTGTTTTCCTACTCTGATCAAGTGCATATCCCAGTACTATGTTGAAAACTCGTTGCAGACGTGCTTTTACAGTTCAAATGACCAATATGAAGAAAATGTGTTAAAAGCTCGAAAACATGAAAATCCATGCTTAGAAAGTTGATTCATGTCACATATGCTCGAATGCACTCATTTCACTCAAAATCAATGTTCCTTGTCAAACGGTTGCTTTCTGCCCTGAAAAGGCGATAGAAACAGGCTGAAGGCGCGCCTGCTGAAGGAAAGCTGGTTTCATGCACTCAGTGACACAAAGTGTGTATTCCCACTTTGAACAAGTGCATATCCCAGTACTATGTTGAAAACTCGTTTCAGACGTGCTTTTACAGTTAAAATGACCAATATGAAGAAAATGTGTTAAAAGCTCGAAAACATGAAAATCCATGCTTAGAAAGTTGTTTCATGTCACATATGCTCGATTGCACTCATTTCACTCAAAATCAATGTTCCTTGTCAAAAGGTTGCTTTCTGCCCTGAAAAGGCGATAGAAACAGGCTGAAGGCGCTCCTGCTGAAGGAAAGCTGGTTTCATGCAGTCAGTGACACAAAGTGTGTTTTCCTACTCTGATCAAGTGCATATCCCAGTACTATGTTGAAAACTCGTTTCAGACGTGCTTTTACAGTTAAAATGACCAATATGAAGAAAATGTGTTAAAAGCTCGAAAACATGAAAATCCATGCTTAGAAAGTTGTTTCATGTCACATATGCTCGATTGCACTCATTTCACTCAAAATCAATGTTCCTTGTCAAACGGTTGCTTTCTGCCCTGAAAAGGCGATAGAAACAGGCTGAAGGCGCTCCTGCTGATGGAAAGCTGGTTTCATGCACTCAGTGACACAAAGTGTGTATTCCCACTTTGATCAAGTGCATATCCCAGTACTATGTTGAAAACTCGTTTCAGACGTGCTTTTACAGTTAAAATGACCAATATGAAGAAAATGTGTTAAAAGCTCGAAAACATGAAAATCCATGCTTAGAAAGTTGTTTCATGTCACATATGCTCGATTGCACTCATTTCACTCAAAATCAATGTTCCTTGTCAAACGGTTGCTTTCTGCCCTGAAAAGGCGATAGAAACAGGCTGAAGGCGCTCCTGCTGAAGGAAAGCTGGTTTCATGCACTCAGTGACACAAAGTGTGTTTTCCTACTCTGATCAAGTGCATATCCCAGTACTATGTTGAAAACTCTTTGCAGACGTGCTTTTACAGTTAAAATGACCAATATGAAGAAAATGTGTTAAAAGCTCGAAAACATGAAAATCCATGCTTAGAAAGTTGTTTCATGTCACATATGCTCGATTGCACTCATTTCACTCAAAATCAATGTTCCTTGTCAAATGGTTGCTTTCTGCCCTGAAAAGGCGATAGAAACAGGCTGAAGGCGCTCCTGCTGAAGGAAAGCTGGTTTCATGCACTCAGTGACACAAAGTGTGTTTTCCTACTCTGATCAAGTGCATATCCCAGTACTATGTTGAAAACTCGTTGCAGACGTGCTTTTACAGTTCAAATGACCAATATGAAGAAAATGTGTTAAAAGCTCGAAAACATGAAAATCCATGCTTAGAAAGTTGATTCATGTCACATATGCTCGAATGCACTCATTTCACTCAAAATCAATGTTCCTTGTCAAACGGTTGCTTTCTGCCCTGAAAAGGCGATAGAAACAGGCTGAAGGCGCTCCTGCTGAAGGAAAGCTGGTTTCATGCACTCAGTGACACAAAGTGTGTATTCCCACTTTGAACAAGTGCATATCCCAGTACTATGTTGAAAACTCGTTTCAGACGTGCTTTTACAGTTAAAATGACCAATATGAAGAAAATGTGTTAAAAGCTCGAAAACATGAAAATCCATGCTTAGAAAGTTGTTTCATGTCACATATGCTCGATTGCACTCATTTCACTCAAAATCAATGTTCCTTGTCAAAAGGTTGCTTTCTGCCCTGAAAAGGCGATAGAAACAGGCTGAAGGCGCTCCTGCTGAAGGAAAGCTGGTTTCATGCACTCAGTGACACAAAGTGTGTTTTCCTACTCTGATCAAGTGCATATCCCAGTACTATGTTGAAAACTCGTTTCAGACGTGCTTTTACAGTTAAAATGACCAATATGAAGAAAATGTGTTAAAAGCTCGAAAACATGAAAATCCATGCTTAGAAAGTTGTTTCATGTCACATATGCTCGAATGCACTCATTTCACTCAAAATCAATGTTCCTTGTCAAACGGTTGCTTTCTGCCCTGAAAAGGCGATAGAAACAGGCTGAAGGCGCTCCTGCTGAAGGAAAGCTGGTTTCATGCACTCAGTGACATAAAGTGTGTTTTCCTACTCTGATCAAGTGCATATCCCAGTATTATGTTGAAAACTCGTTTCAGACGTGCTTTTACAGTTAAAATGACCAATATGAAGAAAATGTGTTAAAAGCTCGAAAACATGAAAATCCATGCTTAGAAAGTTGTTTCATGTCACATATGCTCGATTGCACTCATTTCACTCAAAATCAGTGTTCCTTGTCAAACGGTTGCTTTCTGCCCTGAAAAGGCGATAGAAACAGGCTGAAGGCGCTCCTGCTGATGGAAAGCTGGTTTCATGCACTCAGTGACACAAAGTGTGTATTCCCACTTTGAACAAGTGCATATCCCAGTACTATGTTGAAAACTCGTTTCAGACGTGCTTTTACAGTTCAAATGACCAATATGAAGAAAATGTGTTAAAAGCTCGAAAACATGAAAATCCATGCTTAGAAAGGTGTTTCATGTCACATATGCTCGATTGCACTCATTTCACTCAAAATCAATGTTCCTTGTCAAACGGTTGCTTTCTGCCCTGAAAAGGCGATAGAAACAGGCTGAAGGCGCTCCTGCTGATGGAAAGCTGGTTTCATGCACTCAGTGACACAAAGTGTGTATTCCCACTTTGAACAAGTGCATATCCCAGTACTATGTTGAAAACTCGTTTCAGACGTGCTTTTACAGTTAAAATGACCAATATGAAGAAAATGTGTTAAAAGCTCGAAAACATGAAAATCCATGCTTAGAAAGTTGTTTCATGTCACATATGCTCGATTGCACTCATTTCACTCAAAATCAATGTTCCTTGTCAAACGGTTGCTTTCTGCCCTGAAAAGGCGATAGAAACAGGCTGAAGGCGCTCCTGCTGAAGGAAAGCTGGTTTCATGCACTCAGTGACACAAAGTGTGTTTTCCTACTCTGATCAAGTGCATATCCCAGTACTATGTTGAAAACTCGTTTCAGACGTGCTTTTACAGTTAAAATGACCAATATGAAGAAAATGTGTTAAAAGCTCGAAAACATGAAAATCCATGCTTAGAAAGTTGTTTCATGTCACATATGCTCGATTGCACTCATTTCACTCAAAATCAATGTTCCTTGTCAAAAGGTTGCTTTCTGCCCTGAAAAGGCGATAGAAACAGGCTGAAGGAGCTCCTGCTGAAGGAAAGCTGGTTTCATGCACTCAGTGACACAAAGTGTGTTTTCCTACTCTGATTAATTGCATATCCCAGTACTATGTTGAAAACTCGTTTCAGACGTGCTTTTACAGTTAAAATGACCAATATGAAGAAAATGTGTTAAAAGCTCGAAAACATGAAAATCCATGCTTAGAAAGTTGTTTCATGTCACATATGCTCGATTGCACTCATTTCACTCAAAATCAATGTTCCTTGTCAAATGGTTGCTTTCTGCCCTGAAAAGGCGATAGAAACAGGCTGAAGGCGCTCCTGCTGAAGGAAAGCTGGTTTCATGCACTCAGTGACACAAAGTGTGTTTTCCTACTCTGATCAAGTGCATATCCCAGTACTATGTTGAAAACTCGTTTCAGACGTGCTTTTACAGTTAAAATGACCAATATGAAGAAAATGTGTTAAAAGCTCGAAAACATGAAAATCCATGCTTAGAAAGTTGTTTCATGTCACATATGCTCGATTGCACTCATTTCACTCAAAATCAATGTTCCTTGTCAAAAGGTTGCTTTCTGCCCTGAAAAGGCGATAGAAACAGGCTGAAGGAGCTCCTGCTGAAGGAAAGCTGGTTTCATGCACTCAGTGACACAAAGTGTGTTTTCCTACTCTGATTAATTGCATATCCCAGTACTATGTTGAAAACTCGTTTCAGACGTGCTTTTACAGTTAAAATGACCAATATGAAGAAAATGTGTTAAAAGCTCGAAAACATGAAAATCCATGCTTAGAAAGTTGTTTCATGTCACATATGCTCGATTGCACTCATTTCACTCAAAATCAATGTTCCTTGTCAAATGGTTGCTTTCTGCCCTGAAAAGGCGATAGAAACAGGCTGAAGGCGCTCCTGCTGAAGGAAAGCTGGTTTCATGCACTCAGTGACACAAAGTGTGTTTTCCTACTCTGATCAAGTGCATATCCCAGTACTATGTTGAAAACTCGTTTCAGACGTGCTTTTACAGTTAAAATGACCAATATGAAGAAAATGTGTTAAAAGCTCGAAAACATGAAAATCCATGCTTAGAAAGTTGTTTCATGTCACATATGCTCGATTGCACTCATTTCACTCAAAATCAATGTTCCTTGTCAAACGGTTGCTTTCTGCCCTGAAAAGGCGATAGAAACAGGCTGAAGGCACTCCTGCTGAAGGAAAGCTGGTTTCATGCACTCAGTGACACAAAGTGTGTTTTCCTACTTTGAACAAGTGCATATCCCAGTACTATGTTGAAAAGTCGTTGCAGACGTGCTTTTACAGTTCAAATGACCAATATGAAGAAAATGTGTTAAAAGCTCGAAAACATGAAAATCTATGCTTAGAAAGTTGTTTCATGTCACATATGCTCGAATGCACTCATTTCACTCAAAATCAATGTTCCTTGTCAAACGGTTGCTTTCTGCCCTGAAAAGGCGATAGAAACAGGCTGAAGGCGCTCCTGCTGAAGGAAAGCTGGTTTCATGCACTCAGTGACATAAAGTGTGTTTTCCTACTCTGATCAAGTGCATATCCCAGTATTATGTTGAAAACTCGTTTCAGACGTGCTTTTACAGTTAAAATGACCAATATGAAGAAAATGTGTTAAAAGCTCGAAAACATGAAAATCCATGCTTAGAAAGTTGTTTCATGTCACATATGCTCGATTGCACTCATTTCACTCAAAATCAGTGTTCCTTGTCAAACGGTTGCTTTCTGCCCTGAAAAGGCGATAGAAACAGGCTGAAGGCGCTCCTGCTGATGGAAAGCTGGTTTCATGCACTCAGTGACACAAAGTGTGTATTCCCACTTTGAACAAGTGCATATCCCAGTACTATGTTGAAAACTCGTTTCAGACGTGCTTTTACAGTTCAAATGACCAATAGGAAGAAAATGTGTTAAAAGCTCGAAAACATGAAAATCCATGCTTAGAAAGGTGTTTCATGTCACATATGCTCGATTGCACTCATTTCACTCAAAATCAATGTTCCTTGTCAAACGGTTGCTTTCTGCCCTGAAAAGGCGATAGAAACAAGCTGAAGGCGCTCCTGCTGAAGGAAAGCTGATTTCATGCACTCAGTGACACAAAGTGTGTTTTCCTACTTTGAACAAGTGCATATCCCAGTACTATGTTGAAAACTCGTTTCAGACGTGCTTTTACAGTTAAAATGACCAATATGAAGAAAATGTGTTAAAAGCTCGAAAACATGAAAATCCATGCTTAGAAAGTTGTTTCATGTCACATATGCTCGATTGCACTCATTTCACTCAAAATCAGTGTTCCTTGTCAAACGGTGGCTTTCTGCCCTGAAAAGGCGATAGAAACAGGCTGAAGGCGCTCCTGCTGAAGGAAAGCTGGTTTCATGCACTCAGTGACACAAAGTGTGTTTTCCTACTTTGAACAAGTGCATATCCCAGTACTATGTTGAAAACTCGTTGCAGACGTGCTTTTACAGTTCAAATGACCAATATGAAGAAAATGTGTTAAAAGCTCGAAAACATGAAAATCTATGCTTAGAAAGTTGTTTCATGTCACATATGCTCGAATGCACTCATTTCACTCAAAATCAATGTTCCTTGTCAAACGGTTGCTTTCTGCCCTGAAAAGGCGATAGAAACAGGCTGAAGGCGCTCCTGCTGAAGGAAAGCTGGTTTCATGCACTCAGTGACATAAAGTGTGTTTTCCTACTCTGATCAAGTGCATATCCCAGTATTATGTTGAAAACTCGTTTCAGACGTGCTTTTACAGTTAAAATGACCAATATGAAGAAAATGTGTTAAAAGCTCGAAAACATGAAAATCCATGCTTAGAAAGTTGTTTCATGTCACATATGCTCGATTGCACTCATTTCACTCAAAATCAGTGTTCCTTGTCAAACGGTTGCTTTCTGCCCTGAAAAGGCGATAGAAACAGGCTGAAGGCGCTCCTGCTGATGGAAAGCTGGTTTCATGCACTCAGTGACACAAAGTGTGTATTCCCACTTTGAACAAGTGCATATCCCAGTACTATGTTGAAAACTCGTTTCAGACGTGCTTTTACAGTTCAAATGACCAATATGAAGAAAATGTGTTAAAAGCTCGAAAACATGAAAATCCATGCTTAGAAAGGTGTTTCATGTCACATATGCTCGATTGCACTCATTTCACTCAAAATCAATGTTCCTTGTCAAACGGTTGCTTTCTGCCCTGAAAAGGCGATAGAAACAGGCTGAAGGCGCTCCTGCTGATGGAAAGCTGGTTTCATGCACTCAGTGACACAAAGTGTGTATTCCCACTTTGAACAAGTGCATATCCCAGTACTATGTTGAAAACTCGTTGCAGACGTGCTTTTACAGTTCAAATGACCAATATGAAGAAAAGGTGTTAAAAGCTCGAAAACATGAAAATCCATGCTTAGAAAGTTGTTTCATGTCACATATGCTCGATTGCACTCATTTCACTCAAAATCAATGTTCCTTGTCAAACGGTTGCTTTCTGCCCTGAAAAGGCGATAGAAACAGGCTGAAGGCACTCCTGCTGAAGCAAAGCTGGTTTCATGCACTCAGTGACACAAAGTGTGTTTTCCTACTCTGATCAAGTGCATATCCCAGTACTATGTTGAAAACTCGTTGCAGACGTGCTTTTACAGTTCAAATGACCAATATGAAGAAAATGTTTTAAAAGCTCGAAAACATGAAAATCCATGCTTAGAAAGTTGTTTCATGTCACATATGCTCGATTGCACTCATTTCACTCAAAATCAATGTTCCTTGTCAAACGGTTGCTTTCTGCCCTGAAAAGGCGATAGAAACAGGCTGAAGGCGCTCCTGCTGAAGGAAAGCTGGTTTCATGCACTCAGTGACACAAAGTGTGTTTTCCTACTCTGATCAAGTGCATATCCCAGTACTATGTTGAAAACTCGTTGCAGACGTGCTTTTACAGTTCAAATGACCAATATGAAGAAAATGTGTTAAAAGCTCGAAAACATGAAAATCCATGCTTAGAAAGTTGATTCTTGTCACATATGCTCGAATGCACTCATTTCACTCAAAATCAATGTTCCTTGTCAAACGGTTGCTTTCTGCCCTGAAAAGGCGATAGAAACAGGCTGAAGGCGCTCCTGCTGAAGGAAAGCTGGTTTCATGCACTCAGTGACACAAAGTGTGTATTCCCACTTTGAACAAGTGCATATCCCAGTACTATGTTGAAAACTCGTTGCAGACGTGCTTTTACAGTTCAAATGACCAATATGAAGAAAATGTGTTAAAAGCTCGAAAACATGAAAATCCATGCTTAGAAAGTTGTTTCATGTCACATATGCTCGATTGCACTCATTTCACTCAAAATCAATGTTCCTTGTCAAACGGTTGCTTTCTGCCCTGAAAAGGCGATAGAAACAGGCTGAAGGCGCTCCTGCTGAAGGAAAGCTGGTTTCATGCACTCAGTGACACAAAGTGTGTTTTCCTACTCTGATCAAGTGCATATCCCAGTACTATGTTGAAAACTCGTTGCAGACGTGCTTTTACAGTTCAAATGACCAATATGAAGAAAATGTTTTAAAAGCTCGAAAACATGAAAATCCATGCTTAGAAAGTTGTTTCATGTCACATATGCTCGATTGCACTCATTTCACTCAAAATCAATGTTCCTTGTCAAAAGGTTGCTTTCTGCCCTGAAAAGGCGATAGAAACAGGCTGAATGCGCTCCTGCTGAAGGAAAGCTGGTTTCATGCACTCAGTGACACAAAGTGTGTTTTCCTACTCTGATCAAGTGCATATCCCAGTACTATGTTGAAAACTCGTTGCAGACGTGCTTTTACAGTTAAAATGACCAATATTTAGAAAATGTGTTAAAAGCTCGAAAACATGAAAATCCATGCTTAGAAAGTTGATTCATGTCACATATGCTCGAATGCACTCATTTCACTCAAAATCAATGTTCCTTGTCAAACGGTTGCTTTCTGCCCTGAAAAGGCGATAGAAACAGGCTGAAGGCGCTCCTGCTGAAGGAAAGCTGGTTTCATGCACTCAGTGACACAAAGTGTGTATTCCCACTTTGAACAAGTGCATATCCCAGTACTATGTTGAAAACTCGTTTCAGACGTGCTTTTACAGTTAAAATGACCAATATGAAGAAAATGTGTTAAAAGCTCGAAAACATGAAAATCCATGCTTAGAAAGTTGTTTCATGTCACATATGCTCGATTGCACTCATTTCACTCAAAATCAATGTTCCTTGTCAAAAGGTTGCTTTCTGCCCTGAAAAGGCGATAGAAACAGGCTGAAGGCGCTCCTGCTGAAGGAAAGCTGGTTTCATGCACTCAGTGACACAAAGTGTGTTTTCCTACTCTGATCAAGTGCATATCCCAGTACTATGTTGAAAACTCGTTGCAGACGTGCTTTTACAGTTAAAATGACCAATATGAAGAAAATGTGTTAAAAGCTCGAAAACATGAAAATCCATGCTTAGAAAGTTGTTTCATGTCACATATGCTCGATTGCACTCATTTCACTCAAAATCAATGTTCCTTGTCAAACGGTTGCTTTCTGCCCTGAAAAGGCGATAGAAACAGGCTGAAGGCACTCCTGCTGAAGGAAAGCTGGTTTCATGCACTCAGTGACACAAAGTGTGTTTTCCTACTTTGAACAAGTGCATATCCCAGTACTATGTTGAAAACTCGTTGCAGACGTGCTTTTACAGTTCAAATGACCAATATGAAGAAAATGTGTTAAAAGCTCGAAAACATGAAAATCTATGCTTAGAAAGTTGTTTCATGTCACATATGCTCGAATGCACTCATTTCACTCAAAATCAATGTTCCTTGTCAAACGGTTGCTTTCTGCCCTGAAAAGGCGATAGAAACAGGCTGAAGGCGCTCCTGCTGATGGAAAGCTGGTTTCATGCACTCAGTGACACAAAGTGTGTATTCCCACTTTGAACAAGTACATATCCCAGTACTATGTTGAAAACTCGTTTCAGACGTGCTTTTACAGTTAAAATGACCAATATGAAGAAAATGTGTTAAAAGCTCGAAAACATGAAAATCCATGCTTAGAAAGTTGTTTCATGTCACATATGCTCGATTGCACTCATTTCACTCAAAATCAATGTTCCTTGTCAAACGGTTGCTTTCTGCCCTGAAAAGGCGATAGAAACAGGCTGAAGGCGCTCCTGCTGATGGAAAGCTGGTTTCATGCACTCAGTGACACAAAGTGTGTATTCCCACTTTGAACAAGTGCATATCCCAGTACTGTGTTGAAAACTCGTTTCAGACGTGCTTTTACAGTTAAAATGACCAATATGAAGAAAATGTGTTAAAAGCTCGAAAACATGAAAATCCATGCTTAGAAAGTTGTTTCATGTCACATATGCTCGATTGCACTCATTTCACTCAAAATCAATGTTCCTTGTCAAACGGTTGCTTTCTGCCCTGAAAAGGCGATAGAAACAGGCTGAAGGCGCTCCTGCTGAAGGAAAGCTGGTTTCATGCACTCAGTGACACAAAGTGTGTTTTCTTACTCTGATCAAGTGCATATCCCAGTACTATGTTGAAAACTCGTTTCAGATGTGCTTTTACAGTTAAAATGACCAATATGAAGAAAATGTGTTAAAAGCTCGAAAACATGAAAATCCATGCTTAGAAAGTTGTTTCATGTCACATATGCTCGATTGCACTCATTTCACTCAAAATCAATGTTCCTTGTCAAAAGGTTGCTTTCTGCCCTGAAAAGGCGATAGAAACAGGCTGAAGGCGCTCCTGCTGAAGGAAAGCTGGTTTCATGCACTCAGTGACACAAAGTGTGTTTTCCTACTCTGATTAATTGCATGTCCCAGTACTATGTTGAAAACTCGTTGCAGACGTGCTTTTACAGTTAAAATGACCAATATGAAGAAAATGTGTTAAAAGCTCGAAAACATGAAAATCCATGCTTAGAAAGTTGTTTCATGTCACATATGCTCGATTGCACTCATTTCACTCAAAATCAATGTTCCTTGTCAAACGGTTGCTTTCTGCCCTGAAAAGGCGATAGAAACAGGCTGAAGGCGCTCCTGCTGATGGAAAGCTGGTTTCATGCACTCAGTGACACAAAGTGTGTTTTCCTACTTTGAGCAAGTGCATATCCCAGTACTATGTTGAAAACTCGTTTCAGACGTGCTTTTACAGTTAAAATGACCAATATGAAGAAAATGTGTTAAAAGCTCGAAAACATGAAAATCCATGCTTAGAAAGTTGTTTCATGTCACATATGCTCGATTGCACTCATTTCACTCAAAATCAATGTTCCTTGTCAAAAGGTTGCTTTCTGCCCTGAAAAGGCGATAGAAACAGGCTGAAGGCGCTCCTGCTGAAGGAAAGCTGGTTTCATGCACTCAGTGACACAAAGTGTGTTTTCCTACTCTGATTAATTGCATATCCCAGTACTATGTTGAAAACTCGTTGCAGACGTGCTTTTACAGTTAAAATGACCAATATGAAGAAAAGGTGTTAAAAGCTCGAAAACATGAAAATCCATGCTTAGAAAGTTGTTTCATGTCACATATGCTCGATTGCACTCATTTCACTCAAAATCAATGTTCCTTGTCAAACGGTTGCTTTCTGCCCTGAAAAGGCGATAGAAACAGGCTGAAGGCGCTCCTGCTGATGGAAAGCTGGTTTCATGCACTCAGTGACACAAAGTGTGTATTCCCACTTTGAACAAGTGCATATCCCAGTACTATGTTGAAAACTCGTTTCAGACGTGCTTTTACAGTTAAAATGACCAATATGAAGAAAATGTGTTAAAAGCTCGAAAACATGAAAATCCATGCTTAGAAAGTTGTTTCATGTCACATATGCTCGATTGCACTCATTTCACTCAAAATCAATGTTCCTTGTCAAACGGTTGCTTTCTGCCCTGAAAAGGCGATAGAAACAGGCTGAAGGCGCTCCTGCTGAAGGAAAGCTGGTTTCATGCACTCAGTGACATAAAGTGTGTTTTCCTACTCTGATCAAGTGCATATCCCAGTATTATGCTGAAAACTCGTTTCAGACGTGCTTTTACAGTTAAAATGACCAATATGAAGAAAATGTGTTAAAAGCTCGAAAACATGAAAATCCATGCTTAGAAAGTTGTTTCATGTCACATATGCTCGATTGCACTCATTTCACTCAAAATCAATGTTCCTTGTCAAACGGTTGCTTTCTGCCCTGAAAAGGCGATAGAAACAGGCTGAAGGCACTCCTGCTGAAGGAAAGCTGGTTTCATGCACTCAGTGACACAAAGTGTGTTTTCCTACTTTGAACAAGTGCATATCCCAGTACTATGTTGAAAACTCGTTGCAGACGTGCTTTTACAGTTCAAATGACCAATATGAAGAAAATGTGTTAAAAGCTCGAAAACATGAAAATCTATGCTTAGAAAGTTGTTTCATGTCACATATGCTCGAATGCACTCATTTCACTCAAAATCAATGTTCCTTGTCAAACGGTTGCTTTCTGCCCTGAAAAGGCGATAGAAACAGGCTGAAGGCGCTCCTGCTGAAGGAAAGCTGGTTTCATGCACTCAGTGACATAAAGTGTGTTTTCCTACTCTGATCAAGTGCATATCCCAGTATTATGTTGAAAACTCGTTTCAGACGTGCTTTTACAGTTAAAATGACCAATATGAAGAAAATGTGTTAAAAGCTCGAAAACATGAAAATCCATGCTTAGAAAGTTGTTTCATGTCACATATGCTCGATTGCACTCATTTCACTCAAAATCAGTGTTCCTTGTCAAACGGTTGCTTTCTGCCCTGAAAAGGCGATAGAAACAGGCTGAAGGCGCTCCTGCTGATGGAAAGCTGGTTTCATGCACTCAGTGACACAAAGTGTGTATTCCCACTTTGAACAAGTGCATATCCCAGTACTATGTTGAAAACTCGTTTCAGACGTGCTTTTACAGTTCAAATGACCAATATGAAGAAAATGTGTTAAAAGCTCGAAAACATGAAAATCCATGCTTAGAAAGGTGTTTCATGTCACATATGCTCGATTGCACTCATTTCACTCAAAATCAATGTTCCTTGTCAAACGGTTGCTTTCTGCCCTGAAAAGGCGATACAAACAGGCTGAAGGCGCTCCTGCTGATGGAAAGCTGGTTTCATGCACTCAGTGACACAAAGTGTGTATTCCCACTTTGAACAAGTGCATATCCCAGTACTATGTTGAAAACTCGTTTCAGACGTGCTTTTACAGTTAAAATGACCAATATGAAGAAAATGTGTCAAAAGCTCGAAAACATGAAAATCCATGCTTAGAAAGTTGTTTCATGTCACATATGCTCGATTGCACTCATTTCACTCAAAATCAATGTTCCTTGTCAAACTGTTGCTTTCTGCCCTGAAAAGGCGATAGAAACAGGCTGAAGGCGCTCCTGCTGAAGGAAAGCTGGTTTCATGCACTCAGTGACACAAAGTGTGTTTTCCTACTCTGATCAAGTGCATATCCCAGTACTATGTTGAAAACTCGTTTCAGACGTGCTTTTACAGTTAAAATGACCAATATGAAGAAAATGTGTTAAAAGCTCGAAAACATGAAAATCCATGCTTAGAAAGTTGTTTCATGTCACATATGCTCGATTGCACTCATTTCACTCAAAATCAATGTTCCTTGTCAAACGGTTGCTTTCTGCCCTGAAAAGGCGATAGAAACAGGCTGAAGGCACTCCTGCTGAAGGAAAGCTGGTTTCATGCACTCAGTGACACAAAGTGTGTATTCCCACATTGAACAAGTGCATATCCCAGTACTATGTTGAAAACTCGTTTCAGACGTGCTTTTACAGTTAAAATGACCAATATGAAGAAAATGTGTTAAAAGCTCGAAAACATGAAAATCCATGCTTAGAAAGTTGTTTCATGTCACATATGCTCGATTGCACTCATTTCACTCAAAATCAATGTTCCTTGTCAAACGGTTGCTTTCTGCCCTGAAAAGGCGATAGAAACAGGCTGAAGGCGCTCCTGCTGATGGAAAGCTGGTTTCATGCACTCAGTGACACAAAGTGTGTATTCCCACTTTGAACAAGTGCATATCCCAGTACTATGTTGAAAACTCGTTTCAGACGTGCTTTTACAGTTAAAATGACCAATATGAAGAAAATGTGTTAAAAGCTCGAAAACATGAAAATCCATGCTTAGAAAGTTGTTTCATGTCACATATGCTCGATTGCACTCATTTCACTCAAAATCAATGTTCCTTGTCAAACGGTTGCTTTCTGCCCTGAAAAGGCGATAGAAACAGGCTGAAGGCGCTCCTGCTGAAGGAAAGCTGGTTTCATGCACTCAGTGACACAAAGTGTGTTTTCCTACTTTGAGCAAGTGCATATCCCAGTACTATGTTGAAAACTCGTTTCAGACGTGCTTTTACAGTTAAAATGACCAATATGAAGAAAATGTGTTAAAAGCTCGAAAACATGAAAATCCATGCTTAGAAAGTTGTTTCATGTCACATATGCTCGATTGCACTCATTTCACTCAAAATCAATGTTCCTTGTCAAACGGTTGCTTTCTGCCCTGAAAAGGCGATAGAAACAGGCTGAAGGCGCTCCTGCTGAAGGAAAGCTGGTTTCATGCACTCAGTGACACAAAGTGTGTTTTCCTACTTTGAGCAAGTGCATATCCCAGTACTATGTTGAAAACTCGTTGCAGACGTGCTTTTACAGTTAAAATGACCAATATGAAGAAAATGTGTTAAAAGCTCGAAAACATGAAAATCCATGCTTAGAAAGTTGTTTCATGTCACATATGCTCGAATGCACTCATTTCACTCAAAATCAATGTTCCTTGTCAAACGGTTGCTTTCTGCCCTGAAAAGGCGATAGAAACAGGCTGAAGGCGCTCCTGCTGAAGGAAAGCTGGTTTCATGCACTCAGTGACATAAAGTGTGTTTTCCTACTCTGATCAAGTGCATATCCCAGTATTATGCTGAAAACTCGTTTCAGACGTGCTTTTACAGTTAAAATGACCAATATGAAGAAAATGTGTTAAAAGCTCGAAAACATGAAAATCCATGCTTAGAAAGTTGTTTCATGTCACATATGCTCGATTGCACTCATTTCACTCAAAATCAATGTTCCTTGTCAAACGGTTGCTTTCTGCCCTGAAAAGGCGATAGAAACAGGCTGAAGGCACTCCTGCTGAAGGAAAGCTGGTTTCATGCACTCAGTGACACAAAGTGTGTTTTCCTACTCTGATTAATTGCATATCCCAGTACTATGTTGAAAACTCGTTGCAGACGTGCTTTTACAGTTAAAATGACCAATATGAAGAAAATGTGTTAAAAGCTCGAAAACATGAAAATCCATGCTTAGAAAGTTGTTTCATGTCACATATGCTCGATTGCACTCATTTCACTCAAAATCAATGTTCCTTGTCAAACGGTTGCTTTCTGCCCTGAAAAGGCGATAGAAACAGGCTGAAGGCGCTCCTGCTGATGGAAAGCTGGTTTCATGCACTCAGTGACACAAAGTGTGTATTCCCACTTTGAACAAGTGCATATCCCAGTACTATGTTGAAAACTCGTTTCAGACGTGCTTTTACAGTTAAAATGACCAATATGAAGAAAATGTGTTAAAAGCTCGAAAACATGAAAATCCATGCTTAGAAAGTTGTTTCATGTCACATATGCTCGATTGCACTCATTTCACTCAAAATCAATGTTCCTTGTCAAACGGTTGCTTTCTGCCCTGAAAAGGCGATAGAAACAGGCTGAAGGCGCTCCTGCTGAAGGAAAGCTGGTTTCATGCACTCAGTGACACAAAGTGTGTTTTCCTACTTTGAGCAAGTGCATATCCCAGTACTATGTTGAAAACTCGTTTCAGACGTGCTTTTACAGTTAAAATGACCAATATGAAGAAAATGTGTTAAAAGCTCGAAAACATGAAAATCCATGCTTAGAAAGTTGTTTCATGTCACATATGCTCGATTGCACTCATTTCACTCAAAATCAATGTTCCTTGTCAAACGGTTGCTTTCTGCCCTGAAAAGGCGATAGAAACAGGCTGAAGGCGCTCCTGCTGAAGGAAAGCTGGTTTCATGCACTCAGTGACACAAAGTGTGTTTTCCTACTTTGAGCAAGTGCATATCCCAGTACTATGTTGAAAACTCGTTGCAGACGTGCTTTTACAGTTAAAATGACCAATATGAAGAAAATGTGTTAAAAGCTCGAAAACATGAAAATCCATGCTTAGAAAGTTGTTTCATGTCACATATGCTCGAATGCACTCATTTCACTCAAAATCAATGTTCCTTGTCAAACGGTTGCTTTCTGCCCTGAAAAGGCGATAGAAACAGGCTGAAGGCGCTCCTGCTGAAGGAAAGCTGGTTTCATGCACTCAGTGACATAAAGTGTGTTTTCCTACTCTGATCAAGTGCATATCCCAGTATTATGCTGAAAACTCGTTTCAGACGTGCTTTTACAGTTAAAATGACCAATATGAAGAAAATGTGTTAAAAGCTCGAAAACATGAAAATCCATGCTTAGAAAGTTGTTTCATGTCACATATGCTCGATTGCACTCATTTCACTCAAAATCAATGTTCCTTGTCAAACGGTTGCTTTCTGCCCTGAAAAGGCGATAGAAACAGGCTGAAGGCACTCCTGCTGAAGGAAAGCTGGTTTCATGCACTCAGTGACACAAAGTGTGTTTTCCTACTTTGAACAAGTGCATATCCCAGTACTATGTTGAAAACTCGTTGCAGACGTGCTTTTACAGTTCAAATGACCAATATGAAGAAAATGTGTTAAAAGCTCGAAAACATGAAAATCTATGCTTAGAAAGTTGTTTCATGGCACATATGCTCGAATGCACTCATTTCACTCAAAATCAATGTTCCTTGTCAAACGGTTGCTTTCTGCCCTGAAAAGGCGATAGAAACAGGCTGAAGGCGCTCCTGCTGAAGGAAAGCTGGTTTCATGCACTCAGTGACATAAAGTGTGTTTTCCTACTCTGATCAAGTGCATATCCCAGTATTATGTTGAAAACTCGTTTCAGACGTGCTTTTACAGTTAAAATGACCAATATGAAGAAAATGTGTTAAAAGCTCGAAAACATGAAAATCCATGCTTAGAAAGTTGTTTCATGTCACATATGCTCGATTGCACTCATTTCACTCAAAATCAGTGTTCCTTGTCAAACGGTTGCTTTCTGCCCTGAAAAGGCGATAGAAACAGGCTGAAGGCGCTCCTGCTGATGGAAAGCTGGTTTCATGCACTCAGTGACACAAAGTGTGTATTCCCACTTTGAACAAGTGCATATCCCAGTACTATGTTGAAAACTCGTTTCAGACGTGCTTTTACAGTTCAAATGACTAATATGAAGAAAATGTGTTAAAAGCTCGAAAACATGAAAATCCATGCTTAGAAAGGTGTTTCATGTCACATATGCTCGATTGCACTCATTTCACTCAAAATCAATGTTCCTTGTCAAACGGTTGCTTTCTGCCCTGAAAAGGCGATAGAAACAGGCTGAAGGCGCTCCTGCTGATGGAAAGCTGGTTTCATGCACTCAGTGACACAAAGTGTGTATTCCCACTTTGAACAAGTGCATATCCCAGTACTATGTTGAAAACTCGTTTCAGACGTGCTTTTACAGTTAAAATGACCAATATGAAGAAAATGTGTCAAAAGCTCGAAAACATGAAAATCCATGCTTAGAAAGTTGTTTCATGTCACATATGCTCGATTGCACTCATTTCACTCAAAATCAATGTTCCTTGTCAAACTGTTGCTTTCTGCCCTGAAAAGGCGATAGAAACAGGCTGAAGGCGCTCCTGCTGAAGGAAAGCTGGTTTCATGCACTCAGTGACACAAAGTGTGTTTTCCTACTCTGATCAAGTGCATATCCCAGTACTATGTTGAAAACTCGTTTCAGACGTGCTTTTACAGTTAAAATGACCAATATGAAGAAAATGTGTTAAAAGCTCGAAAACATGAAAATCCATGCTTAGAAAGTTGTTTCATGTCACATATGCTCTATTGCACTCATTTCACTCAAAATCAATGTTCCTTGTCAAACGGTTGCTTTCTGCCCTGAAAAGGCGATAGAAACAGGCTGAAGGCGCTCCTGCTGATGGAAAGCTGGTTTCATGCACTCAGTGACACAAAGTGTGTATTCCCACTTTGAACAAGTGCATATCCCAGTACTATGTTGAAAACTCGTTTCAGACGTGCTTTTACAGTTAAAATGACCAATATGAAGAAAATGTGTTAAAAGCTCGAAAACATGAAAATCCATGCTTAGAAAGTTGTTTCATGTCACATATGCTCGATTGCACTCATTTCACTCGAAATCAATGTTCCTTGTCAAACGGTTGCTTTCTGCCCTGAAAAGGCGATAGAAACAGGCTGAAGGCGCTCCTGCTGAAGGAAAGCTGGTTTCATGCACTCAGTGACACAAAGTGTGTTTTCCTACTTTGAGCAAGTGCATATCCCAGTACTATGTTGAAAACTCGTTTCAGACGTGCTTTTACAGTTAAAATGACCAATATGAAGAAAATGTGTTAAAAGCTCGAAAACATGAAAATCCATGCTTAGAAAGTTGTTTCATGTCACATATGCTCGATTGCACTCATTTCACTCAAAATCAATGTTCCTTGTCAAACGGTTGCTTTCTGCCCTGAAAAGGCGATAGAAACAGGCTGAAGGCGCTCCTGCTGAAGGAAAGCTGGTTTCATGCACTCAGTGACACAAAGTGTGTTTTCCTACTTTGAGCAAGTGCATATCCCAGTACTATGTTGAAAACTCGTTGCAGACGTGCTTTTACAGTTAAAATGACCAATATGAAGAAAATGTGTTAAAAGCTCGAAAACATGAAAATCCATGCTTAGAAAGTTGTTTCATGTCACATATGCTCGAATGCACTCATTTCACTCAAAATCAATGTTCCTTGTCAAACGGTTGCTTTCTGCCCTGAAAAGGCGATAGAAACAGGCTGAAGGCGCTCCTGCTGAAGGAAAGCTGGTTTCATGCACTCAGTGACATAAAGTGTGTTTTCCTACTCTGATCAAGTGCATATCCCAGTATTATGCTGAAAACTCGTTTCAGACGTGCTTTTACAGTTAAAATGACCAATATGAAGAAAATGTGTTAAAAGCTCGAAAACATGAAAATCCATGCTTAGAAAGTTGTTTCATGTCACATATGCTCGATTGCACTCATTTCACTCAAAATCAATGTTCCTTGTCAAACGGTTGCTTTCTGCCCTGAAAAGGCGATAGAAACAGGCTGAAGGCACTCCTGCTGAAGGAAAGCTGGTTTCATGCACTCAGTGACACAAAGTGTGTTTTCCTACTTTGAACAAGTGCATATCCCAGTACTATGTTGAAAACTCGTTGCAGACGTGCTTTTACAGTTCAAATGACCAATATGAAGAAAATGTGTTAAAAGCTCGAAAACATGAAAATCTATGCTTAGAAAGTTGTTTCATGGCACATATGCTCGAATGCACTCATTTCACTCAAAATCAATGTTCCTTGTCAAACGGTTGCTTTCTGCCCTGAAAAGGCGATAGAAACAGGCTGAAGGCGCTCCTGCTGAAGGAAAGCTGGTTTCATGCACTCAGTGACATAAAGTGTGTTTTCCTACTCTGATCAAGTGCATATCCCAGTATTATGTTGAAAACTCGTTTCAGACGTGCTTTTACAGTTAAAATGACCAATATGAAGAAAATGTGTTAAAAGCTCGAAAACATGAAAATCCATGCTTAGAAAGTTGTTTCATGTCACATATGCTCGATTGCACTCATTTCACTCAAAATCAGTGTTCCTTGTCAAACGGTTGCTTTCTGCCCTGAAAAGGCGATAGAAACAGGCTGAAGGCGCTCCTGCTGATGGAAAGCTGGTTTCATGCACTCAGTGACACAAAGTGTGTATTCCCACTTTGAACAAGTGCATATCCCAGTACTATGTTGAAAACTCGTTTCAGACGTGCTTTTACAGTTCAAATGACTAATATGAAGAAAATGTGTTAAAAGCTCGAAAACATGAAAATCCATGCTTAGAAAGGTGTTTCATGTCACATATGCTCGATTGCACTCATTTCACTCAAAATCAATGTTCCTTGTCAAACGGTTGCTTTCTGCCCTGAAAAGGCGATAGAAACAGGCTGAAGGCGCTCCTGCTGATGGAAAGCTGGTTTCATGCACTCAGTGACACAAAGTGTGTATTCCCACTTTGAACAAGTGCATATCCCAGTACTATGTTGAAAACTCGTTTCAGACGTGCTTTTACAGTTAAAATGACCAATATGAAGAAAATGTGTCAAAAGCTCGAAAACATGAAAATCCATGCTTAGAAAGTTGTTTCATGTCACATATGCTCGATTGCACTCATTTCACTCAAAATCAATGTTCCTTGTCAAACTGTTGCTTTCTGCCCTGAAAAGGCGATAGAAACAGGCTGAAGGCGCTCCTGCTGAAGGAAAGCTGGTTTCATGCACTCAGTGACACAAAGTGTGTTTTCCTACTCTGATCAAGTGCATATCCCAGTACTATGTTGAAAACTCGTTTCAGACGTGCTTTTACAGTTAAAATGACCAATATGAAGAAAATGTGTTAAAAGCTCGAAAACATGAAAATCCATGCTTAGAAAGTTGTTTCATGTCACATATGCTCGATTGCACTCATTTCACTCAAAATCAATGTTCCTTGTCAAACGGTTGCTTTCTGCCCTGAAAAGGCGATAGAAACAGGCTGAAGGCGCTCCTGCTGAAGGAAAGCTGGTTTCATGCACTCAGTGACATAAAGTGTGTTTTCCTACTCTGATCAAGTGCATATCCCAGTATTATGTTGAAAACTCGTTTCAGACGTGCTTTTACAGTTAAAATGACCAATATGAAGAAAATGTGTTAAAAGCTCGAAAACATGAAAATCCATGCTTAGAAAGTTGTTTCATGTCACATATGCTCGATTGCACTCATTTCACTCAAAATCAGTGTTCCTTGTCAAACGGTTGCTTTCTGCCCTGAAAAGGCGATAGAAACAGGCTGAAGGCGCTCCTGCTGATGGAAAGCTGGTTTCATGCACTCAGTGACACAAAGTGTGTATTCCCACTTTGAACAAGTGCATATCCCAGTACTATGTTGAAAACTCGTTTCAGACGTGCTTTTACAGTTCAAATGACCAATATGAAGAAAATGTGTTAAAAGCTCGAAAACATGAAAATCCATGCTTAGAAAGGTGTTTCATGTCACATATGCTCGATTGCACTCATTTCACTCAAAATCAATGTTCCTTGTCAAACGGTTGCTTTCTGCCCTGAAAAGGCGATAGAAACAGGCTGAAGGCGCTCCTGCTGATGGAAAGCTGGTTTCATGCACTCAGTGACACAAAGTGTGTATTCCCACTTTGAACAAGTGCATATCCCAGTACTATGTTGAAAACTCGTTTCAGACGTGCTTTTACAGTTAAAATGACCAATATGAAGAAAATGTGTTAAAAGCTCGAAAAAATGAAAATCCATGCTTAGAAAGTTGTTTCATGTCACATATGCTCGATTGCACTCATTTCACTCAAAATCAATGTTCCTTGTCAAACGGTTGCTTTCTGCCCTGAAAAGGCGATAGAAACAGGCTGAAGGCGCTCCTGCTGAAGGAAAGCTGGTTTCATGCACTCAGTGACACAAAGTGTGTTTTCCTACTCTGATCAAGTGCATATCCCAGTACTATGTTGAAAACTCGTTTCAGACGTGCTTTTACAGTTAAAATGACCAATATGAAGAAAATGTGTTAAAAGCTCGAAAACATGAAAATCCATGCTTAGAAAGTTGTTTCATGTCACATATGCTCGATTGCTCTCATTTCACTCAAAATCAATGTTCCTTGTCAAACGGTTGCTTTCTGCCCTGAAAAGGCGATAGAAACAGGCTGAAGGAGCTCCTGCTGAAGGAAAGCTGGTTTCATGCACTCAGTGACACAAAGTGTGTTTTCCTACTCTGATTAATTGCATATCCCAGTACTATGTTGAAAACTCGTTTCAGACGTGCTTTTACAGTTAAAATGACCAATATGAAGAAAATGTGTTAAAAGCTCGAAAACATGAAAATCCATGCTTAGAAAGTTGTTTCATGTCACATATGCTCGATTGCACTCATTTCACTCAAAATCAATGTTCCTTGTCAAACGCTTGCTTTCTGCCCTGAAAAGGCGATAGAAACAGGCTGAAGGCGCTCCTGCTGATGGAAAGCTGGTTTCATGCACTCAGTGACACAAAGTGTGTATTCCCACTTTGAACAAGTGCATATCCCAGTACTATGTTGAAAACTCGTTTCAGACGTGCTTTTACAGTTCAAATGACCAATATGAAGAAAATGTGTTAAAAGCTCGAAAACATGAAAATCCATGCTTAGAAAGTTGTTTCATGTCACATATGCTCGATTGCACTCATTTCACTCAAAATCAATGTTCCTTGTCAAACGGTTGCTTTCTGCCCTGAAAAGGCGATAGAAACAGGCTGAAGGCGCTCCTGCTGAAGGAAAGCTGGTTTCATGCACTCAGTGACACAACGTGTGTTTTCCTACTTTGAGCAAGTGCATATCCCAGTACTATGTTGAAAACTCGTTGCAGACGTGCTTTTACAGTTCAAATGACCAATATGAAGAAAATGTGTTAAAAGCTCGAAAACATGAAAATCCATGCTTAGAAAGTTGTTTCATGTCACATATGCTCGAATGCACTCATTTCACTCAAAATCAATGTTCCTTGTCAAACGGTTGCTTTCTGCCCTGAAAAGGCGATAGAAACAGGCTGAAGGCGCTCCTGCTGAAGGAAAGCTGGTTTCATGCACTCAGTGACATAAAGTGTGTTTTCCTACTCTGATCAAGTGCATATCCCAGTATTATGTTGAAAACTCGTTTCAGACGTGCTTTTACAGTTAAAATGACCAATATGAAGAAAATGTGTTAAAAGCTCGAAAACATGAAAATCCATGCTTAGAAAGTTGTTTCATGTCACATATGCTCGATTGCACTCATTTCACTCAAAATCAATGTTCCTTGTCAAACGGTTGCTTTCTGCCCTGAAAAGGCGATAGAAACAGGCTGAAGGCACTCCTGCTGAAGGAAAGCTGGTTTCATGCACTCAGTGACACAAAGTGTGTTTTCCTACTTTGAACAAGTGCATATCCCAGTACTATGTTGAAAACTCGTTGCAGACGTGCTTTTACAGTTCAAATGACCAATATGAAGAAAAGGTGTTAAAAGCTCGAAAACATGAAAATCCATGCTTAGAAAGTTGTTTCATGTCACATATGCTCGATTGCACTCATTTCACTCAAAATCAATGTTCCTTGTCAAACGGTTGCTTTCTGCCCTGAAAAGGCGATAGAAACAGGCTGAAGGCGCTCCTGCTGAAGGAAAGCTGGTTTCATGCACTCAGTGACACAAAGTGTGTTTTCCTACTCTGATCAAGTGCATATCCCAGTACTTTGTTGAAAACTCGTTGCAGACGTGCTTTTACAGTTAAAATGACCAATATGAAGAAAATGTGTTAAAAGCTCGAAAACGTGAAAATCCATGCTTAGAAAGTTGTTTCATGTCACATATGCTCAATTGCACTCATTTCACTCAAAATCAATGTTCCTTGTCAAACGGTTGCTTTCTGCCCTGAAAAGGCGATAGAAACAGGCTGAAGGCGCTCCTGCTGAAGGAAAGCTGGTTTCATGCACTCAGTGACACAAAGTGTGTTTTCCTACTCTGATCAAGTGCATATCCCAGTACTATGTTGAAAACTCGTTGCAGACGTGCTTTTACAGTTCAAATGACCAATATGAAGAAAATGTGTTAAAAGCTCGAAAACATGAAAATCCATGCTTAGAAAGTTGATTCATGTCACATATGCTCGAATGCACTCATTTCACTCAAAATCAATGTTCCTTGTCAAACGGTTGCTTTCTGCCCTGAAAAGGCGATAGAAACAGGCTGAAGGCGCTCCTGCTGAAGGAAAGCTGGTTTCATGCACTCAGTGACACAAAGTGTGTATTCCCACTTTGAACAAGTGCATATCCCAGTACTATGTTGAAAACTCGTTGCAGACGTGCTTTTACAGTTCAAATGACCAATATGAAGAAAATGTGTTAAAAGCTCGAAAACATGAAAATCCATGCTTAGAAAGTTGTTTCATGTCACATATGCTCGATTGCACTCATTTCACTCAAAATCAATGTTCCTTGTCAAAAGGTTGCTTTCTGCCCTGAAAAGGCGATAGAAACAGGCTGAAGGCGCTCCTGCTGAAGGAAAGCTGGTTTCATGCACTCAGTGACACAAAGTGTGTTTTCCTACTCTGATCAAGTGCATATCCCAGTACTATGTTGAAAATTCGTTTCAGACGTGCTTTTACAGTTAAAATGACCAATATGAAGAAAATGTGTTAAAAGCTCGAAAACATGAAAATCCATGCTTAGAAAGTTGTTTCATGTCACATATGCTCGATTGCACTCATTTCACTCAAAATCAATGTTCCTTGTCAAACGGTTGCTTTCTGCCCTGAAAAGGCGATAGAAACAGGCTGAAGGCGCTCCTGCTGATGGAAAGCTGGTTTCATGCACTCAGTGACACAAAGTGTGTATTCCCACTTTGAACAAGTGCATATCCCAGTACTATTTTGAAAACTCGTTTCAGACGTGCTTTTACAGTTAAAATGACCAATATGAAGAAAATGTGTTAAAAGCTCGAAAACATGAAAATCCATGCTTAGAAAGTTGTTTCATGTCACATATGCTCGATTGCACTCATTTCACTCAAAATCAATGTTCCTTGTCAAACGGTTGCTTTCTGCCCTGAAAAGGCGATAGAAACAGGCTGAAGGCGCTCCTGCTGATGGAAAGCTGGTTTCATGCACTCAGTGACACAAAGTGTGTATTCCCACTTTGAACAAGTGCATATCCCAGTACTATGTTGAAAACTCGTTTCAGACGTGCTTTTACAGTTAAAATGACCAATATGAAGAAAATGTGTTAAATGCTCGAAAACATGAAAATCCATGCTTAGAAAGTTGTTTCATGTCACATATGCTCGATTGCACTCATTTCACTCAAAATCAATGTTCCTTGTCAAACGGTTGCTTTCTGCCCTGAAAAGGCGATAGAAACAGGCTGAAGGCGCTCCTGCTGAAGGAAAGCTGGTTTCATGCACTCAGTGACACAAAGTGTGTTTTCTTACTCTGATCAAGTGCATATCCCAGTACTATGTTGAAAACTCGTTGCAGACGTGCTTTTACAGTTCAAATGACCAATATGAAGAAAATGTTTTAAAAGCTCGAAAACATGAAAATCCATGCTTAGAAAGTTGTTTCATGTCACATATGCTCGATTGCACTCATTTCACTCAAAATCAATGTTCCTTGTCAAAAGGTTGCTTTCTGCCCTGAAAAGGCGATAGAAACAGGCTGAATGCGCTCCTGCTGAAGGAAAGCTGGTTTCATGCACTCAGTGACACAAAGTGTGTTTTCCTACTCTGATCAAGTGCATATCCCAGTACTATGTTGAAAACTCTTTGCAGACGTGCTTTTACAGTTAAAATGACCAATATGAAGAAAATGTGTTAAAAGCTCGAAAACATGAAAATCCATGCTTAGAAAGTTGTTTCATGTCACATATGCTCGATTGCACTCATTTCACTCAAAATCAATGTTCCTTGTCAAACGGTTGCTTTCTGCCCTGAAAAGGCGATAGAAACAGGCTGAAGGCGCTCCTGCTGAAGGAAAGCTGGTTTCATGCACTCAGTGACACAAAGAGTGTTTTCCTACTCTGATCAAGTGCATATCCCAGTACTATGTTGAAAACTCGTTGCAGACGTGCTTTTACAGTTCAAATGACCAATATGAAGAAAATGTGTTAAAAGCTCGAAAACATGAAAATCCATGCTTAGAAAGTTGATTCATGTCACATATGCTCGAATGCACTCATTTCACTCAAAATCAATGTTCCTTGTCAAACGGTTGCTTTCTGCCCTGAAAAGGCGATAGAAACAGGCTGAAGGCGCTCCTGCTGAAGGAAAGCTGGTTTCATGCACTCAGTGACACAAAGTGTGTATTCCCACTTTGAACAAGTGCATATCCCAGTACTATGTTGAAAACTCGTTTCAGACGTGCTTTTACAGTTAAAATGACCAATATGAAGAAAATGTGTTAAAAGCTCGAAAACATGAAAATCCATGCTTAGAAAGTTGTTTCATGTCACATATGCTCGATTGCACTCATTTCACTCAAAATCAATGTTCCTTGTCAAAAGGTTGCTTTCTGCCCTGAAAAGGCGATAGAAACAGGCTGAAGGCGCTCCTGCTGAAGGAAAGCTGGTTTCATGCACTCAGTGACACAAAGTGTGTTTTCCTACTCTGATCAAGTGCATATCCCAGTACTATGTTGAAAACTCGTTTCAGACGTGCTTTTACAGTTAAAATGACCAATATGAAGAAAATGTGTTAAAAGCTCGAAAACATGAAAATCCATGCTTAGAAAGTTGTTTCATGTCACATATGCTCGAATGCACTCATTTCACTCAAAATCAATGTTCCTTGTCAAACGGTTGCTTTCTGCCCTGAAAAGGCGATAGAAACAGGCTGAAGGCGCTCCTGCTGATGGAAAGCTGGTTTCATGCACTCAGTGACACAAAGTGTGTATTCCCACTTTGAACAAGTGCATATCCCAGTACTATGTTGAAAACTCGTTTCAGACGTGCTTTTACAGTTAAAATGACCAATATGAAGAAAATGTGTTAAAAGCTCGAAAACATGAAAATCCATGCTTAGAAAGTTGTTTCATGTCACATATGCTCGATTGCACTCATTTCACTCAAAATCAATGTTCCTTGTCAAACGGTTGCTTTCTGCCCTGAAAAGGCGATAGAAACAGGCTGAAGGCGCTCCTGCTGAAGGAAAGCTGGTTTCATGCACTCAGTGACACAAAGTGTGTTTTCCTACTCTGATCAAGTGCATATCCCAGTACTATGTTGAAAACTCGTTTCAGACGTTCTTTTACAGTTAAAATGACCAATATGAAGAAAATGTGTTAAAAGCTCGAAAACATGAAAATCCATGCTTAGAAAGTTGTTTCATGTCACATATGCTCGATTGCACTCATTTCACTCAAAATCAATGTTCCTTGTCAAAAGGTTGCTTTCTGCCCTGAAAAGGCGATAGAAACAGGCTGAAGGCGCTCCTGCTGAAGGAAAGCTGGTTTCATGCACTCAGTGACACAAAGTGTGTTTTCCTACTCTGATTAATTGCATATCCCAGTACTATGTTGAAAACTCGTTGCAGACGTGCTTTTACAGTTAAAATGACCAATATGAAGAAAATGTGTTAAAAGCTCGAAAACATGAAAATCCATGCTTAGAAAGTTGTTTCATGTCACATATGCTCGATTGCACTCATTTCACTCAAAATCAATGTTCCTTGTCAAACGGTTGCTTTCTGCCCTGAAAAGGCGATAGAAACAGGCTGAAGGCGCTCCTGCTGATGGAAAGCTGGTTTCATGCACTCAGTGACACAAAGTGTGTATTCCCACTTTGAACAAGTGCATATCCCAGTACTATGTTGAAAACTCGTTTCAGACGTGCTTTTACAGTTAAAATGACCAATATGAAGAAAATGTGTTAAAAGCTCGAAAACATGAAAATCCATGCTTAGAAAGTTGTTTCATGTCACATATGCTCGATTGCACTCATTTCACTCAAAATCAATGTTCCTTGTCAAACGGTTGCTTTCTGCCCTGAAAAGGCGATAGAAACAGGCTGAAGGCGCTCCTGCTGATGGAAAGCTGGTTTCATGCACTCAGTGACACAAAGTGTGTATTCCCACTTTGAACAAGTGCATATCCCAGTACTATGTTGAAAACTCGTTTCAGACGTGCTTTTACAGTTAAAATGACCAATATGAAGAAAATGTGTTAAAAGCTCGAAAACATGAAAATCCATGCTTAGAAAGTTGTTTCATGTCACATATGCTCGAATGCACTCATTTCACTCAAAATCAATGTTCCTTGTCAAACGGTTGCTTTCTGCCCTGAAAAGGCGATAGAAACAGGCTGAAGGCGCTCCTGCTGAAGGAAAGCTGGTTTCATGCACTCAGTGACATAAAGTGTGTTTTCCTACTCTGATCAAGTGCATATCCCAGTATTATGTTGAAAACTCGTTTCAGACGTGCTTTTACAGTTAAAATGACCAATATGAAGAAAATGTGTTAAAAGCTCGAAAACGTGAAAATCCATGCTTAGAAAGTTGTTTCATGTCACATATGCTCGATTGCACTCATTTCACTCAAAATCAATGTTCCTTGTCAAACGGTTGCTTTCTGCCCTGAAAAGGCGATAGAAACAGGCTGAAGGCGCTCCTGCTGAAGGAAAGCTGGTTTCATGCACTCAGTGACACAAAGTGTGTTTTCCTACTCTGATCAAGTGCATATCCCAGTACTATGTTGAAAACTCGTTGCAGACGTGCTTTTACAGTTCAAATGACCAATATGAAGAAAATGTTTTAAAAGCTCGAAAACATGAAAATCCATGCTTAGAAAGTTGTTTCATGTCACATATGCTCGATTGCACTCATTTCACTCAAAATCAATGTTCCTTGTCAAAAGGTTGCTTTCTGCCCTGAAAAGGCGATAGAAACAGGCTGAATGCGCTCCTGCTGAAGGAAAGCTGGTTTCATGCACTCAGTGACACAAAGTGTGTTTTCCTACTCTGATCAAGTGCATATCCCAGTACTATGTTGAAAACTCTTTGCAGACGTGCTTTTACAGTTCAAATGACCAATATGAAGAAAATGTGTTAAAAGCTCGAAAACATGAAAATCCATGCTTAGAAAGTTGATTCATGTCACATATTCTAGAATGCACTCATTTCACTCAAAATCAATGTTCCTTGTCAAACGGTTGCTTTCTGCCCTGAAAAGGCGATAGAAACAGGCTGAAGGCGCTCCTGCTGAAGGAAAGCTGGTTTCATGCACTCAGTGACACAAAGTGTGTATTCCCACTTTGAACAAGTGCATATCCCAGTACTATGTTGAAAACTCGTTTCAGACGTGCTTTTACAGTTAAAATGACCAATATGAAGAAAATGTGTTAAAAGCTCGAAAACATGAAAATCCATGCTTAGAAAGTTGTTTCATGTCACATATGCTCGATTGCACTCATTTCACTCAAAATCAATGTTCCTTGTCAAAAGGTTGCTTTCTGCCCTGAAAAGGCGATAGAAACAGGCTGAAGGCGCTCCTGCTGAAGGAAAGCTGGTTTCATGCACTCAGTGACACAAAGTGTGTTTTCCTACTCTGATCAAGTGCATATCCCAGTACTATGTTGAAAACTCGTTTCAGACGTGCTTTTACAGTTAAAATGACCAATATGAAGAAAATGTGTTAAAAGCTCGAAAACATGAAAATCCATGCTTAGAAAGTTGTTTCATGTCACATATGCTCGAATGCACTCATTTCACTCAAAATCAATGTTCCTTGTCAAACGGTTGCTTTCTGCCCTGAAAAGGCGATAGAAACAGGCTGAAGGCGCTCCTGCTGATGGAAAGCTGGTTTCATGCACTCAGTGACACAAAGTGTGTATACCCACTTTGAACAAGTGCATATCCCAGTACTATGTTGAAAACTCGTTTCAGACGTGCTTTTACAGTTAAAATGACCAATATGAAGAAAATGTGTTAAAAGCTCGAAAACATGAAAATCCATGCTTAGAAAGTTGTTTCATGTCACATATGCTCGATTGCACTCATTTCACTCAAAATCAATGTTCCTTGTCAAACGGTTGCTTTCTGCCCTGAAAAGGCGATAGAAACAGGCTGAAGGCGCTCCTGCTGAAGGAAAGCTGGTTTCATGCACTCAGTGACACAAAGTGTGTTTTCCTACTCTGATCAAGTGCATATCCCAGTACTATGTTGAAAACTCGTTTCAGACGTTCTTTTACAGTTAAAATGACCAATATGAAGAAAATGTGTTAAAAGCTCGAAAACATGAAAATCCATGCTTAGAAAGTTGTTTCATGTCACATATGCTCGATTGCACTCATTTCACTCAAAATCAATGTTCCTTGTCAAAAGGTTGCTTTCTGCCCTGAAAAGGCGATAGAAACAGGCTGAAGGCGCTCCTGCTGAAGGAAAGCTGGTTTCATGCACTCAGTGACACAAAGTGTGTTTTCCTACTCTGATTAATTGCATATCCCAGTACTATGTTGAAAACTCGTTGCAGACGTGCTTTTACAGTTAAAATGACCAATATGAAGAAAAGGTGTTAAAAGCTCGAAAACATGAAAATCCATGCTTAGAAAGTTGTTTCATGTCACATATGCTCGATTGCACTCATTTCACTCAAAATCAATGTTCCTTGTCAAACGGTTGCTTTCTGCCCTGAAAAGGCGATAGAAACAGGCTGAAGGCGCTCCTGCTGATGGAAAGCTGGTTTCATGCACTCAGTGACACAAAGTGTGTATTCCCACTTTGAACAAGTGCATATCCCAGTACTATGTTGAAAACTCGTTTCAGACGTGCTTTTACAGTTCAAATGACCAATATGAAGAAAATGTGTTAAAAGCTCGAAAACATGAAAATCCATGCTTAGAAAGTTGTTTCATGTCACATATGCTCGATTGCACTCATTTCACTCAAAATCAATGTTCCTTGTCAAACGGTTGCTTTCTGCCCTGAAAAGGCGATAGAAACAGGCTGAAGGCGCTCCTGCTGATGGAAAGCTGGTTTCATGCACTCAGTGACACAAAGTGTGTATTCCCACTTTGAACAAGTGCATATCCCAGTACTATGTTGAAAACTCGTTTCAGACGTGCTTTTACAGGTAAAATGACCAATATGAAGAAAATGTGTTAAAAGCTCGAAAACATGAAAATTCATGCTTAGAAAGTTGTTTCATGTCACATATGCTCGAATGCACTCATTTCACTCAAAATCAATGTTCCTTGTCAAACGGTTGCTTTCTGCCCTGAAAAGGCGATAGAAACAGGCTGAAGGCGCTCCTGCTGAAGGAAAGCTGGTTTCATGCACTCAGTGACATAAAGTGTGTTTTCCTACTCTGATCAAGTGCATATCCCAGTATTATGTTGAAAACTCGTTTCAGACGTGCTTTTACAGTTAAAATGACCAATATGAAGAAAATGTGTTAAAAGCTCGAAAACGTGAAAATCCATGCTTAGAAAGTTGTTTCATGTCACATATGCTCGATTGCACTCATTTCACTCAAAATCAATGTTCCTTGTCAAACGGTTGCTTTCTGCCCTGAAAAGGCGATAGAAACAGGCTGAAGGCGCTCCTGCTGAAGGAAAGCTGGTTTCATGCACTCAGTGACACAAAGTGTGTTTTCCTACTCTGATCAAGTGCATATCCCAGTACTATGTTGAAAACTCGTTGCAGACGTGCTTTTACAGTTCAAATGACCAATATGAAGAAAATGTGTTAAAAGCTCGAAAACATGAAAATCCATGCTTAGAAAGTTGATTCATGTCACATATGCTCGAATGCACTCATTTCACTCAAAATCAATGTTCCTTGTCAAACGGTTGCTTTCTGCCCTGAAAAGGCGATAGAAACAGGCTGAAGGCGCTCCTGCTGAAGGAAAGCTGGTTTCATGCACTCAGTGACACAAAGTGTGTATTCCCACTTTGAACAAGTGCATATCCCAGTACTATGTTGAAAACTCGTTGCAGACGTGCTTTTACAGTTCAAATGACCAATATGAAGAAAATGTGTTAAAAGCTCGAAAACATGAAAATCCATGCTTAGAAAGTTGTTTCATGTCACATATGCTCGATTGCACTCATTTCACTCAAAATCAATGTTCCTTGTCAAACGGTTGCTTTCTGCCCTGAAAAGGCGATAGAAACAGGCTGAAGGCGCTCCTGCTGAAGGAAAGCTGGTTTCATGCACTCAGTGACACAAAGTGTGTTTTCCTACTCTGATCAAGTGCATATCCCAGTACTATGTTGAAAACTCGTTGCAGACGTGCTTTTACAGTTCAAATGACCAATATGAAGAAAATGTTTTAAAAGCTCGAAAACATGAAAATCCATGCTTAGAAAGTTGTTTCATGTCACATATGCTCGATTGCACTCATTTCACTCAAAATCAATGTTCCTTGTCAAAAGGTTGCTTTCTGCCCTGAAAAGGCGATAGAAACAGGCTGAATGCGCTCCTGCTGAAGGAAAGCTGGTTTCATGCACTCAGTGACACAAAGTGTGTTTTCCTACTCTGATCAAGTGCATATCCCAGTACTATGTTGAAAACTCTTTGCAGACGTGCTTTTACAGTTAAAATGACCAATATGAAGAAAATGTGTTAAAAGCTCGAAAACATGAAAATCCATGCTTAGAAAGTTGTTTCATGTCACATATGCTCGAATGCACTCATTTCACTCAAAATCAATGTTCCTTGTCAAACGGTTGCTTTCTGCCCTGAAAAGGCGATAGAAACAGGCTGAAGGCGCTCCTGCTGAAGGAAAGCTGGTTTCATGCACTCAGTGACACAAAGTGTGTTTTCCTACTCTGATCAAGTGCATATCCCAGTACTATGTTGAAAACTCGTTGCAGACGTGCTTTTACAGTTCAAATGACCAATATGAAGAAAATGTGTTAAAAGCTCGAAAACATGAAAATCCATGCTTAGAAAGTTGATTCATGTCACATATGCTCGAATGCACTCATTTCACTCAAAATCAATGTTCCTTGTCAAACGGTTGCTTTCTGCCCTGAAAAGGCAATAGAAACAGGCTGAAGGCGCTCCTGCTGAAGGAAAGCTGGTTTCATGCACTCAGTGACACAAAGTGTGTATTCCCACTTTGAACAAGTGCATATCCCAGTACTATGTTGAAAACTCGTTTCAGACGTGCTTTTACAGTTAAAATGACCAATATGAAGAAAATGTGTTAAAAGCTCGAAAACATGAAAATCCATGCTTAGAAAGTTGTCTCGTCTCGTCTCGTCTTCTTCCGCTTATCCAGGACCGGGTCGCGGAGGCAGCAGTCTAAGCATGGAAGCCCAAACTTCCCTTTCCCCAGACACCTCGGCCAGCTCCTCGGGAAGAACACCGAGGCGTTCCCAGGCCAGCCGAGAGACATAGTCCCTCCAGCGTGTCCTGGGTCTTCCCCGGGGCCTCCTCCCGGGGGGACATGCCTGGAACACCTCCCCAGGGAGGCGTCCAGGAGGCATCCGAAAAAGATGCCCGAGCCACCTCAGCTGGTTCCTCTCGATGTGGAGGAGCAGCGGCTCTACTCTGAGCTCCTCCCGAGTGACTGTGCTTCTCACCCTATCTCTAAGGGAGCGCCCAGCCACCCTGCGAAGGAAACTCATTTCAGCCGCTTGTATCCGCGATCTTGTTCTTTCTGTCATTACCCAAAGCTCATGACCATAGGTGAGAGTCGGAACGTAGATCGACTGGTAAATTGAGAGCTTCGCCTTTTGGCTCAGCTCCTTCTTCACCACGACGGACCGGTAAAGCGACCGCATCACTGCGGAGGCTGCACCGATCCGCCTGTCGATCTCACGCTCCATCCTTCCCTCACTCGTGAACAAGATCCCGAGATACTTAAACTCCTCCACTTGAGGCAGGACTTCTCCACCAACCTGGAGAGGGCAAGCCACCCTTTTCCGGTCGAGAACCATGGCCTCGGACTTGGAGGTGCTGATTCTCATCCCAGCCGCTTCACACTCGACTGCAAACCGCCCCAGTGCATGCTGAAGGTCCTGGTTTGAAGAAGCCAACAGGACAACATCATCCGCAAAAAGCAGAGATGAAATCCTGTGGTTCCCAAACAGGATTCCTTCCGGCCCCTGGCTGCGCCTAGAAATTCTGTCCATAAAAATTATGAACAGAACCGGTGACAACGGGCAGCCCTGACGGAGTCCAACATGCACTGGGAACAGGTCTGACTTACTGCCGGCAATGCGAACCAGACTCCTGCTCTGTTCATACAGGGACCGGACAGCCCTTAGCAAAGAGCCCCGAACCCCATACTCCCGAAGCACCCCCCACAGAATACCACGGGGGACACGGTCGAATGCCTTCTCCAGATCCACAAAGCACATGTGGACTGGTTGGGCAAACTCCCATGAACCCTCGAGCACCCTATGAAGGGTATAGAGCTGGTCCAGTGTTCCGCGACCAGGACGAAAACCGCATTGTTCCTCCTGGATCTGAGGTTCGACTATTGGTCGAATTCTCCTCTCCAGTACCCTGGAGTAAACTTTCCCTGGGAGGCTGAGAAGTGTGATTCCCCTGTAATTGGAGCACACTCTCCGGTCCCCTTTCTTAAAAAGAGGGACCACCACCCCAGTCTGCCACTCCAGAGGCACTGTCCCCGACCGCCACGCGATGTTGCAGAGGCGTGTCAACCAAGACAGCCCCACAACATCCAGAGACTTGAGATACTCAGGGCGGATCTCATCCACCCCCGGTGCCTTGCCACCGAGGAGCTTGCAAACTACCTCAGTGACTTCGGCTTGGGTAATGGATGAGTCCACCTCTGAGTCATCAGCCTCAGTCTCCTCAGTGGAAGACATGACGGTGGGATTGAGGAGATCCTCAAAGTATTCCTTCCACCGCCCGACAATGTCCCCAGTCGAGGTCAACAGCTCCCCACCCGCACTGTAAACAGTGTAGGCAGAGTACTGCTTCCCCCTCCTGAGGCGCCGGACGGTCTGCCAGAATTTCTTCGAAGCCGACCGATAGTCCTTCTCCATGGCCTCCCCGAACTCCTCCCAGTTCCGAGTTTTTGCCTCCGCAACTGCCCGAGCTGCAGCGCGCCTGGCCTGCCGATACCCGTCGGCTGCCTCAGGAGTCCCGGAGGTCAACATGGCCCGATAGGACTCCTTCTTCAGCTTGACGGCATCCCTTACTTCCGGTGTCCACCACCGGGTTCGGGGATTGCCGCCACGACAGGCACCGGAGACCTTGCGGCCACAGCTCCGAACAGCTGCATCCACAATGGAGGTAGAGAACATGGTCCACTCAGACTCAATGTCCCCCGCCTCCCTCGGAAGCTGGGAAAAGCTCTCCCGGAGGTGGGAGTTAAAGACCTCCCCAACAGAGTGCTCGGCCAGACGTTCCCAGCAGACCCTCACCATACGTTTGGGCCTGCCAGGTCTGTCCAGCTTCCTCCTCCGCCAGCGGATCCAACTCACCACCAGGTGGTGATCAGTTGACAACTCAGCCCCTCTCTTCACCCGAGTGTCCAAGACATAGGGTCGGAGATCAGATGACACGACTACAAAGTCGATCATCGACCTCCGACCTAAGGTGTCCTGGTGCCACGTGCACTTATGGACACCCCTATGCTCGAACATGGTGTTCGTTATGGACAAAATGTGACTAGCACAGAAGTCCAATAACAAAACACCACTCGGGTTCAGATCGGGGAGGCCGTTCCTCCCAACCACGCCCCTCCAGGTGTCACTGTCATCGCCCACGTGAGCATTGAAGTCCCCCAGTAGCACAATGGAGTCCCCAGTCTGAGCACCCCTCAGTACCTCTCCCAGGGACTCCAAGAAGGCCGGATACTCTATACTGCTATTTGGCCCGTAGGCACAAACAACAGCAAGAGCCCTCTCCCCAATCCGAAGGCGCAGAGAGGCGACCCTCTCGTTCACTGGGGTAAACTCCAACACATGGCGGCTGAGCTGGGGAGCTATAAGGAAGCCCACACCAGCCCGCCGCCGCTCACCACGGGCGACTCCAGAGAAGTGGAAAGTCCAGCCCCTCTCGAGGAGCTGGGTTCCAGAGCCCAAGCTGTGCGTGGAGGTGAGCCCGACTATCTCTAGCCGGTACCTCTCAACCTCCCGCACAAGCTCAGGCTCCTTCCCCCCCAGCGAAGTGACATTCCATGTCCCAACAGCCAGCCGCTGTGTCCGGGGATCAGGTCGTCGAGGCCCCTGCCTTCGACTGCCACCCAATCCACACTGCACCAAACCCCTACTGCTACCTCTGTGGGTGGTGAACCCACAGGAGGTCGGGCCCACGTCACCTCTTCGGGCTGAGCCCGGCCGGGCCCCATGGGCAAAGGCCCGGCCACCAAGCGCTCGCATACGAGCCCCAACCCCGGGCCTGGCTCCAGGGTGGGGCCCCGGCTGCGTCCTACCGGGCGACGTCACGGTCCTGGATTTTTTCTCCATAGGGGTTTTCATGTCACATATGCTCGAATGCACTCATTTCACTCAAAATCAATGTTCCTTGTCAAACGGTTGCTTTCTGCCCTGAAAAGGCGATAGAAACAGGCTGAAGGCGCTCCTGCTGAAGGAAAGCTGGTTTCATGCACTCAGTGACACAAAGTGTGTTTTCCTACTCTGATCAAGTGCATATCCCAGTACTATGTTGAAAACTCGTTTCAGACGTGCTTTTACAGTTAAAATGACCAATATGAAGAAAATGTGTTAAAAGCTCGAAAACATGAAAATCCATGCTTAGAAAGTTGTTTCATGTCACATATGCTCGATTGCACTCATTTCACTCAAAATCAATGTTCCTTGTCAAACTGTTGCTTCCTGCCCTGAAAAGGCGATAGAAACAGGCTGAAGGCGCTCCTGCTGAAGGAAAGCTGGTTTCATGCACTCAGTGACACAAAGTGTGTTTTCCTACTCTGATCAAGTGCATATCCCAGTACTATGTTGAAAACTCGTTTCAGACGTGCTTTTACAGTTAAAATGACCAATATGAAGAAAATGTGTTAAAAGCTCGAAAACATGAAAATCCATGCTTAGAAAGTTGTTTCATGTCACATATGCTCGATTGCACTCATTTCACTCAAAATCAATGTTCCTTGTCAAACGGTTGCTTTCTGCCCTGAAAAGGCGATAGAAACAGGCTGAAGGCACTCCTGCTGAAGGAAAGCTGGTTTCATGCACTCAGTGACACAAAGTGTGTATTCCCACTTTGAACAAGTGCATATCCCAGTACTATGTTGAAAACTCGTTTCAGACGTGCTTTTACAGTTAAAATGACCAATATGAAGAAAATGTGTTAAAAGCTCGAAAACATGAAAATCCATGCTTAGAAAGTTGTTTCATGTCACATATGCTCGATTGCACTCATTTCACTCAAAATCAATGTTCCTTGTCAAACGGTTGCTTTCTGCCCTGAAAAGGCGATAGAAACAGGCTGAAGGCGCTCCTGCTGAAGGAAAGCTGGTTTCATGCACTCAGTGACACAAAGTGTGTTTTCCTACTCTGATTAATTGCATATCCCAGTACTATGTTGAAAACTCGTTGCAGACGTGCTTTTACAGTTAAAATGACCAATATGAAGAAAATGTGTTAAAAGCTCGAAAACATGAAAATCCATGCTTAGAAAGTTGTTTCATGTCACATATGCTCGATTGCACTCATTTCACTCAAAATCAATGTTCCTTGTCAAACGGTTGCTTTCTGCCCTGAAAAGGCGATAGAAACAGGCTGAAGGCGCTCCTGCTGATGGAAAGCTGGTTTCATGCACTCAGTGACACAAAGTGTGTATTCCCACTTTGAACAAGTGCATATCCCAGTACTATGTTGAAAACTCGTTTCAGACGTGCTTTTACAGTTAAAATGACCAATATGAAGAAAATGTGTTAAAAGCTCGAAAACATGAAAATCCATGCTTAGAAAGTTGTTTCATGTCACATATGCTCGATTGCACTCATTTCACTCAAAATCAATGTTCCTTGTCAAACGGTTGCTTTCTGCCCTGAAAAGGCGATAGAAACAGGCTGAAGGCGCTCCTGCTGAAGGAAAGCTGGTTTCATGCACTCAGTGACACAAAGTGTGTTTTCCTACTTTGAGCAAGTGCATATCCCAGTACTATGTTGAAAACTCGTTTCAGACGTGCTTTTACAGTTAAAATGACCAATATGAAGAAAATGTGTTAAAAGCTCGAAAACATGAAAATCCATGCTTAGAAAGTTGTTTCATGTCACATATGCTCGATTGCACTCATTTCACTCAAAATCAATGTTCCTTGTCAAACGGTTGCTTTCTGCCCTGAAAAGGCGATAGAAACAGGCTGAAGGCGCTCCTGCTGAAGGAAAGCTGGTTTCATGCACTCAGTGACACAAAGTGTGTTTTCCTACTTTGAGCAAGTGCATATCCCAGTACTATGTTGAAAACTCGTTGCAGACGTGCTTTTACAGTTAAAATGACCAATATGAAGAAAATGTGTTAAAAGCTCGAAAACATGAAAATCCATGCTTAGAAAGTTGTTTCATGTCACATATGCTCGAATGCACTCATTTCAATCAAAATCAATGTTCCTTGTCAAACGGTTGCTTTCTGCCCTGAAAAGGCGATAGAAACAGGCTGAAGGCGCTCCTGCTGAAGGAAAGCTGGTTTCATGCACTCAGTGACATAAAGTGTGTTTTCCTACTCTGATCAAGTGCATATCCCAGTATTATGCTGAAAACTCGTTTCAGACGTGCTTTTACAGTTAAAATGACCAATATGAAGAAAATGTGTTAAAAGCTCGAAAACATGAAAATCCATGCTTAGAAAGTTGTTTCATGTCACATATGCTCGATTGCACTCATTTCACTCAAAATCAATGTTCCTTGTCAAACGGTTGCTTTCTGCCCTGAAAAGGCGTCAGAAACAGGCTGAAGGCACTCCTGCTGAAGGAAAGCTGGTTTCATGCACTCAGTGACACAAAGTGTGTTTTCCTACTTTGAACAAGTGCATATCCCAGTACTATGTTGAAAACTCGTTGCAGACGTGCTTTTACAGTTCAAATGACCAATATGAAGAAAATGTGTTAAAAGCTCGAAAACATGAAAATCTATGCTTAGAAAGTTGTTTCATGTCACATATGCTCGAATGCACTCATTTCACTCAAAATCAATGTTCCTTGTCAAACGGTTGCTTTCTGCCCTGAAAAGGCGATAGAAACAGGCTGAAGGCGCTCCTGCTGAAGGAAAGCTGGTTTCATGCACTCAGTGACATAAAGTGTGTTTTCCTACTCTGATCAAGTGCATATCCCAGTATTATGTTGAAAACTCGTTTCAGACGTGCTTTTACAGTTAAAATGACCAATATGAAGAAAATGTGTTAAAAGCTCGAAAACATGAAAATCCATGCTTAGAAAGTTGTTTCATGTCACATATGCTCGATTGCACTCATTTCACTCAAAATCAGTGTTCCTTGTCAAACGGTTGCTTTCTGCCCTGAAAAGGCGATAGAAACAGGCTGAAGGCGCTCCTGCTGATGGAAAGCTGGTTTCATGCACTCAGTGACACAAAGTGTGTATTCCCACTTTGAACAAGTGCATATCCCAGTACTATGTTGAAAACTCGTTTCAGACGTGCTTTTACAGTTCAAATGACCAATATGAAGAAAATGTGTTAAAAGCTCGAAAACATGAAAATCCATGCTTAGAAAGGTGTTTCATGTCACATATGCTCGATTGCACTCATTTCACTCAAAATCAATGTTCCTTGTCAAACGGTTGCTTTCTGCCCTGAAAAGGCGATAGAAACAGGCTGAAGGCGCTCCTGCTGATGGAAAGCTGGTTTCATGCACTCAGTGACACAAAGTGTGTATTCCCACTTTGAACAAGTGCATATCCCAGTACTATGTTGAAAACTCGTTTCAGACGTGCTTTTACAGTTAAAATGACCAATATGAAGAAAATGTGTCAAAAGCTCGAAAACATGAAAATCCATGCTTAGAAAGTTGTTTCATGTCACATATGCTCGATTGCACTCATTTCACTCAAAATCAATGTTCCTTGTCAAACTGTTGCTTTCTGCCCTGAAAAGGCGATAGAAACAGGCTGAAGGCGCTCCTGCTGAAGGAAAGCTGGTTTCATGCACTCAGTGACACAAAGTGTGTTTTCCTACTCTGATCAAGTGCATATCCCAGTACTATGTTGAAAACTCGTTTCAGACGTGCTTTTACAGTTAAAATGACCAATATGAAGAAAATGTGTTAAAAGCTCGAAAACATGAAAATCCATGCTTAGAAAGTTGTTTCATGTCACATATGCTCGATTGCACTCATTTCACTCAAAATCAATGTTCCTTGTCAAACGGTTGCTTTCTGCCCTGAAAAGGCGATAGAAACAGGCTGAAGGCACTCCTGCTGAAGGAAAGCTGGTTTCATGCACTCAGTGACACAAAGTGTGTTTTCCTACTTTGAACAAGTGCATATCCCAGTACTATGTTGAAAACTCGTTGCAGACGTGCTTTTACAGTTCAAATGACCAATATGAAGAAAATGTGTTAAAAGCTCGAAAACATGAAAATCTATGCTTAGAAAGTTGTTTCATGTCACATATGCTCGAATGCACTCATTTCACTCAAAATCAATGTTCCTTGTCAAACGGTTGCTTTCTGCCCTGAAAAGGCGATAGAAACAGGCTGAAGGCGCTCCTGCTGAAGGAAAGCTGGTTTCATGCACTCAGTGACATAAAGTGTGTTTTCCTACTCTGATCAAGTGCATATCCCAGTATTATGTTGAAAACTCGTTTCAGACGTGCTTTTACAGTTAAAATGACCAATATGAAGAAAATGTGTTAAAAGCTCGAAAACATGAAAATCCATGCTTAGAAAGTTGTTTCATGTCACATATGCTCGATTGCACTCATTTCACTCAAAATCAGTGTTCCTTGTCAAACGGTTGCTTTCTGCCCTGAAAAGGCGATAGAAACAGGCTGAAGGCGCTCCTGCTGATGGAAAGCTGGTTTCATGCACTCAGTGACACAAAGTGTGTATTCCCACTTTGAACAAGTGCATATCCCAGTACTATGTTGAAAACTCGTTTCAGACGTGCTTTTACAGTTCAAATGACCAATATGAAGAAAATGTGTTAAAAGCTCGAAAAAATGAAAATCCATGCTTAGAAAGTTGTTTCATTACACATATGCTCGATTGCACTCATTTCACTCAAAATCAATGTTCCTTGTCAAACGGTTGCTTTCTGCCCTGAAAAGGCGATAGAAACAGGCTGAAGGCGCTCCTGCTGAAGGAAAGCTGGTTTCATGCACTCAGTGACACAAAGTGTGTTTTCCTACTCTGATCAAGTGCATATCCCAGTACTATGTTGAAAACTCGTTTCAGACGTGCTTTTACAGTTAAAATGACCAATATGAAGAAAATGTGTTAAAAGCTCGAAAACATGAAAATCCATGCTTAGAAAGTTGTTTCATGTCACATATGCTCGATTGCTCTCATTTCACTCAAAATCAATGTTCCTTGTCAAACGGTTGCTTTCTGCCCTGAAAAGGCGATAGAAACAGGCTGAAGGAGCTCCTGCTGAAGGAAAGCTGGTTTCATGCACTCAGTGACACAAAGTGTGTTTTCCTACTCTGATTAATTGCATATCCCAGTACTATGTTGAAAACTCGTTTCAGACGTGCTTTTACAGTTAAAATGACCAATATGAAGAAAATGTGTTAAAAGCTCGAAAACATGAAAATCCATGCTTAGAAAGTTGTTTCATGTCACATATGCTCGATTGCACTCATTTCACTCAAAATCAATGTTCCTTGTCAAACGGTTGCTTTCTGCCCTGAAAAGGCGATAGAAACAGGCTGAAGGCGCTCCTGCTGATGGAAAGCTGGTTTCATGCACTCAGTGACACAAAGTGTGTATTCCCACTTTGAACAAGTGCATATCCCAGTACTATGTTGAAAACTCGTTTCAGACGTGCTTTTACAGTTCAAATGACCAATATGAAGAAAATGTGTTAAAAGCTCGAAAACATGAAAATCCATGCTTAGAAAGTTGTTTCATGTCACATATGCTCGATTGCACTCATTTCACTCAAAATCAATGTTCCTTGTCAAACGGTTGCTTTCTGCCCTGAAAAGGCGATAGAAACAGGCTGAAGGCGCTCCTGCTGAAGGAAAGCTGGTTTCATGCACTCAGTGACACAACGTGTGTTTTCCTACTTTGAGCAAGTGCATATCCCAGTACTATGTTGAAAACTCGTTGCAGACGTGCTTTTACAGTTCAAATGACCAATATGAAGAAAATGTGTTAAAAGCTCGAAAACATGAAAATCCATGCTTAGAAAGTTGTTTCATGTCACATATGCTCGAATGCACTCATTTCACTCAAAATCAATGTTCCTTGTCAAACGGTTGCTTTCTGCCCTGAAAAGGCGATAGAAACAGGCTGAAGGCGCTCCTGCTGAAGGAAAGCTGGTTTCATGCACTCAGTGACATAAAGTGTGTTTTCCTACTCTGATCAAGTGCATATCCCAGTATTATGTTGAAAACTCGTTTCAGACGTGCTTTTACAGTTAAAATGACCAATATGAAGAAAATGTGTTAAAAGCTCGAAAACATGAAAATCCATGCTTAGAAAGTTGTTTCATGTCACATATGCTCGATTGCACTCATTTCACTCAAAATCAATGTTCCTTGTCAAACGGTTGCTTTCTGCCCTGAAAAGGCGATAGAAACAGGCTGAAGGCGCTCCTGCTGAAGGAAAGCTGGTTTCATGCACTCAGTGACACAAAGTGTGTTTTCCTACTCTGATCAAGTGCATATCCCAGTACTATGTTGAAAACTCGTTTCAGACGTGCTTTTACAGTTAAAATGACCAATATGAAGAAAATGTGTTAAAAGCTCGAGAACATGAAAATCCATGCTTAGAAAGTTGTTTCATGTCTCATATGCTCGATTGCACTCATTTCACTCAAAATCAATGTTCCTTGTCAAACGGTTGCTTTCTGCCCTGAAAAGGCGATAGAAACAGGCTGAAGGCACTCCTGCTGAAGGAAAGCTGGTTTCATGCACTCAGTGACACAAAGTGTGTTTTCCTACTTTGAACAAGTGCATATCCCAGTACTATGTTGAAAACTCGTTGCAGACGTGCTTTTACAGTTCAAATGACCAATATGAAGAAAATGTGTTAAAAGCTCGAAAACATGAAAATCTATGCTTAGAAAGTTGTTTCATGTCACATATGCTCGAATGCACTCATTTCACTCAAAATCAATGTTCCTTGTCAAACGGTTGCTTTCTGCCCTGAAAAGGCGATAGAAACAGGCTGAAGGCGCTCCTGCTGATGGAAAGCTGGTTTCATGCACTCAGTGACACAAAGTGTGTATTCCCACTTTGAACAAGTGCATATCCCAGTACTATGTTGAAAACTCGTTTCAGACGTGCTTTTACAGTTAAAATGACCAATATGAAGAAAATGTGTTAAAAGCTCGAAAACATGAAAATCCATGCTTAGAAAGTTGTTTCATGTCACATATGCTCGATTGCACTCATTTCACTCAAAATCAATGTTCCTTGTCAAACGGTTGCTTTCTGCCCTGAAAAGGCGATAGAAACAGGCTGAAGGCGCTCCTGCTGATGGAAAGCTGGTTTCATGCACTCAGTGACACAAAGTGTGTATTCCCACTTTGAACAAGTGCATATCCCAGTACTATGTTGAAAACTCGTTTCAGACATGCTTTTACAGTTAAAATGACCAATATGAAGAAAATGTGTTAAAAGCTCGAAAACATGAAAATCCATGCTTAGAAAGTTGTTTCATGTCACATATGCTCGAATGCACTCATTTCACTCAAAATCAATGTTCCTTGTCAAACGGTTGCTTTCTGCCCTGAAAAGGCGATAGAAACAGGCTGAAGGCGCTCCTGCTGAAGGAAAGCTGGTTTCATGCACTCAGTGACACAAAGTGTGTATTCCCACTTTGAACAAGTGCATATCCCAGTACTATGTTGAAAACTCGTTGCAGACGTGCTTTTACAGTTCAAATGACCAATATGAAGAAAATGTGTTAAAAGCTCGAAAACATGAAAATCCATGCTTAGAAAGTTGTTTCATGTCACATATGCTCGATTGCACTCATTTCACTCAAAATCAATGTTCCTTGTCAAAAGGTTGCTTTCTGCCCTGAAAAGGCGATAGAAACAGGCTGAAGGCGCTCCTGCTGAAGGAAAGCTGGTTTCATGCACTCAGTGACACAAAGTGTGTTTTCCTACTCTGATCAAGTGCATATCCCAGTACTATGTTGAAAATTCGTTTCAGACGTGCTTTTACAGTTAAAATGACCAATATGAAGAAAATGTGTTAAAAGCTCGAAAACATGAAAATCCATGCTTAGAAAGTTGTTTCATGTCACATATGCTCGATTGCACTCATTTCACTCAAAATCAATGTTCCTTGTCAAACGGTTGCTTTCTGCCCTGAAAAGGCGATAGAAACAGGCTGAAGGCACTCCTGCTGATGGAAAGCTGGTTTCATGCACTCAGTGACACAAAGTGTGTATTCCCACTTTGAACAAGTGCATATCCCAGTACTATTTTGAAAACTCGTTTCAGACGTGCTTTTACAGTTAAAATGACCAATATGAAGAAAATGTGTTAAAAGCTCGAAAACATGAAAATCCATGCTTAGAAAGTTGTTTCATGTCACATATGCTCGATTGCACTCATTTCACTCAAAATCAATGTTCCTTGTCAAACGGTTGCTTTCTGCCCTGAAAAGGCGATAGAAACAGGCTGAAGGCGCTCCTGCTGATGGAAAGCTGGTTTCATGCACTCAGTGACACAAAGTGTGTATTCCCACTTTGAACAAGTGCATATCCCAGTACTATGTTGAAAACTCGTTTCAGACGTGCTTTTACAGTTAAAATGACCAATATGAAGAAAATGTGTTAAATGCTCGAAAACATGAAAATCCATGCTTAGAAAGTTGTTTCATGTCACATATGCTCGATTGCACTCATTTCACTCAAAATCAATGTTCCTTGTCAAACGGTTGCTTTCTGCCCTGAAAAGGCGATAGAAACAGGCTGAAGGCGCTCCTGCTGAAGGAAAGCTGGTTTCATGCACTCAGTGACACAAAGTGTGTTTTCTTACTCTGATCAAGTGCATATCCCAGTACTATGTTGAAAACTCGTTGCAGACGTGCTTTTACAGTTCAAATGACCAATATGAAGAAAATGTTTTAAAAGCTCGAAAACATGAAAATCCATGCTTAGAAAGTTGTTTCATGTCACATATGCTCGATTGCACTCATTTCACTCAAAATCAATGTTCCTTGTCAAAAGGTTGCTTTCTGCCCTGAAAAGGCGATAGAAACAGGCTGAATGCGCTCCTGCTGAAGGAAAGCTGGTTTCATGCACTCAGTGACACAAAGTGTGTTTTCCTACTCTGATCAAGTGCATATCCCAGTACTATGTTGAAAACTCTTTGCAGACGTGCTTTTACAGTTAAAATGACCAATCTGAAGAAAATGTGTTAAAAGCTCGAAAACATGAAAATCCATGCTTAGAAAGTTGTTTCATGTCACATATGCTCGATTGCACTCATTTCACTCAAAATCAATGTTCCTTGTCAAACGGTTGCTTTCTGCCCTGAAAAGGCGATAGAAACAGGCTGAAGGCGCCCCTGCTGAAGGAAAGCTGGTTTCATGCACTCAGTGACACAAAGTGTGTTTTCCTACTCTGGTCAAGTGCATATCCCAGTACTATGTTGAAAACTCGTTGCAGACGTGCTTTTACAGTTCAAATGACCAATATGAAGAAAATGTGTTAAAAGCTCGAAAACATGAAAATCCATGCTTAGAAAGTTGATTCATGTCACATATGCTCGAATGCACTCATTTCACTCAAAATCAATGTTCCTTGTCAAACGGTTGCTTTCTGCCCTGAAAAGGCGATAGAAACAGGCTGAAGGCGCTCCTGCTGAAGGAAAGCTGGTTTCATGCACTCAGTGACACAAAGTGTGTATTCCCACTTTGAACAAGTGCATATCCCAGTACTATGTTGAAAACTCGTTTCAGACGTGCTTTTACAGTTAAAATGACCAATATGAAGAAAATGTGTTAAAAGCTCGAAAACATGAAAATCCATGCTTAGAAAGTTGTTTCATGTCACATATGCTCGATTGCACTCATTTCACTCAAAATCAATGTTCCTTGTCAAAAGGTTGCTTTCTGCCCTGAAAAGGCGATAGAAACAGGCTGAAGGCGCTCCTGCTGAAGGAAAGCTGGTTTCATGCACTCAGTGACACAAAGTGTGTTTTCCTACTCTGATCAAGTGCATATCCCAGTACTATGTTGAAAACTCGTTTCAGACGTGCTTTTACAGTTAAAATGACCAATATGAAGAAAATGTGTTAAAAGCTCGAAAACATGAAAATCCATGCTTAGAAAGTTGTTTCATGTCACATATGCTCGAATGCACTCATTTCACTCAAAATCAATGTTCCTTGTCAAACGGTTGCTTTCTGCCCTGAAAAGGCGATAGAAACAGGCTGAAGGCGCTCCTGCTGATGGAAAGCTGGTTTCATGCACTCAGTGACACAAAGTGTGTATTCCCACTTTGAACAAGTGCATATCCCAGTACTATGTTGAAAACTCGTTTCAGACGTGCTTTTACAGTTAAAATGACCAATATGAAGAAAATGTGTTAAAAGCTCGAAAACATGAAAATCCATGCTTAGAAAGTTGTTTCATGTCACATATGCTCGATTGCACTCATTTCACTCAAAATCAATGTTCCTTGTCAAACGGTTGCTTTCTGCCCTGAAAAGGCGATAGAAACAGGCTGAAGGCGCTCCTGCTGAAGGAAAGCTGGTTTCATGCACTCAGTGACACAAAGTGTGTTTTCCTACTCTGATCAAGTGCATATCCCAGTACTATGTTGAAAACTCGTTTCAGACGTTCTTTTACAGTTAAAATGACCAATATGAAGAAAATGTGTTAAAAGCTCGAAAACATGAAAATCCATGCTTAGAAAGTTGTTTCATGTCACATATGCTCGATTGCACTCATTTCACTCAAAATCAATGTTCCTTGTCAAAAGGTTGCTTTCTGCCCTGAAAAGGCGATAGAAACAGGCTGAAGGCGCTCCTGCTGAAGGAAAGCTGGTTTCATGCACTCAGTGACACAAAGTGTGTTTTCCTACTCTGATTAATTGCATATCCCAGTACTATGTTGAAAACTCGTTGCAGACGTGCTTTTACAGTTAAAATGACCAATATGAAGAAAATGTGTTAAAAGCTCGAAAACATGAAAATCCATGCTTAGAAAGTTGTTTCATGTCACATATGCTCGATTGCACTCATTTCACTCAAAATCAATGTTCCTTGTCAAACGGTTGCTTTCTGCCCTGAAAAGGCGATAGAAACAGGCTGAAGGCGCTCCTGCTGATGGAAAGCTGGTTTCATGCACTCAGTGACACAAAGTGTGTATTCCCACTTTGAACAAGTGCATATCCCAGTACTATGTTGAAAACTCGTTTCAGACGTGCTTTTACAGTTAAAATGACCAATATGAAGAAAATGTGTTAAAAGCTCGAAAACATGAAAATCCATGCTTAGAAAGTTGTTTCATGTCACATATGCTCGATTGCACTCATTTCACTCAAAATCAATGTTCCTTGTCAAACGGTTGCTTTCTGCCCTGAAAAGGCGATAGAAACAGGCTGAAGGCGCTCCTGCTGATGGAAAGCTGGTTTCATGCACTCAGTGACACAAAGTGTGTATTCCCACTTTGAACAAGTGCATATCCCAGTACTATGTTGAAAACTCGTTTCAGACGTGCTTTTACAGTTAAAATGACCAATATGAAGAAAATGTGTTAAAAGCTCGAAAACATGAAAATCCATGCTTAGAAAGTTGTTTCATGTCACATATGCTCGAATGCACTCATTTCACTCAAAATCAATGTTCCTTGTCAAACGGTTGCTTTCTGCCCTGAAAAGGCGATAGAAACAGGCTGAAGGCGCTCCTGCTGAAGGAAAGCTGGTTTCATGCACTCAGTGACATAAAGTGTGTTTTCCTACTCTGATCAAGTGCATATCCCAGTATTATGTTGAAAACTCGTTTCAGACGTGCTTTTACAGTTAAAATGACCAATATGAAGAAAATGTGTTAAAAGCTCGAAAACGTGAAAATCCATGCTTAGAAAGTTGTTTCATGTCACATATGCTCGATTGCACTCATTTCACTCAAAATCAATGTTCCTTGTCAAACGGTTGCTTTCTGCCCTGAAAAGGCGATAGAAACAGGCTGAAGGCGCTCCTGCTGAAGGAAAGCTGGTTTCATGCACTCAGTGACACAAAGTGTGTTTTCCTACTCTGATCAAGTGCATATCCCAGTACTATGTTGAAAACTCGTTGCAGACGTGCTTTTACAGTTCAAATGACCAATATGAAGAAAATGTGTTAAAAGCTCGAAAACATGAAAATCCATGCTTAGAAAGTTGATTCATGTCACATATGCTCGAATGCACTCATTTCACTCAAAATCAATGTTCCTTGTCAAACGGTTGCTTTCTGCCCTGAAAAGGCGATAGAAACAGGCTGAAGGCGCTCCTGCTGAAGGAAAGCTGGTTTCATGCACTCAGTGACACAAAGTGTGTATTCCCACTTTGAACAAGTGCATATCCCAGTACTATGTTGAAAACTCGTTTCAGACGTGCTTTTACAGTTAAAATGACCAATATGAAGAAAATGTGTTAAAAGCTCGAAAACATGAAAATCCATGCTTAGAAAGTTGTTTCATGTCACATATGCTCGATTGCACTCATTTCACTCAAAATCAATGTTCCTTGTCAAACGGTTGCTTTCTGCCCTGAAAAGGCGATAGAAACAGGCTGAAGGCGCTCCTGCTGAAGGAAAGCTGGTTTCATGCACTCAGTGACACAAAGTGTGTTTTCCTACTCTGATCAAGTGCATATCCCAGTACTATGTTGAAAACTCGTTGCAGACGTGCTTTTACAGTTCAAATGACCAATATGAAGAAAATGTTTTAAAAGCTCGAAAACATGAAAATCCATGCTTAGAAAGTTGTTTCATGTCACATATGCTCGATTGCACTCATTTCACTCAAAATCAATGTTCCTTGTCAAAAGGTTGCTTTCTGCCCTGAAAAGGCGATAGAAACAGGCTGAATGCGCTCCTGCTGAAGGAAAGCTGGTTTCATGCACTCAGTGACACAAAGTGTGTTTTCCTACTCTGATCAAGTGCATATCCCAGTACTATGTTGAAAACTCTTTGCAGACGTGCTTTTACAGTTCAAATGACCAATATGAAGAAAATGTGTTAAAAGCTCGAAAACATGAAAATCCATGCTTAGAAAGTTGATTCATGTCACATATGCTCGAATGCACTCATTTCACTCAAAATCAATGTTCCTTGTCAAACGGTTGCTTTCTGCCCTGAAAAGGCGATAGAAACAGGCTGAAGGCGCTCCTGCTGAAGGAAAGCTGGTTTCATGCACTCAGTGACACAAAGTGTGTATTCCCACTTTGAACAAGTGCATATCCCAGTACTATGTTGAAAACTCGTTTCAGACGTGCTTTTACAGTTAAAATGACCAATATGAAGAAAATGTGTTAAAAGCTCGAAAACATGAAAATCCATGCTTAGAAAGTTGTTTCATGTCACATATGCTCGATTGCACTCATTTCACTCAAAATCAATGTTCCTTGTCAAAAGGTTGCTTTCTGCCCTGAAAAGGCGATAGAAACAGGCTGAAGGCGCTCCTGCTGAAGGAAAGCTGGTTTCATGCACTCAGTGACACAAAGTGTGTTTTCCTACTCTGATCAAGTGCATATCCCAGTACTATGTTGAAAACTCGTTTCAGACGTGCTTTTACAGTTAAAATGACCAATATGAAGAAAATGTGTTAAAAGCTCGAAAACATGAAAATCCATGCTTAGAAAGTTGTTTCATGTCACATATGCTCGAATGCACTCATTTCACTCAAAATCAATGTTCCTTGTCAAACGGTTGCTTTCTGCCCTGAAAAGGCAATAGAAACAGGCTGAAGGCGCTCCTGCTGATGGAAAGCTGGTTTCATGCACTCAGTGACACAAAGTGTGTATTCCCACTTTGAACAAGTGCATATCCCAGTACTATGTTGAAAACTCGTTTCAGACGTGCTTTTACAGTTAAAATGACCAATATGAAGAAAATGTGTTAAAAGCTCGAAAACATGAAAATCCATGCTTAGAAAGTTGTTTCATGTCACATATGCTCGATTGCACTCATTTCACTCAAAATCAATGTTCCTTGTCAAACGGTTGCTTTCTGCCCTGAAAAGGCGATAGAAACAGGCTGAAGGCGCTCCTGCTGATGGAAAGCTGGTTTCATGCACTCAGTGACACAAAGTGTGTATTCCCACTTTGAACAAGAGCATATCCCAGTACTATGTTGAAAACTCGTTTCAGACGTGCTTTTACAGTTCAAATGACCAATATGAAGAAAATGTGTTAAAAGCTCGAAAACATGAAAATCCATGCTTAGAAAGTTGTTTCATGTCACATATGCTCGATTGCACTCATTTCACTCAAAATCAATGTTCCTTGTCAAACGGTTGCTTTCTGCCCTGAAAAGGCGATAGAAACAGGCTGAAGGCGCTCCTGCTGAAGGAAAGCTGGTTTCATGCACTCAGTGACACAACGTGTGTTTTCCTACTTTGAGCAAGTGCATATCCCAGTACTATGTTGAAAACTCGTTGCAGACGTGCTTTTACAGTTCAAATGACCAATATGAAGAAAATGTGTTAAAAGCTCGAAAACATGAAAATCCATGCTTAGAAAGTTGTTTCATGTCACATATGCTCGAATGCACTCATTTCACTCAAAATCAATGTTCCTTGTCAAACGGTTGCTTTCTGCCCTGAAAAGGCGATAGAAACAGGCTGAAGGCGCTCCTGCTGAAGGAAAGCTGGTTTCATGCACTCAGTGACATAAAGTGTGTTTTCCTACTCTGATCAAGTGCATATCCCAGTATTATGTTGAAAACTCGTTTCAGACGTGCTTTTACAGTTAAAATGACCAATATGAAGAAAATGTGTTAAAAGCTCGAAAACATGAAAATCCATGCTTAGAAAGTTGTTTCATGTCACATATGCTCGATTGCACTCATTTCACTCAAAATCAATGTTCCTTGTCAAACGGTTGCTTTCTGCCCTGAAAAGGCGATAGAAACAGGCTGAAGGCACTCCTGCTGAAGGAAAGCTGGTTTCATGCACTCAGTGACACAAAGTGTGTTTTCCTACTTTGAACAAGTGCATATCCCAGTACTATGTTGAAAACTCGTTTCAGACGTGCTTTTACAGTTAAAATGACCAATATGAAGAAAATGTGTTAAAAGCTCGAAAACATGAAAATCCATGCTTAGAAAGTTGTTTCATGTCACATATGCTCGATTGCACTCATTTCACTCAAAATCAATGTTCCTTGTCAAACGGTTGCTTTCTGCCCTGAAAAGGCGATAGAAACAGGCTGAAGGCGCTCCTGCTGAAGGAAAGCTGGTTTCATGCACTCAGTGACACAAAGTGTGTTTTCCTACTCTGATTAATTGCATATCCCAGTACTATGTTGAAAACTCGTTGCAGACGTGCTTTTACAGTTCAAATGACCAATATGAAGAAAATGTGTTAAAAGCTCGAAAACATGAAAATCCATGCTTAGAAAGTTGTTTCATGTCACATATGCTCGATTGCACTCATTTCACTCAAAATCAATGTTCCTTGTCAAACGGTTGCTTTCTGCCCTGAAAAGGCGATAGAAACAGGCTGAAGGCGCTCCTGCTGATGGAAAGCTGGTTTCATGCACTCAGTGACACAAAGTGTGTATTCCCACTTTGAACAAGTGCATATCCCAGTACTATGTTGAAAACTCGTTTCAGACGTGCTTTTACAGTTAAAATGACCAATATGAAGAAAATGTGTTAAAAGCTCGAAAACATGAAAATCCATGCTTAGAAAGTTGTTTCATGTCACATATGCTCGATTGCACTCATTTCACTCAAAATCAATGTTCCTTGTCAAACGGTTGCTTTCTGCCCTGAAAAGGCGATAGAAACAGGCTGAAGGCGCTCCTGCTGATGGAAAGCTGGTTTCATGCACTCAGTGACACAAAGTGTGTTTTCCTACTTTGAACAAGTGCATATCCCAGTACTATGTTGAAAACTCGTTTCAGACGTGCTTTTACAGTTAAAATGACCAATATGAAGAAAATGTGTTAAAAGCTCGAAAACATGAAAATCCATGCTTAGAAAGTTGTTTCATGTCACATATGCTCGATTGCACTCATTTCACTCAAAATCAATGTTCCTTGTCAAACGGTTGCTTTCTGCCCTGAAAAGGCGATAGAAACAGGCTGAAGGCGCTCCTGCTGATGGAAAGCTGGTTTCATGCACTCAGTGACACAAAGTGTGTATTCCCACTTTGAACAAGTGCATATCCCAGTACTATGTTGAAAACTCGTTTCAGACGTGCTTTTACAGTTCAAATGACCAATATGAAGAAAATGTGTTAAAAGCTCGAAAACCTGAAAATCCATGCTTAGAAAGTTGTTTCATGTCACATATGCTCGATTGCACTCATTTCACTCAAAATCAATGTTCCTTGTCAAACGGTTGCTTTCTGCCCTGAAAAGGCGATAGAAACAGGCTGAAGGCGCTCCTGCTGAAGGAAAGCTGGTTTCATGCACTCAGTGACACAACGTGTGTTTTCCTACTTTGAGCAAGTGCATATCCCAGTACTATGTTGAAAACTCGTTGCAGACGTGCTTTTACAGTTCAAATGACCAATATGAAGAAAATGTGTTAAAAGCTCGAAAACATGAAAATCCATGCTTAGAAAGTTGTTTCATGTCACATATGCTCGAATGCACTCATTTCACTCAAAATCAATGTTCCTTGTCAAACGGTTGCTTTCTGCCCTGAAAAGGCGATAGAAACAGGCTGAAGGCGCTCCTGCTGAAGGAAAGCTGGTTTCATTCACTCAGTGACAAAGTGTGTTTTCCTACTCTGATCAAGTGCATATCCCAGTATTATGTTGAAAACTCGTTTCAGACGTGCTTTTACAGTTAAAATGACCAATATGAAGAAAATGTGTTAAAAGCTCGAAAACATGAAAATCCATGCTTAGAAAGTTGTTTCATGTCACATATGCTCGATTGCACTCATTTCACTCAAAATCAATGTTCCTTGTCAAACGGTTGCTTTCTGCCCTGAAAAGGCGATAGAAACAGGCTGAAGGCACTCCTGCTGAAGGAAAGCTGGTTTCATGCACTCAGTGACACAAAGTGTGTTTTCCTACTCTGATCAAGTGCATATCCCAGTACTATGTTGAAAACTCGTTGCAGACGTGCTTTTACAGTTCAAATGACCAATATGAAGAAAATGTGTTAAAAGCTCGAAAACATGAAAATCCATGCTTAGAAAGTTGATTCATGTCACATATGCTCGAATGCACTCATTTCACTCAAAATCAATGTTCCTTGTCAAACGGTTGCTTTCTGCCCTGAAAAGGCGATAGAAACAGGCTGAAGGCGCTCCTGCTGAAGGAAAGCTGGTTTCATGCACTCAGTGACACAAAGTGTGTATTCCCACTTTGAACAAGTGCATATCCCAGTACTATGTTGAAAACTCGTTTCAGACGTGCTTTTACAGTTCAAATGACCAATATGAAGAAAATGTGTTAAAAGCTCGAAAACATGAAAATCCATGCTTAGAAAGTTGTTTCATGTCACATATGCTCGATTGCACTCATTTCACTCAAAATCAATGTTCCTTGTCAAACGGTTGCTTTCTGCCCTGAAAAGGCGATAGAAACAGGCTGAAGGCGCTCCTGCTGAAGGAAAGCTGGTTTCATGCACTCAGTGACATAAAGTGTGTTTTCCTACTCTGATCAAGTGCATATCCCAGTATTATGTTGAAAACTCGTTTCAGACGTGCTTTTACAGTTAAAATGACCAATATGAAGAAAATGTGTTAAAAGCTCGAAAACATGAAAATCCATGCTTAGAAAGTTGTTTCATGTCACATATGCTCGATTGCACTCATTTCACTCAAAATCAATGTTCCTTGTCAAACGGTTGCTTTCTGCCCTGAAAAGGCGATAGAAACAGGCTGAAGGCACTCCTGCTGAAGGAAAGCTGGTTTCATGCACTCAGTGACACAAAGTGTGTTTTCCTACTTTGAACAAGTGCATATCCCAGTACTATGTTGAAAACTCGTTTCAGACGTGCTTTTACAGTTAAAATGACCAATATGAAGAAAATGTGTTAAAAGCTCGAAAACATGAAAATCCATGCTTAGAAAGTTGTTTCATGTCACATATGCTCGATTGCACTCATTTCACTCAAAATCAATGTTCCTTGTCAAACGGTTGCTTTCTGCCCTGAAAAGGCGATAGAAACAGGCTGAAGGCGCTCCTGCTGAAGGAAAGCTGGTTTCATGCACTCAGTGACACAAAGTGTGTTTTCCTACTCTGATTAATTGCATATCCCAGTACTATGTTGAAAACTCGTTGCAGACGTGCTTTTACAGTTCAAATGACCAATATGAAGAAAATGTGTTAAAAGCTCGAAAACATGAAAATCCATGCTTAGAAAGTTGTTTCATGTCACATATGCTCGATTGCACTCATTTCACTCAAAATCAATGTTCCTTGTCAAACGGTTGCTTTCTGCCCTGAAAAGGCGATAGAAACAGGCTGAAGGCGCTCCTGCTGATGGAAAGCTGGTTTCATGCACTCAGTGACACAAAGTGTGTATTCCCACTTTGAACAAGTGCATATCCCAGTACTATGTTGAAAACTCGTTTCAGACGTGCTTTTACAGTTAAAATGACCAATATGAAGAAAATGTGTTAAAAGCTCGAAAACATGAAAATCCATGCTTAGAAAGTTGTTTCATGTCACATATGCTCGATTGCACTCATTTCACTCAAAATCAATGTTCCTTGTCAAACGGTTGCTTTCTGCCCTGAAAAGGCGATAGAAACAGGCTGAAGGCGCTCCTGCTGATGGAAAGCTGGTTTCATGCACTCAGTGACACAAAGTGTGTTTTCCTACTTTGAACAAGTGCATATCCCAGTACTATGTTGAAAACTCGTTTCAGACGTGCTTTTACAGTTAAAATGACCAATATGAAGAAAATGTGTTAAAAGCTCGAAAACATGAAAATCCATGCTTAGAAAGTTGTTTCATGTCACATATGCTCGATTGCACTCATTTCACTCAAAATCAATGTTCCTTGTCAAACGGTTGCTTTCTGCCCTGAAAAGGCGATAGAAACAGGCTGAAGGCGCTCCTGCTGATGGAAAGCTGGTTTCATGCACTCAGTGACACAAAGTGTGTATTCCCACTTTGAACAAGTGCATATCCCAGTACTATGTTGAAAACTCGTTTCAGACGTGCTTTTACAGTTCAAATGACCAATATGAAGAAAATGTGTTAAAAGCTCGAAAACCTGAAAATCCATGCTTAGAAAGTTGTTTCATGTCACATATGCTCGATTGCACTCATTTCACTCAAAATCAATGTTCCTTGTCAAACGGTTGCTTTCTGCCCTGAAAAGGCGATAGAAACAGGCTGAAGGCGCTCCTGCTGAAGGAAAGCTGGTTTCATGCACTCAGTGACACAACGTGTGTTTTCCTACTTTGAGCAAGTGCATATCCCAGTACTATGTTGAAAACTCGTTGCAGACGTGCTTTTACAGTTCAAATGACCAATATGAAGAAAATGTGTTAAAAGCTCGAAAACATGAAAATCCATGCTTAGAAAGTTGTTTCATGTCACATATGCTCGAATGCACTCATTTCACTCAAAATCAATGTTCCTTGTCAAACGGTTGCTTTCTGCCCTGAAAAGGCGATAGAAACAGGCTGAAGGCGCTCCTGCTGAAGGAAAGCTGGTTTCATTCACTCAGTGACAAAGTGTGTTTTCCTACTCTGATCAAGTGCATATCCCAGTATTATGTTGAAAACTCGTTTCAGACGTGCTTTTACAGTTAAAATGACCAATATGAAGAAAATGTGTTAAAAGCTCGAAAACATGAAAATCCATGCTTAGAAAGTTGTTTCATGTCACATATGCTCGATTGCACTCATTTCACTCAAAATCAATGTTCCTTGTCAAACGGTTGCTTTCTGCCCTGAAAAGGCGATAGAAACAGGCTGAAGGCACTCCTGCTGAAGGAAAGCTGGTTTCATGCACTCAGTGACACAAAGTGTGTTTTCCTACTCTGATCAAGTGCATATCCCAGTACTATGTTGAAAACTCGTTGCAGACGTGCTTTTACAGTTCAAATGACCAATATGAAGAAAATGTGTTAAAAGCTCGAAAACATGAAAATCCATGCTTAGAAAGTTGATTCATGTCACATATGCTCGAATGCACTCATTTCACTCAAAATCAATGTTCCTTGTCAAACGGTTGCTTTCTGCCCTGAAAAGGCGATAGAAACAGGCTGAAGGCGCTCCTGCTGAAGGAAAGCTGGTTTCATGCACTCAGTGACACAAAGTGTGTATTCCCACTTTGAACAAGTGCATATCCCAGTACTATGTTGAAAACTCGTTTCAGACGTGCTTTTACAGTTCAAATGACCAATATGAAGAAAATGTGTTAAAAGCTCGAAAACATGAAAATCCATGCTTAGAAAGTTGTTTCATGTCACATATGCTCGATTGCACTCATTTCACTCAAAATCAATGTTCCTTGTCAAACGGTTACTTTCTGCCCTGAAAAGGCGATAGAAACAGGCTGAAGGCGCTCCTGCTGAAGGAAAGCTGGTTTCATGCACTCAGTGGCACAAAGTGTGTTTTCCTACTCTGATCAAGTGCATATCCCAGTACTATGTTGAAAACTCGTTTCAGACGTTCTTTTACAGTTAAAATGACCAATATGAAGAAAATGTGTTAAAAGCTCGAAAACATGAAAATCCATGCTTAGAAAGTTGTTTCATGTCACATATGCTCGATTGCACTCATTTCACTCAAAATCAATGTTCCTTGTCAAAAGGTTGCTTTCTGCCCTGAAAAGGCGATAGAAACAGGCTGAAGGCGCTCCTGCTGAAGGAAAGCTGGTTTCATGCACTCAGTGACACAAAGTGTGTTTTCCTACTCTGATTAATTGCATATCCCAGTACTATGTTGAAAACTCGTTGCAGACGTGCTTTTACAGTTAAAATGACCAATATGAAGAAAATGTGTTAAAAGCTCGAAAACATGAAAATCCATGCTTAGAAAGTTGTTTCATGTCACATATGCTCGACTGCACTCATTTCACTCAAAATCAATGTTCCTTGTCAAACGGTTGCTTTCTGCCCTGAAAAGGCGATAGAAACAGGCTGAAGGCGCTCCTGCTGAAGGAAAGCTGGTTTCATGCACTCAGTGACACAAAGTGTGTTTTCCTACTCTGATTAATTGCATATCCCAGTACTATGTTGAAAACTCGTTGCAGACGTGCTTTTACAGTTAAAATGACCAATATGAAGAAAATGTGTTAAAAGCTCGAAAACATGAAAATCCATGCTTAGAAAGTTGTTTCATGTCACATATGCTCGATTGCACTCATTTCACTCAAAATCAATGTTCCTTGTCAAACGGTTGCTTTCTGCCCTGAAAAGGCGATAGAAACAGGCTGAAGGCGCTCCTGCTGATGGAAAGCTGGTTTCATGCACTCAGTGACACAAAGTGTGTATTCCCACTTTGAACAAGTGCATATCCCAGTACTATGTTGAAAACTCGTTTCAGACGTGCTTTTACAGTTCAAATGACCAATATGAAGAAAATGTGTTAAAAGCTCGAAAACATGAAAATCCATGCTTAGAAAGTTGTTTCATGTCACATATGCTCGATTGCACTCATTTCACTCAAAATCAATGTTCCTTGTCAAACGGTTGCTTTCTGCCCTGAAAAGGCGATAGAAACAGGCTGAAGGCGCTCCTGCTGAAGGAAAGCTGGTTTCATGCACTCAGTGACACAAAGTGTGTTTTCCTACTCTGATCAAGTGCATATCCCAGTACTATGTTGAAAACTCGTTTCAGACGTTCTTTTACAGTTAAAATGACCAATATGAAGAAAATGTGTTAAAAGCTCGAAAACATGAAAATCCATGCTTAGAAAGTTGTTTCATGTCACATATGCTCGATTGCACTCATTTCACTCAAAATCAATGTTCCTTGTCAAAAGGTTGCTTTCTGCCCTGAAAAGGCTATAGAAACAGGGTGAAGGCGCTCCTGCTGAAGGAAAGCTGGTTTCATGCACTCAGTGACACAAAGTGTGTTTTCCTACTCTGATTAATTGCATATCCCAGTACTATGTTGAAAACTCGTTGCAGACGTGCTTTTACAGTTAAAATGACCAATATGAAGAAAATGTGTTAAAAGCTCGAAAACATGAAAATCCATGCTTAGAAAGTTGTTTCATGTCACATATGCTCGATTGCACTCATTTCACTCAAAATCAATGTTCCTTGTCAAACGGTTGCTTTCTGCCCTGAAAAGGCGATAGAAACAGGCTGAAGGCGCTCCTGCTGATGGAAAGCTGGTTTCATGCACTCAGTGACACAAAGTGTGTATTCCCACTTTGAACAAGTGCATATCCCAGTACTATGTTGAAAACTCGTTTCAGACGTGCTTTTACAGTTAAAATGACCAATATGAAGAAAATGTGTTAAAAGCTCGAAAACATGAAAATCCATGCTTAGAAAGTTGTTTCATGTCACATATGCTCGAATGCACTCATTTCACTCAAAATCAATGTTCCTTGTCAAACGGTTGCTTTCTGCCCTGAAAAGGCGATAGAAACAGGCTGAAGGCGCTCCTGCTGAAGGAAAGCTGGTTTCATGCACTCAGTGACATAAAGTGTGTTTTCCTACTCTGATCAAGTGCATATCCCAGTATTATGTTGAAAACTCGTTTCAGACGTGCTTTTACAGATAAAATGACCAATATGAAGAAAATGTGTTAAAAGCTCGAAAACATGAAAATCCATGCTTAGAAAGTTGTTTCATGTCACATATGCTCGATTGCACTCATTTCACTCAAAATCAATGTTCCTTGTCAAACGGTTGCTTTCTGCCCTGAAAAGGCGATAGAAACAGGCTGAAGGCGCTCCTGCTGAAGGAAAGCTGGTTTCATGCACTCAGTGACACAAAGTGTGTTTTCCTACTTTGAACAAGTGCATATCCCAGTACTATGTTGAAAACTCGTTGCAGACGTGCTTTTACAGTTCAAATGACCAATATGAAGAAAAGGTGTTAAAAGCTCGAAAACATGAAAATCCATGCTTAGAAAGTTGTTTCATGTCACATATGCTCGATTGCACTCATTTCACTCAAAATCAATGTTCCTTGTCAAACGGTTGCTTTCTGCCCTGAAAAGGCGATAGAAACAGGCTGAAGGCGCTCCTGCTGAAGGAAAGCTGGTTTCATGCACTCAGTGACACAAAGTGTGTTTTCCTACTCTGATCAAGTGCATATCCCATTAATATGTTGAAAACTCGTTGCAGACGTGCTTTTACAGTTCAAATGACCAATATGAAGAAAATGTGTTAAAAGCTCGAAAACATGAAAATCCATGCTTAGAAAGTTGTTTCATGTCACATATGCTCGATTGCACTCATTTCACTCAAAATCAATGTTCCTTGTCAAAAGGTTGCTTTCTGCCCTGAAAAGGCGATAGAAACAGGCTGAAGGCGCTCCTGCTGAAGGAAAGCTGGTTTCATGCACTCAGTGACACAAAGTGTGTTTTCCTACTCTGATCAAGTGCATATCCCAGTACTATGTTGAAAACTCGTTGCAGACGTGCTTTTACAGTTAAAATGACCAATATGAAGAAAATGTGTTAAAAGCTCGAAAACGTGAAAATCCATGCTTAGAAAGTTGTTTCATGTCACATATGCTCAATTGCACTCATTTCACTCAAAATCAATGTTCCTTGTCAAACGGTTGCTTTCTGCCCTGAAAAGGCGATAGAAACAGGCTGCAGGCGCTCCTGCTGAAGGAAAGCTGGTTTCATGCACTCAGTGACACAAAGTGTGTTTTCCTACTCTGATCAATTGCATATCCCAGTACTATGTTGAAAACTCGTTGCAGACGTGCTTTTACAGTTCAAATGACCAATATGAAGAAAATGTGTTAAAAGCTCGAAAACATGAAAATCCATGCTTAGAAAGTTGTTTCATGTCACATATGCTCGATTGCACTCATTTCACTCAAAATCAATGTTCCTTGTAAAACGGTTGCTTTCTGCCCTGAAAAGGCGATAGAAACAGGCTGAAGGCGCTCCTGCTGAAGGAAAGCTGGTTTCATGCACTCAGTGACACAAAGTGTGTTTTCCTACTCTGATCAAGTGCATATCCCAGTACTATGTTGAAAACTCGTTGCAGACGTGCTTTTACAGTTCAAATGACCAATATGAAGAAAATGTGTTAAAAGCTCGAAAACATGAAAATCCATGCTTAGAAAGTTGATTCATGTCACATATGCTCGAATGCACTCATTTCACTCAAAATCAATGTTCCTTGTCAAACGGTTGCTTTCTGCCCTGAAAAGGCGATAGAAACAGGCTGAAGGCGCTCCTGCTGAAGGAAAGCTGGTTTCATGCACTCAGTGACACAAAGTGTGTATTCCCACTTTGAACAAGTGCATATCCCAGTACTATGTTGAAAACTCGTTTCAGACGTGCTTTTACAGTTCAAATGACCAATATGAAGAAAATGTGTTAAAAGCTCGAAAACATGAAAATCCATGCTTAGAAAGTTGTTTCATGTCACATATGCTCGATTGCACTCATTTCACTCAAAATCAATGTTCCTTGTCAAACGGTTGCTTTCTGCCCTGAAAAGGCAATAGAAACAGGCTGAAGGCGCTCCTGCTGAAGGAAAGCTGGTTTCATGCACTCAGTGACACAAAGTGTGTTTTCCTACTCTGATCAAGTGCATATCCCAGTACTATGTTGAAAACTCGTCTCAGACGTTCTTTTACAGTTAAAATGACCAATATGAAGAAAATGTGTTAAAAGCTCGAAAACATGAAAATCCATGCTTAGAAAGTTGTTTCATGTCACATATGCTCGATTGCACTCATTTCACTCAAAATCAATGTTCCTTGTCAAAAGGTTGCTTTCTGCCCTGAAAAGGCGATAGAAACAGGCTGAAGGCGCTCCTGCTGAAGGAAAGCTGGTTTCATGCACTCAGTGACACAAAGTTTGTTTTCCTACTCTGATTAATTGCATATCCCAGTACAATGTTGAAAACTCGTTGCAGACGTGCTTTTACAGTTAAAATGACCAATATGAAGAAAATGTGTTAAAAGCTCGAAAACATGAAAATCCATGCTTAGAAAGTTGTTTCATGTCACATATGCTCGATTGCACTCATTTCACTCAAAATCAATGTTCCTTGTCAAACGGTTGCTTTCTGCCCTGAAAAGGCGATAGAAACAGGCTGAAGGCGCTCCTGCTGATGGAAAGCTGGTTTCATGCACTCAGTGACACAAAGTGTGTATTCCCACTTTGAACAAGTGCATATCCCAGTACTATGTTGAAAACTCGTTTCAGACGTGCTTTTACAGTTAAAATGACCAATATGAAGAAAATGTGTTAAAAGCTCGAAAACATGAAAATCCATGCTTAGAAAGTTGTTTCATGTCACATATGCTCGATTGCACTCATTTCACTCAAAATCAATGTTCCTTGTCAAACGGTTGCTTTCTGCCCTGAAAAGGCGATAGAAACAGGCTGAAGGCGCTCCTGCTGATGGAAAGCTGGTTTCATGCACTCAGTGACACAAAGTGTGTATTCCCACTTTGAACAAGTGCATATCCCAGTACTATGTTGAAAACTCGTTTCAGACGTGCTTTTACAGTTAAAATGACCAATATGAAGAAAATGTGTTAAAAGCTCGAAAACATGAAAATCCATGCTTAGAAAGTTGTTTCATGTCACATATGCTCGATTGCACTCATTTCACTCAAAATCAATGTTCCTTGTCAAACGGTTGCTTTCTGCCCTGAAAAGGCGATAGAAACAGGCTGAAGGCGCTCCTGCTGATGGAAAGCTGGTTTCATGCACTCAGTGACACAAAGTGTGTATTCCCACTTTGAACAAGTGCATATCCCAGTACTATGTTGAAAACTCGTTTCAGACGTGCTTTCACAGTTAAAATGACCAATATGAAGAAAATGTGTTAAAAGCTCGAAAACATGAAAATCCATGCTTAGAAAGTTGTTTCATGTCACATATGCTCGATTGCACTCATTTCACTCAAAATCAATGTTCCTTGTCAAACGGTTGCTTTCTGCCCTGAAAAGGCGATAGAAACAGGCTGAAGGCGCTCCTGCTGATGGAAAGCTGGTTTCATGCACTCAGTGACACAAAGTGTGTATTCCCACTTTGAACAAGTGCATATCCCAGTACTATGTTGAAAACTCGTTTCAGACGTGCTTTTACAGTTCAAATGACCAATATGAAGAAAATGTGTTAAAAGCTCGAAAACATGAAAATCCATGCTTAGAAAGTTGTTTCATGTCACATATGCTCGATTGCACTCATTTCACTCAAAATCAATGTTCCTTGTCAAACGGTTGCTTTCTGCCCTGAAAAGGCGATAGAAACAGGCTGAAGGCGCTCCTGCTGAAGGAAAGCTGGTTTCATGCACTCAGTGACACAACGTGTGTTTTCCTACTTTGAGCAAGTGCATATCCCAGTACTATGTTGAAAACTCGTTGCAGACGTGCTTTTACAGTTCAAATGACCAATATGAAGAAAATGTGTTAAAAGCTCGAAAACATGAAAATCCATGCTTAGAAAGTTGTTTCATGTCACATATGCTCGAATGCACTCATTTCACTCAAAATCAATGTTCCTTGTCAAACGGTTGCTTTCTGCCCTGAAAAGGCGATAGAAACAGGCTGAAGGCGCTCCTGCTGAAGGAAAGCTGGTTTCATGCACTCAGTGACATAAAGTGTGTTTTCCTACTCTGATCAAGTGCATATCCCAGTATTATGTTGAAAACTCGTTTCAGACGTGCTTTTACAGTTAAAATGACCAATATGAAGAAAATGTGTTAAAAGCTCGAAAACATGAAAATCCATGCTTAGAAAGTTGTTTCATGTCACATATGCTCGATTGCACTCATTTCACTCAAAATCAATGTTCCTTGTCAAACGGTTGCTTTCTGCCCTGAAAAGGCGATAGAAACAGGCTGAAGGCACTCCTGCTGCAGGAAAGCTGGTTTCATGCACTCAGTGACACAAAGTGTGTTTTCCTACTTTGAACAAGTGCATATCCCAGTACTATGTTGAAAACTCGTTGCAGACGTGCTTTTACAGTTCAAATGACCAATATGAAGAAAAGGTGTTAAAAGCTCGAAAACATGAAAATCCATGCTTAGAAAGTTGTTTCATGTCACATATGCTCGATTGCACTCATTTCACTCAAAATCAATGTTCCTTGTCAAACGGTTGCTTTCTGCCCTGAAAAGGCGATAGAAACAGGCTGAAGGCGCTCCTGCTGAAGGAAAGCTGGTTTCATGCACTCAGTGACACAAAGTGTGTTTTCCTACTCTGATCAAGTGCATATCCCAGTACTATGTTGAAAACTCGTTTCAGACGTTCTTTTACAGTTAAAATGACCAATATGAAGAAAATGTGTTAAAAGCTCGAAAACATGAAAATCCATGCTTAGAAAGTTGTTTCATGTCACATATGCTCGATTGCACTCATTTCACTCAAAATCAATGTTCCTTGTCAAAAGGTTGCTTTCTGCCCTGAAAAGGCGATAGAAACAGGCTGAAGGCGCTCCTGCTGAAGGAAAGCTGGTTTCATGCACTCAGTGACACAAAGTGTGTTTTCCTACTCTGATTAATTGCATATCCCAGTACTATGTTGAAAACTCGTTGCAGACGTGCTTTTACAGTTAAAATGACCAATATGAAGAAAATGTGTTAAAAGCTCGAAAACATGAAAATCCATGCTTAGAAAGTTGTTTCATGTCACATATGCTCGATTGCACTCATTTCACTCAAAATCAATGTTCCTTGTCAAACGGTTGCTTTCTGCCCTGAAAAGGCGATAGAAACAGGCTGAAGGCGCTCCTGCTGATGGAAAGCTGGTTTCATGCACTCAGTGACACAAAGTGTGTATTCCCACTTTGAACAAGTGCATATCCCAGTACTATGTTGAAAACTCGTTTCAGACGTGCTTTTACAGTTAAAATGACCAATATGAAGAAAATGTGTTAAAAGCTCGAAAACATGAAAATCCATGCTTAGAAAGTTGTTTCATGTCACATATGCTCGATTGCACTCATTTCACTCAAAATCAATGTTCCTTGTCAAACGGTTGCTTTCTGCCCTGAAAAGGCGATAGAAACAGGCTGAAGGCGCTCCTGCTGATGGAAAGCTGGTTTCATGCACTCAGTGACACAAAGTGTGTATTCCCACTTTGAACAAGTGCATATCCCAGTACTATGTTGAAAACTCGTTTCAGACGTGCTTTTACAGTTAAAATGACCAATATGAAGAAAATGTGTTAAAAGCTCGAAAACATGAAAATCCATGCTTAGAAAGTTGTTTCATGTCACATATGCTCGATTGCACTCATTTCACTCAAAATCAATGTTCCTTGTCAAAAGGTTGCTTTCTGCCCTGAAAAGGCGATAGAAACAGGCTGAAGGCGCTCCTGCTGAAGGAAAGCTGGTTTCATGCACTCAGTGACACAAAGTGTGTTTTCCTACTCTGATCAAGTGCATATCCCAGTACTATGTTGAAAACTCGTTGCAGACGTGCTTTTACAGTTAAAATGACCAATATGAAGAAAATGTGTTAAAAGCTCGAAAACATGAAAATCCATGCTTAGAAAGTTGTTTCATGTCACATATGCTCAATTGCACTCATTTCACTCAAAATCAATGTTCCTTGTCAAACGGTTGCTTTCTGCCCTGAAAAGGCGATAGAAACGGGCTGAAGGCGCTCCTGCTGAAGGAAAGCTGGTTTCATGCACTCAGTGACACAAAGTGTGTTTTCCTACTCTGATTAATTGCATATCCCAGTACTATGTTGAAAACTCGTTGCAGACGTGCTTTTACAGTTCAAATGACCAATATGAAGAAAATGTGTTAAAAGCTCGAAAACATGAAAATCCATGCTTAGAAAGTTGTTTCATGTCACATATGCTCGATTGCACTCATTTCACTCAAAATCAATGTTCCTTGTAAAACGGTTGCTTTCTGCCCTGAAAAGGCGATAGAAACAGGCTGAAGGCGCTCCTGCTGAAGGAAAGCTGGTTTCATGCACTCAGTGACACAAAGTGTGTTTTCCTACTCTGATCAAGTGCATATCCCAGTACTATGTTGAAAACTCGTTGCAGACGTGCTTTTACAGTTCAAATGACCAATATGAAGAAAATGTGTTAAAAGCTCGAAAACATGAAAATCCATGCTTAGAAAGTTGATTCATGTCACATATGCTCGAATGCACTCATTTCACTCAAAATCAATGTTCCTTGTCAAACGGTTGCTTTCTGCCCTGAAAAGGCGATAGAAACAGGCTGAAGGCGCTCCTGCTGAAGGAAAGCTGGTTTCATGCACTCAGTGACACAAAGTGTGTTTTCCTACTCTGATCAAGTGCATATCCCAGTACTATGTTGAAAACTCGTTTCAGACGTTCTTTTACAATTAAAATGACCAATATGAAGAAAATGTGTTAAAAGCTCGAAAACATGAAAATCCATGCTTAGAAAGTTGTTTCATGTCAAATATGCTCGATTGCACTCATTTCACTCAAAATCAATGTTCCTTGTCAAAAGGTTGCTTTCTGCCCTGAAAAGGCGATAGAAACAGGCTGAAGGCGCTCCTGCTGAAGGAAAGCTGGTTTCATGCACTCAGTGACACAAAGTGTGTTTTCCTACTCTGATTAATTGCATATCCCAGTACTATGTTGAAAACTCGTTGCAGACGTGCTTTTACAGTTAAAATGACCAATATGAAGAAAATGTGTTAAAAGCTCGAAAACATGAAAATCCATGCTTAGAAAGTTGTTTCATGTCACATATGCTCGATTGCACTCATTTCACTCAAAATCAATGTTCCTTGTCAAACGGTTGCTTTCTGCCCTGAAAAGGCGATAGAAACAGGCTGAAGGCGCTCCTGCTGATGGAAAGCTGGTTTCATGCACTCAGTGACACAAAGTGTGTATTCCCACTTTGAACAAGTGCATATCCCAGTACTATGTTGAAAACTCGTTTCAGACGTGCTTTTACAGTTAAAATGACCAATATGAAGAAAATGTGTTAAAAGCTCGAAAACATGAAAATCCATGCTTAGAAAGTTGTTTCATGTCACATATGCTCGATTGCACTCATTTCACTCAAAATCAATGTTCCTTGTCAAACGGTTGCTTTCTGCCCTGAAAAGGCGATAGAAACAGGCTGAAGGCGCTCCTGCTGATGGAAAGCTGGTTTCATGCACTCAGTGACACAAAGTGTGTATTCCCACTTTGAACAAGTGCATATCCCAGTACTATGTTGAAAACTCGTTTCAGACGTGCTTTTACAGTTAAAATGACCAATATGAAGAAAATGTGTTAAAAGCTCGAAAACATGAAAATCCATGCTTAGAAAGTTGTTTCATGTCACATATGCTCGAATGCACTCATTTCACTCAAAATCAATGTTCCTTGTCAAACGGTTGCTTTCTGCCCTGAAAAGGCGATAGAAACAGGCTGAAGGCGCTCCTGCTGATGGAAAGCTGGTTTCATGCACTCAGTGACATAAAGTGTGTTTTCCTACTCTGATCAAGTGCATATCCCAGTATTATGTTGAAAACTCGTTTCAGACGTGCTTTTACAGTTAAAATGACCAATATGAAGAAAATGTGTTAAAAGCTCGAAAACATGAAAATCCATGCTTAGAAAGTTGTTTCATGTCACATATGCTCGATTGCACTCATTTCACTCAAAATCAATGTTCCTTGTCAAACGGTTGCTTTCTGCCCTGAAAAGGCGATAGAAACAGGCTGAAGGCGCTCCTGCTGAAGGAAAGCTGGTTTCATGCACTCAGTGACACAAAGTGTGTTTTCCTACTTTGAACAAGTGCATATCCCAGTACTATGTTGAAAACTCGTTGCAGACGTGCTTTTACAGTTCAAATGACCAATATGAAGAAAAGGTGTTAAAAGCTCGAAAACATGAAAATCCATGCTTAGAAAGTTGTTTCATGTCACATATGCTCGATTGCACTCATTTCACTCAAAATCAATGTTCCTTGTCAAACGGTTGCTTTCTGCCCTGAAAAGGCGATAGAAACAGGCTGAAGGCGCTCCTGCTGATGGAAAGCTGGTTTCATGCACTCAGTGACACAAAGTGTGTATTCCCACTTTGAACAAGTGCATATCCCAGTACTATGTTGAAAACTCGTTTCAGACGTGCTTTTACAGTTAAAATGACCAATATGAAGAAAATGTGTTAAAAGCTCGAAAACATGAAAATCCATGCTTAGAAAGTTGTTTCATGTCACATATGCTCGAATGCACTCATTTCACTCAAAATCAATGTTCCTTGTCAAACGGTTGCTTTCTGCCCTGAAAAGGCGATAGAAACAGGCTGAAGGCGCTCCTGCTGAAGGAAAGCTGGTTTCATGCACTCAGTGACATAAAGTGTGTTTTCCTACTCTGATCAAGTGCATATCCCAGTATTATGTTGAAAACTCGTTTCAGACGTGCTTTTACAGTTAAAATGACCAATATGAAGAAAATGTGTTAAAAGCTCGAAAACATGAAAATCCATGCTTAGAAAGTTGTTTCATGTCACATATGCTCGATTGCACTCATTTCACTCAAAATCAATGTTCCTTGTCAAACGGTTGCTTTCTGCCCTGAAAAGGCGATAGAAACAGGCTGAAGGCGCTCCTGCTGAAGGAAAGCTGGTTTCATGCACTCAGTGACACAAAGTGTGTTTTCCTACTTTGAACAAGTGCATATCCCAGTACTATGTTGAAAACTCGTTGCAGACGTGCTTTTACAGTTCAAATGACCAATATGAAGAAAAGGTGTTAAAAGCTCGAAAACATGAAAATCCATGCTTAGAAAGTTGTTTCATGTCACATATGCTCGATTGCACTCATTTCACTCAAAATCAATGTTCCTTGTCAAACGGTTGCTTTCTGCCCTGAAAAGGCGATAGAAACAGGCTGAAGGCGCTCCTGCTGAAGGAAAGCTGGTTTCATGCACTCAGTGACACAAAGTGTGTTTTCCTACTCTGATCAAGTGCATATCCCATTACTATGTTGAAAACTCGTTGCAGACGTGCTTTTACAGTTCAAATGACCAATATGAAGAAAATGTGTTAAAAGCTCGAAAACATGAAAATCCATGCTTAGAAAGTTGTTTCATGTCACATATGCTCGATTGCACTCATTTCACTCAAAATCAATGTTCCTTGTCAAAAGGTTGCTTTCTGCCCTGAAAAGGCGATAGAAACAGGCTGAAGGCGCTCCTGCTGAAGGAAAGCTGGTTTCATGCACTCAGTAACACAAAGTGTGTTTTCCTACTCTGATCAAGTGCATATCCCAGTACTATGTTGAAAACTCGTTGCAGACGTGCTTTTACAGTTAAAATGACCAATATGAAGAAAATGTGTTAAAAGCTCGAAAACGTGAAAATCCATGCTTAGAAAGTTGTTTCATGTCACATATGCTCAACTGCACTCATTTCACTCAAAATCAATGTTCCTTGTCAAACGGTTGCTTTCTGCCCTGAAAAGGCGATAGAAACAGGCTGAAGGCGCTCCTGCTGAAGGAAAGCTGGTTTCATGCACTCAGTGACACAAAGTGTGTTTTCCTACTCTGATCAAGTGCATATCCCAGTACTATGTTGAAAACTCGTTGCAGACGTGCTTTTACAGTTCAAATGACCAATATGAAGAAAATGTGTTAAAAGCTCGAAAACATGAAAATCCATGCTTAGAAAGTTGATTCATGTCACATATGCTCGAATGCACTCATTTCACTCAAAATCAATGTTCCTTGTCAAACGGTTGCTTTCTGCCCTGAAAAGGCGATAGAAACAGGCTGAAGGTGCTCCTGCTGAAGGAAAGCTGGTTTCATGCACTCAGTGACACAAAGTGTGTATTCCCACTTTGAACAAGTGCATATCCCAGTACTATGTTGAAAACTCGTTGCAGACGTGCTTTTACAGTTCAAATGACCAATATGAAGAAAATGTGTTAAAAGCTCGAAAACATGAAAATCCATGCTTAGAAAGTTGTTTCATGTCACATATGCTCGATTGCACTCATTTCACTCAAAATCAATGTTCCTTGTCAAAAGGTTGCTTTCTGCCCTGAAAAGGCGATAGAAACAGGCTGAAGGCGCTCCTGCTGAAGGAAAGCTGGTTTCATGCACTCAGTGACACAAAGTGTGTTTTCCTACTCTGATCAAGTGCATATCCCAGTACTATGTTGAAAATTCGTTTCAGACGTGCTTTTACAGTTAAAATGACCAATATGAAGAAAATGTGTTAAAAGCTCGAAAACATGAAAATCCATGCTTAGAAAGTTGTTTCATGTCACATATGCTCGATTGCACTCATTTCACTCAAAATCAATGTTCCTTGTCAAACGGTTGCTTTCTGCCCTGAAAAGGCGATAGAAACAGGCTGAAGGCGCTCCTGCTGATGGAAAGCTGGTTTCATGCACTCAGTGACGCAAAGTGTGTATTCCCACTTTGAACAAGTGCATATCCCAGTACTATGTTGAAAACTCGTTTCAGACGTGCTTTTACAGTTAAAATGACCAATATGAAGAAAATGTGTTAAAAGCTCGAAAACATGAAAATCCATGCTTAGAAAGTTGTTTCATGTCACATATGCTCGATTGCACTCATTTCACTCAAAATCAATGTTCCTTGTCAAACGGTTGCTTTCTGCCCTGAAAAGGCGATAGAAACAGGCTGAAGGCGCTCCTGCTGATGGAAAGCTGGTTTCATGCACTCAGTGAAACAAAGTGTGTATTCCCACTTTGAACAAGTGCATATCCCAGTACTATGTTGAAAACTCGTTTCAGACGTGCTTTTACAGTTAAAATGACCAATATGAAGAAAATGTGTTAAATGCTCGAAAACATGAAAATCCATGCTTAGAAAGTTGTTTCATGTCACATATGCTCGATTGCACTCATTTCACTCAAAATCAATGTTCCTTGTCAAACGGTTGCTTTCTGCCCTGAAAAGGCGATAGAAACAGGCTGAAGGCGCTCCTGCTGAAGGAAAGCTGGTTTCATGCACTCAGTGACACAAAGTGTGTTTTCCTACTCTGATCAAGTGCATATCCCAGTACTATGTTGAAAACTCGTTGCAGACGTGCTTTTACATTTCAAATGACCAATATGAAGAAAATGTTTTAAAAGCTCGAAAACATGAAAATCCATGCTCAGAAACTTGTTTCATGTCACATATGCTCGATTGCACTCATTTCACTCAAAATCAATGTTCCTTGTCAAAAGGTTGCTTTCTGCCCTGAAAAGGCGATAGAAACAGGCTGAAGGCGCTCCTGCTGAAGGAAAGCTGGTTTCATGCACTCAGTGACACAAAGTGTGTTTTCCTACTCTGATCAAGTGCATATCCCAGTACTATGTTGAAAACTCTTTGCAGACGTGCTTTTACAGTTAAAATGACCAATATGAAGAAAATGTGTTAAAAGCTCGAAAACATGAAAATCCATGCTTAGAAAGTTGTTTCATGTCACATATGCTCGATTGCACTCATTTCACTCAAAATCAATGTTCCTTGTCAAACGGTTGCTTTCTGCCCTGAAAAGGCGATAGAAACAGGCTGAAGGCGCTCCTGCTGAAGGAAAGCTGGTTTCATGCACTCAGTGACACAAAGTGTGTTTTCCTACTCTGATCAAGTGCATATCCCAGTACTATGTTGAAAACTCGTTGCAGACGTGCTTTTACAGTTCAAATGAACAATATGAAGAAAATGTGTTAAAAGCTCGAAAACATGAAAATCCATGCTTAGAAAGTTGATTCATGTCACATATGCTCGAATGCACTCATTTCACTCAAAATCAATGTTCCTTGTCAAACGGTTGCTTTCTGCCCTGAAAAGGCGATAGAAACAGGCTGAAGGCGCTCCTGCTGAAGGAAAGCTGGTTTCATGCACTCAGTGACACAAAGTGTGTATTCCCACTTTGAACAAGTGCATATCCCAGTACTATGTTGAAAACTCGTTTCAGACGTGCTTTTACAGTTAAAATGACCAATATGAAGAAAATGTGTTAAAAGCTCGAAAACATGAAAATCCATGCTTAGAAAGTTGTTTCATGTCACATATGCTCGATTGCACTCATTTCACTCAAAATCAATGTTCCTTGTCAAACGGTTGCTTTCTGCCCTGAAAAGGCGATAGAAACAGGCTGAAGGCGCTCCTGCTGATGGAAAGCTGGTTTCATGCACTCAGTGACACAAAGTGTGTATTCCCACTTTGAACAAGTGCATATCCCAGTACTATGTTGAAAACTCGTTTCAGACGTGCTTTTACAGTTAAAATGACCAATATGAAGAAAATGTGTTAAAAGCTCGAAAACATGAAAATCCATGCTTAGAAAGTTGATTCATGTCACATATGCTCGAATGCACTCATTTCACTCAAAATCAATGTTCCTTGTCAAACGGTTGCTTTCTGCCCTGAAAAGGCGATAGAAACAGGCTGAAGGCGCTCCTGCTGAAGGAAAGCTGGTTTCATGCACTCAGTGACACAAAGTGTGTATTCCCACTTTGAACAAGTGCATATCCCAGTACTATGTTGAAAACTCGTTTCAGACGTGCTTTTACAGTTAAAATGACCAATATGAAGAAAATGTGTTAAAAGCTCGAAAACATGAAAATCCATGCTTAGAAAGTTGTTTCATGTCACATATGCTCGATTGCACTCATTTCACTCAAAATCAATGTTCCTTGTCAAACGGTTGCTTTCTGCCCTGAAAAGGCGATAGAAACAGGCTGAAGGCGCTCCTGCTGAAGGAAAGCTGGTTTCATGCACTCAGTGACACAAAGTGTGTATTCCCACTTTGAACAAGTGCATATCCCAGTACTATGTTGAAAACTCGTTTCAGACGTGCTTTTACAGTTAAAATGACCAATATTAAGAAAATGTGTTAAAAGCTCGAAAACATGAAAATCCATGCTTAGAAAGTTGATTCATGTCACATATGCTCGAATGCACTCATTTCACTCAAAATCAATGTTCCTTGTCAAACGGTTGCTTTCTGCCCTGAAAAGGCGATAGAAACAGGCTGAAGGCGCTCCTGCTGAAGGAAAGCTGGTTTCATGCACTCAGTGACACAAAGTGTGTATTCCCACTTTGAACAAGTGCATATCCCAGTACTATGTTGAAAACTCGTTTCAGACGTGCTTTTACAGTTAAAATGACCAATATGAAGAAAATGTGTTAAAAGCTCGAAAACATGAAAATCCATGCTTAGAAAGTTGTTTCATGTCACATATGCTCGATTGCACTCATTTCACTCAAAATCAGTGTTCCTTGTCAAACGGTTGCTTTCTGCCCTGAAAAGGCGATAGAAACAGGCTGAAGGCGCTCCTGCTGATGGAAAGCTGGTTTCATGCACTCAGTGACACAAAGTGTGTTTTCCTACTTTGAGCAAGTGCATATCCCAGTACTATGTTGAAAACTCGTTGCAGACGTGCTTTTACAGTTCAAATGACCAATATGAAGAAAATGTGTTAAAAGCTCGAAAACATGAAAATCCATGCTTAGAAAGTTGTTTCATGTCACATATGCTCGATTGCACTCATTTCACTCAAAATCAATGTTCCTTGTCAAAAGGTTGCTTTCTGCCCTGAAAAGGCGATAGAAACAGGCTGAAGGTGCTCCTGCTGAAGGAAAGCTGGTTTCATGCACTCAGTGACACAAAGTGTGTTTTCCTACTCTGATCAAGTGCATATCCCAGTACTATGTTGAAAATTCGTTTCAGACGTGCTTTTACAGTTAAAATGACCAATATGAAGAAAATGTGTTAAAAGCTCGAAAACATGAAAATCCATGCTTAGAAAGTTGTTTCATGTCACATATGCTCGATTGCACTCATTTCACTCAAAATCAATGTTCCTTGTCAAACGGTTGCTTTCTGCCCTGAAAAGGCGATAGAAACAGGCTGAAGGCGCTCCTGCTGAAGGAAAGCTGGTTTCATGCACTCAGTGACACAAAGTGTGTTTTCCTACTCTGATCAAGTGCATATCCCAGTACTATGTTGAAAACTCGTTGCAGACGTGCTTTTACAGTTCAAATGACCAATATGAAGAAAATGTGTTAAAAGCTCGAAAACATGAAAATCCATGCTTAGAAAGTTGATTCATGTCACATATGCTCGAATGCACTCATTTCACTCAAAATCAATGTTCCTTGTCAAACGGTTGCTTTCTGCCCTGAAAAGGCGATAGAAACAGGCTGAAGGCGCTCCTGCTGAAGGAAAGCTGGTTTCATGCACTCAGTGACACAAAGTGTGTATTCCCACTTTGAACAAGTGCATATCCCAGTACTATGTTGAAAACTCGTTTCAGACGTGCTTTTACAGTTAAAATGACCAATATGAAGAAAATGTGTTAAAAGCTCGAAAACATGAAAATCCATGCTTAGAAAGTTGTTTCATGTCACATATGCTCGATTGCACTCATTTCACTCAAAATCAGTGTTCCTTGTCAAACGGTTGCTTTCTGCCCTGAAAAGGCGATAGAAACAGGCTGAAGGCGCTCCTGCTGATGGAAAGCTGGTTTCATGCACTCAGTGACACAAAGTGTGTATTCCCACTTTGAACAAGTGCATATCCCAGTACTATGTTGAAAACTCGTTTCAGACGTGCTTTTACAGTTAAAATGACCAATATGAAGAAAATGTGTTAAAAGCTCGAAAACATGAAAATCCATGCTTAGAAAGTTGTTTCATGTCACATATGCTCGATTGCACTCATTTCACTCAAAATCAATGTTCCTTGTCAAACGGTTGCTTTCTGCCCTGAAAAGGCGATAGAAACAGGCTGAAGGCGCTCCTGCTGAAGGAAAGCTGGTTTCATGCACTCAGTGACACAAAGTGTGTTTTCCTACTCTGATCAAGTGCATATCCCAGTACTATGTTGAAAACTCGTTGCAGACGTGCTTTTACAGTTCAAATGACCAATATGAAGAAAATGTGTTAAAAGCTCGAAAACATGAAAATCCATGCTTAGAAAGTTGATTCATGTCACATATGCTCGAATGCACTCATTTCACTCAAAATCAATGTTCCTTGTCAAACGGTTGCTTTCTGCCCTGAAAAGGCGATAGAAACAGGCTGAAGGCGCTCCTGCTGAAGGAAAGCTGGTTTCATGCACTCAGTGACACAAAGTGTGTATTCCCACTTTGAACAAGTGCATATCCCAGTACTATGTTGAAAACTCGTTTCAGACGTGCTTTTACAGTTAAAATGACCAATATGAAGAAAATGTGTTAAAAGCTCGAAAACATGAAAATCCATGCTTAGAAAGTTGTTTCATGTCACATATGCTCGATTGCACTCATTTCACTCAAAATCAATGTTCCTTGTCAAAAGGTTGCTTTCTGCCCTGAAAAGGCGATAGAAACAGGCTGAAGGCGCTCCTGCTGAAGGAAAGCTGGTTTCATGCACTCAGTGACACAAAGTGTGTTTTCCTACTCTGATCAAGTGCATATCCCAGTACTATGTTGAAAACTCGTTTCAGACGTGCTTTTACAGTTAAAATGACCAATATGAAGAAAATGTGTTAAAAGCTCGAAAACATGAAAATCCATGCTTAGAAAGTTGTTTCATGTCACATATGCTCGATTGCACTCATTTCACTCAAAATCAATGTTCCTTGTCAAACGGTTGCTTTCTGCCCTGAAAAGGCGATAGAAACAGGCTGAAGGCGCTCCTGCTGAAGGAAAGCTGGTTTCATGCACTCAGTGACACAAAGTGTGTTTTCCTACTCTGATCAAGTGCATATCCCAGTACTATGTTGAAAACTCGTTTCAGACGTTCTTTTACAGTTAAAATGACCAATATGAAGAAAATGTGTTAAAAGCTCGAAAACATGAAAATCCATGCTTAGAAAGTTGTTTCATGTCACATATGCTCGATTGCACTCATTTCACTCAAAATCAATGTTCCTTGTCAAACGGTTGCTTTCTGCCCTGAAAAGGCGATAGAAACAGGCTGAAGGCGCTCCTGCTGAAGGAAAGCTGGTTTCATGCACTCAGTGACACAAAGTGTGTTTTCCTACTCTGATCAAGTGCATATCCCAGTACTATGTTGAAAACTCGTTGCAGACGTGCTTTTACAGTTCAAATGACCAATATGAAGAAAATGTGTTAAAAGCTCGAAAACATGAAAATCCATGCTTAGAAAGTTGATTCATGTCACATATGCTCGAATGCACTCATTTCACTCAAAATCAATGTTCCTTGTCAAACGGTTGCTTTCTGCCCTGAAAAGGCGATAGAAACAGGCTGAAGGCGCTCCTGCTGAAGGAAAGCTGGTTTCATGCACTCAGTGACACAAAGTGTGTATTCCCACTTTGAACAAGTGCATATCCCAGTACTATGTTGAAAACTCGTTTCAGACGTGCTTTTACAGTTAAAATGACCAATATGAAGAAAATGTGTTAAAAGCTCGAAAACATGAAAATCCATGCTTAGAAAGTTGTTTCATGTCACATATGCTCGATTGCACTCATTTCACTCAAAATCAGTGTTCCTTGTCAAACGGTTGCTTTCTGCCCTGAAAAGGCGATAGAAACAGGCTGAAGGCGCTCCTGCTGATGGAAAGCTGGTTTCATGCACTCAGTGACACAAAGTGTGTATTCCCACTTTGAACAAGTGCATATCCCAGTACTATGTTGAAAACTCGTTTCAGACGTGCTTTTACAGTTAAAATGACCAATATGAAGAAAATGTGTTAAAAGCTCGAAAACATGAAAATCCATGCTTAGAAAGTTGTTTCATGTCACATATGCTCGATTGCACTCATTTCACTCAAAATCAATGTTCCTTGTCAAACGGTTGCTTTCTGCCCTGAAAAGGCGATAGAAACAGGCTGAAGGCGCTCCTGCTGAAGGAAAGCTGGTTTCATGCACTCAGTGACACAAAGTGTGTTTTCCTACTCTGATCAAGTGCATATCCCAGTACTATGTTGAAAACTCGTTGCAGACGTGCTTTTACAGTTCAAATGACCAATATGAAGAAAATGTGTTAAAAGCTCGAAAACATGAAAATCCATGCTTAGAAAGTTGATTCATGTCACATATGCTCGAATGCACTCATTTCACTCAAAATCAATGTTCCTTGTCAAACGGTTGCTTTCTGCCCTGAAAAGGCGATAGAAACAGGCTGAAGGCGCTCCTGCTGAAGGAAAGCTGGTTTCATGCACTCAGTGACACAAAGTGTGTATTCCCACTTTGAACAAGTGCATATCCCAGTACTATGTTGAAAACTCGTTTCAGACGTGCTTTTACAGTTAAAATGACCAATATGAAGAAAATGTGTTAAAAGCTCGAAAACATGAAAATCCATGCTTAGAAAGTTGTTTCATGTCACATATGCTCGATTGCACTCATTTCACTCAAAATCAATGTTCCTTGTCAAAAGGTTGCTTTCTGCCCTGAAAAGGCGATAGAAACAGGCTGAAGGCGCTCCTGCTGAAGGAAAGCTGGTTTCATGCACTCAGTGACACAAAGTGTGTTTTCCTACTCTGATCAAGTGCATATCCCAGTACTATGTTGAAAACTCGTTTCAGACGTGCTTTTACAGTTAAAATGACCAATATGAAGAAAATGTGTTAAAAGCTCGAAAACATGAAAATCCATGCTTAGAAAGTTGTTTCATGTCACATATGCTCGATTGCACTCATTTCACTCAAAATCAATGTTCCTTGTCAAACGGTTGCTTTCTGCCCTGAAAAGGCGATAGAAACAGGCTGAAGGCGCTCCTGCTGAAGGAAAGCTGGTTTCATGCACTCAGTGACACAAAGTGTGTTTTCCTACTCTGATCAAGTGCATATCCCAGTACTATGTTGAAAACTCGTTTCAGACGTTCTTTTACAGTTAAAATGACCAATATGAAGAAAATGTGTTAAAAGCTCGAAAACATGAAAATCCATGCTTAGAAAGTTGTTTCATGTCACATATGCTCGATTGCACTCATTTCACTCAAAATCAATGTTCCTTGTCAAACGGTTGCTTTCTGCCCTGAAAAGGCGATAGAAACAGGCTGAAGGCGCTCCTGCTGAAGGAAAGCTGGTTTCATGCACTCAGTGACACAAAGTGTGTTTTCCTACTCTGATCAAGTGCATATCCCAGTACTATGTTGAAAACTCGTTTCAGACGTTCTTTTACAGTTAAAATGACCAATATGAAGAAAATGTGTTAAAAGCTCGAAAACATGAAAATCCATGCTTAGAAAGTTGTTTCATGTCACATATGCTCGATTGCACTCATTTCACTCAAAATCAATGTTCCTTGTCAAAAGGTTGCTTTCTGCCCTGAAAAGGCGATAGAAACAGGCTGAAGGCGCTCCTGCTGAAGGAAAGCTGGTTTCATGCACTCAGTGACACAAAGTGTGTTTTCCTACTCTGATTAATTGCATATCCCAGTACTATGTTGAAAACTCGTTGCAGACGTGCTTTTACAGTTAAAATGACCAATATGAAGAAAATGTGTTAAAAGCTCGAAAACATGAAAATCTATGCTTAGAAAGTTGTTTCATGTCACATATGCTCGATTGCACTCATTTCACTCAAAATCAATGTTCCTTGTCAAACGGTTGCTTTCTGCCATGAAAAGGCGATAGAAACAGGCTGAAGGCGCTCCTGCTGATGGAAAGCTGGTTTCATGCACTCAGTGACACAAAGTGTGTATTCCCACTTTGAACAAGTGCATATCCCAGTACTATGTTGAAAACTCGTTTCAGACGTGCTTTTACAGTTAAAATGACCAATATGAAGAAAATGTGTTAAAAGCTCGAAAACATGAAAATCCATGCTTAGAAAGTTGTTTCATGTCACATATGCTCGATTGCACTCATTTCACTCAAAATCAATGTTCCTTGTCAAACGGTTGCTTTCTGCCCTGAAAAGGCGATAGAAACAGGCTGAAGGCGCTCCTGCTGAAGGAAAGCTGGTTTCATGCACTCAGTGACACAAAGTGTGTTTTCCTACTTTGAGCAAGTGCATATCCCAGTACTATGTTGAAAACTCGTTTCAGACGTGCTTTTACAGTTAAAATGACCAATATGAAGAAAATGTGTTAAAAGCTCGAAAACATGAAAATCCATGCTTAGAAAGTTGTTTCATGTCACATATGCTCGATTGCACTCATTTCACTCAAAATCAATGTTCCTTGTCAAACGGTTGCTTTCTGCCCTGAAAAGGCGATAGAAACAGGCTGAAGGCGCTCCTGCTGATGGAAAGCTGGTTTCATGCACTCAGTGACACAAAGTGTGTATTCCCACTTTGAACAAGTGCATATCCCAGTACTATGTTGAAAACTCGTTTCAGACGTGCTTTTACAGTTAAAATGACCAATATGAAGAAAATGTGTTAAAAGCTCGAAAACATGAAAATCCATGCTTAGAAAGTTGTTTCATGTCACATATGCTCGATTGCACTCATTTCACTCAAAATCAATGTTCCTTGTCAAACGGTTGCTTTCTGCCCTGAAAAGGCGATAGAAACAGGCTGAAGGCGCTCCTGCTGAAGGAAAGCTGGTTTCATGCACTCAGTGACACAAAGTGTGTTTTCCTACTCTGATCAAGTGCATATCCCAGTACTATGTTGAAAACTCGTTTCAGACGTTCTTTTACAGTTAAAATGACCAATATGAAGAAAATGTGTTAAAAGCTCGAAAACATGAAAATCCATGCTTAGAAAGTTGTTTCATGTCACATATGCTCGATTGCACTCATTTCACTCAAAATCAATGTTCCTTGTCAAAAGGTTGCTTTCTGCCCTGAAAAGGCGATAGAAACAGGCTGAATGCACTCCTGCTGAAGGAAAGCTGGTTTCATGCACTCAGTGACACAAAGTGTGTTTTCCTACTCTGATTAATTGCATATCCCAGTACTATGTTGAAAACTCGTTGCAGACGTGCTTTTACAGTTAAAATGACCAATATGAAGAAAATGTGTTAAAAGCTCGAAAACATGAAAATCTATGCTTAGAAAGTTGTTTCATGTCACATATGCTCGATTGCACTCATTTCACTCAAAATCAATGTTCCTTGTCAAACGGTTGCTTTCTGCCCTGAAAAGGCGATAGAAACAGGCTGAAGGCGCTCCTGCTGATGGAAAGCTGGTTTCATGCACTCAGTGACACAAAGTGTGTATTCCCACTTTGAACAAGTGCATATCCCAGTACTATGTTGAAAACTCGTTTCAGACGTGCTTTTACAGTTAAAATGACCAATATGAAGAAAATGTGTTAAAAGCTCGAAAACATGAAAATCCATGCTTAGAAAGTTGTTTCATGTCACATATGCTCGATTGCACTCATTTCACTCAAAATCAATGTTCCTTGTCAAACGGTTGCTTTCTGCCCTGAAAAGGCGATAGAAACAGGCTGAAGGCGCTCCTGCTGAAGGAAAGCTGGTTTCATGCACTCAGTGACACAAAGTGTGTTTTCCTACTTTGAACAAGTGCATATCCCAGTACTATGTTGAAAACTCGTTTCAGACGTGCTTTTACAGTTAAAATGACCAATATGAAGAAAATGTGTTAAAAGCTCGAAAACATGAAAATCCATGCTTAGAAAGTTGTTTCATTTCACATATGCTCGATTGCACTCATTTCACTCAAAATCAATGTTCCTTGTCAAACGGTTGCTTTCTGCCCTGAAAAGGCGATAGAAACAGGCTGAAGGCGCTCCTGCTGAAGGAAAGCTGGTTTCATGCACTCAGTGACACAAAGTGTGTTTTCCTACTTTGAGCAAGTACATATCCCAGTACTATGTTGAAAACTCGTTGCAGACGTGCTTTTACAGTTCAAATGACCAATATGAAGAAAATGTGTTAAAAGCTCGAAAACATGAAAATCCATGCTTAGAAAGTTGTTTCATGTCACATATGCTCGATTGCACTCATTTCACTCAAAATCAATGTTCCTTGTCAAAAGGTTGCTTTCTGCCCTGAAAAGGCGATAGAAACAGGCTGAAGGCGCTCCTGCTGAAGGAAAGCTGGTTTCATGCACTCAGTGACACAAAGTGTGTTTTCCTACTCTGATCAACTGCATATCCCAGTACTATGTTGAAAATTCGTTTCAGACGTGCTTTTACAGTTAAAATGACCAATATGAAGAAAATGTGTTAAAAGCTCGAAAACATGAAAATCCATGCTTAGAAAGTTGTTTCATGTCACATATGCTCGATTGCACTCATTTCACTCAAAATCAATGTTCCTTGTCAAACGGTTGCTTTCTGCCCTGAAAAGGCGATAGAAACAGGCTGAAGGCGCTCCTGCTGATGGAAAGCTGGTTTCATGCACTCAGTGACACAAAGTGTGTATTCCCACTTTGAACAAGTGCATATCCCAGTACTATGTTGAAAACTCGTTTCAGACGTGCTTTTACAGTTAAAATGACCAATATGAAGAAAATGTGTTAAATGCTCGAAAACATGAAAATCCATGCTTAGAAAGTTGTTTCATGTCACATATGCTCGATTGCACTCATTTCACTCAAAATCAATGTTCCTTGTCAAACGGTTGCTTTCTGCCCTGAAAAGGCGATAGAAACAGGCTGAAGGCGCTCCTGCTGAAGGAAAGCTGGTTTCATGCACTCAGTGACACAAAGTGTGTTTTCCTACTCTGATCAAGTGCATATCCCAGTACTATGTTGAAAACTCGTTGCAGACGTGCTTTTACAGTTCAAATGACCAATATGAAGAAAATGTTTTAAAAGCTCGAAAACATGAAAATCCATGCTTAGAAAGTTGTTTCATGTCACATATGCTCGATTGCACTCATTTCACTCAAAATCAATGTTCCTTGTCAAAAGGTTGCTTTCTGCCCTGAAAAGGCGATAGAAACAGGCTGAATGCGCTCCTGCTGAAGGAAAGCTGGTTTCATGCACTCAGTGACACAAAGTGTGTTTTCCTACTCTGATCAAGTGCATATCCCAGTACTATGTTGAAAACTCTTTGCAGACGTGCTTTTACAGTTAAAATGACCAATATGAAGAAAATGTGTTAAAAGCTCGAAAACATGAAAATCCATGCTTAGAAAGTTGTTTCATGTCACATATGCTCGATTGCACTCATTTCACTCAAAATCAATGTTCCTTGTCAAACGGTTGCTTTCTGCCCTGAAAAGGCGATAGAAACAGGCTGAAGGCGCTCCTGCTGAAGGAAAGCTGGTTTCATGCACTCAGTGACACAAAGTGTGTTTTCCTACTCTGATCAAGTGCATATCCCAGTACTATGTTGAAAACTCGTTTCAGACGTTCTTTTACAGTTAAAATGACCAATATGAAGAAAATGTGTTAAAAGCTCGAAAACATGAAAATCCATGCTTAGAAAGTTGTTTCATGTCACATATGCTCGATTGCACTCATTTCACTCAAAATCAATGTTCCTTGTCAAAAGGTTGCTTTCTGCCCTGAAAAGGCGATAGAAACAGGCTGAATGCACTCCTGCTGAAGGAAAGCTGGTTTCATGCACTCAGTGACACAAAGTGTGTTTTCCTACTCTGATTAATTGCATATCCCAGTACTATGTTGAAAACTCGTTGCAGACGTGCTTTTACAGTTAAAATGACCAATATGAAGAAAATGTGTTAAAAGCTCGAAAACATGAAAATCTATGCTTAGAAAGTTGTTTCATGTCACATATGCTCGATTGCACTCATTTCACTCAAAATCAATGTTCCTTGTCAAACGGTTGCTTTCTGCCCTGAAAAGGCGATAGAAACAGGCTGAAGGCGCTCCTGCTGATGGAAAGCTGGTTTCATGCACTCAGTGACACAAAGTGTGTATTCCCACTTTGAACAAGTGCATATCCCAGTACTATGTTGAAAACTCGTTTCAGACGTGCTTTTACAGTTAAAATGACCAATATGAAGAAAATGTGTTAAAAGCTCGAAAACATGAAAATCCATGCTTAGAAAGTTGTTTCATGTCACATATGCTCGATTGCACTCATTTCACTCAAAATCAATGTTCCTTGTCAAACGGTTGCTTTCTGCCCTGAAAAGGCGATAGAAACAGGCTGAAGGCGCTCCTGCTGAAGGAAAGCTGGTTTCATGCACTCAGTGACACAAAGTGTGTTTTCCTACTTTGAACAAGTGCATATCCCAGTACTATGTTGAAAACTCGTTTCAGACGTGCTTTTACAGTTAAAATGACCAATATGAAGAAAATGTGTTAAAAGCTCGAAAACATGAAAATCCATGCTTAGAAAGTTGTTTCATTTCACATATGCTCGATTGCACTCATTTCACTCAAAATCAATGTTCCTTGTCAAACGGTTGCTTTCTGCCCTGAAAAGGCGATAGAAACAGGCTGAAGGCGCTCCTGCTGAAGGAAAGCTGGTTTCATGCACTCAGTGACACAAAGTGTGTTTTCCTACTTTGAGCAAGTACATATCCCAGTACTATGTTGAAAACTCGTTGCAGACGTGCTTTTACAGTTCAAATGACCAATATGAAGAAAATGTGTTAAAAGCTCGAAAACATGAAAATCCATGCTTAGAAAGTTGTTTCATGTCACATATGCTCGATTGCACTCATTTCACTCAAAATCAATGTTCCTTGTCAAAAGGTTGCTTTCTGCCCTGAAAAGGCGATAGAAACAGGCTGAAGGCGCTCCTGCTGAAGGAAAGCTGGTTTCATGCACTCAGTGACACAAAGTGTGTTTTCCTACTCTGATCAACTGCATATCCCAGTACTATGTTGAAAATTCGTTTCAGACGTGCTTTTACAGTTAAAATGACCAATATGAAGAAAATGTGTTAAAAGCTCGAAAACATGAAAATCCATGCTTAGAAAGTTGTTTCATGTCACATATGCTCGATTGCACTCATTTCACTCAAAATCAATGTTCCTTGTCAAACGGTTGCTTTCTGCCCTGAAAAGGCGATAGAAACAGGCTGAAGGCGCTCCTGCTGATGGAAAGCTGGTTTCATGCACTCAGTGACACAAAGTGTGTATTCCCACTTTGAACAAGTGCATATCCCAGTACTATGTTGAAAACTCGTTTCAGACGTGCTTTTACAGTTAAAATGACCAATATGAAGAAAATGTGTTAAATGCTCGAAAACATGAAAATCCATGCTTAGAAAGTTGTTTCATGTCACATATGCTCGATTGCACTCATTTCACTCAAAATCAATGTTCCTTGTCAAACGGTTGCTTTCTGCCCTGAAAAGGCGATAGAAACAGGCTGAAGGCGCTCCTGCTGAAGGAAAGCTGGTTTCATGCACTCAGTGACACAAAGTGTGTTTTCCTACTCTGATCAAGTGCATATCCCAGTACTATGTTGAAAACTCGTTGCAGACGTGCTTTTACAGTTCAAATGACCAATATGAAGAAAATGTTTTAAAAGCTCGAAAACATGAAAATCCATGCTTAGAAAGTTGTTTCATGTCACATATGCTCGATTGCACTCATTTCACTCAAAATCAATGTTCCTTGTCAAAAGGTTGCTTTCTGCCCTGAAAAGGCGATAGAAACAGGCTGAATGCGCTCCTGCTGAAGGAAAGCTGGTTTCATGCACTCAGTGACACAAAGTGTGTTTTCCTACTCTGATCAAGTGCATATCCCAGTACTATGTTGAAAACTCTTTGCAGACGTGCTTTTACAGTTAAAATGACCAATATGAAGAAAATGTGTTAAAAGCTCGAAAACATGAAAATCCATGCTTAGAAAGTTGTTTCATGTCACATATGCTCGATTGCACTCATTTCACTCAAAATCAATGTTCCTTGTCAAACGGTTGCTTTCTGCCCTGAAAAGGCGATAGAAACAGGCTGAAGGCGCTCCTGCTGAAGGAAAGCTGGTTTCATGCACTCAGTGACACAAAGTGTGTTTTCCTACTCTGATCAAGTGCATATCCCAGTACTATGTTGAAAACTCGTTGCAGACGTGCTTTTACAGTTCAAATGACCAATATGAAGAAAATGTGTTAAAAGCTCGAAAACATGAAAATCCATGCTTAGAAAGTTGATTCATGTCACATATGCTCGAATGCACTCATTTCACTCAAAATCAATGTTCCTTGTCAAACGGTTGCTTTCTGCCCTGAAAAGGCGGGAGAAACAGGCTGAAGGCGCTCCTGCTGAAGGAAAGCTGGTTTCATGCACTCAGTGACACAAAGTGTGTATTCCTACTTTGAGCAAGTACATATCCCAGTACTATGTTGAAAACTCGTTGCAGACGTGCTTTTACAGTTCAAATGACCAATATGAAGAAAATGTGTTAAAAGCTCGAAAACATGAAAATCCATGCTTAGAAAGTTGTTTCATGTCACATATGCTCGATTGCACTCATTTCACTCAAAATCAATGTTCCTTGTCAAAAGGTTGCTTTCTGCCCTGAAAAGGCGATAGAAACAGGCTGAAGGCGCTCCTGCTGAAGGAAAGCTGGTTTCATGCACTCAGTGACACAAAGTGTGTTTTCCTACTCTGATCAAGTGCATATCCCAGTACTATGTTGAAAATTCGTTTCAGACGTGCTTTTACAGTTAAAATGACCAATATGAAGAAAATGTGTTAAAAGCTCGAAAACATGAAAATCCATGCTTAGAAAGTTGTTTCATGTCACATATGCTCGATTGCACTCATTTCACTCAAAATCAATGTTCCTTGTCAAACGGTTGCTTTCTGCCCTGAAAAGGCGATAGAAACAGGCTGAAGGCGCTCCTGCTGATGGAAAGCTGGTTTCATGCACTCAGTGACACAAAGTGTGTATTCCCACTTTGAACAAGTGCATATCCCAGTACTATGTTGAAAACTCGTTTCAGACGTGCTTTTACAGTTAAAATGACCAATATGAAGAAAATGTGTTAAATGCTCGAAAACATGAAAATCCATGCTTAGAAAGTTGTTTCATGTCACATATGCTCGATTGCACTCATTTCACTCAAAATCAATGTTCCTTGTCAAACGGTTGCTTTCTGCCCTGAAAAGGCGATAGAAACAGGCTGAAGGCGCTCCTGCTGAAGGAAAGCTGGTTTCATGCACTCAGTGACACAAAGTGTGTTTTCCTACTCTGATCAAGTGCATATCCCAGTACTATGTTGAAAACTCGTTGCAGACGTGCTTTTACAGTTCAAATGAACAATATGAAGAAAATGTTTTAAAAGCTCGAAAACATGAAAATCCATGCTTAGAAAGTTGTTTCATGTCACATATGCTCGATTGCACTCATTTCACTCAAAATCAATGTTCCTTGTCAAAAGGTTGCTTTCTGCCCTGAAAAGGCGATAGAAACAGGCTGAATGCGCTCCTGCTGAAGGAAAGCTGGTTTCATGCACTCAGTGACACAAAGTGTGTTTTCCTACTCTGATCAAGTGCATATCCCAGTACTATGTTGAAAACTCTTTGCAGACGTGCTTTTACAGTTAAAATGACCAATATGAAGAAAATGTGTTACAAGCTCGAAAACATGAAAATCCATGCTTAGAAAGTTGTTTCATGTCACATATGCTCGATTGCACTCATTTCACTCAAAATCAATGTTCCTTGTCAAACGGTTGCTTTCTGCCCTGAAAAGGCGATAGAAACAGGCTGAAGGCGCTCCTGCTGAAGGAAAGCTGGTTTCATGCACTCAGTGACACAAAGTGTGTTTTCCTACTCTGATCAAGTGCATATTCCAGTACTATGTTGAAAACTCGTTGCAGACGTGCTTTTACAGTTCAAATGACCAATATGAAGAAAATGTGTTAAAAGCTCGAAAACATGAAAATCCATGCTTAGAAAGTTGATTCATGTCACATATGCTCGAATGCACTCATTTCACTCAAAATCAATGTTCCTTGTCAAACGGTTGCTTTCTGCCCTGAAAAGGCGATAGAAACAGGCTGAAGGCGCTCCTGCTGAAGGAAAGCTGGTTTCATGCACTCAGTGACACAAAGTGTGTATTCCCACTTTGAACAAGTGCATATCCCAGTACTATGTTGAAAACTCGTTTCAGACGTGCTTTTACAGTTAAAATGACCAATATGAAGAAAATGTGTTAAAAGCTCGAAAACATGAAAATCCATGCTTAGAAAGTTGTTTCATGTCACATATGCTCGATTGCACTCATTTCACTCAAAATCAATGTTCCTTGTCAAACGGTTGCTTTCTGCCCTGAAAAGGCGATAGAAACAGGCTGATGGCGCTCCTGCTGATGGAAAGCTGGTTTCATGCACTCAGTGACACAAAGTGTGTATTCCCACTTTGAACAAGTGCATATCCCAGTACTATGTTGAAAACTCGTTTCAGACGTGCTTTTACAGTTAAAATGACCAATATGAAGAAAATGTGTTAAAAGCTCGAAAACATGAAAATCCATGCTTAGAAAGTTGTTTCATGTCACATATGCTCGATTGCACTCATTTCACTCAAAATCAATGTTCCTTGTCAAACGGTTGCTTTCTGCCCTGAAAAGGCGATAGAAACAGGCTGAAGGCGCTCCTGCTGAAGGAAAGCTGGTTTCATGCACTCAGTGACACAAAGTGTGTTTTCCTACTCTGATCAAGTGCATATCCCAGTACTATGTTGAAAACTCATTTCAGACGTTCTTTTACAGTTAAAATGACCAATATGAAGAAAATGTGTTAAAAGCTCGAAAACATGAAAATCCATGCTTAGAAAGTTGTTTCATGTCACATATGCTCGATTGCACTCATTTCACTCAAAATCAATGTTCCTTGTCAAAAGGTTGCTTTCTGCCCTGAAAAGGCGATAGAAACAGGCTGAAGGCGCTCCTGCTGAAGGTAAGCTGGTTTCATGCACTCAGTGACACAAAGTGTGTTTTCCTACTCTGATCAAGTGCATATCCCAGTACTATGTTGAAAACTCGTTTCAGACGTGCTTTTACAGTTAAAATGACCAATATGAAGAAAATGTGTTAAAAGCTCGAAAACATGAAAATCCATGCTTAGAAAGTTGTTTCATGTCACATATGCTCGATTGCACTCATTTCACTCAAAATCAATGTTCCTTGTCAAACGGTTGCTTTCTGCCCTGAAAAGGAGATAGAAACAGGCTGAAGGCGCTCCTGCTGATGGAAAGCTGGTTTCATGCACTCAGTGACACAAAGTGTGTATTCCCACTTTGAACAAGTGCATATCCCAGTACTATGTTGAAAACTCGTTTCAGACGTGCTTTTACAGTTAAAATGACCAATATGAAGAAAATGTGTTAAAAGCTCGAAAACATGAAAATCCATGCTTAGAAAGTTGTTTCATGTCACATATGCTCGATTGCACTCATTTCACTCAAAATCAATGTTCCTTGTCAAACGGTTGCTTTCTGCCCTGAAAAGGCGATAGAAACAGGCTGAAGGCGCTCCTGCTGATGGAAAGCTGGTTTCATGCACTCAGTGACACAAAGTGTGTATTCCCACTTTGAACAAGTGCATATCCCAGTACTATGTTGAAAACTCGTTTCAGACGTGCTTTTACAGTTAAAATGACCAATATGAAGAAAATGTGTTAAAAGCTCGAAAACATGAAAATCCATGCTTAGAAAGTTGTTTCATGTCACATATGCTCGATTGCACTCATTTCACTCAAAATCAATGTTCCTTGTCAAACGGTTGCTTTCTGCCCTGAAAAGGCGATAGAAACAGGCTGAAGGCGCTCCTGCTGATGGAAAGCTGGTTTCATGCACTCAGTGACACAAAGTGTGTATTCCCACTTTGAACAAGTGCATATCCCAGTACTATGTTGAAAACTCGTTTCAGACGTGCTTTTACAGTTAAAATGACCAATATGAAGAAAATGTGTTAAAAGCTCGAAAACATGAAAATCCATGCTTAGAAAGTTGTTTCATGTCACATATGCTCGATTGCACTCATTTCACTCAAAATCAATGTTCCTTGTCAAACGGTTGCTTTCTGCCCTGAAAAGGCGATAGAAACAGGCTGAAGGCGCTCCTGCTGAAGGAAAGCTGGTTTCATGCACTCAGTGACACAAAGTGTGTTTTCCTACTCTGATCAAGTGCATATCCCAGTACTATGTTGAAAACTCGTTTCAGACGTTCTTTTACAGTTAAAATGACCAATATGAAGAAAATGTGTTAAAAGCTCGAAAACATGAAAATCCATGCTTAGAAAGTTGTTTCATGTCACATATGCTCGATTGCACTCATTTCACTCAAAATCAATGTTCCTTGTCAAAAGGTTGCTTTCTGCCCTGAAAAGGCGATAGAAACAGGCTGAAGGCGCTCCTGCTGAAGGAAAGCTGGTTTCATGCACTCAGTGACACAAAGTGTGTTTTCCTACTCTGATTAATTGCATATCCCAGTACTATGTTGAAAACTCGTTGCAGACGTGCTTTTACAGTTAAAATGACCAATATGAAGAAAATGTGTTAAAAGCTCGAAAACATGAAAATCTATGCTTAGAAAGTTGTTTCATGTCACATATGCTCGATTGCACTCATTTCACTCAAAATCAATGTTCCTTGTCAAACGGTTGCTTTCTGCCCTGAAAAGGCGATAGAAACAGGCTGAAGGCGCTCCTGCTGATGGAAAGCTGGTTTCATGCACTCAGTGACACAAAGTGTGTATTCCCACTTTGAACAAGTGCATATCCCAGTACTATGTTGAAAACTCGTTTCAGACGTGCTTTTACAGTTAAAATGACCAATATGAAGAAAATGTGTTAAAAGCTCGAAAACATGAAAATCCATGCTTAGAAAGTTGTTTCATGTCACATATGCTCGATTGCACTCATTTCACTCAAAATCAATGTTCCTTGTCAAACGGTTGCTTTCTGCCCTGAAAAGGCGATAGAAACAGGCTGAAGGCGTTCCTGCTGAAGGAAAGCTGGTTTCATGCACTCAGTGACACAAAGTGTGTTTTCCTACTTTGAGCAAGTGCATATCCCAGTACTATGTTGAAAACTCGTTTCAGACGTGCTTTTACAGTTAAAATGACCAATATGAAGAAAATGTGTTAAAAGCTCGAAAACATGAAAATCCATGCTTAGAAAGTTGTTTCATGTCACATATGCTCGATTGCACTCATTTCACTCAAAATCAATGTTCCTTGTCAAACGGTTGCTTTCTGCCCTGAAAAGGCGATAGAAACAGGCTGAAGGCGCTCCTGCTGAAGGAAAGCTGGTTTCATGCACTCAGTGACACAAAGTGTGTTTTCCTACTTTGAGCAAGTGCATATCCCAGTACTATGTTGAAAACTCGTTGCAGACGTGCTTTTACAGTTCAAATGACCAATATGAAGAAAATGTGTTAAAAGCTCGAAAACATGAAAATCCATGCTTAGAAAGTTGTTTCATGTCACATATGCTCGATTGCACTCATTTCACTCAAAATCAATGTTCCTTGTCAAAAGGTTGCTTTCTGCCCTGAAAAGGCGATAGAAACAGGCTGAAGGCGCTCCTGCTGAAGGAAAGCTGGTTTCATGCACTCAGTGACACAAAGTGTGTTTTCCTACTCTGATCAAGTGCATATCCCAGTACTATGTTGAAAATTCGTTTCAGACGTGCTTTTACAGTTAAAATGACCAATATGAAGAAAATGTGTTAAAAGCTCGAAAACATGAAAATCCATGCTTAGAAAGTTGTTTCATGTCACATATGCTCGATTGCACTCATTTCACTCAAAATCAATGTTCCTTGTCAAAAGGTTGCTTTCTGCCCTGAAAAGGCGATAGAAACAGGCTGAAGGCGCTCCTGCTGAAGGAAAGCTGGTTTCATGCACTCAGTGACACAAAGTGTGTTTTCCTACTCTGATTAATTGCATATCCCAGTACTATGTTGAAAACTCGTTGCAGACGTGCTTTTACAGTTAAAATGACCAATATGAAGAAAATGTGTTAAAAGCTCGAAAACATGAAAATCTATGCTTAGAAAGTTGTTTCATGTCACATATGCTCGATTGCACTCATTTCACTCAAAATCAATGTTCCTTGTCAAACGGTTGCTTTCTGCCCTGAAAAGGCGATAGAAACAGGCTGAAGGCGCTCCTGCTGATGGAAAGCTGGTTTCATGCACTCAGTGACACAAAGTGTGTATTCCCACTTTGAACAAGTGCATATCCCAGTACTATGTTGAAAACTCGATTCAGACGTGCTTTTACAGTTAAAATGACCAATATGAAGAAAATGTGTTAAAAGCTCGAAAACATGAAAATCCATGCTTAGAAAGTTGTTTCATGTCACATATGCTCGATTGCACGATTTTCACTCAAAATCAATGTTCCTTGTCAAACGGTTGCTTTCTGCCCTGAAAAGGCGATAGAAACAGGCTGAAGGCGTTCCTGCTGAAGGAAAGCTGGTTTCATGCACTCAGTGACACAAAGTGTGTTTTCCTACTTTGAGCAAGTGCATATCCCAGTACTATGTTGAAAACTCGTTTCAGACGTGCTTTTACAGTTAAAATGACCAATATGAAGAAAATGTGTTAAAAGCTCGAAAACATGAAAATCCATGCTTAGAAAGTTGTTTCATGTCACATATGCTCGATTGCACTCATTTCACTCAAAATCAATGTTCCTTGTCAAACGGTTGCTTTCTGCCCTGAAAAGGCGATAGAAACAGGCTGAAGGCGCTCCTGCTGAAGGAAAGCTGGTTTCATGCACTCAGTGACACAAAGTGTGTTTTCCTACTTTGAGCAAGTGCATATCCCAGTACTATGTTGAAAACTCGTTGCAGACGTGCTTTTACAGTTCAAATGACCAATATGAAGAAAATGTGTTAAAAGCTCGAAAACATGAAAATCCATGCTTAGAAAGTTGTTTCATGTCACATATGCTCGATTGCACTCATTTCACTCAAAATCAATGTTCCTTGTCAAAAGGTTGCTTTCTGCCCTGAAAAGGCGATAGAAACAGGCTGAAGGCGCTCCTGCTGAAGGAAAGCTGGTTTCATGCACTCAGTGACACAAAGTGTGTTTTCCTACTCTGATCAAGTGCATATCCCAGTACTATGTTGAAAATTCGTTTCAGACGTGCTTTTACAGTTAAAATGACCAATATGAAGAAAATGTGTTAAAAGCTCGAAAACATGAAAATCCATGCTTAGAAAGTTGTTTCATGTCACATATGCTCGATTGCACTCATTTCACTCAAAATCAATGTTCCTTGTCAAACGGTTGCTTTCTGCCCTGAAAAGGCGATAGAAACAGGCTGAAGGCGCTCCTGCTGATGGAAAGCTGGTTTCATGCACTCAGTGACACAAAGTGTGTATTCCCACTTTGAACAAGTGCATATCCCAGTACTATGTTGAAAACTCGTTTCAGACGTGCTTTTACAGTTAAAATGACCAATATGAAGAAAATGTGTTAAAAGCTCGAAAACATGAAAATCCATGCTTAGAAAGTTGTTTCATGTCACATATGCTCGATTGCACTCATTTCACTCAAAATCAATGTTCCTTGTCAAACGGTTGCTTTCTGCCCTGAAAAGGCGATAGAAACAGGCTGAAGGCGCTCCTGCTGATGGAAAGCTGGTTTCATGCACTCAGTGACACAAAGTGTGTATTCCCACTTTGAACAAGTGCATATCCCAGTACTATGTTGAAAACTCGTTTCAGACGTGCTTTTACAGTTAAAATGACCAATATGAAGAAAATGTGTTAAAAGCTCGAAAACATGAAAATCCATGCTTAGAAAGTTGTTTCATGTCACATATGCTCGATTGCACTCATTTCACTCAAAATCAATGTTCCTTGTCAAACGGTTGCTTTCTGCCCTGAAAAGGCGATAGAAACAGGCTGAAGGCGCTCCTGCTGAAGGAAAGCTGGTTTCATGCACTCAGTGACACAAAGTGTGTTTTCCTACTTTGAGCAAGTGCATATCCCAGTACTATGTTGAAAACTCGTTTCAGACGTGCTTTTACAGTTAAAATGACCAATATGAAGAAAATGTGTTAAAAGCTCGAAAACATGAAAATCCATGCTTAGAAAGTTGTTTCATGTCACATATGCTCGATTGCACTCATTTCACTCAAAATCAATGTTCCTTGTCAAACGGTTGTTTTCTGCCCTGAAAAGGCGATAGAAACAGGCTGAAGGCGCTCCTGCTGAAGGAAAGCTGGTTTCATGCACTCAGTGACACAAAGTGTGTTTTCCTACTTTGAGCAAGTGCATATCCCAGTACTATGTTGAAAACTCGTTGCAGACGTGCTTTTACAGTTCAAATGACCAATATGAAGAAAATGTGTTAAAAGCTCGAAAACATGAAAATCCATGCTTAGAAAGTTGTTTCATGTCACATATGCTCGAATGCACTCATTTCACTCAAAATCAATGTTCCTTGTCAAAAGGTTGCTTTCTGCCCTGAAAAGGCGATAGAAACAGGCTGAAGGCGCTCCTGCTGAAGGAAAGCTGGTTTCATGCACTCAGTGACACAAAGTGTGTTTTCCTACTCTGATCAAGTGCATATCCCAGTACTATGTTGAAAATTCGTTTCAGACGTGCTTTTACAGTTAAAATGACCAATATGAAGAAAATGTGTTAAAAGCTCGAAAACATGAAAATCCATGCTTAGAAAGTTGTTTCATGTCACATATGCTCGATTGCACTCATTTCACTCAAAATCAATGTTCCTTGTCAAACGGTTGCTTTCTGCCCTGAAAAGGCGATAGAAACAGGCTGAAGGCGCTCCTGCTGATGGAAAGCTGGTTTCATGCACTCAGTGACACAAAGTGTGTATTCCCACTTTGAACAAGTGCATATCCCAGTACTATGTTGAAAACTCGTTTCAGACGTGCTTTTACAGTTAAAATGACCAATATGAAGAAAATGTGTTAAAAGCTCGAAAACATGAAAATCCATGCTTAGAAAGTTGTTTCATGTCACATATGCTCGATTGCACTCATTTCACTCAAAATCAATGTTCCTTGTCAAACGGTTGCTTTCTGCCCTGAAAAGGCGATAGAAACAGGCTGAAGGCGCTCCTGCTGATGGAAAGCTGGTTTCATGCACTCAGTGACACAAAGTGTGTATTCCCACTTTGAACAAGTGCATATCCCAGTACTATGTTGAAAACTCGTTTCAGACGTGCTTTTACAGTTAAAATGACCAATATGAAGAAAATGTGTTAAAAGCTCGAAAACATGAAAATCCATGCTTAGAAAGTTGTTTCATGTCACATATGCTCGATTGCACTCATTTCACTCAAAATCAATGTTCCTTGTCAAACGGTTGCTTTCTGCCCTGAAAAGGCGATAGAAACAGGCTGAAGGCGCTCCTGCTGAAGGAAAGCTGGTTTCATGCACTCAGTGACACAAAGTGTGTTTTCCTACTCTGATCAAGTGCATATCCCAGTACTATGTTGAAAACTCGTTGCAGACGTGCTTTTACAGTTCAAATGACCAATATGAAGAAAATGTTTTAAAAGCTCGAAAACATGAAAATCCATGCTTAGAAAGTTGTTTCATGTCACATATGCTCGATTGCACTCATTTCACTCAAAATCAATGTTCCTTGTCAAAAGGTTGCTTTCTGCCCTGAAAAGGCGATAGAAACAGGCTGAATGCGCTCCTGCTGAAGGAAAGCTGGTTTCATGCACTCAGTGACACAAAGTGTGTTTTCCTACTCTGATCAACTGCATATCCCAGTACTATGTTGAAAACTCTTTGCAGACGTGCTTTTACAGTTAAAATGACCAATATGAAGAAAATGTGTTAAAAGCTCGAAAACATGAAAATCCATGCTTAGAAAGTTGTTTCATGTCACATATGCTCGATTGCACTCATTTCACTCAAAATCAATGTTCCTTGTCAAACGGTTGCTTTCTGCCCTGAAAAGGCGATAGAAACAGGCTGAAGGCGCTCCTGCTGAAGGAAAGCTGGTTTCATGCACTCAGTGACACAAAGTGTGTTTTCCTACTCTGATCAAGTGCATATCCCAGTACTATGTTGAAAACTCGTTGCAGACGTGCTTTTACAGTTCAAATGACCAATATGAAGAAAATGTGTTAAAAGCTCGAAAACATGAAAATCCATGCTTAGAAAGTTGATTCATGTCACATATGCTCGAATGCACTCATTTCACTCAAAATCAATGTTCCTTGTCAAACGGTTGCTTTCTGCCCTGAAAAGGCGATAGAAACAGGCTGAAGGCGCTCCTGCTGAAGGAAAGCTGGTTTCATGCACTCAGTGACACAAAGTGTGTATTCCCACTTTGAACAAGTGCATATCCCAGTACTATGTTGAAAACTCGTTTCAGACGTGCTTTTACAGTTAAAATGACCAATATGAAGAAAATGTGTTAAAAGCTCGAAAACATGAAAATCCATGCTTAGAAAGTTGTTTCATGTCACATATGCTCGATTGCACTCATTTCACTCAAAATCAATGTTCCTTGTCAAAAGGTTGCTTTCTGCCCTGAAAAGGCGATAGAAACAGGCTGAAGGCGCTCCTGCTGAAGGAAAGCTGGTTTCATGCACTCAGTGACACAAAGTGTGTTTTCCTACTCTGATCAAGTGCATATCCCAGTACTATGTTGAAAACTCGTTTCAGACGTGCTTTTACAGTTAAAATGACCAATATGAAGAAAATGTGTTAAAAGCTCGAAAACATGAAAATCCATGCTTAGAAAGTTGTTTCATGTCACATATGCTCGATTGCACTCATTTCACTCAAAATCAATGTTCCTTGTCAAACGGTTGCTTTCTGCCCTGAAAAGGCGATAGAAACAGGCTGAAGGCGCTCCTGCTGATGGAAAGCTGGTTTCATGCACTCAGTGACACAAAGTGTGTATTCCCACTTTGAACAAGTGCATATCCCAGTTCTATATTGAAAACTCGTTTCAGACGTGCTTTTACAATTAAAATGACCAATATGAAGAAAATGTGTTAAAAGCTCGAAAACATGAAAATCCATGCTTAGAAAGTTGTTTCATGTCACATATGCTCGATTGCACTCATTTCACTCAAAATCAATGTTCCTTGTCAAACGATTGCTTTCTGCCCTGAAAAGGCGATAGAAACAGGCTGAAGGCGCTCCTGCTGAAGGAAAGCTGGTTTCATGCACTCAGTGACACAAAGTGTGTTTTCCTACTCTGATCAAGTGCATATCCCAGTACTATGTTGAAAACTCGTTTCAGATGTTCTTTTACAGTTCAAATGACCAATATGAAGAAAATGTGTTAAAAGCTCGAAAACATGAAAATCCATGCTTAGAAAGTTGATTCATGTCACATATGCTCGAATGCACTCATTTCACTCAAAATCAATGTTCCTTGTCAAACGGTTGCTTTCTGCCCTGAAAAGGCGATAGAAACAGGCTGAAGGCGCTCCTGCTGAAGGAAAGCTGGTTTCATGCACTCAGTGACACAAAGTGTGTATTCCCACTTTGAACATGTGCATATCCCAGTACTATGTTGAAAACTCGTTTCAGACGTGCTTTTACAGTTAAAATGACCAATATGAAGAAAATGTGTTAAAAGCTCGAAAACATGAAAATCCATGCTTAGAAAGTTGTTTCATGTCACATATGCTCGATTGCACTCATTTCACTCAAAATCAATGTTCCTTGTCAAACGGTTGCTTTCTGCCCTGAAAAGGCGATAGAAACAGGCTGAAGGCGCTTCTGCTGAAGGAAAGCTGGTTTCATGCACTCAGTGACACAAAGTGCGTTTTCCTACTCTGATCAAGTGCATATCCCAGTACTATGTTGAAAACTCGTTTCAGACGTTCTTTTACAGTTCAAATGACCAATATGAAGAAAATGTGTTAAAAGCTCGAAAACATGAAAATCCATGCTTAGAAAGTTGTTTCATGTCACATATGCTCGATTGCACTCATTTCACTCAAAATCAATGTTCCTTGTCAAAAGGTTGCTTTCTGCCCTGAAAAGGCGATAGAAACAGGCTGAAGGCGCTCCTGCTGAAGGAAAGCTGGTTTCATGCACTCAGTGACACAAAGTGTGTTTTCCTACTCTGATTAATTGCATATCCCAGTACTATGTTGAAAACTCGTTGCAGACGTGCTTTTACAGTTAAAATGACCAATATGAAGAAAATGTGTTAAAAGCTCGAAAACATGAAAATCCATGCTTAGAAAGTTGTTTCATGTCACATATGCTCGATTGCACTCATTTCACTCAAAATCAATGTTCCTTGTCAAACGGTTGCTTTCTGCCCTGAAAAGGCGATAGAAACAGGCTGAAGGCGCTCCTGCTGATGGAAAGCTGGTTTCATGCACTCAGTGACACAAAGTGTGTATTCCCACTTTGAACAAGTGCATATCCCAGTACTATGTTGAAAACTCGTTTCAGACGTGCTTTTACAGTTAAAATGACCAATATGAAGAAAATGTGTTAAAAGCTCGAAAACATGAAAATCCATGCTTAGAAAGTTGTTTCATGTCACATATGCTCGATTGCACTCATTTCACTCAAAATCAATGTTCCTTGTCAAACGGTTGCTTTCTGCCCTGAAAAGGCGATAGAAACAGGCTGAAGGCGCTCCTGCTGAAGGAAAGCTGGTTTCATGCACTCAGTGACACAAAGTGTGTTTTCCTACTTTGAGCAAGTGCATATCCCAGTACTATGTTGAAAACTCGTTTCAGACGTGCTTTTACAGTTAAAATGACCAATATGAAGAAAATGTGTTAAAAGCTCGAAAACATGAAAATCCATGCTTAGAAAGTTGTTTCATGTCACATATGCTCGATTGCACTCATTTCACTCAAAATCAATGTTCCTTGTCAAACGGTTGCTTTCTGCCCTGAAAAGGCGATAGAAACAGGCTGAAGGCGCACCTGCTGAAGGAAAGCTGGTTTCATGCACTCAGTGACACAAAGTGTGTTTTCCTACTTTGAGCAAGTGCATATCCCAGTACTATGTTGAAAACTCGTTGCAGACGTGCTTTTACAGTTCAAATGACCAATATGAAGAAAATGTGTTAAAAGCTCGAAAACATGAAAATCCATGCTTAGAAAGTTGTTTCATGTCACATATGCTCGATTGCACTCATTTCACTCAAAATCAATGTTCCTTGTCAAAAGGTTGCTTTCTGCCCTGAAAAGGCGATAGAAACAGGCTGAAGGCGCTCCTGCTGAAGGAAAGCTGGTTTCATGCACTCAGTGACACAAAGTGTGTTTTCCTACTCTGATTAATTGCATATCCCAGTACTATGTTGAAAACTCGTTGCAGACGTGCTTTTACAGTTAAAATGACCAATATGAAGAAAATGTGTTAAAAGCTCGAAAACATGAAAATCTATGCTTAGAAAGTTGTTTCATGTCACATATGCTCGATTGCACTCATTTCACTCAAAATCAATGTTCCTTGTCAAACGGTTGCTTTCTGCCCTGAAAAGGCGATAGAAACAGGCTGAAGGCACTCCTGCTGAAGGAAAGCTGGTTTCATGCACTCAGTGACACAAAGTGTGTTTTCCTACTTTGAACAAGTGCATATCCCAGTACTATGTTGAAAACTCGTTGCAGACGTGCTTTTACAGTTCAAATGACCAATATGAAGAAAATGTGTTAAAAGCTCGAAAACATGAAAATCTATGCTTAGAAAGTTGTTTCATGTCACATATGCTCGATTGCACTCATTTCACTCAAAATCAATGTTCCTTGTCAAACGGTTGCTTTCTGCCCAGAAAAGGCGATAGAAACAGGCTGAAGGCGCTCCTGCTGAAGGAAAGCTGGTTTCATGCACTCAGTGACACAAAGTGTGTTTTCCTACTCTGATCAAGTGCATATCCCAGTACTATGTTGAAAACTCGTTGCAGACGTGCTTTTACAGTTCAAATGACCAATATGAAGAAAATGTTTTAAAATCTCGAAAACATGAAAATCCATGCTTAGAAAGTTGTTTCATGTCACATATGCTCGATTGCACTCATTTCACTCAAAATCAATGTTCCTTGTCAAAAGGTTGCTTTCTGCCCTGAAAAGCCGATAGAAACAGGCTGAATGCGCTCCTGCTGAAGGAAAGCTGGTTTCATGCAGTCAGGGACACAAAGTGTGTTTTCCTACTCTGATCAAGTGCATATCCCAGTACTATGTTGAAAACTCTTTGCAGACGTGCTTTTACAGTTAAAATGACCAATATGAAGAAAATGTGTTAAAAGCTCGAAAACATGAAAATCCATGCTTAGAAAGTTGTTTCATGTCACATATGCTCGATTGCACTCATTTCACTCAAAATCAATGTTCCTTGTCAAACGGTTGCTTTCTGCCCTGAAAAGGCGATAGAAACAGGCTGAAGGCGCTCCTGCTGATGGAAAGCTGGTTTCATGCACTCAGTGACACAAAGTGTGTATTCCCACTTTGAACAAGTGCATATCCCAGTACTATGTTGAAAACTCGTTTCAGACGTGCTTTTACAGTTAAAATGACCAATATGAAGAAAATGTGTTAAAAGCTCGAAAACATGAAAATCCATGCTTAGAAAGTTGTTTCATGTCACATATGCTCGATTGCACTCATTTCACTCAAAATCAATGTTCCTTGTCAAACGGTTGCTTTCTGCCCTGAAAAGGCGATAGAAACAGGCTGAAGGCGCTCCTGCTGAAGGAAAGCTGGTTTCATGCACTCAGTGACACAAAGTGTGTTTTCCTACTTTGAGCAAGTGCATATCCCAGTACTATGTTGAAAACTCGTTTCAGACGTGCTTTTACAGTTAAAATGACCAATATGAAGAAAATGTGTTAAAAGCTCGAAAACATGAAAATCCATGCTTAGAAAGTTGTTTCATGTCACATATGCTCGATTGCACTCATTTCACTCAAAATCAATGTTCCTTGTCAAACGGTTGCTTTCTGCCCTGAAAAGGCGATAGAAACAGGCTGAAGGCGCACCTGCTGAAGGAAAGCTGGTTTCATGCACTCAGTGACACAAAGTGTGTTTTCCTACTTTGAGCAAGTGCATATCCCAGTACTATGTTGAAAACTCGTTGCAGACGTGCTTTTACAGTTCAAATGACCAATATGAAGAAAATGTGTTAAAAGCTCGAAAACATGAAAATCCATGCTTAGAAAGTTGTTTCATGTCACATATGCTCGATTGCACTCATTTCACTCAAAATCAATGTTCCTTGTCAAAAGGTTGCTTTCTGCCCTGAAAAGGCGATAGAAACAGGCTTAAGGCGCTCCTGCTGAAGGAAAGCTGGTTTCATGCACTCAGTGACACAAAGTGTGTTTTCCTACTCTGATCAAGTGCATATCCCAGAACTATGTTGAAAATTCGTTTCAGACGTGCTTTTACAGTTAAAATGACCAATATGAAGAAAATGTGTTAAAAGCTCGAAAACATGAAAATCCATGCTTAGAAAGTTGTTTCATGTCACATATGCTCGATTGCACTCATTTCACTCAAAATCAATGTTCCTTGTCAAACGGTTGCTTTCTGCCCTGAAAAGGCGATAGAAACAGGCTGAAGGCGCTCCTGCTGATGGAAAGCTGGTTTCATGCACTCAGTGACACAAAGTGTGTATTCCCACTTTGAACAAGTGCATATCCCAGTACTATGTTGAAAACTCGTTTCAGACGTGCTTTTACAGTTAAAATGACCAATATGAAGAAAATGTGTTAAAAGCTCGAAAACATGAAAATCCATGCTTAGAAAGTTGTTTCATGTCACATATGCTCGATTGCACTCATTTCACTCAAAATCAATGTTCCTTGTCAAACGGTTGCTTTCTGCCCTGAAAAGGCGATAGAAACAGGCTGAAGGCGCTCCTGCTGAAGGAAAGCTGGTTTCATGCACTCAGTGACATAAAGTGTGTTTTCCTACTCTGATCAAGTGCATATCCCAGTATTATGTTGAAAACTCGTTTCAGACGTGCTTTTACAGTTAAAATGACCAATATGAAGAAAATGTGTTAAAAGCTCGAAAACATGAAAATCCATGCTTAGAAAGTTGTTTCATGTCACATATGCTCGATTGCACTCATTTCACTCAAAATCAATGTTCCTTGTCAAACGGTTGCTTTCTGCCCTGAAAAGGCGATAGAAACAGGCTGAAGGCACTCCTGCTGAAGGAAAGCTGGTTTCATGCACTCAGTGACACAAAGTGTGTTTTCCTACTTTGAACAAGTGCATATCCCAGTACTATGTTGAAAACTCGTTGCAGACGTGCTTTTACAGTTCAAATGACCAATATGAAGAAAATGTGTTAAAAGCTCGAAAACATGAAAATCTATGCTTAGAAAGTTGTTTCATGTCACATATGCTCGATTGCACTCATTTCACTCAAAATCAATGTTCCTTGTCAAACGGTTGCTTTCTGCCCAGAAAAGGCGATAGAAACAGGCTGAAGGCGCTCCTGCTGAAGGAAAGCTGGTTTCATGCACTCAGTGACACAAAGTGTGTTTTCCTACTCTGATCAAGTGCATATCCCAGTACTATGTTGAAAACTCGTTGCAGACGTGCTTTTACAGTTCAAATGACCAATATGAAGAAAATGTTTTAAAATCTCGAAAACATGAAAATCCATGCTTAGAAAGTTGTTTCATGTCACATATGCTCGATTGCACTCATTTCACTCAAAATCAATGTTCCTTGTCAAAAGGTTGCTTTCTGCCCTGAAAAGCCGATAGAAACAGGCTGAATGCGCTCCTGCTGAAGGAAAGCTGGTTTCATGCAGTCAGTGACACAAAGTGTGTTTTCCTACTCTGATCAAGTGCATATCCCAGTACTATGTTGAAAACTCTTTGCAGACGTGCTTTTACAGTTAAAATGACCAATATGAAGAAAATGTGTTAAAAGCTCGAAAACATGAAAATCCATGCTTAGAAAGTTGTTTCATGTCACATATGCTCGATTGCACTCATTTCACTCAAAATCAATGTTCCTTGTCAAACGGTTGCTTTCTGCCCTGAAAAGGCGATAGAAACAGGCTGAAGGCGCTCCTGCTGAAGGAAAGCTGGTTTCATGCACTCAGTGACACAAAGTGTGTTTTCCTACTCTGATCAAGTGCATATCCCAGTACTATGTTGAAAACTCGTTGCAGACGTGCTTTTAAAGTTCAAATGACCAATATGAAGAAAATGTGTTAAAAGCTCGAAAACATGAAAATCCATGCTTAGAAAGTTGATTCATGTCACATATGCTCGAATGCACTCATTTCACTCAAAATCAATGTTCCTTGTCAAACGGTTGCTTTCTGCCCTGAAAAGGCGATAGAAACAGGCTGAAGGCGCTCCTGCTGAAGGAAAGCTGGTTTCATGCACTCAGTGACACAAAGTGTGTATTCCCACTTTGAACAAGTGCATATCCCAGTACTATGTTGAAAACTCGTTTCAGACGTGCTTTTACAGTTAAAATGACCAATATGAAGAAAATGTGTTAAAAGCTCGAAAACATGAAAATCCATGCTTAGAAAGTTGTTTCATGTCACATATGCTCGATTGCACTCATTTCACTCAAAATCAATGTTCCTTGTCAAAAGGTTGCTTTCTGCCCTGAAAAGGCGATAGAAACAGGCTGAAGGCGCTCCTGCTGAAGGAAAGCTGGTTTCATGCACTCAGTGACACAAAGTGTGTTTTCCTACTCTGATCAAGTGCATATCCCAGTACTATGTTGAAAACTCGTTTCAGACGTGCTTTTACAGTTAAAATGACCAATATGAAGATAATGTGTTAAAAGCTCGAAAACATGAAAATCCATGCTTAGAAAGTTGTTTCATGTCACATATGCTCGATTGCACTCATTTCACTCAAAATCAATGTTCCTTGTCAAACGGTTGCTTTCTGCCCTGAAAAGGCGATAGAAACAGGCTGAAGGCGCTCCTGCTGAAGGAAAGCTGGTTTCATGCACTCAGTGACACAAAGTGTGTTTTCCTACTCTGATCAAGTGCATATCCCAGTACTATGTTGAAAACTCGTTTCAGACGTGCTTTTACAGTTAAAATGACCAATATGAAGAAAATGTGTTAAAAGCTCGAAAACATGAAAATCCATGCTTAGAAAGTTGTTTCATGTCACATATGCTCGATTGCACTCATTTCACTCAAAATCAATGTTCCTTGTCAAACGGTTGCTTTCTGCCCTGAAAAGGCGATAGAAACAGGCTGAAGGCGCTCCTGCTGATGGAAAGCTGGTTTCATGCACTCAGTGACACAAAGTGTGTATTCCCACTTTGAACAAGTGCATATAACAGTACTATGTTGAAAACTCGTTTCAGACGTGCTTTTACAGTTAAAATGACCAATATGAAGAAAATGTGTTAAAAGCTCGAAAACATGAAAATCCATGCTTAGAAAGTTGTTTCATGTCACATATGCTCGATTGCACTCATTTCACTCAAAATCAATGTTCCTTGTCAAACGGTTGCTTTCTGCCCTGAAAAGGCGATAGAAACAGGCTGAAGGCGCTCCTGCTGAAGGAAAGCTGGTTTCATGCACTCAGTGACACAAAGTGTGTTTTCCTACTCTGATCAAGTGCATATCCCAGTACTATGTTGAAAACTCGTTTCAGACGTTCTTTTACAGTTAAAATGACCAATATGAAGAAAATGTGTTAAAAGCTCGAAAACATGAAAATCCATGCTTATAAAGTTGTTTCATGTCACATATGCTCGATTGCACTCATTTCACTCAAAATCAATGTTCCTTGTCAAAAGGTTGCTTTCTGCCCTGAAAAGGCGATAGAAACAGGCTGAAGGCGCTCCTGCTGAAGGAAAGCTGGTTTCATGCACTCAGTGACACAAAGTGTGTTTTCCTACTCTGATTAATTGCATATCCCAGTACTATGTTGAAAACTCGTTGCAGACGTGCTTTTACAGTTAAAATGACCAATATGAAGAAAATGTGTTAAAAGCTCGAAAACATGAAAATCCATGCTTAGAAAGTTGTTTCATGTCACATATGCTCGATTGCACTCATTTCACTCAAAATCAATGTTCCTTGTCAAACGGTTGCTTTCTGCCCTGAAAAGGCGATAGAAACAGGCTGAAGGCGCTCCTGCTGATGGAAAGCTGGTTTCATGCACTCAGTGACACAAAGTGTGTATTCCCACTTTGAACAAGTGCATATCCCAGTACTATGTTGAAAACTCGTTTCAGACGTGCTTTTACAGTTAAAATGACCAATATGAAGAAAATGTGTTAAAAGCTCGAAAACATGAAAATCCATGCTTAGAAAGTTGTTTCATGTCACATATGCTCGATTGCACTCATTTCACTCAAAATCAATGTTCCTTGTCAAACGGTTGCTTTCTGCCCTGAAAAGGCGATAGAAACAGGCTGAAGGCGCTCCTGCTGATGGAAAGCTGGTTTCATGCACTCAGTGACACAAAGTGTGTATTCCCACTTTGAACAAGTGCATATCCCAGTACTATGTTGAAAACTCGTTTCAGACGTGCTTTTACAGTTAAAATGACCAATATGAAGAAAATGTGTTAAAAGCTCGAAAACATGAAAATCCATGCTTAGAAAGTTGTTTCATGTCACATATGCTCGATTGCACTCATTTCACTCAAAATCAATGTTCCTTGTCAAACGGTTGCTTTCTGCCCTGAAAAGGCGATAGAAACAGGCTGAAGGCGCTCCTGCTGAAGGAAAGCTGGTTTCATGCACTCAGTGACACAAAGTGTGTTTTCCTACTTTGAGCAAGTGCATATCCCAGTACTATGTTGAAAACTCGTTTCAGACGTGCTTTTACAGTTAAAATGACCAATATGAAGAAAATGTGTTAAAAGCTCGAAAACATGAAAATCCATGCTTAGAAAGTTGTTTCATGTCACATATGCTCGATTGCACTCATTTCACTCAAAATCAATGTTCCTTGTCAAACGGTTGCTTTCTGCCCTGAAAAGGCGATAGAAACAGGCTGAAGGCGCTCCTGCTGAAGGAAAGCTGGTTTCATGCACTCAGTGACACAAAGTGTGTTTTCCTACTTTGAGCAAGTGCATATCCCAGTACTATTTTGAAAACTCGTTGCAGACGTGCTTTTACAGTTCAAATGACCAATATGAAGAAAATGTGTTAAAAGCTCGAAAACATGAAAATCCATGCTTAGAAAGTTGTTTCATGTCACATATGCTCGAATGCACTCATTTCACTCAAAATCAATGTTCCTTGTCAAACGGTTGCTTTCTGCCCTGAAAAGGCGATAGAAACAGGCTGAAGGCGCTCCTGCTGAAGGAAAGCTGGTTTCATGCACTCAGTGACATAAAGTGTGTTTTCCTACTCTGATCAAGTGCATATCCCAGTATTATGTTGAAAACTCGTTTCAGACGTGCTTTTACAGTTAAAATGACCAATATGAAGAAAATGTGTTAAAAGCTCAAAAACATGAAAATCCATGCTTAGAAAGTTGTTTCATGTCACATATGCTCGATTGCACTCATTTCACTCAAAATCAATGTTCCTTGACAAACCGTTGCTTTCTGCCCTGAAAAGGCGATAGAAACAGGCTGAAGGCACTCCTGCTGAAGGAAAGCTGGTTTCATGCACTCAGTGACACAAAGTGTGTTTTCCTACTTTGAACAAGTGCATATCCCAGTACTATGTTGAAAACTCGTTGCAGACGTGCTTTTACAGTTCAAATGACCAATATGAAGAAAATGTGTTAAAAGCTCGAAAACATGAAAATCTATGCTTAGAAAGTTGTTTCATGTCACATATGCTCGAATGCACTCATTTCACTCAAAATCAATGTTCCTTGTCAAACGGTTGCTTTCTGCCCTGAAAAGGCGATAGAAACAGGCTGAAGGCGCTCCTGCTGAAGGAAAGCTGGTTTCATGCACTCAGTGACATAAAGTGTGTTTTCCTACTCTGATCAAGTGCATATCCCAGTATTATGTTGAAAACTCGTTTCAGACGTGCTTTTACAGTTAAAATGACCAATATGAAGAAAATGTGTTAAAAGCTCGAAAACATGAAAATCCATGCTTAGAAAGTTGTTTCATGTCACATATGCTCGATTGCACTCATTTCACTCAAAATCAGTGTTCCTTGTCAAACGGTTGCTTTCTGCCCTGAAAAGGCGATAGAAACAGGCTGAAGGCGCTCCTGCTGATGGAAAGCTGGTTTCATGCACTCAGTGACACAAAGTGTGTATTCCCACTTTGAACAAGTGCATATCCCAGTACTATGTTGAAAACTCGTTTCAGACGTGCTTTTACAGTTCAAATGACCAATATGAAGAAAATGTGTTAAAACCTCGAAAACATGAAAATCCATGCTTAGAAAGGTGTTTCATGTCACATATGCTCGATTGCACTCATTTCACTCAAAATCAATGTTCCTTGTCAAACGGTTGCTTTCTGCCCTGAAAAGGCGATAGAAACAGGCTGAAGGCGCTCCTGCTGATGGAAAGCTGGTTTCATGCACTCAGTGACACAAAGTGTGTATTCCCACTTTGAACAAGTGCATATCCCAGTACTATGTTGAAAACTCGTTTCAGACGTGCTTTTACAGTTAAAATGACCAATATGAAGAAAATGTGTTAAAAGCTCGAAAACATGAAAATCCATGCTTAGAAAGTTGTTTCATGTCACATATGCTCGATTGCACTCATTTCACTCAAAATCAATGTTCCTTGTCAAACGGTTGCTTTCTGCCCTGAAAAGGCGATAGAAACAGGCTGAAGGCGCTCCTGCTGAAGGAAAGCTGGTTTCATGCACTCAGTGACACAAAGTGTGTTTTCCTACTCTGATCAAGTGCATATCCCAGTACTATGTTGAAAACTCGTTTCAGACGTGCTTTTACAGTTAAAATGACCAATATGAAGAAAATGTGTTAAAAGCTCGAAAACATGAAAATCCATGCTTAGAAAGTTGTTTCATGTCACATATGCTCGATTGCACTCATTTCACTCAAAATCAATGTTCCTTGTCAAAAGGTTGCTTTCTGCCCTGAAAAGGCGATAGAAACAGGCTGAAGGAGCTCCTGCTGAAGGAAAGCTGGTTTCATGCACTCAGTGACACAAAGTGTGTTTTCCTACTCTGATTAATTGCATATCCCAGTACTATGTTGAAAACTCGTTTCAGACGTGCTTTTACAGTTAAAATGACCAATATGAAGAAAATGTGTTAAAAGCTCGAAAACATGAAAATCCATGCTTAGAAAGTTGTTTCATGTCACATATGCTCGATTGCACTCATTTCACTCAAAATCAATGTTCCTTGTCAAACGGTTGCTTTCTGCCCTGAAAAGGCGATAGAAACAGGCTGAAGGCGCTCCTGCTGATGGAAAGCTGGTTTCATGCACTCAGTGACACAAAGTGTGTATTCCCACTTTGAACAAGTGCATATCCCAGTACTATGTTGAAAACTCGTTTCAGACGTGCTTTTACAGTTCAAATGACCAATATGAAGAAAATGTGTTAAAAGCTCGAAAACATGAAAATCCATGCTTAGAAAGTTGTTTCATGTCACATATGCTCGATTGCACTCATTTCACTCAAAATCAATGTTCCTTGTCAAAAGGTTGCTTTCTGCCCTGAAAAGGCGATAGAAACAGGCTGAATGCGCTCCTGCTGAAGGAAAGCTGGTTTCATGCACTCAGTGACACAAAGTGTGTTTTCCTACTCTGATCAAGTGCATATCCCAGTACTATGTTGAAAACTCTTTGCAGACGTGCTTTTACAGTTAAAATGACCAATATGAAGAAAATGTGTTAAAAGCTCGAAAACATGAAAATCCATGCTTAGAAAGTTGTTTCATGTCACATATGCTCGAATGCACTCATTTCACTCAAAATCAATGTTCCTTGTCAAACGGTTGCTTTCTGCCCTGAAAAGGCGATAGAAACAGGCTGAAGGCGCTCCTGCTGAAGGAAAGCTGGTTTCATGCACTCAGTGACACAAAGTGTGTTTTCCTACTCTGATCAAGTGCATATCCCAGTATTATGTTGAAAACTCGTTTCAGACGTGCTTTTACAGTTAAAATGACCAATATGAAGAAAATGTGTTAAAAGCTCGAAAACATGAAAATCCATGCTTAGAAAGTTGTTTCATGTCACATATGCTCGATTGCACTCATTTCACTCAAAATCAGTGTTCCTTGTCAAACGGTTGCTTTCTGCCCTGAAAAGGCGATAGAAACAGGCTGAAGGCGCTCCTGCTGATGGAAAGCTGGTTTCATGCACTCAGTGACACAAAGTGTGTATTCCCACTTTGAACAAGTGCATATCCCAGTACTATGTTGAAAACTCGTTTCAGACGTGCTTTTACAGTTCAAATGACCAATATGAAGAAAATGTGTTAAAAGCTCGAAAACATGAAAATCCATGCTTAGAAAGTTGTTTCATGTCACATATGCTCGATTGCACTCATTTCACTCAAAATCAGTGTTCCTTGTCAAACGGTTGCTTTCTGCCCTGAAAAGGCGATAGAAACAGGCTGAAGGCGCTCCTGCTGATGGAAAGCTGGTTTCATGCACTCAGTGACACAAAGTGTGTTTTCCTACTCTGATCAAGTGCATATCCCAGTACTATGTTGAAAACTCGTTGCAGACGTGCTTTTACAGTTCAAATGACCAATATGAAGAAAATGTTTTAAAAGCTCGAAAACATGAAAATCCATGCTTAGAAAGTTGTTTCATGTCACATATGCTCGATTGCACTCATTTCACTCAAAATCAATGTTCCTTGTCAAAAGGTTGCTTTCTGCCCTGAAAAGGCGATAGAAACAGGCTGAATGCGCTCCTGCTGAAGGAAAGCTGGTTTCATGCAGTCAGTGACACAAAGTGTGTTTTCCTACTCTGATCAAGTGCATATCCCAGTACTATGTTGAAAACTCTTTGCAGACGTGCTTTTACAGTTAAAATGACCAATATGAAGAAAATGTGTTAAAAGCTCGAAAACATGAAAATCCATGCTTAGAAAGTTGTTTCATGTCACATATGCTCGATTGCACTCATTTCACTCAAAATCAATGTTCCTTGTCAAACGGTTGCTTTCTGCCCTGAAAAGGCGATAGAAACAGGCTGAAGGCGCTCCTGCTGAAGGAAAGCTGGTTTCATGCACTCAGTGACACAAAGTGTGTTTTCCTACTCTGATTAATTGCATATCCCAGTACTATGTTGAAAACTCGTTTCAGACGTGCTTTTACAGTTAAAATGACCAATATGAAGAAAATGTGTTAAAAGCTCGAAAACATGAAAATCCATGCTTAGAAAGTTGCTTCATGTCACATATGCTCGATTGCACTCATTTCACTCAAAATCAATGTTCCTTGTCAAAAGGTTGCTTTCTGCCCTGAAAAGGCGATAGAAACAGGCTGAAGGAGCTCCTGCTGAAGGAAAGCTGGTTTCATGCACTCAGTGACACAAAGTGTGTTTTCCTACTCTGATTAATTGCATATCCCAGTACTATGTTGAAAACTCGTTTCAGACGTGCTTTTACAGTTAAAATGACCAATATGAAGAAAATGTGTTAAAAGCTCGAAAACATGAAAATCCATGCTTAGAAAGTTGTTTCATGTCACATATGCTCGATTGCACTCATTTCACTCAAAATCAATGTTCCTTGTCAAACGGTTGCTTTCTGCCCTGAAAAGGCGATAGAAACAGGCTGAAGGCGCTCCTGCTGAAGGAAAGCTGGTTTCATGCACTCAGTGACACAAAGTGTGTTTTCCTACTCTGATCAAGTGCATATCCCAGTACTATGTTGAAAACTCGTTTCAGACGTGCTTTTACAGTTAAAATGACCAATATGAAGAAAATGTGTTAAAAGCTCGAAAACATGAAAATCCATGCTTAGAAAGTTGTTTCATGTCACATATGCTCGATTGCACTCATTTCACTCAAAATCAATGTTCCTTGTCAAAAGGTTGCTTTCTGCCCTGAAAAGGCGATAGAAACAGGCTGAAGGAGCTCCTGCTGAAGGAAAGCTGGTTTCATGCACTCAGTGACACAAAGTGTGTTTTCCTACTCTGATTAATTGCATATCCCAGTACTATGTTGAAAACTCGTTTCAGACGTGCTTTTACAGTTAAAATGACCAATATGAAGAAAATGTGTTAAAAGCTCGAAAACATGAAAATCCATGCTTAGAAAGTTGTTTCATGTCACATATGCTCGATTGCACTCATTTCACTCAAAATCAATGTTCCTTGTCAAACGGTTGCTTTCTGCCCTGAAAAGGCGATAGAAACAGGCTGAAGGCGCTCCTGCTGATGGAAAGCTGGTTTCATGCACTCAGTGACACAAAGTGTGTATTCCCACTTTGAACAAGTGCATATCCCAGTACTATGTTGAAAACTCGTTTCAGACGTGCTTTTACAGTTAAAATGACCAATATGAAGAAAATGTGTTAAAAGCTCGAAAACATGAAAATCCATGCTTAGAAAGTTGTTTCATGTCACATATGCTCGATTGCACTCATTTCACTCAAAATCAATGTTCCTTGTCAAACGGTTGCTTTCTGCCCTGAAAAGGCGATAGAAACAAGCTGAAGGCGCTCCTGCTGAAGGAAAGCTGGTTTCATGCACTCAGTGACACAAAGTGTGTTTTCCTACTTTGAACAAGTGCATATCCCAGTACTATGTTGAAAACTCGTTTCAGACGTGCTTTTACAGTTAAAATGACCAATATGAAGAAAATGTGTTAAAAGCTCGAAAACATGAAAATCCATGCTTAGAAAGTTGTTTCATGTCACATATGCTCGATTGCACTCATTTCACTCAAAATCAATGTTCCTTGTCAAACGGTTGCTTTCTGCCCAGAAAAGGCGATAGAAACAGGCTGAAGGCGCTCCTGCTGAAGGAAAGCTGGTTTCATGCACTCAGTGACACAAAGTGTGTTTTCCTACTCTGATCAAGTGCATATCCCAGTACTATGTTGAAAACTCGTTGCAGACGTGCTTTTACAGTTCAAATGACCAATATGAAGAAAATGTTTTAAAAGCTCGAAAACATGAAAATCCATGCTTAGAAAGTTGTTTCATGTCACATATGCTCGATTGCACTCATTTCACTCAAAATCAATGTTCCTTGTCAAAAGGTTGCTTTCTGCCCTGAAAAGGCGATAGAAACAGGCTGAATGCGCTCCTGCTGAAGGAAAGCTGGTTTCATGCAGTCAGTGACACAAAGTGTGTTTTCCTACTCTGATCAAGTGCATATCCCAGTACTATGTTGAAAACTCTTTGCAGACGTGCTTTTACAGTTAAAATGACCAATATGAAGAAAATGTGTTAAAAGCTCGAAAACATGAAAATCCATGCTTAGAAAGTTGTTTCATGTCACATATGCTCGAATGCACTCATTTCACTCAAAATCAATGTTCCTTGTCAAACGGTTGCTTTCTGCCCTGAAAAGGCGATAGAAACAGGCTGAAGGCGCTCCTGCTGAAGGAAAGCTGGTTTCATGCACTCAGTGACACAAAGTGTGTTTTCCTACTCTGATCAAGTGCATATCCCAGTATTATGTTGAAAACTCGTTTCAGACGTGCTTTTACAGTTAAAATGACCAATATGAAGAAAATGTGTTAAAAGCTCGAAAACATGAAAATCCATGCTTAGAAAGTTGTTTCATGTCACATATGCTCGATTGCACTCATTTCACTCAAAATCAGTGTTCCTTGTCAAACGGTTGCTTTCTGCCCTGAAAAGGCGATAGAAACAGGCTGAAGGCGCTCCTGCTGATGGAAAGCTGGTTTCATGCACTCAGTGACACAAAGTGTGTTTTCCTACTCTGATTAATTGCATATCCCAGTACTATGTTGAAAACTCGTTTCAGACGTGCTTTTACAGTTAAAATGACCAATATGAAGAAAATGTGTTAAAAGCTCGAAAACATGAAAATCCATGCTTAGAAAGTTGTTTCATGTCACATATGCTCGATTGCACTCATTTCACTCAAAATCAATGTTCCTTGTCAAACGGTTGCTTTCTGCCCTGAAAAGGCGATAGAAACAGGCTGAAGGCGCTCCTGCTGATGGAAAGCTGGTTTCATGCACTCAGTGACACAAAGTGTGTATTCCCACTTTGAACAAGTGCATATCCCAGTACTATGTTGAAAACTCGTTTCAGACGTGCTTTTACAGTTAAAATGACCAATATGAAGAAAATGTGTTAAAAGCTCGAAAACATGAAAATCCATGCTTAGAAAGTTGTTTCATGTCACATATGCTCGATTGCACTCATTTCACTCAAAATCAATGTTCCTTGTCAAACGGTTGCTTTCTGCCCTGAAAAGGCGATAGAAACAAGCTGAAGGCGCTCCTGCTGAAGGAAAGCTGGTTTCATGCACTCAGTGACACAAAGTGTGTTTTCCTACTTTGAACAAGTGCATATCCCAGTACTATGTTGAAAACTCGTTTCAGACGTGCTTTTACAGTTAAAATGACCAATATGAAGAAAATGTGTTAAAAGCTCGAAAACATGAAAATCCATGCTTAGAAAGTTGTTTCATGTCACATATGCTCGATTGCACTCATTTCACTCAAAATCAATGTTCCTTGTCAAAAGGTTGCTTTCTGCCCAGAAAAGGCGATAGAAACAGGCTGAAGGCGCTCCTGCTGAAGGAAAGCTGGTTTCATGCACTCAGTGACACAAAGTGTGTTTTCCTACTCTGATCAAGTGCATATCCCAGTACTATGTTGAAAACTCGTTGCAGACGTGCTTTTACAGTTCAAATGACCAATATGAAGAAAATGTTTTAAAAGCTCGAAAACATGAAAATCCATGCTTAGAAAGTTGTTTCATGTCACATATGCTCGATTGCACTCATTTCACTCAAAATCAGTGTTCCTTGTCAAAAGGTTGCTTTCTGCCCTGAAAAGGCGATAGAAACAGGCTGAATGCGCTCCTGCTGAAGGAAAGCTGGTTTCATGCAGTCAGTGACACAAAGTGTGTTTTCCTACTCTGATCAAGTGCATATCCCAGTACTATGTTGAAAACTCTTTGCAGACGTGCTTTTACAGTTAAAATGACCAATATGAAGAAAATGTGTTAAAAGCTCGAAAACATGAAAATCCATGCTTAGAAAGTTGTTTCATGTCACATATGCTCGATTGCACTCATTTCACTCAAAATCAATGTTCCTTGTCAAACGGTTGCTTTCTGCCCTGAAAAGGCGATAGAAACAGGCTGAAGGCGCTCCTGCTGAAGGAAAGCTGGTTTCATGCACTCAGTGACACAAAGTGTGTTTTCCTACTCTGATCAAGTGCATATCCCAGTACTATGTTGAAAACTCGTTGCAGACGTGCTTTTACAGTTCAAATGACCAATATGAAGAAAATGTGTTAAAAGCTCGAAAACATGAAAATCCATGCTTAGAAAGTTGTTTCATGTCACATATGCTCGAATGCACTCATTTCACTCAAAATCAATTTTCCTTGTCAAACGGTTGCTTTCTGCCCTGAAAAGGCGATAGAAACAGGCTGAAGGCGCTCCTGCTGAAGGAAAGCTGGTTTCATGCACTCAGTGACACAAAGTGTGTATTCCCACTTTGAACAAGTGCATATCCCAGTACTATGTTGAAAACTCGTTGCAGACGTGCTTTTACAGTTCAAATGACCAATATGAAGAAAATGTTTTAAAAGCTCGAAAACATGAAAATCCATGCTTAGAAAGTTGTTTCATGTCACATATGCTCGATTGCACTCATTTCACTCAAAATCAATGTTCCTTGTCAAAAGGTTGCTTTCTGCCCTGAAAAGGCGATAGAAACAGGCTGAATGCGCTCCTGCTGAAGGAAAGCTGGTTTCATGCAGTCAGTGACACAAAGTGTGTTTTCCTACTCTGATCAAGTGCATATCCCAGTACTATGTTGAAAACTCTTTGCAGACGTGCTTTTACAGTTAAAATGACCAATATGAAGAAAATGTGTTAAAAGCTCGAAAACATGAAAATCCATGCTTAGAAAGTTGTTTCATGTCACATATGCTCGATTGCACTCATTTCACTCAAAATCAATGTTCCTTGTCAAACGGTTGCTTTCTGCCCTGAAAAGGCGATAGAAACAGGCTGAAGGCGCTCCTGCTGAAGGAAAGCTGGTTTCATGCACTCAGTGACACAAAGTGTGTTTTCCTACTCTGATCAAGTGCATATCCCAGTACTATGTTGAAAACTCGTTGCAGACGTGCTTTTACAGTTCAAATGACCAATATGAAGAAAATGTGTTAAAAGCTCGAAAACATGAAAATCCATGCTTAGAAAGTTGATTCATGTCACATATGCTCGAATGCACTCATTTCACTCAAAATCAATTTTCCTTGTCAAACGGTTGCTTTCTGCCCTGAAAAGGCGATAGAAACAGGCTGAAGGCGCTCCTGCTGAAGGAAAGCTGGTTTCATGCACTCAGTGACACAAAGTGTGTATTCCCACTTTGAACAAGTGCATATCCCAGTACTATGTTGAAAACTCGTTGCAGACGTGCTTTTACAGTTCAAATGACCAATATGAAGAAAATGTTTTAAAAGCTCGAAAACATGAAAATCCATGCTTAGAAAGTTGTTTCATGTCACATATGCTCGATTGCACTCATTTCACTCAAAATCAATGTTCCTTGTCAAAAGGTTGCTTTCTGCCCTGAAAAGGCGATAGAAACAGGCTGAAGGCGCTCCTGCTGAATGAAAGCTGGTTTCATGCACTCAGTGACACAAAGTGTGTTTTCCTACTCTGATCAAGTGCATATCCCAGTACTATGTTGAAAACTCGTTTCAGACGTGCTTTTACAGTTAAAATGACCAATATGAAGAAAATGTGTTAAAAGCTCGAAAACATGAAAATCCATGCTTAGAAAGTTGTTTCATGTCACATATGCTCGATTGCACTCATTTCACTCAAAATCAATGTTCCTTGTCAAAAGGTTGCTTTCTGCCCTGAAAAGGCGATAGAAACAGGCTGAAGGAGCTCCTGCTGAAGGAAAGCTGGTTTCATGCACTCAGTGACACAAAGTGTGTTTTCCTACTCTGATTAATTGCATATCCCAGTACTATGTTGAAAACTCGTTTCAGACGTGCTTTTACAGTTAAAATGACCAATATGAAGAAAATGTGTTAAAAGCTCGAAAACATGAAAATCCATGCTTAGAAAGTTGTTTCATGTCACATATGCTCGATTGCACTCATTTCACTCAAAATCAATGTTCCTTGTCAAACGGTTGCTTTCTGCCCTGAAAAGGCGATAGAAACAGGCTGAAGGCGCTCCTGCTGATGGAAAGCTGGTTTCATGCACTCAGTGACACAAAGTGTGTATTCCCACTTTGAACAAGTGCATATCCCAGTACTATGTTGAAAACTCGTTTCAGACGTGCTTTTACAGTTAAAATGACCAATATGAAGAAAATGTGTTAAAAGCTCGAAAACATGAAAATCCATGCTTAGAAAGTTGTTTCATGTCACATATGCTCGATTGCACTCATTTCACTCAAAATCAATGTTCCTTGTCAAACGGTTGCTTTCTGCCCTGAAAAGGCGATAGAAACAAGCTGAAGGCGCTCCTGCTGAAGGAAAGCTGGTTTCATGCACTCAGTGACACAAAGTGTGTTTTCCTACTTTGAACAAGTGCATATCCCAGTACTATGTTGAAAACTCGTTTCAGACGTGCTTTTACAGTTAAAATGACCAATATGAAGAAAATGTGTTAAAAGCTCGAAAACATGAAAATCCATGCTTAGAAAGTTGTTTCATGTCACATATGCTCGATTGCACTCATTTCACTCAAAATCAATGTTCCTTGTCAAAAGGTTGCTTTCTGCCCTGAAAAGGCGATAGAAACAGGCTGAAGGCGCTCCTGCTGAAGGAAAGCTGGTTTCATGCACTCAGTGACACAAAGTGTGTTTTCCTACTCTGATCAAGTGCATATCCCAGTACTATGTTGAAAACTCGTTGCAGACGTGCTTTTACAGTTCAAATGACCAATATGAAGAAAATGTTTTAAAAGCTCGAAAACATGAAAATCCATGCTTAGAAAGTTGTTTCATGTCACATATGCTCGATTGCACTCATTTCACTCAAAATCAGTGTTCCTTGTCAAAAGGTTGCTTTCTGCCCTGAAAAGGCGATAGAAACAGGCTGAATGCGCTCCTGCTGAAGGAAAGCTGGTTTCATGCAGTCAGTGACACAAAGTGTGTTTTCCTACTCTGATCAAGTGCATATCCCAGTACTATGTTGAAAACTCTTTGCAGACGTGCTTTTACAGTTAAAATGACCAATATGAAGAAAATGTGTTAAAAGCTCGAAAACATGAAAATCCATGCTTAGAAAGTTGTTTCATGTCACATATGCTCGATTGCACTCATTTCACTCAAAATCAATGTTCCTTGTCAAACGGTTGCTTTCTGCCCAGAAAAGGCGATAGAAACAGGCTGAAGGCGCTCCTGCTGAAGGAAAGCTGGTTTCATGCACTCAGTGACACAAAGTGTGTTTTCCTACTCTGATCAAGTGCATATCCCAGTACTATGTTGAAAACTCGTTGCAGACGTGCTTTTACAGTTCAAATGACCAATATGAAGAAAATGTGTTAAAAGCTCGAAAACATGAAAATCCATGCTTAGAAAGTTGTTTCATGTCACATATGCTCGAATGCACTCATTTCACTCAAAATCAATGTTCCTTGTCAAACGGTTGCTTTCTGCCCTGAAAAGGCGATAGAAACAGGCTGAAGGCGCTCCTGCTGAAGGAAAGCTGGTTTCATGCACTCAGTGACACAAAGTGTGTATTCCCACTTTGAACAAGTGCATATCCCAGTACTATGTTGAAAACTCGTTGCAGACGTGCTTTTACAGTTCAAATGACCAATATGAAGAAAATGTTTTAAAAGCTCGAAAACATGAAAATCCATGCTTAGAAAGTTGTTTCATGTCACATATGCTCGATTGCACTCATTTCACTCAAAATCAATGTTCCTTGTCAAAAGGTTGCTTTCTGCCCTGAAAAGGCGATAGAAACAGGCTGAATGCGCTCCTGCTGAAGGAAAGCTGGTTTCATGCAGTCAGTGACACAAAGTGTGTTTTCCTACTCTGATCAAGTGCATATCCCAGTACTATGTTGAAAACTCTTTGCAGACGTGCTTTTACAGTTAAAATGACCAATATGAAGAAAATGTGTTAAAAGCTCGAAAACATGAAAATCCATGCTTAGAAAGTTGTTTCATGTCACATATGCTCGATTGCACTCATTTCACTCAAAATCAATGTTCCTTGTCAAACGGTTGCTTTCTGCCCTGAAAAGGCGATAGAAACAGGCTGAAGGCGCTCCTGCTGAAGGAAAGCTGGTTTCATGCACTCAGTGACACAAAGTGTGTTTTCCTACTCTGATCAAGTGCATATCCCAGTACTATGTTGAAAACTCGTTGCAGACGTGCTTTTACAGTTCAAATGACCAATATGAAGAAAATGTGTTAAAAGCTCGAAAACATGAAAATCCATGCTTAGAAAGTTGATTCATGTCACATATGCTCGAATGCACTCATTTCACTCAAAATCAATTTTCCTTGTCAAACGGTTGCTTTCTGCCCTGAAAAGGCGATAGAAACAGGCTGAAGGCGCTCCTGCTGAAGGAAAGCTGGTTTCATGCACTCAGTGACACAAAGTGTGTATTCCCACTTTGAACAAGTGCATATCCCAGTACTATGTTGAAAACTCGTTGCAGACGTGCTTTTACAGTTCAAATGACCAATATGAAGAAAATGTTTTAAAAGCTCGAAAACATGAAAATCCATGCTTAGAAAGTTGTTTCATGTCACATATGCTCGATTGCACTCATTTCACTCAAAATCAATGTTCCTTGTCAAAAGGTTGCTTTCTGCCCTGAAAAGGCGATAGAAACAGGCTGAAGGCGCTCCTGCTGAATGAAAGCTGGTTTCATGCACTCAGTGACACAAAGTGTGTTTTCCTACTCTGATCAAGTGCATATCCCAGTACTATGTTGAAAACTCGTTTCAGACGTGCTTTTACAGTTAAAATGACCAATATGAAGAAAATGTGTTAAAAGCTCGAAAACATGAAAATCCATGCTTAGAAAGTTGTTTCATGTCACATATGCTCGATTGCACTCATTTCACTCAAAATCAATGTTCCTTGTCAAAAGGTTGCTTTCTGCCCTGAAAAGGCGATAGAAACAGGCTGAAGGAGCTCCTGCTGAAGGAAAGCTGGTTTCATGCACTCAGTGACACAAAGTGTGTTTTCCTACTCTGATTAATTGCATATCCCAGTACTATGTTGAAAACTCGTTTCAGACGTGCTTTTACAGTTAAAATGACCAATATGAAGAAAATGTGTTAAAAGCTCGAAAACATGAAAATCCATGCTTAGAAAGTTGTTTCATGTCACATATGCTCGATTGCACTCATTTCACTCAAAATCAATGTTCCTTGTCAAACGGTTGCTTTCTGCCCTGAAAAGGCGATAGAAACAGGCTGAAGGCGCTCCTGCTGATGGAAAGCTGGTTTCATGCACTCAGTGACACAAAGTGTGTATTCCCACTTTGAACAAGTGCATATCCCAGTACTATGTTGAAAACTCGTTTCAGACGTGCTTTTACAGTTAAAATGACCAATATGAAGAAAATGTGTTAAAAGCTCGAAAACATGAAAATCCATGCTTAGAAAGTTGTTTCATGTCACATATGCTCGATTGCACTCATTTCACTCAAAATCAATGTTCCTTGTCAAACGGTTGCTTTCTGCCCTGAAAAGGCGATAGAAACAAGCTGAAGGCGCTCCTGCTGAAGGAAAGCTGGTTTCATGCACTCAGTGACACAAAGTGTGTTTTCCTACTTTGAACAAGTGCATATCCCAGTACTATGTTGAAAACTCGTTTCAGACGTGCTTTTACAGTTAAAATGACCAATATGAAGAAAATGTGTTAAAAGCTCGAAAACATGAAAATCCATGCTTAGAAAGTTGTTTCATGTCACATATGCTCGATTGCACTCATTTCACTCAAAATCAATGTTCCTTGTCAAAAGGTTGCTTTCTGCCCAGAAAAGGCGATAGAAACAGGCTGAAGGCGCTCCTGCTGAAGGAAAGCTGGTTTCATGCACTCAGTGACACAAAGTGTGTTTTCCTACTCTGATCAAGTGCATATCCCAGTACTATGTTGAAAACTCGTTGCAGACGTGCTTTTACAGTTCAAATGACCAATATGAAGAAAATGTTTTAAAAGCTCGAAAACATGAAAATCCATGCTTAGAAAGTTGTTTCATGTCACATATGCTCGATTGCACTCATTTCACTCAAAATCAGTGTTCCTTGTCAAAAGGTTGCTTTCTGCCCTGAAAAGGCGATAGAAACAGGCTGAATGCGCTCCTGCTGAAGGAAAGCTGGTTTCATGCAGTCAGTGACACAAAGTGTGTTTTCCTACTCTGATCAAGTGCATATCCCAGTACTATGTTGAAAACTCTTTGCAGACGTGCTTTTACAGTTAAAATGACCAATATGAAGAAAATGTGTTAAAAGCTCGAAAACATGAAAATCCATGCTTAGAAAGTTGTTTCATGTCACATATGCTCGATTGCACTCATTTCACTCAAAATCAATGTTCCTTGTCAAACGGTTGCTTTCTGCCCAGAAAAGGCGATAGAAACAGGCTGAAGGCGCTCCTGCTGAAGGAAAGCTGGTTTCATGCACTCAGTGACACAAAGTGTGTTTTCCTACTCTGATCAAGTGCATATCCCAGTACTATGTTGAAAACTCGTTGCAGACGTGCTTTTACAGTTCAAATGACCAATATGAAGAAAATGTGTTAAAAGCTCGAAAACATGAAAATCCATGCTTAGAAAGTTGTTTCATGTCACATATGCTCGAATGCACTCATTTCACTCAAAATCAATTTTCCTTGTCAAACGGTTGCTTTCTGCCCTGAAAAGGCGATAGAAACAGGCTGAAGGCGCTCCTGCTGAAGGAAAGCTGGTTTCATGCACTCAGTGACACAAAGTGTGTATTCCCACTTTGAACAAGTGCATATCCCAGTACTATGTTGAAAACTCGTTGCAGACGTGCTTTTACAGTTCAAATGACCAATATGAAGAAAATGTTTTAAAAGCTCGAAAACATGAAAATCCATGCTTAGAAAGTTGTTTCATGTCACATATGCTCGATTGCACTCATTTCACTCAAAATCAATGTTCCTTGTCAAAAGGTTGCTTTCTGCCCTGAAAAGGCGATAGAAACAGGCTGAATGCGCTCCTGCTGAAGGAAAGCTGGTTTCATGCAGTCAGTGACACAAAGTGTGTTTTCCTACTCTGATCAAGTGCATATCCCAGTACTATGTTGAAAACTCTTTGCAGACGTGCTTTTACAGTTAAAATGACCAATATGAAGAAAATGTGTTAAAAGCTCGAAAACATGAAAATCCATGCTTAGAAAGTTGTTTCATGTCACATATGCTCGATTGCACTCATTTCACTCAAAATCAATGTTCCTTGTCAAACGGTTGCTTTCTGCCCTGAAAAGGCGATAGAAACAGGCTGAAGGCGCTCCTGCTGAAGGAAAGCTGGTTTCATGCACTCAGTGACACAAAGTGTGTTTTCCTACTCTGATCAAGTGCATATCCCAGTACTATGTTGAAAACTCGTTGCAGACGTGCTTTTACAGTTCAAATGACCAATATGAAGAAAATGTGTTAAAAGCTCGAAAACATGAAAATCCATGCTTAGAAAGTTGATTCATGTCACATATGCTCGAATGCACTCATTTCACTCAAAATCAATTTTCCTTGTCAAACGGTTGCTTTCTGCCCTGAAAAGGCGATAGAAACAGGCTGAAGGCGCTCCTGCTGAAGGAAAGCTGGTTTCATGCACTCAGTGACACAAAGTGTGTATTCCCACTTTGAACAAGTGCATATCCCAGTACTATGTTGAAAACTCGTTGCAGACGTGCTTTTACAGTTCAAATGACCAATATGAAGAAAATGTTTTAAAAGCTCGAAAACATGAAAATCCATGCTTAGAAAGTTGTTTCATGTCACATATGCTCGATTGCACTCATTTCACTCAAAATCAATGTTCCTTGTCAAAAGGTTGCTTTCTTCCCTGAAAAGGCGATAGAAACAGGCTGAAGGCGCTCCTGCTGAATGAAAGCTGGTTTCATGCACTCAGTGACACAAAGTGTGTTTTCCTACTCTGATCAAGTGCATATCCCAGCACTATGTTGAAAACTCGTTTCAGACGTGCTTTTACAGTTAAAATGACCAATATGAAGAAAATGTGTTAAAAGCTCGAAAACATGAAAATCCATGCTTAGAAAGTTGTTTCATGTCACATATGCTCGATTGCACTCATTTCACTCAAAATCAATGTTCCTTGTCAAACGGTTGCTTTCTGCCCTGAAAAGGCGATAGAAACAGGCTGAAGGCGCTCCTGCTGATGGAAAGCTGGTTTCATGCACTCAGTGACACAAAGTGTGTATTCCCACTTTGAACAAGTGCATATCCCAGTACTATGTTGAAAACTCGTTTCAGACGTGCTTTTACAGTTAAAATGACCAATATGAAGAAAATGTGTTAAAAGCTCGAAAACATGAAAATCCATGCTTAGAAAGTTGTTTCATGTCACATATGCTCGATTGCACTCATTTCACTCAAAATCAATGTTCCTTGTCAAACGGTTGCTTTCTGCCCTGAAAAGGCAATAGAAACAGGCTGAAGGCGCTCCTGCTGAAGGAAAGCTGGTTTCATGCACTCAGTGACACAAAGTGTGTTTTCCTACTCTGATCAAGTGCATATCCCAGTACTATGTTGAAAACTCGTTTCAGACGTGCTTTTACAGTTAAAATGACCAATATGAAGAAAATGTGTTAAAAGCTCGAAAACATGAAAATCCATGCTTAGAAAGTTGTTTCATGTCACATATGCTCGATTGCACTCATTTCACTCAAAATCAATGTTCCTTGTCAAAAGGTTGCTTTCTGCCCTGAAAAGGCGATAGAAACAGGCTGAAGGCGCTCCTGCTGAAGGAAAGCTGGTTTCATGCACTCAGTGACACAAAGTGTGTTTTCCTACTCTGATTAATTGCATATCCCAGTACTATGTTGAAAACTCGTTGCAGACGTGCTTTTACAGTTAAAATGACCAATATGAAGAAAATGTGTTAAAAGCTCGAAAACATGAAAATCCATGCTTAGAAAGTTGTTTCATGTCACATATGCTCGATTGCACTCATTTCACTCAAAATCAATGTTCCTTGTCAAACGGTTGCTTTCTGCCCTGAAAAGGCGATAGAAACAGGCTGAAGGCGCTCCTGCTGATGGAAAGCTGGTTTCATGCACTCAGTGACACAAAGTGTGTATTCCCACTTTGAACAAGTGCATATCCCAGTACTATGTTGAAAACTCGTTTCAGACGTGCTTTTACAGTTAAAATGACCAATATGAAGAAAATGTGTTAAAAGCTCGAAAACATGAAAATCCATGCTTAGAAAGTTGTTTCATGTCACATATGCTCGATTGCACTCATTTCACTCAAAATCAATGTTCCTTGTCAAACGGTTGCTTTCTGCCCTGAAAAGGCGATAGAAACAGGCTGAAGGCGCTCCTGCTGAAGGAAAGCTGGTTTCATGCACTCAGTGACACAAAGTGTGTTTTCCTACTTTGAGCAAGTGCATATCCCAGTACTATGTTGAAAACTCGTTGCAGACGTGCTTTTACAGTTCAAATGACCAATATGAAGAAAATGTGTTAAAAGCTCGAAAACATGAAAATCCATGCTTAGAAAGTTGTTTCATGTCACATATGCTCGAATGCACTCATTTCACTCAAAATCAATGTTCCTTGTCAAACGGTTGCTTTCTGCCCTGAAAAGGCGATAGAAACAGGCTGAAGGCGCTCCTGCTGAAGGAAAGCTGGTTTCATGCACTCAGTGACATAAAGTGTGTTTTCCTACTCTGATCAAGTGCATATCCCAGTATTATGTTGAAAACTCGTTTCAGACGTGCTTTTACAGTTAAAATGACCAATATGAAGAAAATGTGTTAAAAGCTCGAAAACATGAAAATCCATGCTTAGAAAGTTGTTTCATGTCACATATGCTCGATTGCACTCATTTCACTCAAAATCAATGTTCCTTGTCAAACGGTTGCTTTCTGCCCTGAAAAGGCAATAGAAACAGGCTGAAGGCACTCCTGCTGAAGGAAAGCTGGTTTCATGCACTCAGTGACACAAAGTGTGTTTTCCTACTTTGAACAAGTGCATATCCCAGTACTATGTTGAAAACTCGTTGCAGACGTGCTTTGACAGTTCAAATGACCAATATGAAGAAAATGTGTTAAAAGCTCGAAAACATGAAAATCCATGCTTAGAAAGTTGTTTCATGTCACATATGCTCGAATGCACTCATTTCACTCAAAATCAATGTTCCTTGTCAAACGGTTGCTTTCTGCCCTGAAAAGGCGATAGAAACAGGCTGAAGGCGCTCCTGCTGAAGGAAAGCTGGTTTCATGCACTCAGTGACATAAAGTGTGTTTTCCTACTCTGATCAAGTCCATATCCCAGTATTATGTTGAAAACTCGTTTCAGACGTGCTTTTACAGTTAAAATGACCAATATGAAGAAAATGTGTTAAAAGCTCGAAAACATGAAAATCCATGCTTAGAAAGTTGTTTCATGTCACATATGCTCGATTGCACTCATTTCACTCAAAATCAGTGTTCCTTGTCAAACGGTTGCTTTCTGCCCTGAAAAGGCGATAGAAACAGGCTGAAGGCGCTCCTGCTGATGGAAAGCTGGTTTCATGCACTCAGTGACACAAAGTGTGTATTCCCACTTTGAACAAGTGCATATCCCAGTACTATGTTGAAAACTCGTTTCAGACGTGCTTTTACAGTTCAAATGACCAATATGAAGAAAATGTGTTAAAAGCTCGAAAACATGAAAATACATGCTTAGAAAGGTGTTTCATGTCACATATGCTCGATTGCACTCATTTCACTCAAAATCAATGTTCCTTGTCAAACGGTTGCTTTCTGCCCTGAAAAGGCGATAGAAACAGGCTGAAGGCGCTCCTGCTGATGGAAAGCTGGTTTCATGCACTCAGTGACACAAAGTGTGTATTCCCACTTTGAACAAGTGCATATCCCAGTACTATGTTGAAAACTCGTTTCAGACGTGCTTTTACAGTTAAAATGACCAATATGAAGAAAATGTGTTAAAAGCTCGAAAACATGAAAATCCATGCTTAGAAAGTTGTTTCATGTCACATATGCTCGATTGCACTCATTTCACTCAAAATCAATGTTCCTTGTCAAACGGTTGCTTTCTGCCCTGAAAAGGCGATAGAAACAGGCTGAAGGCGCTCCTGCTGAAGGAAAGCTGGTTTCATGCACTCAGTGACACAAAGTGTGTTTTCCTACTCTGATCAAGTGCATATCCCAGTACTATGTTGAAAACTCGTTTCAGACGTGCTTTTACAGTTAAAATGACCAATATGAAGAAAATGTGTTAAAAGCTCGAAAACATGAAAATCCATGCTTAGAAAGTTGTTTCATGTCGCATATGCTCGATTGCACTCATTTCACTCAAAATCAATGTTCCTTGTCAAAAGGTTGCTTTCTGCCCTGAAAAGGCGATAGAAACAGGCTGAAGGCGCTCCTGCTGAAGGAAAGCTGGTTTCATGCACTCAGTGACACAAAGTGTGTTTTCCTACTCTGATTAATTGCATATCCCAGTACTATGTTGAAAACTCGTTGCAGACGTGCTTTTACAGTTAAAATGACCAATATGAAGAAAATGTGTTAAAAGCTCGAAAACATGAAAATCCATGCTTAGAAAGTTGTTTCATGTCACATATGCTCGATTGCACTCATTTCACTCAAAATCAATGTTCCTTGTCAAACGGTTGCTTTCTGCCCTGAAAAGGCGATAGAAACAGGCTGAAGGCGCTCCTGCTGATGGAAAGCTGGTTTCATGCACTCAGTGACACAAAGTGTGTATTCCCACTTTGAACAAGTGCATATCCCAGTACTATGTTGAAAACTCGTTTCAGACGTGCTTTTACAGTTCAAATGACCAATATGAAGAAAATGTGTTAAAAGCTCGAAAACATGAAAATCCATGCTTAGAAAGTTGTTTCATGTCACATATGCTCGATTGCACTCATTTCACTCAAAATCAATGTTCCTTGTCAAACGGTTGCTTTCTGCCCTGAAAAGGCGATAGAAACAGGCTGAAGGCGCTCCTGCTGAAGGAAAGCTGGTTTCATGCACTCAGTGACACAAAGTGTGTTTTCCTACTTTGAGCAAGTGCATATCCCAGTACTATGTTGAAAACTCGTTTCAGACGTGCTTTTACAGTTAAAATGACCAATATGAAGAAAATGTGTTAAAAGCTCGAAAACATGAAAATCCATGCTTAGAAAGTTGTTTCATGTCACATATGCTCGATTGCACTCATTTCACTCAAAATCAATGTTCCTTGTCAAACGGTTGCTTTCTGCCCTGAAAAGGCGATAGAAACAGGCTGAAGGCGCTCCTGCTGAAGGAAAGCTGGTTTCATGCACTCAGTGACACAAAGTGTGTTTTCCTACTTTGAGCAAGTGCATATCCCAGTACTATGTTGAAAACTCGTTGCAGACGTGCTTTTACAGTTCAAATGACCAATATGAAGAAAATGTGTTAAAAGCTCGAAAACATGAAAATCCATGCTTAGAAAGTTGTTTCATGTCACATATGCTCGAATGCACTCATTTCACTCAAAATCAATGTTCCTTGTCAAACGGTTGCTTTCTGCCCTGAAAAGGCGATAGAAACAGGCTGAAGGCGCTCCTGCTGAAGGAAAGCTGGTTTCATGCACTCAGTGACATAAAGTGTGTTTTCCTACTCTGATCAAGTGCATATCCCAGTATTATGTTGAAAACTCGTTTCAGACGTGCTTTTACAGTTAAAATGACCAATATGAAGAAAATGTGTTAAAAGCTCGAAAACATGAAAATCCATGCTTAGAAAGTTGTTTCATGTCACATATGCTCGATTGCACTCATTTCACTCAAAATCAATGTTCCTTGTCAAACGGTTGCTTTCTGCCCTGAAAAGGCAATAGAAACAGGCTGAAGGCACTCCTGCTGAAGGAAAGCTGGTTTCATGCACTCAGTGACACAAAGTGTGTTTTCCTACTTTGAACAAGTGCATATCCCAGTACTATGTTGAAAACTCGTTGCAGACGTGCTTTGACAGTTCAAATGACCAATATGAAGAAAATGTGTTAAAAGCTCGAAAACATGAAAATCCATGCTTAGAAAGTTGTTTCATGTCACATATGCTCGAATGCACTCATTTCACTCAAAATCAATGTTCCTTGTCAAACGGTTGCTTTCTGCCCTGAAAAGGCGATAGAAACAGGCTGAAGGCGCTCCTGCTGAAGGAAAGCTGGTTTCATGCACTCAGTGACATAAAGTGTGTTTTCCTACTCTGATCAAGTCCATATCCCAGTATTATGTTGAAAACTCGTTTCAGACGTGCTTTTACAGTTAAAATGACCAATATGAAGAAAATGTGTTAAAAGCTCGAAAACATGAAAATCCATGCTTAGAAAGTTGTTTCATGTCACATATGCTCGATTGCACTCATTTCACTCAAAATCAGTGTTCCTTGTCAAACGGTTGCTTTCTGCCCTGAAAAGGCGATAGAAACAGGCTGAAGGCGCTCCTGCTGATGGAAAGCTGGTTTCATGCACTCAGTGACACAAAGTGTGTATTCCCACTTTGAACAAGTGCATATCCCAGTACTATGTTGAAAACTCGTTTCAGACGTGCTTTTACAGTTCAAATGACCAATATGAAGAAAATGTGTTAAAAGCTCGAAAACATGAAAATACATGCTTAGAAAGGTGTTTCATGTCACATATGCTCGATTGCACTCATTTCACTCAAAATCAATGTTCCTTGTCAAACGGTTGCTTTCTGCCCTGAAAAGGCGATAGAAACAGGCTGAAGGCGCTCCTGCTGATGGAAAGCTGGTTTCATGCACTCAGTGACACAAAGTGTGTATTCCCACTTTGAACAAGTGCATATCCCAGTACTATGTTGAAAACTCGTTTCAGACGTGCTTTTACAGTTAAAATGACCAATATGAAGAAAATGTGTTAAAAGCTCGAAAACATGAAAATCCATGCTTAGAAAGTTGTTTCATGTCACATATGCTCGATTGCACTCATTTCACTCAAAATCAATGTTCCTTGTCAAACGGTTGCTTTCTGCCCTGAAAAGGCGATAGAAACAGGCTGAAGGCGCTCCTGCTGAAGGAAAGCTGGTTTCATGCACTCAGTGACACAAAGTGTGTTTTCCTACTCTGATCAAGTGCATATCCCAGTACTATGTTGAAAACTCGTTTCAGACGTGCTTTTACAGTTAAAATGACCAATATGAAGAAAATGTGTTAAAAGCTCGAAAACATGAAAATCCATGCTTAGAAAGTTGTTTCATGTCGCATATGCTCGATTGCACTCATTTCACTCAAAATCAATGTTCCTTGTCAAAAGGTTGCTTTCTGCCCTGAAAAGGCGATAGAAACAGGCTGAAGGAGCTCCTGCTGAAGGAAAGCTGGTTTCATGCACTCAGTGACACAAAGTGTGTTTTCCTACTCTGATTAATTGCATATCCCAGTACTATGTTGAAAACTCGTTTCAGACGTGCTTTTACAGTTAAAATGACCAATATGAAGAAAATGTGTTAAAAGCTCGAAAACATGAAAATCCATGCTTAGAAAGTTGTTTCATGTCACATATGCTCGATTGCACTCATTTCACTCAAAATCAATGTTCCTTGTCAAACGGTTGCTTTCTGCCCTGAAAAGGCGATAGAAACAGGCTGAAGGCGCTCCTGCTGATGGAAAGCTGGTTTCATGCACTCAGTGACACAAAGTGTGTATTCCCACTTTGAACAAGTGCATATCCCAGTACTATGTTGAAAACTCGTTTCAGACGTGCTTTTACAGTTAAAATGACCAATATGAAGAAAATGTGTTAAAAGCTCGAAAACATGAAAATCCATGCTTAGAAAGTTGTTTCATGTCACATATGCTCGATTGCACTCATTTCACTCAAAATCAATGTTCCTTGTCAAACGGTTGCTTTCTGCCCTGAAAAGGCGATAGAAACAAGCTGAAGGCGCTCCTGCTGAAGGAAAGCTGGTTTCATGCACTCAGTGACACAAAGTGTGTTTTCCTACTTTGAACAAGTGCATATCCCAGTACTATGTTGAAAACTCGTTGCAGACGTGCTTTTACAGTTCAAATGACCAATATGAAGAAAATGTGTTAAAAGCTCGAAAACATGAAAATCCATGCTTAGAAAGTTGTTTCATGTCACATATGCTCGAATGCACTCATTTCACTCAAAATCAATGTTCCTTGTCAAACGGTTGCTTTCTGCCCTGAAAAGGCGATAGAAAAAGGCTGAAGGCGCTCCTGCTGAAGGAAAGCTGGTTTCATGCACTCAGTGACATAAAGTGTGTTTTCCTACTCTGATCAAGTGCATATCCCAGTATTATGTTGAAAACTCGTTTCAGACGTGCTTTTACAGTTAAAATGACCAATATGAAGAAAATGTGTTAAAAGCTCGAAAACATGAAAATCCATGCTTAGAAAGTTGTTTCATGTCACATATGCTCGATTGCACTCATTTCACTCAAAATCAATGTTCCTTGTCAAACGGTTGCTTTCTGCCCTGAAAAGGCGATAGAAACAGGCTGAACGCGCTCCTGCTGAAGGAAAGCTGGTTTCATGCACTCAGTGACACAAAGTGTGTTTTCCTACTTTGAACAAGTGCATATCCCAGTACTATGTTGAAAACTCGTTGCAGACGTGCTTTTACTGTTCAAATGACCAATATGAAGAAAATGTGTTAAAAGCTCGAAAACATGAAAATCCATGCTTAGAAAGTTGTTTCATGTCACATATGCTCGAATGCACTCATTTCACTCAAAATCAATGTTCCTTGTCAAACGGTTGCTTTCTGCCCTGAAAAGGCGATAGAAACAGGCTGAAGGCGCTCCTGCTGAAGGAAAGCTGGTTTCATGCACTCAGTGACACAAAGTGTGTTTTCCTACTTTGAACAAGTGCATATCCCAGTACTATGTTGAAAACTCGTTGCAGACGTGCTTTTACAGTTCAAATGACCAATATGAAGAAAATGTGTTAAAAGCTCGAAAACATGAAAATCCATGCTTAGAAAGTTGTTTCATGTCACATATGCTCGAATGCACTCATTTCACTCAAAATCAATGTTCCTTGTCAAACGAGTTTTCAACATAGTATTGTGATATGCACTTGTTCAGAGTGGGAAAACACACTTTGTGTCACCGAGTGCATGATAACAGCTTTCCTAACGCAGGAGCGCATTCACCCTGTTTCTAACGCCTTTTCAGAGCATAAAGCAAACGTTTGACAAGGAACATTGATTTTGAGTGAAATGAGTGCATTCGAGCAGATCTGACATGTAACAACTTTCTAAGCATGGATTTTCATGTTTTCGAGCTTTTAACACATTTTCATCATATTTGTCATTTTAACTGTAAAAGCACATCTGAAACGAGTTTTCAACATAGTATTTTGATATGCACTTGTTCAGAGTGGGGCGGCACGGTGGTGTAGTGGTTAGCGCTGTCGCCTCACAACAAGAAGGTCCTGGGTTCGAGCCCCGGGGCCGGCGAGGGCCCTTCTGTGTGGAGTTTGCATGTTCTCCCCTTGTCCACGTGGGTTTCCTCCGGGTGCTCCGGTTTCCCCCACAGTCCAACGACATGCAGGTTAGGTTAACTGGTGACTCTAAATTGACCGTAGGTGTGAGTGTGAATGGTTGTCTGTGTCTATGTGTCAGCCCTGTGATGACCTGGCGACTTGTCCAGGGTGTACCCCGCCTTTCGCCCGTAGTCAGCTGGGATAGGCTCCAGCTTGCCTGCGACCCTGTTGAAGGATAAAGCGGATACAGATAATGAGATGAGATGAGATGAGACTTGTTCAGAGTGGGAAAACACTTTGTGTCACCGAGTGCATGGAAACAGCTTATCTAGCGCAGGAGCGCATTCAGCCTGTTTCTAACGCCTTTTCAGAACATAAAGCAAACGCTTTACAAGGAACATTGATTTTGAGTGAAATGAGTGCATTCGAGCATATGTGACATGTCTTTATAAGCATGGATTTTCATGTTTTCGAGCTTTTAACACATTTTCATCATATTTGTCATTTTAACTGTAAAAGCACGTCTGAAACGAGTTTTTAACATAGTATTTTGATATGCACTTGTTCAGAGTGGGAAAACACTTTGTGTCACCGAGTGCATGGAAACAGCTTATCTAGCGCAGGAGCGCATTCAGCCTGTTTCTAACGCCTTTTCAGAACATAAAGCAAACGTTTTACAAGGAACATTGATTTTGAGTGAAATGAGTGTATTCGAGCATATGTGACATGTAACAACTTTCTAAGCATGGATTTTCATGTTTTCGAGCTTTTAACACATTTTCATCATATTTGTCATTTTAACTGTAAAACCACGTCTGAAACGAGTTTTCAACTTAGTATTGTGATATCACTTGTTCAGAGTGGGAAAACACACTTTGTGTCACCGAGTGCATGGAAACAGCTTATCTAGCGCAGGAGCGCATTCAGCCTGTTTCTAACGCCTTTTCAGAACATAAAGCAAACGTTTTACAAGGAACATTGATTTTGAGTGAAATGAGTGTATTCGAGCATATGCGACATGGAACAACTTTCTAAGCATGGATTTTCATGTTTTTGAACTTTTAACACATTTTCATCATATTTGTCATTTGAACTGTAAAAGCACGTCTGAAACGAGTTTTCAACATAGAATTGTGAAATGCACTTGTTCAGAGTGTGAAATCACAATTTGTGTCACCGAGTGCATGAAAACAGCTTTCCTAGCGCAGTAGCGCATTCAGCCTGTTTCTAACGCCTTTTCAGAGCATAAAGCAAACGTTTGCCAAGGAACATTGATTTTGAGTGAAATGAGTGCATTCGAGCATATGTGACATGTAACAACTTTCTAAGCATGGATTTTCATGTTTTCGAGCTTTTAACACATTTTCATCATATTTGTCATTTTAACAGTAAAAGCACGTCTGAAACGAGTTTTCAACATAGTATTGTGATATGCACTTGTTCAGAGTGGGAAAACACACTTTGTGTCACCGAGTGCATGATAACAGCTTTCCTAACGCAGGAGCGCATTCACCCTGTTTCTAACGCCTTTTCAGAGCATAAAGCAAACGTTTGACAAGGAACATTGATTTTGAGTGAAATGAGTGCATTCGAGCATATGTGACATGTAACAACTTTCTAAGCATGGATTTTCATGTTTTCGAGCTTTTAACACATTTTCATCATATTTGTCATTTTAACTGTAAAAGCACATCTGAAACGAGTTTTCAACATAGTATTTTGATATGCACTTGTTCAGAGTGGGGCGGCACGGTGGTGTAGTGGTTAGCGCTGTCGCCTCACAGCAAGAAGGTCCTGGGTTCGAGCCCCGGGGCTGGCGAGGGCCGTTCTTTGTGGAGTTTGCATGTTCTCCCCGTGTCCACGTGGGTTTCCTCCGGGTGCTCCGGTTTCCCCCACAGTCCAAAGACATGCAGGTTAGGTTAACTGGTGACTCTAAATTGACCGTAGGTGTGAATGTGAGTGTGAATGGTTGTCTGTGTCTATGTGTCAGCCCTGTGATGACCTGGCGACTTGTCCAGGGTGTACCCCGCCTTTCGCCCATAGTCAGCTGGGATAGGCTCCAGCTTGCCTGCGACCCTGTAGAAGGATAAAGCGGCTACAGATAATGACATGAGATGAGATGAGACTTGTTCAGAGTGGGAAAACACTTTGTGTCACCGAGTGCATGGAAACAGCTTATCTAGCGCAGGAGCGCATTCAGCCTGTTTCTAACGCCTTTTCAGAACATAAAGCAAACGCTTTACAAGGAACATTGATTTTGAGTGAAATGAGTGCATTCGAGCATATGTGACATGTCTTTATAAGCATGGATTTTCATGTTTTCGAGCTTTTAACACATTTTCATCATATTTGTCATTTTAACTGTAAAAGCACGTCTGAAACGAGTTTTCAACATAGTATTTTGATATGCACTTGTTCAGAGTGGGAAAACACTTTGTGTCACCGAGTGCATGGAAACAGCTTATCTAGCGCAGGAGCGCATTCAGCCTGTTTCTAACGCCTTTTCAGAGCATAAAGCAAACGTTTGACAAGGAACATTGATTTTGAGTGAAATGAGTGTATTCGAGCATATGCGACATGGAACAACTTTCTGAGCATGGATTTTCATGTTTTCGAGCTTTTAACACATTTTCATCATATTTGTCATTTGAACTGTAAAAGCACGTCTGAAACGAGTTTTCAACATAGAATTGTGAAATGCACTTGTTCAGAGTGTGAAATCACACTTTGTGTCACCGAGTGCATGAAAACAGCTTTCCTAGCGCAGTAGCGCATTCAGCCTGTTTCTAACGCCTTTTCAGAGCATAAAGCAAACGTTTGCCAAGGAACATTGATTTTGAGTGAAATGAGTGCATGTGACATGTAACAACTTTCTAAGCATGGATTTTCATGTTTTCGAGCTTTTAACACATTATCATATTTGTCATTTTAACAGTAAAAGCACGTCTGAAACGAGTTTTCAACATAGTATTGTGATATGCACTTGTTCAGAGTGGGAAAACACACTTTGTGTCACGGAGTGCATGATAACAGCTTTCCTAACGCAGGAGCGCATTCACCCTGTTTCTAACGCCTTTTCAGAGCATAAAGCAAACGTTTGACAAGGAACATTGATTTTGAGTGAAATGAGTGCATTCGAGCATATGTGACATGTAACAACTTTCTAAGCATGGATTTTCATGTTTTCGAGCTTTTAACACATTTTCATCATATTTGTCATTTTAACTGTAAAAGCACATCTGAAACGAGTTTTCAACATAGTATTTTGATATGCACTTGTTCAGAGTGGGGCGGCACGGTGGTGTAGTGGTTAGCGCTGTCGCCTCACAGCAAGAAGGTCCTGGGTTCGAGCCCCGGGGCCGGCGAGGGCCTTTCTGTGTGGAGTTTGCATGTTCTCCCCATGTCCACGTGGGTTTCCTCCGGGTGCTCCGGTTTCCCCCACAGTCCAAAGACATGCAGGTTAGGTTAACTGGTGACTCTAAATTGACCGTAGGTGTGAATGTGAGTGTGAATGGTTGTCTGTGTCTATGTGTCAGCCCTGTGATGACCTGGTGACTTCTCCAGGGTGTACCCCGCCTTTCGCCCGTAGTCAGCTGGGATAGGCTCCAGCTTGCCTGCGACCCTGTAGAAGCATAAAGCGGCTACAGATAATGAGATGAGATGAGATGAGACTTGTTCAGAGTGGGAAAACACTTTGTGTCACCGAGTGCATGGAAACAGCTTATCTAGCGCAGGAGCGCATTCAGCCTGTTTCTAACGCCTTTTCAGAACATAAAGCAAACGCTTTACAAGGAACATTGATTTTGAGTGAAATGAGTGCATTTGAGCATATGTGACATGTCTTTATAAGCATGGATTTTCATGTTTTCGAGCTTTTAACACATTTTCATCATATTTGTCATTTTAACTGTAAAAGCACGTCTGAAACGAGTTTTCAACATAGTATTTTGATATGCACTTGTTCAGAGTGGGAAAACACTTTGTGTCACCGAGTGCATGGAAACAGCTTATCTAGCGCAGGAGCGCTTTCAGCCTGTTTCTAACGCCTTTTCAGAACATAAAGCAAACGTTTTACAAGGAACATTGATTTTGAGTGAAATGAGTGCATTCGAGCATATGTGACATGTAACAACTTTCTAAGCATGGATTTTCATGTTTTCGAGCTTTTAACACATTTTCATCATATTTGTCATTTTAACTGTAAAACCACGTCTGAAACGAGTTTTCAACTTAGTATTGTGATATCACTTGTTCAGAGTGGGAAAACACACTTTGTGTCACTGAGTGCATGAAAACAGCTTTCCTAACGCAGGAGCGCATTCAGCCTGTTTCTAACGCCTTTTCAGAGCATAAAGCAAACGTTTGACAAGGAACATTGATTTTGAGTGAAATGAGTGTATTCGAGCATATGCGACATGGAACAACTTTCTAAGCATGGATTTTCATGTTTTCGAGCTTTTAACACATTTTCATCATATTTGTCATTTGAACTGTAAAAGCACGTCTGAAACGAGTTTTCAACATAGAATTGTGAAATGCACTTGTTCAGAGTGTGAAATCACACTTTGTGTCACCGAGTGCATGAAAACAGCTTTCCTAGCGCAGTAGCGCATTCAGCCTGTTTCTAACGCCTTTTCAGAGCATAAAGCAAACGTTTGCCAAGGAACATTGATTTTGAGTGAAATGAGTGCATTCGAGCATATGTGACATGTAACAACTTTCTAAGCATGGATTTTCATGTTTTCGAGCTTTTAACACATTTTCATCATATTTGTCATTTTAACAGTAAAAGCACGTCTGAAACGAGTTTTCAACATAGTATTGTGATATGCACTTGTTCAGAGTGGGGCGGCACGGTGGTGTAGTGGTTAGCGCTGTCGCCTCACAGCAAGAAGGTCCTGGGTTCGAGCCCCGGGGCCGGCGAGGGCCTTTCTGTGTGGAGTTTGCATGTTCTCCCCGTGTCCACGTGGGTTTCCTCCGGGTGCTCCGGTTTCCCCCACAGTCCAAAGACATGCAGGTTAGGTTAACTGGTGACTCTAAATTGACTGTAGGTGTGAATGTGAGTGTGAATGGTTGTCTGTGTCTATGTGTCAGCCCTGTGATGACCTGGTGACTTGTCCAGGGTGTACCCCGCCTTTCGCCCGTAGTCAGCTGGGATAGGCTCCAGCTTGCCTGCGACCCTGTAGAAGCATAAAGCGGCTACAGATAATGAGATTAGATGAGATGAGACTTGTTCAGAGTGGGAAAACACTTTGTGTCACCGAGTGCATGGAAACAGCTTATCTAGCGCAGGAGCGCATTCAGCCTGTTTCTAACGCCTTTTCAGAACATAAAGCAAACGCTTTACAAGGAACATTGATTTTGAGTGAAATGAGTGCATTCGAGCATATGTGACATGTAACAACTTTCTAAGCATGGATTTTCATGTTTTCGAGCTTTTAACACATTTTCATCATATTTGTAATTTTAACAGTAAAAGCACGTCTGAAACGAGTTTTCAACATAGTATTGTGATATGCACTTGTTCAGAGTGGGAAAACACACTTTGTGTCACCGAGTGCATGATAACAGCTTTCCTAACGCAGGAGCGCATTCACCCTGTTTCTAACGCCTTTTCAGAGCATAAAGCAAACGTTTGACAAGGAACATTGATTTTGAGTGAAATGAGTGCATTTGAGCATATGTGACATGTAACAACTTTCTAAGCATGGATTTTCATGTTTTCGAGCTTTTAACACATTTTCATCATATTTGTCATTTTAACTGTAAAAGCACATCTGAAACGAGTTTTCAACATAGTATTTTGATATGCACTTGTTCAGAGTGGGGCGGCACGGTGGTGTAGTGGTTAGCGCTGTCGCCTCACAACAAGAAGGTCCTGGGTTCGAGCCCCGGGGCCGGCGAGGGCCCTTCTGTGTGGAGTTTGCATGTTCTCCCCTTGTCCACGTGGGTTTCCTCCGGGTGCTCCGGTTTCCCCCACAGTCCAACGACATGCAGGTTAGGTTAACTGGTGACTCTAAATTGACCGTAGGTGTGAGTGTGAATGGTTGTCTGTGTCTATGTGTCAGCCCTGTGATGACCTGGCGACTTGTCCAGGGTGTACCCCGCCTTTCGCCCGTAGTCAGCTGGGATAGGCTCCAGCTTGCCTGCGACCCTGTTGAAGGATAAAGCGGCTACAGATAATGAGATGAGATGAGATGAGACTTGTTCAGAGTGGGAAAACACTTTGTGTCACCGAGTGCATGGAAACAGCTTATCTAGCGCAGGAGCGCATTCAGCCTGTTTCTAACGCCTTTTCAGAACATAAAGCAAACGCTTTACAAGGAACATTGATTTTGAGTGAAATGAGTGCATTCGAGCATATGTGACATGTCTTTATAAGCATGGATTTTCATGTTTTCGAGCTTTTAACACATTTTCATCATATTTGTCATTTTAACTGTAAAAGCACGTCTGAAACGAGTTTTTAACATAGTATTTTGATATGCACTTGTTCAGAGTGGGAAAACACTTTGTGTCACCGAGTGCATGGAAACAGCTTATCTAGCGCAGGAGCGCATTCAGCCTGTTTCTAACGCCTTTTCAGAACATAAAGCAAACATTTTACAAGGAACATTGATTTTGAGTGAAATGAGTGCATTCGAGCATATGTGACATGTAACAACTTTCTAAGCATGGATTTTCATGTTTTCGAGCTTTTAACACATTTTCATCATATTTGTCATTTTAACTGTAAAACCACGTCTGAAACGAGTTTTCAACTTAGTATTGTGATATCACTTGTTCAGAGTGGGAAAACACACTTTGTGTCACCGAGTGCATGGAAACAGCTTATCTAGCGCAGGAGCGCATTCAGCCTGTTTCTAACGCCTTTTCAGAACATAAAGCAAACGTTTTACAAGGAACATTGATTTTGAGTGAAATGAGTGTATTCGAGCATATGCGACATGGAACAACTTTCTAAGCATGGATTTTCATGTTTTTGAACTTTTAACACATTTTCATCATATTTGTCATTTGAACTGTAAAAGCACGTCTGAAACGAGTTTTCAACATAGAATTGTGAAATGCACTTGTTCAGAGTGTGAAATCACAATTTGTGTCACCGAGTGCATGAAAACAGCTTTCCTAGCGCAGTAGCGCATTCAGCCTGTTTCTAACGCCTTTTCAGAGCATAAAGCAAACGTTTGCCAAGGAACATTGATTTTGAGTGAAATGAGTGCATTCGAGCATATGTGACATGTAACAACTTTCTAAGCATGGATTTTCATGTTTTCGAGCTTTTAACACATTTTCATCATATTTGTCATTTTAACAGTAAAAGCACGTCTGAAACGAGTTTTCAACATAGTATTGTGATATGCACTTGTTCAGAGTGGGAAAACACACTTTGTGTCACCGAGTGCATGATAACAGCTTTCCTAACGCAGGAGCGCATTCACCCTGTTTCTAACGCCTTTTCAGAGCATAAAGCAAACGTTTGACAAGGAACATTGATTTTGAGTGAAATGAGTGCATTCGAGCATATGTGACATGTAACAACTTTCTAAGCATGGATTTTCATGTTTTCGAGCTTTTAACACATTTTCATCATATTTGTCATTTTAACTGTAAAAGCACATCTGAAACGAGTTTTCAACATAGTATTTTGATATGCACTTGTTCAGAGTGGGGCGGCACGGTGGTGTAGTGGTTAGCGCTGTCGCCTCACAGCAAGAAGGTCCTGGGTTCGAGCCCCGGGGCTGGCGAGGGCCGTTCTTTGTGGAGTTTGCATGTTCTCCCCGTGTCCACGTGGGTTTCCTCCGGGTGCTCCGGTTTCCCCCACAGTCCAAAGACATGCAGGTTAGGTTAACTGGTGACTCTAAATTGACCGTAGGTGTGAATGTGAGTGTGAATGGTTGTCTGTGTCTATGTGTCAGCCCTGTGATGACCTGGCGACTTGTCCAGGGTGTACCCCGCCTTTCGCCCATAGTCAGCTGGGATAGGCTCCAGCTTGCCTGCGACCCTGTAGAAGGATAAAGCGGCTACAGATAATGACATGAGATGAGATGAGACTTGTTCAGAGTGGGAAAACACTTTGTGTCACCGAGTGCATGGAAACAGCTTATCTAGCGCAGGAGCGCATTCAGCCTGTTTCTAACGCCTTTTCAGAACATAAAGCAAACGCTTTACAAGGAACATTGATTTTGAGTGAAATGAGTGCATTCGAGCATATGTGACATGTCTTTATAAGCATGGATTTTCATGTTTTCGAGCTTTTAACACATTTTCATCATATTTGTCATTTTAACTGTAAAAGCACGTCTGAAACGAGTTTTCAACATAGTATTTTGATATGCACTTGTTCAGAGTGGGAAAACACTTTGTGTCACCGAGTGCATGGAAACAGCTTATCTAGCGCAGGAGCGCATTCAGCCTGTTTCTAACGCCTTTTCAGAACATAAAGCGAACGTTTTACAAGGAACATTGATTTTGAGTGAAATGAGTGCATTCGAGCATATGTGACATGTAACAACTTTCTAAGCATGGATTTTCATGTTTTCGAGCTTTTAACACATTTTCATCATATTTGTCATTTTAACTGTGAAACCACGTCTGAAACGAGTTTTCAACTTAGTATTGTGATATCACTTGTTCAGAGTGGGAAAACACACTTTGTGTCACTGAGTGCATGAAAACAGCTTTCCTAACGCAGGAGCGCATTCAGCCTGTTTCTAACGCCTTTTCAGAGCATAAAGCAAACGTTTGACAAGGAACATTGATTTTGAGTGAAATGAGTGTATTCGAGCATATGCGACATGGAACAACTTTCTAAGCATGGATTTTCATGTTTTCGAGCTTTTAACACATTTTCATCATATTTGTCATTTGAACTGTAAAAGCACGTCTGAAACGAGTTTTCAACATAGAATTGTGAAATGCACTTGTTCAGAGTGTGAAATCACACTTTGTGTCACCGAGTGCATGAAAACAGCTTTCCTAGCGCAGTAGCGCATTCAGCCTGTTTCTAACGCCTTTTCAGAGCATAAAGCAAACGTTTGCCAAGGAACATTGATTTTGAGTGAAATGAGTGCATGTGACATGTAACAACTTTCTAAGCATGGATTTTCATGTTTTCGAGCTTTTAACACATTATCATATTTGTCATTTTAACAGTAAAAGCACGTCTGAAACGAGTTTTCAACATAGTATTGTGATATGCACTTGTTCAGAGTGGGAAAACACACTTTGTGTCTCGGAGTGCATGATAACAGCTTTCCTAACGCAGGAGCGCATTCACCCTGTTTCTAACGCCTTTTCAGAGCATAAAGCAAACGTTTGACAAGGAACATTGATTTTGAGTGAAATGAGTGCATTCGAGCATATGTGACATGTAACAACTTTCTAAGCATGGATTTTCATGTTTTCGAGCTTTTAACACATTTTCATCATATTTGTCATTTTAACTGTAAAAGCACATCTGAAACGAGTTTTCAACATAGTATTTTGATATGCACTTGTTCAGAGTGGGGCGGCACGGTGGTGTAGTGGTTAGCGCTGTCGCCTCACAGCAAGAAGGTCCTGGGTTCGAGCCCCGGGGCCGGCGAGGGCCTTTCTGTGTGGAGTTTGCATGTTCTCCCCGTGTCCACGTGGGTTTCCTCCGGGTGCTCCGGTTTCCCCCACAGTCCAAAGACATGCAGGTTAGGTTAACTGGTGACTCTAAATTGACCGTAGGTGTGAATGTGAGTGTGAATGGTTGTCTGTGTCTATGTGTCAGCCCTGTGATGACCTGGTGACTTCTCCAGGGTGTACCCCGCCTTTCGCCCGTAGTCAGCTGGGATAGGCTCCAGCTTGCCTGCGACCCTGTAGAAGCATAAAGCGGCTACAGATAATGAGATGAGATGAGATGAGACTTGTTCAGAGTGGGAAAACACTTTGTGTCACCGAGTGCATGGAAACAGCTTATCTAGCGCAGGAGCGCATTCAGCCTGTTTCTAACGCCTTTTCAGAACATAAAGCAAACGCTTTACAAGGAACATTGATTTTGAGTGAAATGAGTGCATTTGAGCATATGTGACATGTCTTTATAAGCATGGATTTTCATGTTTTCGAGCTTTTAACACATTTTCATCATATTTGTCATTTTAACTGTAAAAGCACGTCTGAAACGAGTTTTCAACATAGTATTTTGATATGCACTTGTTCAGAGTGGGAAAACACTTTGTGTCACCGAGTGCATGGAAACAGCTTATCTAGCGCAGGAGCGCTTTCAGCCTGTTTCTAACGCCTTTTCAGAACATAAAGCAAACGTTTTACAAGGAACATTGATTTTGAGTGAAATGAGTGCATTCGAGCATATGTGACATGTAACAACTTTCTAAGCATGGATTTTCATGTTTTCGAGCTTTTAACACATTTTCATCATATTTGTCATTTTAACTGTAAAACCACGTCTGAAACGAGTTTTCAACTTAGTATTGTGATATCACTTGTTCAGAGTGGGAAAACACACTTTGTGTCACTGAGTGCATGAAAACAGCTTTCCTAACGCAGGAGCGCATTCAGCCTGTTTCTAACGCCTTTTCAGAGCATAAAGCAAACGTTTGACAAGGAACATTGATTTTGAGTGAAATGAGTGTATTCGAGCATATGCGACATGGAACAACTTTCTAAGCATGGATTTTCATGTTTTCGAGCTTTTAACACATTTTCATCATATTTGTCATTTGAACTGTAAAAGCACGTCTGAAACGAGTTTTCAACATAGAATTGTGAAATGCACTTGTTCAGAGTGTGAAATCACACTTTGTGTCACCGAGTGCATGAAAACAGCTTTCCTAGCGCAGTAGCACATTCAGCCTGTTTCTAACGCCTTTTCAGAGCATAAAGCAAACGTTTGCCAAGGAACATTGATTTTGAGTGAAATGAGTGCATTCGAGCATATGTGACATGTAACAACTTTCTAAGCATGGATTTTCATGTTTTCGAGCTTTTAACACATTTTCATCATATTTGTCATTTTAACAGTAAAAGCACGTCTGAAACGAGTTTTCAACATAGTATTGTGATATGCACTTGTTCAGAGTGGGGCGGCACGGTGGTGTAGTGGTTAGCGCTGTCGCCTCACAGCAAGAAGGTCCTGGGTTCGAGCCCCGGGGCCGGCGAGGGCCTTTCTGTGTGGAGTTTGCATGTTCTCCCCGTGTCCACGTGGGTTTCCTCCGGGTGCTCCGGTTTCCCCCACAGTCCAAAGACATGCAGGTTAGGTTAACTGGTGACTCTAAATTGACTGTAGGTGTGAATGTGAGTGTGAATGGTTGTCTGTGTCTATGTGTCAGCCCTGTGATGACCTGGTGACTTGTCCAGGGTGTACCCCGCCTTTCGCCCGTAGTCAGCTGGGATAGGCTCCAGCTTGCCTGCGACCCTGTAGAAGCATAAAGCGGCTACAGATAATGAGATGAGATGAGATGAGACTTGTTCAGAGTGGGAAAACACTTTGTGTCACCGAGTGCATGGAAACAGCTTATCTAGCGCAGGAGCGCATTCAGCCTGTTTCTAACGCCTTTTCAGAACATAAAGCAAACGCTTTACAAGGAACATTGATTTTGAGTGAAATGAGTGCATTCGAGCATATGTGACATGTATCAACTTTCTAAGCATGGATTTTCATGTTTTCGAGCTTTTAACACATTTTCATCATATTTGTCATTTTAACAGTAAAAGCACGTCTGAAACGAGTTTTCAACATAGTATTGTGATATGCACTTGTTCAGAGTGGGAAAACACACTTTGTGTCACCGAGTGCATGATAACAGCTTTCCTAACGCAGGAGCGCATTCACCCTGTTTCTAACGCCTTTTCAGAGCATAAAGCAAACGTTTGACAAGGAACATTGATTTTGAGTGAAATGAGTGCATTTGAGCATATGTGACATGTAACAACTTTCTAAGCATGGATTTTCATGTTTTCGAGCTTTTAACACATTTTCATCATATTTGTCATTTTAACTGTAAAAGCACATCTGAAACGAGTTTTCAACTTAGTATTGTGATATCACTTGTTCAGAGTGGGAAAACACACTTTGTGTCACTGAGTGCATGGAAACAGCTTATCTAGCGCAGGAGCGCATTCAGCCTGTTTCTAACGCCTTTTCAGAACATAAAGCAAACGTTTTACAAGGAACATTGATTTTGAGTGAAATGAGTGTATTCGAGCATATGCGACATGGAACAACTTTCTAAGCATGGATTTTCATGTTTTTGAGCTTTTAACACATTTTCATCATATTTGTCATTTGAACTGTAAAAGCACGTCTGAAACGAGTTTTCAACATAGAATTGTGAAATGCACTTGTTCAGAGTGTGAAATCACAATTTGTGTCACCGAGTGCATGAAAACAGCTTTCCTAGCGCAGTAGCGCATTCAGCCTGTTTCTAACGCCTTTTCAGAGCATAAAGCAAACGTTTGCCAAGGAACATTGATTTTGAGTGAAATGAGTGCATTCGAGCATATGTGACATGTAACAACTTTCTAAGCATGGATTTTCATGTTTTCGAGCTTTTAACACATTTTCATCATATTTGTCATTTTAACAGTAAAAGCACGTCTGAAACGAGTTTTCAACATAGTATTGTGATATGCACTTGTTCAGAGTGGGAAAACACACTTTGTGTCACCGAGTGCATGATAACAGCTTTCCTAACGCAGGAGCGCATTCACCCTGTTTCTAACGCCTTTTCAGAGCATAAAGCAAACGTTTGACAAGGAACATTGATTTTGAGTGAAATGAGTGCATTCGAGCATATGTGACATGTAACAACTTTCTAAGCATGGATTTTCATGTTTTCGAGCTTTTAACACATTTTCATCATATTTGTCATTTTAACTGTAAAAGCACATCTGAAACGAGTTTTCAACATAGTATTTTGATATGCACTTGTTCAGAGTGGGGCGGCACGGTGGTGTAGTGGTTAGCGCTGTCGCCTCACAGCAAGAAGGTCCTGGGTTCGAGCCCCGGGGCTGGCGAGGGCCCTACTGTGTGGAGTTTGCATGTTCTCCCCGTGTCCACGTGGGTTTCCTCCGGGTGCTCCGGTTTCCCCCACAGTCCAAAGACATGCAGGTTAGGTTAACTGGTGACTCTAAATTGACCGTAGGTGTGAATGTGAGTGTGAATGGTTGTCTGTGTCTATGTGTCAGCCCTGTGATGACCTGGTGACTTCTCCAGGGTGTACCCCGCCTTTCGCCCGTAGTCAGCTGGGATAGGCTCCAGCTTGCCTGCGACCCTGTAGAAGCATAAAGCGGCTACAGATAATGAGATGAGATGAGATGAGACTTGTTCAGAGTGGGAAAACACTTTGTGTCACCGAGTGCATGGAAACAGCTTATCTAGCGCAGGAGCGCATTCAGCCTGTTTCTAACGCCTTTTCAGAACATAAAGCAAACGCTTTACAAGGAACATTGATTTTGAGTGAAATGAGTGCATTCGAGCATATGTGACATGTAACAACTTTCTAAGCATGGATTTTCATGTTTTCGAGCTTTTAACACATTTTCATCATATTTGTCATTTTAACAGTAAAAGCACGTCTGAAACGAGTTTTCAACATAGTATTGTGATATGCACTTGTTCAGAGTGGGAAAACACACTTTGTGTCACCGAGTGCATGATAACAGCTTTCCTAACGCAGGAGCGCATTCACCCTGTTTCTAACGCCTTTTCAGAGCATAAAGCAAACGTTTGACAAGGAACATTGATTTTGAGTGAAATGAGTGCATTTGAGCATATGTGACATGTAACAACTTTCTAAGCATGGATTTTCATGTTTTCGAGCTTTTAACACATTTTCATCATATTTGTCATTTTAACTGTAAAAGCACATCTGAAACGAGTTTTCAACTTAGTATTGTGATATCACTTGTTCAGAGTGGGAAAACACACTTTGTGTCACTGAGTGCATGGAAACAGCTTATCTAGCGCAGGAGCGCATTCAGCCTGTTTCTAACGCCTTTTCAGAACATAAAGCAAACGTTTTACAAGGAACATTGATTTTGAGTGAAATGAGTGTATTCGAGCATATGCGACATGGAACAACTTTCTAAGCATGGATTTTCATGTTTTTGAGCTTTTAACACATTTTCATCATATTTGTCATTTGAACTGTAAAAGCACGTCTGAAACGAGTTTTCAACATAGAATTGTGAAATGCACTTGTTCAGAGTGTGAAATCACAATTTGTGTCACCGAGTGCATGAAAACAGCTTTCCTAGCGCAGTAGCGCATTCAGCCTGTTTCTAACGCCTTTTCAGAGCATAAAGCAAACGTTTGCCAAGGAACATTGATTTTGAGTGAAATGAGTGCATTCGAGCATATGTGACATGTAACAACTTTCTAAGCATGGATTTTCATGTTTTCGAGCTTTTAACACATTTTCATCATATTTGTCATTTTAACAGTAAAAGCACGTCTGAAACGAGTTTTCAACATAGTATTGTGATATGCACTTGTTCAGAGTGGGAAAACACACTTTGTGTCACCGAGTGCATGATAACAGCTTTCCTAACGCAGGAGCGCATTCACCCTGTTTCTAACGCCTTTTCAGAGCATAAAGCAAACGTTTGACAAGGAACATTGATTTTGAGTGAAATGAGTGCATTCGAGCATATGTGACATGTAACAACTTTCTAAGCATGGATTTTCATGTTTTCGAGCTTTTAACACATTTTCATCATATTTGTCATTTTAACTGTAAAAGCACATCTGAAACGAGTTTTCAACATAGTATTTTGATATGCACTTGTTCAGAGTGGGGCGGCACGGTGGTGTAGTGGTTAGCGCTGTCGCCTCACAGCAAGAAGGTCCTGGGTTCGAGCCCCGGGGCTGGCGAGGGCCCTACTGTGTGGAGTTTGCATGTTGTCCACGTGGGTTTCCTCCGGGTGCTCCGGTTTCCCCCACAGTCCAAAGACATGCAGGTTAGGTTAACTGGTGACTCTAAATTGACCGTAGGTGTGAATGTGAGTGTGAATGGTTGTCTGTGTCTATGTGTCAGCCCTGTGATGACCTGGCGACTTGTCCAGGGTGTACCCCGCCTTTCGCCTGTAGTCAGCTGGGATAGGCTCCAGCTTGCCTGCGACCCTGTAGAAGGATAAAGCGGCTACAGATAATGAGATGAGATGAGACTTGTTCAGAGTGGGAAAACACTTTGTGTCACCGAGTGCATGGAAACAGCTTATCTAGCGCAGGAGCGCATTCAGCCTGTTTCTAACGCCTTTTCAGAACATAAAGCAAACGCTTTACAAGGAACATTGATTTTGAGTGAAATGAGTGCATTCGAGCATATGTCACATGTCTTTATAAGCATGGATTTTCATGTTTTCGAGCTTTTAACACATTTTCATCATATTTGTCATTTTAACTGTAAAAGCACGTCTGAAACGAGTTTTCAACATAGTATTTTGATATGCACTTGTTCAGAGTGGGAAAACACTTTGTGTCACCGAGTGCATGGAAACAGCTTATCTAGCGCAGGAGCGCATTCAGCCTGTTTCTAACGCCTTTTCAGAACATAAAGCAAACGTTTTACAAGGAACATTGATTTTGAGTGAAATGAGTGCATTCGAGCATATGTGACATGTAACAACTTTCTAAGCATGGATTTTCATGTTTTCGAGCTTTTAACACATTTTCATCATATTTGTCATTTTAACTGTAAAACCACGTCTGAAACGAGTTTTCAACTTAGTATTGTGATATCACTTGTTCAGAGTGGGAAAACACACTTTGTGTCACTGAGTGCATGAAAACAGCTTTCCTAACGCAGGAGCGCATTCAGCCTGTTTCTAACGCCTTTTCAGAGCATAAAGCAAAAGTTTGCCAAGGAACATTGATTTTGAGTGAAATGAGTGCATTCGATCATATGTGACATGTAACAACTTTCTAAGCATGGATTTTCATGTTTTCGAGCTTTTAACACATTATCATATTTGTCATTTTAACAGTAAAAGCACGTCTGAAACGAGTTTTCAACATAGTATTGTGATATGCACTTGTTCAGAGTGGGAAAACACACTTTGTGTCACCGAGTGCATGATAACAGCTTTCCTAACGCAGGAGCGCATTCACCCTGTTTCTAACGCCTTTTCAGAGCATAAAGCAAACGTTTGACAAGGAACATTGATTTTGAGTGAAATGAGTGCATTCGAGCATATGTGACATGTAACAACTTTCTAAGCATGGATTTTCATGTTTTCGAGCTTTTAACACATTTTCATCATATTTGTCATTTTAACTGTAAAAGCACATCTGAAACGAGTTTTCAACATAGTATTTTGATATGCAATTGTTCAGAGTGGGGCGGCACGGTGGTGTAGTGGTTAGCGCTGTCGCCTCACAGCAAGAAGGTCCTGGGTTCGAGCCCCGGGGCCGGCGAGGGCCTTTCTGTGTGGAGTTTGCATGTTCTCCCCGTGTCCACGTGGGTTTCCTGCGGGTGCTCCGGTTTCCCCCACAGTCCAAAGACATGCAGGTTAGGTTAACTGGTGACTCTAAATTGACCGTAGGTGTGAATGTGAGTGTGAATGGTTGTCTGTGTCTATGTGTCAGCCCTGTGATGACCTGGCGACTTGTCCAGGGTGTACCCCGCCTTTCGCCCGTAGTCAGCTGGGATAGGCTCCAGGTTGCCTGCGACCCTGTAGAAGGATAAAGCGGCTACAGATAATGAGATGAGATGAGACTTGTTCAGAGTGGGAAAACACTTTGTGTCACCGAGTGCATGGAAACAGCTTATCTAGCGCAGGAGCGCATTCAGCCTGTTTCTAACGCCTGTTCAGAACATAAAGCAAACGCTTTACAAGGAACATTGATTTTGAGTGAAATGAGTGCATTCGAGCATATGTGACATGTCTTTATAAGCATGGATTTTCATGTTTTCGAGCTTTTAACACATTTTCATCATATTTGTCATTCTAACTGTAAAAGCACGTCTGAAACGAGTTTTCAACATAGTATTTTGATATGCACTTGTTCAGAGTGGGAAAACACTTTGTGTCACCGAGTGCATGGAAACAGCTTATCTAGCGCAGGAGCGCATTCAGCCTGTTTCTAACGCCTTTTCAGAACATAAAGCAAACGTTTTACAAGGAACATTGATTTTGAGTGAAATGAGTGCATTCGAGCATATGTGACATGTAACAACTTTCTAAGCATGGATTTTCATGTTTTCGAGCTTTTAACACATTTTCATCATATTTGTCATTTCAACTGTAAAAGCACGTCTGAAACCAGTTTTCAACTTAGTATTGTGATAGCACTTGTTCAGAGTGGGAAAACACACTTTGTGTCACTGAGTGCATGAAAACAGCTTTCCTAACGCAGGAGCGCATTCAGCCTGTTTCTAACGCCTTTTCAGAGCATAAAGCAAACGTTTGACAAGGAACATTGATTTTGAGTGAAATGAGTGCATTCGAGCATATGTGACATGTAACAACTTTCTAAGCATGGATTTTCATGTTTTCGAGCTTTTAACACATTTTCATCAAATTTGTCATTTGAACTGTAAAAGCACGTCTGAAACGAGTTTTCAACATAGAATTGTGAAATGCACTTGTTCAGAGTGTGAAATCACACTTTGTGTCACCGAGTGCATGAAAACAGCTTTCCTAGCGCAGTAGCGCATTCAGCCTGTTTCTAACGCCTTTTCAGAGCATAAAGCAAACGTTTGCCAAGGAACATTGATTTTGAGTGAAATGAGTGCATTCGAGCATATGTGACATGTAACAACTTTCTAAGCATGGATTTTCATGTTTTCGAGCTTTTAACACATTATCATATTTGTCATTTTAACAGTAAAAGCACGTCTGAAACGAGTTTTCAACATAGTATTGTGATATGCACTTGTTCAGAGTGGGAAAACACACTTTGTGTCACCGAGTGCATGATAACAGCTTTCCTAACGAAGGAGCGCATTCACCCTGTTTCTAACGCCTTTTCAGAGCATAAAGCAAACATTTGCCAAGGAACATTGATTTTGAGTGAAATGAGTGCATTCGAGCATATGTGACATGTAACAACTTTCATGTCACATATGCATAACATGGATTTTCATGTTTTCGAGCTTTTAACACAATTTCATCATATTTGTCATTTTAACTGTAAAAGCACATCTGAAACGAGTTTTCAACATAGTATTTTGATATGCACTTGTTCAGAGTGGGGCGGCACGGTGGTGTAGTGGTTAGCGCTGTCGCCTCACAGCAAGAAGGTCCTGGGTTCGAGCTCCGGGGCTGGCGAGGGCCCTTCTGTGTGGAGTTTGCATGTTCTCCCCGTGTCCACGTGGGTTTCCTCCGGGTGCTCCGGTTTCCCCCACAGTCCAAAGACATGCAGGTTAGGTTAACTGGTGACTCTAAATTGACCGTAGGTGTGAATGTGAGTGTGAATGGTTGTCTGTGTCTATGTGTCAGCCCTGTGATGACCTGGCGACTTGTCCAGGGTGTACCCCGCCTTTCGCCCGTAGTCAGCTGGGATAGGCTCCAGCTTGCCTGCGACCCTGTAGAAGGATAAAGCGGCTACAGATAATGAGATGAGATGAGATGAGATGAGACTTGTTCAGAGTGGGAAAACACTTTGTGTCACCGAGTGCATGGAAACAGCTTATCTAGCGCAGGAGCGCATTCAGCCTGTTTCTAATGCCTTTTCAGAACATAAAGCAAACGCTTTACAAGGAACATTGATTTTGAGTGAAATGAGTGCATTCGAGCATATGTGACATGTCTTTATAAGCATGGATTTTCATGTTTTCGAGCTTTTAACACATTTTCATCATATTTGTCATTTTAACTGTAAAAGCACGTCTGAAACGAGTTTTCAACATAGTATTTTGATATGCACTTGTTCAGAGTGGGAAAACACTTTGTGTCACCGAGTGCATGGAAACAGCTTATCTAGCGCAGGAGCGCATTCAGCCTGTTTCTAACGCCTTTTCAGAACATAAAGCAAACGTTTTACAAGGAACATTGATTTTGAGTGAAATGAGTGCATTCGAGCATATGTGACATGTAACAACTTTCTAAGCATGGATTTTCATGTTTTCGAGCTTTTAACACATTTTCATCATATTTGTCATTTTAACTGTAAAACCACGTCTGAAACGAGTTTTCAACTTAGTATTGTGATATCACTTGTTCAGAGTGGGAAAACACACTTTGTGTCACTGAGTGCATGAAAACAGCTTTCCTAACGCAGGAGCGCATTCAGCCTGTTTCTAACGCCTTTTCAGAGCATAAAGCAAACGTTTGACAAGGAACATTGATTTTGAGTGAAATGAGTGTATTCGAGCATATGCGACATGGAACAACTTTCTAAGCATGGATTTTCATGTTTTCGAGCTTTTAACACATTTTCATTATATTTGTCATTTGAACTGTAAAAGCACGTCTGAAACGAGTTTTCAACATAGAATTGTGAAATGCACTTGTTCAGAGTGTGAAATCACACTTTGTGTCACCGAGTGCATGAAAACAGCTTTCCTAGCGCAGTAGCGCATTCAGCCTGTTTCTAACGCCTTTTCAGAGCATAAAGCAAACGTTTGACAAGGAACATTGATTTTGAGTGAAATGAGTGCATTTGAGCATATGTGACATGTAACAACTTTCTAAGCATGGATTTTCATGTTTTCGAGCTTTTAACACATTTTCATCATATTTGTCATTTTAACTGTAAAAGCACATCTGAAACGAGTTTTCAACATAGTATTTTGATATGCACTTGTTCAGAGTGGGGCGGCACGGTGGTGTAGTGGTTAGCGCTGTCGCCTCACAGCAAGAAGGTCCTGGGTTCGAGCCCCGGGGCTGGCGAGGGCCCTTCTGTGTGGAGTTTGCATGTTCTCCCCGTGTCCACGTGGGTTTCCTCCGGGTGCTCCGGTTTCCCCCACAGTCCAAAGACATGCAGGTTAGCTTAACTGGTGACTCTAAATTGACCGTAGGTGTGAATGTGAGTGTGAATGGTTGTCTCTGTCTATGTGTCAGCCCTGTGATGACCTGGCGACTTGTCCAGGGTGTACCCGGCCTTTCGCCCGTAGTCAGCTGGGATAGGCTCCAGCTTGCCTGCGACCCTGTAGAAGGATAAAGCGGCTAAAGATAATGAGATGAGATGAGATGAGACTTGTTCAGAGTGGGAAAACACTTTGTGTCACCGAGTGCATGGAAACAGCTTATCTCGCGCAGGAGCGCATTCAGCCTGTTTCTAACGCCTTTTCAGAGCATAAAGCAAACGTTTGCCAAGGAACATTGATTTTGAGTGAAATGAGTGCATTCGAGCATATGTGACATGTAACAACTTTCTAAGCATGGATTTTCATGTTTTCGAGCTTTTAACACATTTTCATCATATTTGTCATTTTAACAGTAAAAGCACGTCTGAAACGAGTTTTCAACATAGTATTGTGATATGCACTTGTTCAGAGTGGGAAAACACACTTTGTGTCACCGAGTGCATGATAACAGCTTTCCTAACGCAGGAGCGCATTCACCCTGTTTCTAACGCCTTTTCAGAGCATAAAGCAAACGTTTGACAAGGAACAATGATTTTGAGTGAAATGAGTGCATTCGAGCATATGTGACATGTAACAACTTTCTAAGCATGGATTTTCATGTTTTCGAGCTTTTAACACATTTTCATCATATTTGTCATTTTAACTGTAAAAGCACATCTGAAACGAGTTTTCAACATAGTATTTTGATATGCACTTGTTCAGAGTGGGGCGGCACGGTGGTGTAGTGGTTAGCGCTGTCGCCTCACAGCAAGAAGGTCCTGGGTTCGAGCCCCGGGGCTGGCGAGGGCCCTTCTTTGTGGAGTTTGCATGTTCTCCCCGTGTCCACGTGGGTTTCCTCCGGGTGCTCCGGTTTCCCCCACAGTCCAAAGACATGCAGGTTAGGTTAACTGGTGACTCTAAATTGACCGTAGGTGTGAATGTGAGTGTGAATGGTTGTCTGTGTCTATGTGTCAGCCCTGTGATGACCTGGCGACTTGTCCAGGGTGTACCCCGCCTTTCGCCCATAGTCAGCTGGGATAGGCTCCAGCTTGCCTGCGACCCTGTAGAAGGATAAATCGGCTACAGATAATGACATGAGATGAGATGAGACTTGTTCAGAGTGGGAAAACACTTTGTGTCACCGAGTGCATGGAAACAGCTTATCTAGCGCAGGAGCGCATTCAGCCTGTTTCTAACGCCTTTTCAGAACATAAAGCAAACGCTTTACAAGGAACATTGATTTTGAGTGAAATGAGTGCATTCGAGCATATGTGACATGTCTTTATAAGCATGGATTTTCATGTTTTCGAGCTTTTAACACATTTTCATCATATTTGTCATTTTAACTGTAAAAGCACGTCTGAAACGAGTTTTCAACATAGTATTTTGATATGCACTTGTTCAGAGTGGGAAAACACTTTGTGTCACCGAGTGCATGGAAACAGCTTATCTAGCGCAGGAGCGCATTCAGCCTGTTTCTAACGCCTTTTCAGAACATAAAGCAAACGTTTTACAAGGAACATTGATTTTGAGTGAAATGAGTGCATTCGAGCATATGTGACATGTAACAACTTTCTAAGCATGGATTTTCATGTTTTCGAGCTTTTAACACATTTTCATCATATTTGTCATTTTAACTGTAAAACCACGTCTGAAACGAGTTTTCAACTTAGTATTGTGATATCACTTGTTCAGAGTGGGAAAACACACTTTGTGTCACTGAGTGCATGAAAACAGCTTTCCTAACGCAGGAGCGCATTCAGCCTGTTTCTAACGCCTTTTCAGAGCATAAAGCAAACATTTGACAAGGAACATTGATTTTGAGTGAAATGAGTGTATTCGAGCATATGCGACATGGAACAACTTTCTAAGCATGGATTTTCATGTTTTCGAGCTTTTAACACATTTTCATCATATTTGTCATTTGAACTGTAAAAGCACGTCTGAAACGAGTTTTCAACATAGAATTGTGAAATGCACTTGTTCAGAGTGTGAAATCACACTTTGTGTCACCGAGTGCATGAAAACAGCTTTCCTAGCGCAGTAGCGCATTCAGCCTGTTTCTAACGCCTTTTCAGAGCATAAAGCAAACGTTTGCCAAGGAACATTGATTTTGAGTGAAATGAGTGCATTCGAGCATATGTGACATGTAACAACTTTCTAAGCATGGATTTTCATGTTTTCGAGCTTTTAACACATTATCATATTTGTCATTTTAACAGTAAAAGCACGTCTGAAACGAGTTTTCAACATAGTATTGTGATATGCACTTGTTCAGAGTGGGAAAACACACTTTGTGTCACGGAGTGCATGATAACAGCTTTCCTAATGCAGGAGCGCATTCACCCTGTTTCTAATGCCTTTTCAGAGCATAAAGCAAACGTTTGACAAGGAACATTGACTTTGAGTGAAATGAGTGCATTCGAGCATATGTGACATGTAACAACTTTCTAAGCATGGATTTTCATGTTTTCGAGCTTTTAACACATTTTCATCATATTTGTCATTTTAACTGTAAAAGCACATCTGAAACGAGTTTTCAACATAGTATTTTGATATGCACTTGTTCAGAGTGGGGCGGCACGGTGGTGTAGTGGTTAGCGCTGTCGCCTCACAGCAAGAAGGTCCTGGGTTCGAGCCCCGGGGCCGGCGAGGGCCTTTCTGTGTGGAGTTTGCATGTTCTCCCCGTGTCCACGTGGGTTTCCTCCGGGTGCTCCGGTTTCCCCCACAGTCCAAAGACATGCAGGTTAGGTTAACTGGTGACTCTAAATTGACCGTAGGTGTGAATGTGAGTGTGAATGGTTGTCTGTGTCTATGTGTCAGCCCTGTGATGACCTGGCGACTTGTCCAGGGTGTACCCCGCCTTTCGCCCGTAGTCAGCTGGGATAGGCTCCAGCTTGCCTGCGACCCTGTAGAAGGATAAAGCGGCTACAGATAATGAGATGAGATGAGATGAGACTTGTTCAGAGTGGGAAAACACTTTGTGTCACCGAGTGCATGGAAACAGCTTATCTAGCGCAGGAGCGCATTCAGCCTGTTTCTAACGCCTTTTCAGAACATAAAGCAAACGCTTTACAAGGAACATTGATTTTGAGTGAAATGAGTGCATTCGAGCATATGTGACATGTCTTTATAAGCATGGATTTTCATGTTTTCGAGCTTTTAACACATTTTCATCATATTTGTCATTTTAACTGTAAAAGCACGTCTGAAACGAGTTTTCAACATAGTATTTTGATATGCACTTGTTCAGAGTGGGAAAACACACTTTGTGTCACTGAGTGCATGAAAACAGCTTTCCTAACGCAGGAGCGCATTCAACCTGTTTCTAACGCCTTTTCAGAGCATAAAGCAAACGTTTGACAAGGAACATTGATTTTGAGTGAAATGAGTGTATTCGAGCATATGCGACATGGAACAACTTTCTAAGCATGGATTTTCATGTTTTCGAGCTTTTAACACATTTTCATCATATTTGTCATTTGAACTGTAAAAGCACGTCTGAAACGAGTTTTCAACATAGAATTGTGAAATGCACTTGTTCAGAGTGTGAAATCACACTTTGTGTCACCGAGTGCATGAAAACAGCTTTCCTAGCGCAGTAGCGCATTCAGCCTGTTTCTAACGCCTTTTCAGAGCATAAAGCAAACGTTTGCCAAGGAACATTGATTTTGAGTGAAATGAGTGCATTCGAGCATATGTGAGATGTAACAACTTTCTAAGCATGGATTTTCATGTTTTCGAGCTTTTAACACATTATCATATTTGTCATTTTAACAGTAAAAGCACGTCTGAAACGAGTTTTCAACATAGTATTGTGATATGCACTTGTTCAGAGTGGGAAAACACACTTTGTGTCACCGAGTGCATGATAACAGCTTTCCTAACGCAGGAGCGCATTCACCCTGTTTCTAACGACTTTTCAGAGCATAAAACAAACATTTGCCAAGGAACATTGATTTTGAGTGAAATGAGTGCATTCGAGCATATGTGACATGTAACAACTTTCATGTCACATATGCATAACATGGATTTTCATGTTTTCGAGCTTTTAACACAATTTCATCATATTTGTCATTTTAACTGTAAAAGCAAATCTGAAACGAGTTTTCAACATAGTATTTTGATATGCACTTGTTCAGAGTGGGGCGGCACGGTGGTGTAGTGGTTAGCGCTGTCGCCTCACAGCAAGAAGGTCCTGGGTTCGAGCTCCGGGGCTGGCGAGGGCCCTTCTGTGTGGAGTTTGCATGTTCTCCCCGTGTCCACGTGGGTTTCCTCCGGGTGCTCCGGTTTCCCCCACAGTCCAAAGACATGCAGGTTAGGTTAACTGGTGACTCTAAATTGACCGTAGGTGTGAATGTGAGTGTGAATGGTTGTCTGTGTCTATGTGTCAGCCCTGTGATGACCTGGCGACTTGTCCAGGGTGTACCCCGCCTTTCGCCCGTAGTCAGCTGGGATAGGCTCCAGCTTGCCTGCGACCCTGTAGAAGGATAAAGCGGCTACAGATAATGAGATGAGATGAGACTTGTTCAGAGTGGGAAAACACTTTGTGTCACCGAGTGCATGGAAACAGCTTATCTAGCGCAGGAGCGCATTCAGCCTGTTTCTAACGCCTTTTCAGAACATAAAGCAAACGCTTTACAAGGAACATTGATTTTGAGTGAAATGAGTGCATTCGAGCATATGTGACATGTCTTTATAAGCATGGATTTTCATGTTTTCGAGCTTTTAACACATTTTCATCATATTTGTCATTTTAACTGTAAAAGCACGTCTGAAACGAGTTTTCAACATAGTATTTTGATATGCACTTGTTCAGAGTGGGAAAACACTTTGTGTCACCGAGTGCATGGAAACAGCTTATCTAGCGCAGGAGCGCATTCAGCCTGTTTCAAACGCCTTTTCAGAACATAAAGCAAACGTTTTACAAGGAACATTGATTTTGAGTGAAATGAGTGCATTCGAGCATATGTGACATGTAACAACTTTCTAAGCATGGATTTTCATGTTTTCGAGCTTTTAACACATTTTCATCATATTTGTCATTTTAACTGTAAAAGCACATCTGAAACGAGTTTTCAACTTAGTATTGTGATATCACTTGTTCAGAGTGGGAAAACACACTTTGTGTCACTGAGTGCATGAAAACAGCTTTCCTAACGCAGGAGCGCATTCAGCCTGTTTCTAACGCCTTTTCAGAGCATAAAGCAAACGTTTGACAAGGAACATTGATATTGAGTGAAATGAGTGTATTCGAGCATATGCGACATGGAACAACTTTCTAAGCATGGATTTTCATGTTTTCGAGCTTTTAACACATTTTCATCATATTTGTCATTTGAACTGTAAAAGCACGTCTGAAACGAGTTTTTAACATAGAATTGTGAAATGCACTTGTTCAGAGTGTGAAATCACACTTTGTGTCACCGAGTGCATTAAAACAGCTTTCCTAGCGCAGTAGCGCATTCAGCCTGTTTCTAACGCCTTTTCAGAGCATAAAGCAAACGTTTGCCAAGGAACATTGATTTTGAGTGAAATGAGTGCATTCGAGCATATGTGACATGTAACAACTTTCTAAGCATGGATATTCATGTTTTCGAGCTTTTAACACATTTTCATCATATTTGTCATTTTAACTGTAAAAGCACATCTGAAACGAGTTTTCAACATAGTATTTTGATATGCACTTGTTCAGAGTGGGGCGGCACGGTGGTGTAGTGGTTAGCGCTGTCGCCTCACAGCAAGAAGGTCCTGGGTTCGAGCCCCGGGGCCGGCGAGGGCCCTTCTGTGTGGAGTTTGCATGTTCTCCCCGTGTCCACGTGGGTTTCCTCCGGGTGCTCCGGTTTCCCCCACAGTCCAAAGACATGCAGGTTAGGTTAACTGGTGACTCTAAATTGACCGTAGGTGTGAATGTGAGTGTGAATGGTTGTCTGTGTCTATGTGTCAGCCCTGTGATGACCTGGCGACTTGTCCAGGGTGTACCCCGCCTTTCGCCCGTAGTCAGCTGGGATAGGCTCCAGCTTGCCTGCGACCCTGTAGAAGGATAAAGCGGCTACAGATAATGAGATGAGATGAGATGAGACTTGTTCAGAGTGGGAAAACACTTTGTGTCACCGAGTGCATGGAAACAGCTTATCTAGCGCAGGAGCGCATTCAGCCTGTTTCTAACGCCTTTTCAGAACATAAAGCAAACGCTTTACAAGGAACATTGATTTTGAGTGAAATGAGTGCATTCGAGCATATGTGACATGTCTTTATAAGCATGGATTTTCATGTTTTCGAGCTTTTAACACATTTTCATCATATTTGTCATTTTAACTGTAAAAGCACGTCTGAAACGAGTTTTCAACATAGTATTTTGATATGCACTTGTTCAGAGTGGGAAAACACTTTGTGTCACCGAGTGCATGGAAACAGCTTATCTAGCGCAGGAGCGCATTCAGCCTGTTTCTAACGCCTTTTCAGAACATAAAGCAAACGTTTTACAAGGAACATTGATTTTGAGTGAAATGAGTGCATTCGAGCATATGTGACATGTAACAACTTTCTAAGCATGGATTTTCATGTTTTCGAGCTTTTAACACATTTTCATCATATTTGTCATTTGAACTGTAAAAGCACGTCTGAAACGAGTTTTCAACATAGAATTGTGAAATGCACTTGTTCAGAGTGTGAAATCACACTTTGTGTCACCGAGTGCATGAAAACAGCTTTCCTAGCGCAGTAGCGCATTCAGCCTGTTTCTAACGCCTTTTCAGAGCATAAAGCAAACGTTTGACAAGGAACATTGATTTTGAGTGAAATGAGTGCATTCGAGCATATGTGACATGTAACAACTTTCTAAGCATGGATTTTCATGTTTTCGAGCTTTTAACACATTATCATATTTGTCATTTTAACAGTAAAAGCACGTCTGAAATGAGTTTTCAACATAGTATTGTGATATGCACTTGTTCAGAGTGGGAAAACACACTTTGTGTCACCGAGTGCATGATAACAGCTTTCCTAACGCAGGAGCGCATTCACCCTGTTTCTAACGCCTTTTCAGAGCATAAAGCAAACGTTTGACAAGGAACATTGATTTTGAGTGAAATGAGTGCATTCGAGCATATGTGACATGTAACAACTTTCTAAGCATGGATTTTCATGTTTTCGAGCTTTTAACACATTTTCATCATATTTGTCATTTTAACTGTAAAAGCACATCTGAAACGAGTTTTCAACATAGTATTTTGATATGCACTTGTTCAGAGTGGGGCGGCACGGTGGTGTAGTGGTTAGCGCTGTCGCCTCACAGCAAGAAGGTCCTGGGTTCGAGCCCCGGGGCCGGCGAGGGCCTTTCTGTGTGGAGTTTGCATGTTCTCCCCGTGTCCACGTGGGTTTCCTCCGGGTGCTCCGGTTTCCCCCACAGTCCAAAGACATGCAGGTTAGGTTAACTGGTGACTCTAAATTGACCGTAGGTGTGAATGTGAGTGTGAATGGTTGTCTGTGTCTATGTGTCAGCCCTGTGATGACCTGGAGACTTGTCCAGGGTGTACCCCGCCTTTCGCCCGTAGTCAGCTGGGATAGGCTCCAGCTTGCCTGCGACCCTGTAGAAGGATAAAGCGGCTACAGATAATGAGATGAGATGAGACTTGTTCAGAGTGGGAAAACACTTTGTGTCACCGAGTGCATGGAAACAGCTTATCTAGCGCAGGAGCGCATTCAGCCTGTTTCTAACGCCTTTTCAGAACATAAAGCAAACGCTTTACAAGGAACATTGATTTTGAGTGAAATGAGTGCATTCGAGCATATGTGACATGTCTTTATAAGCATGGATTTTCATGTTTTCGAGCTTTTAACACATTTTCATCATCTCATCTCATTATCTCTAGCCGCTTTATCCTTCTACAGGGTCGCAGGCAAGCTGGAGCCTATCCCAGCTGACTACGGGCGAAAGGCGGGGTACACCCTGGACAAGTCGCCAGGTCATCACAGGGCTGACACATAGACACAGACAACCATTCACACTCACATTCACACCTACGGTCAATTTAGAGTCACCAGTTAACCTAACCTGCATGTCTTTGGACTGTGGGGGAAACCGGAGCACCCGGAGGAAACCCACGCGGACACGGGGAGAACATGCAAACTCCGCACAGAAAGGCCCTCGCCGGCCCCGGGGCTCGAACCCAGGACCTTCTTGCTGTGAGGCGACAGTGCTAACCACTACACCACCGTGCCGCCCACATTTTCATCATATTTGTCATTTTAACTGTAAAAGCACATCTGAAACGAGTTTTCAACATAGTATTTTGATATGCACTTGTTCAGAGTGGGAAAACACTTTGTGTCACCGAGTGCATGGAAACAGCTTATCTAGCGCAGTAGCGCATTCAGCCTGTTTCTAACGCCTTTTCAGAACATAAAGCAAACGTTTTACAAGGAACATTGATTTTGAGTGAAATGAGTGCATTCGAGCATATGTGACGTAACAACTTTCTAAGCATGGATTTTCATGTTTTCGAGCTTTTAACACATTATCATCATATTTGTCATTTTAACTCTAAAACCACGTCTGAAACGAGTTTTCAACATAGTATTGTGATATGCACTTGTTCAGAGTGGGAAAACACTTTGTGTCACCGAGTGCATGAAAACAGCTTTCCTAGCGCAGGAGCGCATTCAGCCTGTTTCTAACGCCTTTTCAGAGCATAAAGCAAACGTTTGACAAGGAACATTGATTTTGAGTGAAATGAGTGCATTCGAGCATATGTGACATGTAGCAACTTTCTAAGCATGGATTTTCATGTTTTCGAGCTTTTAACACATTTTTATCATATTGGTCATTTTAACAGTAAAAGCACGTCTGAAACGCGTTTTCAACATAGTATTGTGATATGCACTTGTTCAGAGTGGGAAAACACACTTTGTGTCACTGATTGCATGATAACAGCTTTCCTAACGCAGGAGCGCATTCAGCCTGTTTCTAACGCCTTTTCAGAGCATAAAGCAAACGTTTGACAAGGAACATTGATTTTGAGTGAAATGAGTGCATTCGAGCATATGTGACATGTAACAACTTTCTAAGTATGGATTTTCATGTTTTCGAGCTTTTAACACATTTTCATCATATTTGTCATTTTAACTGTAAAAGCACGTCTGAAACGAGTTTTCAACATAGTATTGTGATATAGACTTTTTCAGAGTGGGAAAACACACTTTGTGTCACCGAGTGCATAAAACAGCTTTACTAATGCAGGAGCGCATTCAGCCTGTATCTAATGCCTTTTCAGAGCATAAAGCAAACTTTTGACAAGGAACATTGATTTTAAGTGAAATGAGTGCATTCGAGCATATGTGACATGTAACACCTTTCTAAGCAATCAATCATGTTTTCGAGCTTTTAACACATTTTCACCATATTTGTCATTTTAACTGTAAAACCACGTCTGAAACGAGTTTTCAACTTAGTATTGTGAGAGCTAGGGATAAGGCTCAAAAAAATCACTGCACAAATGGCTAATGTAAGTGATGCTGGGGTCCCACAGTCCTAGAAATGTTAAATTTACTGCTTTTCTTTTTTTTTTTGCGCATTTACTTTACATCTTTGTCCTTCCACTATTGCATCTTTTTGTATCAACTTTAACTGTTCCTCTATTTCCTTATTTATCTTCATATATTTGTCTACCTTCTCTTTCTGTCTCTTTCCCTTTAATCTTCCTCCCACTTGATTTGGAGTACATGGCAAGGCTCGCACAATCGTAGGAAACTTGAGAAAAGAAATGTGCACCCATATGACAATTTATACTAGTAGATGTCATTAAATTAAGGCCTATGGATTGAATTAAGATACTAACCTAGAAAATGTCCTTTCAGTGTGATGTCGATGCTGGATGAGAGTGCATCATTAAGGGAGTCTGTGTCTACATGGGCGAAGATCCAGATAACCTTCTACAGGAGTATGTGGTTTGTATATGAATTCGGTGCTTACGCTTATCTTCCACTCTTCTCTTGTGAGAACAAGAGAAGAGTGGAAGATAAGCGTAAGCACCGAATTCATATACAAACCACATACTCCTGTATGTGGTTTGTAACACACTTCTACACAATTCTACACAATTCTAGATTGCTTGTGCTGAAATTATTCATTGATTAAAAGAATATGTATTTCCATTTTTATAATCTATATTTTTCTGTTTCATAACATAAAATCAGTAGTGTTTCTGGCTGCTGGTTAAATTAACTAAAAGGTAGAATAAATGCTTCTCAAGAACAATTGTGCAATACACTATCAAATTCAGTAAATATCTCCTCATGGTCTGCCAGCTGTCTGATCAGTGTGTGCAATGAAAAAAGAATCTAGTGTTCATACACAACCATGGTTCTGTAAATGGGCAGCAAAGTGGCTCGGACCGAGCCTCACATTATTTCAGCCAGTCAGCAGGTGTGTTCAAGGTGTTTTTTCTCATGGAACAGATAATGCTTCCATTTTGTTAAATGTTTATATAATGTTCTGCTGTAGTTACTTGTTCTTGTCTCTAAATTTACCTTCCTTCTAACTTTCACTTTCCCTAGATCTATATTGTCACTATTTTATGTTTATACTTTTCTTGATAGGGCTTAGGTTTGATTTACCTAACTTTGGTTTACCTACATTTTATCTGTTTTGTATAGAGCATGGATCAAAACACCATCAATGAGACCATTGAAGACACCACTGTTGATCTATGTTCTTAAAGAACATGCTTCAAGTGATGAAGCAGAGGACATTGGCATTGTTCTTGAAAGCATCAAGGTGTTACAAGATCTTGATAATGTAGCATTAACTGTTGCTATGCTGTTTGGACTGATGTATGCACTGAACCTCAGCTACCCTGCTGATCTCTGCTACACTTTTGAGGTAATCTAAAAGATTTGGATGGAACTGGATGGAGGTAAACTTTCCAGCAAAGCACTTGCTCTGAAAAACAGGCTCTCTCAGTGAACGGGTCAGACTGATTTCTGTTGTGTATCCACATTTTATTTCTCAGTGACGAGTTTATGTAGGGTTGATTACTTTTTGTTTGTAAATCCACTGTGATTTGTCAAAGTTGTTAGCTATGTAAAATGGTGTTCACAGGGCTAACCCTCACGGTATTTCTATTTATTTATTTATTTATTTATTTATTTATTTTAATGAAGCACTAGCTCTTATTTGCCTCATTCAGTTTGTGGCATGTTTGGTTTAATTCAGTAAAATGCTGTTATTTTGTATTCACTCTTGAGGATGCACTGTTGCAATATTGTGAATGAACAGTTTACAATATTTTTTTTGAATGTACTGTGAAGTTTATACTGTTTAGCTGCTGTGACTGAAGTTTGTATGTGCTTCCATTGGGACACTAAAAACAGTGCAAAGTGAGACCTCGTCCACACGTAGCCGGGTATCTGCTAAATCGAAGATATTTTTCTATGTTTTGGCCTGCCATCCACATGAAAACACATAAAAAACGAATATTTAAAAAAACTCCGGGCAAAGTGAAGATTTTTGAAAACTCCGTGTATGCCTTTTCGTGTAGACAGAGATAACCGGAGTTTTGCGTTTTAGAACGTCACAATCTGCGCCAAAAAAATGACAACAAATCTGCCCTGACGTCAAACGTGCGACCTTTGTTTACTGCAGAAGCCAGATTAAGCATGGACAAAGAGTAATGGATCGGAGTAGTGCCTTGAAAGCGTTAATTATTGTGCAGGTGCTATTTACATGTTTAATTTTAGAAGCCCAACTACTGCTCCAAAAACAGGGTCAATATGTCCACATATTTGCTTTGACAAGATTCCCAATCAACGTTTTCTTGCGTCTTTTGAAGTTTATACTCCAAAATTGTGTTTAGAAGCAATTCTGTCTCCGAGTCTGTCCAGACGAACGAGCTTGGCGCCATGTTTTATGTTTAGGCGGAAGTGACGCCAACAGAGGGCTATTCTGATGTGATTAGGGGGTAGGATTTGGGGAAATAATGCCATCTACAGGTTTGGAATGCTTATGAATGTGATTGAAAACGCAGATGTTCGGTTATGTGTGGAAGGGATTTTTTTCGAAGACGAGGTGGTGTGGATAAAACATTAGATTCTATGCATCATGAATCCATTGCACTTTATGCAGAATTATTTTATTTTTATCAATTTACTGTGAAGTTTTTGTGGTTTGTGCTTTGGATCTACTGCTAGGAATGTAGTGGTTAGTGTCCAGTTTTTATGCTGAATTTATTGTATGGCAACTGCAGAGTCCTTCTGTTCAGGTAAAGTCCTTCTGTTCAGGTAAATCTGCAAAGTTTTAAGTATCAATACAGTCAAAGTTTAATACAGAACTCTTAATCTTTGTTTTTTGTCAGTGCAATCAGTTTTTTATATTTGATTTTTGTATTTGCACAAATACAAAACTGATGTCTACAGTGCATTTGGCTGGTTTTAACAAATCAAGTTAAATTTAGAGCTTGGGTTCTTACAGCTGAGGTTGTAAGGACACAATAAAATTACATTTAAGTTGCATAATACCTTTAAGTAATATTAGAATTAACAAATAAAGTTAAAGTTACATTTAAAAATCTGGTATCTTGAACATGATGAAATCACTTTAACATTACTCAATTAATTGGTATTGCAATAGCTTTAAGAAGAAATGTTAAATCAACTTGATGGTTTTAAATACTCTAACATGATTTAATTATTTTGGTTTACCAAGGAATAATTCATTGAGAAAAAGAAGGAAATTATGTCAGTTATCCACATTCTGATCATGTGGGACCGATGTACACATTAAAATCAAGTAAATCCAAAGGATTTTTTTTTTCCAGTGTACCGGTCCACATCACACAAATGTGGGAAACTAAGAAACTGTTCAATTAACAGACCTGTTCACGATTATTTATCTGATCATCTGATGACTCTTCACTGCTACTACTAGACCAAATTCTTTTTGGTTCTCATATTCACTTTCCCCTCCCATATTCGAGATTGCCAGACAAAGGAATGTCCTTCCCTTTTTCAGGTGCCTTCAAGAAAGGCAAAAAAATAAAAATAATGTCATATAGTAACATAAAATATTATGAATAAGATTGAACTACCAAAACCTGCCAAGAGAGGGCCGCCCACCATAACTCATGGACCAGGCAAGGAGGGCATTAATCACAGAGGCAGCACAGAGACCAAAGGTAACCCTGAAGGAGCTGCAGAGTTCCAAAGCAGAGACTGGAGTATCTGTCCATAGGACCAGAATAAGCTGGACACTCCACAGAGCTGGTCTTTATGGAAGAGTGGCCAGAAAAAAAAGCCATTACTTAAAGATTAAAAATAGGAAAGAATGTTTTGAGTTTGCCAAAAGGCATGTGGGAGACTCCCCAAATGTATAGGGGAAGGTGCTCTGGTCAGATGAGACTAAAATTGAACTTTTTGGCCACCAAGGAAAATGCTATGTCTGGCGCAAACCCAACACGTCTTATCACCCCAAGAACACCATCCTCACAGTGAAACCTGGTGGTGGCAGCATCATGCTGTGGGGATGTTTTTCAGCAGCAGAGACTGGGAAACTGGTCAGAATCGAGGGAAAGATGGATAGTGCTAAATACAGGAATATTCTTGAGCAAAACCTGTTTCAGTCTGCCAGTGATTTGAGACTGGGATGGAGGCTCACCTTCCAGCAGGACAATGACCCTAAGCATACTGGTAAAGCAAGACTCAAATGGTTTAAGGGGAAACATTTAAATGTGTTGGAATAGCCTAGTCAAAGCCCAGACCTCAATCCAATTGAGAATCTGTGGTCAGACTTAAAGGAACAGTCCACCATATTTCCATAATGAAATATGCTCTTATCTGAATTGAGACGAGCTGCTCCATACCTATCCGAGCTTTGCGCGACCTCCCAGTCAGTCAGACGCAGTCAGACGCGCTGTCACTCCTGTTAGCAATGTAGCTAGGCTCAGTATGGCCAACGGTATTTTTTTGGGGCTGTAGTTAGATGCGACCAAACTCTTCTGGGTTTTTCCTGTTTACATAGGTTTATATGACCAGTGATATGAAACAAGTTCAGTTACACAAATTGAAATGTAGTGATTTTCTATGCTATGGAAAGTCCGCACTATAATGACAGGTGTACTAACACCTTCTGCGCGCTTCGGCAGCGCATTGATATCTGAGCTCCGTATCATATAAACCTATGTAAACCTATGTAAACAGGAAAAACGCGGAAGAGTTTGGTCGCATCTAACTACAGCCCCAAAAAATACCGTTGGCCATACTGAGCCTAGCTACATTGCTAACAGGAGTGACAGCGCGTCTGACTGCGTCTGACTGACTGGGAGGTCGCGCAAAGCTCGGATAGGTACGGAGCAGCTCGTCTCAATTCAGATAAGAGCATATTTCATTATGGAAATATGGTGGACTGTTCCTTTGAAGATTGCTGTTCACCAGCGGAACCCATCCAACTTGAAGGAACTGGAGCAGTTTTGCCTTGAGGAATGGGCAAAAATCCCAGTGACTAGATGTGGCAAGCTCACAGAGACTTATCCAAAGCAATTTGCAGCTAATAGTTGCCACAAAAGGCGGCTCTGCAAAGTACTGACATTAGGGGGGTGAATAGTTATGCACGTTGAAGTTTTCTGTTTTGTCCTATTTGTTGTTTGCTTCACAATAATAAAAAAAAATCACATCTTCAAAGTTGTAGGCATGTTCTGTAAATGAAATGATGCAAACCCTCAAACAATCCAATTTAATGGAAACGTTCTCTCCACTGCCCCAGATCAGTGTATAAGAACTTAGGTTCCGAGAGGCTCTGGTTTCCCCCCGGACCCGATGGCTGACGCACAGAAAGTGAGATGAGTGAAATGTTTGCTTGTCGCGTGAAGTTGGAGTGCATATGGATTATGGAGCTGAGACAACGGGTACCACGCTGCTCGCTAAGATGGTAAGTAAACGAATGTTCTGACAGAATATACATGATATTGTATGTGGGTGTCATAAAAAGTAACTTACCCCGAATGCTAAATGAGTGCTTGCAAAAGCTAACCGGTGTCTCAGCTACATGCGCATGCGTATGTGTGTGTGCGTTTGTTAGCGCATGAAAGAGAGTGTCTGAGTGGCGGGCGGTATCTGTGAGTGTAGGCAAATACATGTATAAGATGTAGTGGCGTTCTGTGAAAAATGTAATTACCACCGCTCGCCATTTTTCACAGACACCATCTGGGCCAGGTGCCTTCCTGATCTTCTGTCTGTGGAAAAGCTGACAGACATCCTCTTCACAGATCTTGAGTGCTGGTGGGGGGGGTCAGAGGCAGGGGGTGGCAGAATGGCAGGGGGTGCAAATGAGTCTTTAATGACTTACATTAACCTTCGTTAATGTAAAAGCAGATTCCGCCTCCCCTCGTTTTCCCTGTGAGCTCCGTTTCGCGGTCCGCTCGGTGCAGGTGAAATCCAGGCAGGTGAAGAGAAGAGTCCAGGATGTGCTCACCGAGCCAGGTTTCGGTGAAGCACAAGGCAGCAGATCTGTTAAAATCTGTGTTAATTGAGTTGAGGAGCAGCAGTTCGTCCATCTTATTGGCCAGAGAGCAGACGTTAGCCAGGTGAATAGACAGGAGCGCAGTGCAAAACCCCCGCTGCCTCAGCCTGATGAGCACGCCGGCTCGCTTCCCCAGGTGTCGCCGGCGTCCTCGGTGTAATCCATAGAGAGCTGCTGCTCCTCCAACAAGTAGCTCTGGAAAACTTTCCGGATTAATGAAAACCAATGAAAAAACTTTACTGGTGGTTATTCCAATGTTTATAAGTTCTTCTCTGGAGTATGTGACCAGCGAAGGAGCGCAAAAAACACAACAAATACACAAAAACATAGAAAGTACGAGAGAGCAAAGTACCGAGGCAACCATCCACGGCGCCATCTTGGAAAGGTTACAAAACTTTTGGTGGGTTTCATGTGAGGAAACCCACCAACATCCCAGAGTTGAAGCTGTTCTGTATGGAGGAATGAGCTAAAATTTCTCCAAGCTGGTGTGCAGAACTGATCAACAGTTACTAGTAATGTTTAGTTGCAGTTATTGCTGCTCAAGGGGGTCACACCAGATACTGAAAGAAAAGGTTCACATACTTTTGCCACTCACAGATATGTAATATTGGATCATTTTCCTCAATAAATAAATGACCAAGTATAATATTTTTGTCTCATTTGTGTAACTGGGTTACACAGTTAAGGGTAACAATGATCTTGAATTTCCTCCATTTGTACACAATCTGTCTGACTGTGGATTGGTGGAGTCCAAACTCTTTAGAGATGGTTTTGTAACCTTTTCCAGCTTGATGAGCATCAACAACACTTTTTGTGAGGTCCTCAGAAATCTCCTTTGTTCATGCCATGATACACTTCCACAAACGTGTTGTGAAGATCAGACTTTGATAGATCCCTGTTCTTTAAATAAAACAGGGTGCCCACTCACACCTGATTGTCATCCCATTGATTGAAAACACCTGATTCTAATTTCACCTTCAAATTAACTGCTAATCCTAGAGGTTCACATACTTTTGCCACTCACATATATGTACTAGTGCATCTCAAAAAATTAGAATACCATGAAAAAGTTCCTTTTTTCATAATTTAATTCAAAAAGGTAAACTTTCATATATTCATGTAAAGTGAAATATTTAAAGCCTTTTTTGTTTTAATTTTGATGATTATGGCTTATATCTCATGAAAATCAGAAATCCAGTATCTCAAATTATTAGAATATTCCCTAAGATCAATCAAAAAAAGGATTTACAATACAGAAATGTCCAACTTCTGAAAAGTATATTCATTTATACACTCAATACTTGGTTGGGGCTCCTTTACCATGAATTACTGTATCAATGCAGTGTGGCATGGAGGTGATCAGTCTGTGGCACTGCTGAGGTGTTATTGAAGCCCAGGTTGCTTTGATAGTGGCCTTCAGCGTATCATCTGTATTTTTGGGTCGGGTGTTTCTCATCTTCCTCTTGACAATACCCCATAGATTCTCTATGGGGTTCAGGTCAGCCAAGTTGGCTGGCCAGTCAAACACAGTAATATCATGGTCAGCAAACCATTTGGTAGTAGTTTTGGCACTGTGGGTAGGTGCTAAGTCCTGCTGGAAAAGGAAATCAGCATCTCCAAAAAGCTCGTCAGCAGATGGAAGCATGAAGTGCTCTAAAATCTCCTGGTAGATGGCTGTGTTGACTTTGGACTTGATAAACTACAGTGGACCAACACCAGCAGATGACATGGCACCCCAAATCATCACAGACTGTGGAAACTTCACACTGGGCTTCAAACACCTTGGATTCTGTGCCTCTCCACTCTTCCTCCAAACTCTAGAACCATGATTTCCAAATTAAATGCAAAATGTACTTTCATCTGAAAAGAGGACTTTGGACCACTGAGCAACAGTCCATTTCTTTCTCTCCTTAGCCCAGATAAGACACTTCTGACATTGTCTCTGGCTCAGGAGTAGCTTGATATTAGGAATGCGAAAGTTGTATCCCCTTTCTTGAAGATGTCTGTTCGTGATGGGTCTTGATACACTGACACCAGCCTCAGTCCACTCCTTGTGAAGCTCTCCCAAGTTCTTGAATCAACTTTTCTTGACTATCCTCTCAAGACTGCGGCCATCCCTGTTGCTTGTGCACCGTTTCCAGCCACCCTTTTCAGCAATGACCTTTTGTGGCTTACCCTCCTTGTGGAGGGCATCAGTGATCATCTTCTGGACAACAATCAAATCAGCAGTCTTCCCCATGATTGTGGTTGTGTGTACTGAACTAGACTGAGAGATACACTGTTCATACTGTTTTACTCAAACTCGAAATGAAATATTCTAATATTTTGAGATGGGGTTTTTTATGTTTTTGTACTGTATGCCATACTGATTAAAATAAAAATAGAAAAATGCTTGAAACATTTTAGTTTATGTGTAATGAGTCTATAATCTATAACATTTTCACTTTCTTAAATAACTGATGGAAAATATTGAACTTTTTCACAATATTCTAATTTTTTGAGATGCACTAGTAATATTGGATCATTTTCCTCAATAAATAAATGGCCAAGTATAATATTTTTGTCTCATTTGTTTAACTGGGTTCTCTTTATCTACTTTTAGGACTTGTGTGAAAATCTGATGACGTTTTAGGTCATATTTATGCAGAAATATAGAAAATTCTAAAGGGTTCACAAACTTTCAAGCACCACTGTGTGTGTGTGTGTGTGTGTGTGTGTGTGTATATATATACACACACACACACACACACACAGAGAGACGGCTACAATTATCGACACCTTCACGATATTTTGGCCATTGCAGAAGTAGAAAAGGCTTTCAGTATGTAAACTGTGCATGAATAATTACTCAAACTTCCACTGGAAAACAAAAATGAGTTGATTCCCAATTACTTACCGTATCAGATCATGTGACACCATTCCATAATTATAGACACCTTTGTCTGCAGTTATTGACATCCAGATGATTATTTATTTAAAAAAAAAAAATCAGTATTTGGTATGAAGTTAACAAAACAGTTTTTATTTAAAATTTGTTTTACGTAGACTTATATTTAGTACAAAATATCTTTTATATAAATATATATCGATGTTGGTGCTTATGTAAATGAGGAAGTAATGCTAATGTTTGTAAACAAATAAAGTGATAATGTTTAACCTGTGTCAGAAAACATTTTTGTTCCACTTTCTACTCACTTTAAGTATTTTCATAGATCACATTTTGTTAATCATTCGTTGTTGTTTGTATTAATTTCTAGTTTTGTATTTTACCAATACTGAAATGACCTGGCAACTTGTCCAGGGTTTGAATAATTATTCATGCACAATTTACATATTGAAAGTCTTTTCTACTTTTGCAATGGCCAAAAGATTGTGAAGATGTCGATAATTGTAGCCATCTCTCTCTCTCATTTTTCAGTGGTATGCAAAAGTTTGGGCACCCCTGGTCAAAATTGCTGTTACTGTGAACAGTTAAGCAAGTTGAAGATGAAATGATCTCCAAAAGGCATAAAGTTAAAGATGACTCATTCCCTTTATATTTTAAGCAAAAACAATTTTTTATTTTAATCTTTTACATTTTCAAAATGACAAAAAAAAGAAAAAGGCCTGAAGCAAAAGTTTGGGCGCCCTGCATGGTTAGTACCTAGTAACACCCCTTTTGGCAAGTATCAGCTTGTAAACACTTTTTGTAGCCAGCTAATAATCTTTCAGTTCTGGGGGATTTTCACACATTCGTCCTTGCAAAAGGCTTCCAGTTCTACAAGTTTCTTGGGCTGTCTTGCATGCACTGCTCTTTTGAGATCTATCCACAGATTTTCAAATGATGTTTAGGTCAGGGGACTGAGAGGGCCATGGCAAAACCTTCAGCTTGTGCCTCTTGGTATTCCATTGTAGATTTTGAGGTGTGTTTTGGATCATTGTCTTATTGTAGGACCCATCTTTTTTTTAACATCAACTTTTTTACAGATGGTGTGATGTTTGTTTCCAGAATTTGCTGGTATTTATTTGAATCCATGCTTCCCTCGACCAATGAAATGTGCCTTGTGCCACTGGCTGCAACACAACCCCAAAGCATGATCGATCCACACCCATGCTTCAGAGTTGGAGAGGTATTCTTTTCCTGGAATTGGGCACCCTTTTTTCTCCAAACATACAGTGCTCAGCGTAAATGAGTACACCCCCTTTAAAAAGTAACATTTCAAACAATATCTCAGTGAACACAAACAATTTCCAAAATGTTGAAAAGACAACGTTTAATAATAACACCTGTTTAACTTATAACGTGAAAGTAAGGTTAATAATATAAACTTAGATTACTCATTTTTCAGTTTTACTCAAATTAGGGTGGTGCAAAAATGAGTACACCCCACAACAAAAACTATTACATCTAGTACTTTGTATGGCCTCCATGATTTTTAATGACAGCACCAAGTCTTCTAGGCATGGAATGAACAAGTTGGCGACATTTTGCAACATCAATCTTTTTCCATCCTTCAACAATGACCTCTTTTAGTGACTGGATGCTGGATGGAGAGTGATGCTCAACTTGTCTCTTCAGAATTCCCCAAAGAAAATAATTTCTTTACACCACAAAGGTGAAGGCTACAAGAAGATCAGCAAAGCTTTACTTATCAGTCAGAATACTGTAGCAAAAGTGGTACAAAAATTTAAGAAAGATGGAACTGCAGCCATCTCACAGAGACGTCCAGGTCGTCCACGGAAGTTAACCAGCTTCCCTTTTTTAGGCTCCTCCTACTCAAGCGAGTAGGACGCTTCTTTGCTTTGCTCCTGCTTTCTTGATCTTTATTTCTATACTTTACTTTCTCATTTAATTTCCACTATTTTTTCATTTTATTTTTCATCTTTATAAGATAAGTTAGCTTTTAAGACAAAATGCCAGGGGGCAAAATATCCTGCAGAAAATGCATGGAACTAGAACAGAGGATTTCTATCCTGGAATCAAAGATTGATGCTCTGCCAAAGACGGACGAATTAAAAGCGATATCTCAGGAAAGGAGTACAGAAACAGTGGCTGAGAATGCAGAGATTGCACTCCGACAGACCGATGGCATTGCAAATCGAGTGGAGGAATTCATCGATCAAGCTGGGCAAAATGTGAGTACAGAAAACTGGCAAATGATGGGTGGCAAGCCCAAAAATAAAAACAGAAGAGTAATTACCTCAACACCAGCTCGTTCTACAAATTACAATAGGATTTACAATCCTATGGAAAATTCACAGCCCATAAGGCTTCAGAACAAATTTGAATGCCTCAGGGATGTGGAAGAGGATTTTTCAAGCGGACAAACACATCGTAAAAAGAGATCGCACCAAGATCGAAGAGCTGTGGGAAGAGGCACAAAGCAGCTCGTTACACCACCTGATCCCACAACCCTTGTTCTTGGTGATTCCACTGTAAGAAATTTAAAAGGTCATGGGATGATTATTTGCTGTCTTCCAAATGCATCCATCTCTGACACCAAAGACAGCATTTTGAAACTCATGTCAGAGCATTAAACTATCAAACGTATTGTTGTGCATGTGGGAGCAAATGATGTTTTCAGAGAACAGCTGTTTGTCCAAGATGATTTCAGAAAACTTTTTTCTGATCTCTATAAGACTGGAATACAATCTTTTATTAGTGGCCCACTCCCAGTGAGAGGAAGTTTTGCATTTTCTCGACTCTTCAGTCTTAACACCTGGCTTGGAAAAACTTGTTTTTCATTTGGTATGAACTTCATAGACAATTTTAACCTTTTCTGGAATCGCAGAGAATTTTTCAAGCCAAATAGCACTAAACTCAGCTGGATTGGAGCCAAGGTCTTAGTAGACCATTACAGACTTGCAATCTTTTCTCAGCCAGCATTGAGGAAAACAGTTGATAAGATGTCGCAGACGGACATAGTTACAAAAAACAATACCTCTGCAAAGACAAAACAATCATCTTTGCAAGTCGTCATCAAGGACACACAGACATCTGATCTGCCAGACTGCCAAGATTCAAAGACAGAATGCCAAAAATCAGAGACAAACTGCCATACAAAGAACTCACCAATTTCTCGCTCTTCTGACTTCACGACGCCATCTTCCTCTTCCACACGTATGGATTTCCCAAATAGCATGCAGAGATTGCTGCCAATGGCTACACTCTCTTTTTCCAGCCCAAATCTGTCGCGACAAGCAGTGTACCCAGTTCATCAAAATTGTGTTCGCCCAGGACTTTCAGCTGGCTCACCATCTAAAAGATACGTCATCTCCAATCCTTTCACCCTCAAACCAAATGGAACATTTAGAAAGTCTTGTTTGATGTACTCTGGGTCCCTGCAAATGGGTGTAGTTTTGAAAACCAGCTGGGACCCTATATGCCTATGCCATTCTCTATTCCTGTGTTGATAAGAAATAGAAAACATAGAGCACATTTAACCCAGGGGGTAAACCAATCTAATCTCCTTCCTGTTTTAAAACAATATCAGAGTGCACAAGCAGATATTACTTCTAGACTTTCTGTAAAGCTAGCTCTTCTGAACGTTAGATCACTTTTAAACAAGTCATTTTTAATTAATGATCTTATCTGCAAACACAATCTTGATTTTTTGCTTCTAACTGAAACTTGGCTGGATCAAGCAAATAGTGCTACCACCCTTATTGAAGCAGCTCCCCCAAATTAATTTTTTGAATGTTACCCGACAAGGGAAAGGTGGAGGGATCGCAAATATATTCAAAGTCTCTTTTCAATGTAAACAATCCTCACTTGGTGATTTTACATCCTTTGAACACTTATGTGCACTTGTTACACGCTCTCCTAACATATTATTATTAACTATTTATAGGCCTCCGAAACATTCAGCCAAAGTCTTTCTTGAAGAGTTTGGTGAACTGTTGTCAGTCATTTGCTTAGAGTTTGTCTGTCTTATTATATCTGGGGATTTTAACTTGCATGTAGATAATCCTGAAAACACTTATGCCAAAGAACTACTTGCACTTATTGACAACTTCAACCTAGTACAACATGTACAGGGGCCGACCCACTCTCGTGGTCATACCCTTGACCTTGTCATCACAAAGGGTCTTACTGTTTCTACTACTGTTGTTGACCTGGCCTTATCTGATCATTTTTGTGTTTTCACTGATGTTTCTATGTCCCCTCACATTCAGAACAGCTCAACGATTATGGGTAGGAGATTCATAAAAGACAACACAACACATGTGCTCTCTTTGAGCAAGCTCTCTCTCAGAACTCAACCAAAATGTCAGACTCTGTAGATGATTTACTGGAAATTTTTAATTTAAATATGACCCAAATTATGGATGATATTGCTCCATTCAAAATCAAAAGAGTCAATGATAAGCAGAAAGCACCATGGAAGCAGTACCCGGCTGTTAAACTGCTAAAGAGAGAATGTAGAAAGACTGAAAGAAAATGGCGCAAATCTAAACTTCACATCCATTATCAAATCCATAAAGAGATGCTTTGTAATTATAATTATGAAATTCATAAAGCAAGACAGTCTTTCTTCTCCAATATCATAAACAGGAATATGAACAATGCCCGTGTGCTATTTTCAACAGTAGAGAAGCTAACTAATCCCCCACCACAATTAGCACCTGAACTTCTCTCAGTTAATAAATGCAATGAGTTTGCATCCTTCTTCAAAGGTAAAATTGATAAAATACGGCAGAATATTGCTCATAATATATCTCAGCTGCAAAAAATTGAAAAACTGCAATCACCAATGACACAAATAGATAACTTCAACACAATGTCAGAATTTTGTTTAATTGATTATGAGACTCTTGAAAAAACTGTACAAAATCTCAGTTCCTCAACATCTGAATTGGACATTCTGCCCACCAACTTTAAGTCTGTTCTTCATCTTATAATTATAGATGTGCTTCAAATTATAAATACATCCCTAGAGACTGGCGTTGTTCCTGTGTCCCTGAAAAAAGCCGTTGTAAAGCCCCTACTTAAAAAAAATAATCTGGATCCTTCAGTATTAAATAACTACAGGCCAATATCAAATCTACCATTCATCGGGAAAATCCTTGAAAAAATTGTCTTCAATCAATTAACTGCCTTCTTGATATCAAACAGCCGTTTTGATAATTTTCAGTCAGGTTTTCATGCCAATCATAGCACTGAAACAGCGCTGATTAAAGTTATAAATGACATATGTCTTAATACTGATGCAGGCAAAACATCGGTCCTGGTATTACTGGACCTCAGTGCAGCTTTTGATACTGTTGATCACAACATACTGCTATATCGACTTGAACACTGGGTTGGATTGACTGGTAAAGTTATCAATTGGTTAAATTCATACTTAAAAGATAGAAGCTTTTTTGTTACCATGGGAAATTGTTCCTCAACGTCAATGTCCTTGACCTGTGGTGTCCCCCAGGGGTCGATTCTTGGACCATTACTTTTCAACCTTTATATGCTCCCACTTGGGCAAATTATCAATAACAATTCAATTTTGTATCACTGCTATGCAGTTGACACCCAAATTTATTTTGCTTTATCACCTAATGATTATGCCCCCCTTGAATGTCTTTACCAGTGTATCGATCAAATTAAAAACTGGATGTCACAAAATTTTCTTCAGCTGAACTCAGATAAAACAGAAGTAATTCTATTTGGAAAAAAAGATGAAAAACTCAGGATTACCAGTATTCTTGACACAAAAGGGATTAAAACTAAAGAAATGGTTAAAAATCTTGGTGTTTTCATTGACAGCGAGCTAAACTTTGACAGTCACATGAAAGCAATCACTAAAACGGCATTCTATCACCTAAAAAACATTTCCAAACTAAGAGGACTTATGTCAAAAAATGATCATTCCATTCTTCTGGATAGACTAGAAAATGTTGTGGGAGTTAAGGGAATGGTCCTCTCCTGGCTCAGGTCTTATCTAACTGATCGTTATCAGTATGTTGATATAAATGGTGATATTTCTAGACGTACCGAGGTAAAGTTTGGTGTTCCACAAGGTTCTGTCTTGGGTCCACTGCTTTTTTCTCTATACATGTTACCTCTGGGCGATATTATTCGTAAACATTGTATTAGTTTCCACTGTTATGCTGATGACACACAGTTGTATGTCTCTGCAAAACCTGATGAGAGACACCAGCTTAATAGAATTGAGGAATGTGTTAAGGACATTAGACACTGGATGCTTATTAATTTCCTTCTGCTTAACTCTGACAAGACTGAAGTACTTGTGCTAGGACCACATACAGTTAGAAGTAAGTTTTCTGATTACACAGTGACTCTGGATGGCCTTTCTGTTTCTTCACGTGCAGCAGTAAAAGACCTCGGAGTGATTATTGACCCGTCTTTCATTCGAAACTCACATTGATAACATCACCCAGATAGCTTTCTTTCATCTCAGAAATATTGCAAAGATAAGAAATTTAATGTCATTGCATGATGCAGAAAAACTAGTCCATGCTTTCGTTACCTCCAGGTTGGATTATTGTAATGCCTTACTGTATGGATGTTCCAATAAGTGCATAAACAAGCTCCAGTTAGTTCAAAATGCGGCAGCAAGAGTCCGTACTAGAACTAGAAAATATGACCACATCACGCCTGTCTTATCCACACTGCACTGGCTCCCAATCAAATTTCGTATTGATTATAAAATACTACTATTGACCTTTAAAGCACTAAATGGTCTCGCACCACAGTACCTGAGTGAACTTCTGCTCCTCTATGACCCGCCACACCTACTTAGATCAAAAGGTGCAGGCTATCTGCTGGTACCTCGTATAGTGAAGGCTACATCAGGGGGCAGAGCCTTTTCTTACAAAGCCCCACTGTTATGGAACAGCCTTCCAAGTAATGTTCGGGAATCAGACACAGTCTCAGCATTTAAGTCTAGGCTGAAAACATATCTGTTTAGTCAAGCCTTTTGTTAATGGTGTTTATGAGGTAAAGGAGTAGATCTGGAGGGTCCTCAGACATAGAGTGTTTTGGTAAACTGGGATGTATGGATGCTGTCAGTCCCCACTCACTTGCTCACTCGAGTTTGTTGACAGTGTAGTGGCTGGCTGCTTTATGTCCCGGGGCTCCCTCATGCCTGTGTTACCTTCTGGCTCTCTCCTTTTAGTTATGCTGTCATAGTTAGTTGCCGGAGTCCCTGCTTGTACTTGGTGCAATATGTATACTGTTCCTACTTATTCAGGTGACATTGGGCATACCTAACCACCTGTGTTTTCTTTCCCTCCCCCCCACCCCAAATCTGTCCCTCTGAGTTACATGGAGTCAACAGGAAATCTTTTGGTGGAGACGGTGGAGACCTCGACTGGCTATCGTAGCCTGCAGGGAATCGGCCGTCAGACTTTCTGTCGCATGTCCCAGACCCGGTGAAATGTAACTGAATTGTCTTGGCCAGCCCTAAGGGTCCCATCTGCATCTCATCATTGCTGAGGAGTGTGCTCCCATCACCCAATCAAGCATCCAGCCAGAGCAGGTCATGATATATTTTACCATATTAACATGCCATTGTGTGTTATGCCTGATGTAAAGACTCTCGTCTCTGCAAGCCTACCACACAGATTTAATACTTGTCATTTTTAGGGCATACCTAACAACGTGTTTTCTTTCTCTCTCTCTTCCGCCCCCCCCATCTGTCCCTCTGAGTTACATGTTGATCCTGGGATTGAGATGCTGGCCTCTTCTGCCCCTCGGACCTGCTTGATCCATCCTGGTGCCCTGTGTCTGGTCGGAGTTTTATCGCCCCACTCCTGTGAAGGACGGCCCCATGAGGACAGTTGAGGGTTATACCTGTTAAAACTGTTAATATTATAGTCAGGCTGTCTGTTGTTGCCCAAATGAGGATGGGTTCCCTTTTGAGTCTGGTTCTTCTCGAGGTTTCTTCCTCATGTCGTCTGAGGGAGTTTTTCCTTGCCACCGTCGCCACAGGCTTGCTCATTGGGGATAGATTAGGGATAAAATTAGCTCATGTTTTAAGTCGTTCAAATTCTGTAAAGCTGCTTTGTGACAATGTTTATTGTTAAAAGCGCTGTACAAATAAACTTGATTTGATTTGATCTGGAAAAACTTATACATGCCTTCATCTCTAGTAGGGTTGATTACTGCAATGGCCTTTTCACAGGCCTGCCAAAAAAGACCATCAAACGACTTCAGCTGGTGCAAAATGCAGCAGCTAGGGTTCTCACACGAACAAAAAGAACAGAGCACATTACTCCAATTCTAAGGTCCCTTCACTGGCTTCCAGTAAGCTGCAGAATTGACTTTAAAGCATTGCTGCTGGTGTACAAATCTCTAAATGGTACAGGGCCCAATTACCTCTCTGATATGTTGCAGCGGCCTAACCCAATCAGATCTACCAGATCGCAGCAGAAAAATTTACTGGTAAAACCTGTTGTTAAAACAAAGTGTGGTGAAGCAGCTTTTAGCTACTATGCAGTACAGCTATGGAACCAACTGCCAGAGGACATTAAAAATGCTCCTGCTGTTGGCAGCTTCAAATCTAGGTTAAAGACCAAGCTGTTTTCAGATGCTTTCTGTTAAATAATTAATATTGTCTTCCTTACATGTTTTTATAATCTGTACTTTTACAGTTTCTGCATGTTTCAAATTTTACTTAACTTTTATTCTGCTGTTTTTTTTCTCCCCCTATTTGAACTTCTACTTCATTTTATTTTTTTTTATTTCATTTTTATTTTTTATATTGTTTAATTCTTATTATATTTTTCCCATTTATTTTATGTAATTTTATTCTCTATTGTTTACTGTTTTGCTTTTACTTCTGTAAAGCACATTGAACTGCCACTGTGTATGAAATGTGCTATATAAATAAACTTGCCTTGCCTAACACCTCGACAGGAGCATCTTCTGATGAGAAGGGTTGAAGAAAATCAGCATGCAAGTTCACTGCAGTTATCTAATGAAGTAGAAAGCTAAACTGGGGTGACTATTTCCCGTGACACAATACGGCGTACACTGCAGAGGAATGGCATGCATGGATGCCATCCACGAAAGAAGCCTCTCCTAAAGCCCAGGCACAAAAAAGCCCACCTAGAGTTTGCCAGGGCCCATGCTGACAAAGATGAAGACTACTGGGACTCTATACTCTGGAGTGATGAGACCAAGATAAATGTTTTTGGAACTGATGGCTTCAAAACTGTATGGCATCGCAAAGGTGAGGAATACAAAGAAAAATGCATGGTGCCTACAGTGAAACATGGTGGTGGCAGTGTCCATGAGTGCTGCTGGTGTCTGGGAGATACATTTCATTGATGGCATCATGAATTCACAGATGTATTGCTCCATACTGAAAGAGAAGATGCTACCATCAGTCTGTGCCCTTAGTCGTCGTGCACTTTTCCAAAATAACAATGATCCTAAACACACATCTAAGGCCACTGTTGGATTTCTGAAGAAGAACAGGGTGAAAGTGATTCAGTGGCCAAGTATGTCTCCTGATCTGAACCCAATCGAACACCTATGGGGAATTCTGAAGAGACAAGTTGAGCATCACTCTCCATCCAACATCCAGTCATTAAAAGAGGTCATTGTTGAAGAATGGAAAAAGATTGATGTTGCAAAATGTCGCCAACTTGTTCATTCCATGCCAAGAAGACTTGGTGCTGTCATTAAAAATCATGGAGGCCATACAAAGTACTAGATGTAGTAGTTTTTGTTGTGGGGTGTACTCATTTTTGCACCACCCTAATTTGAGTAAAATTGAAAAATGTGTAATCCAAGTTTATATTATTAACCTTACTTTCACGTTATAAGTTAAACAGGTGTTATTATTAAACTTTGTCTTTTCAACATTTTGGAAATTGTGGTCACTGACATATTGTTTAAAATGTTACTTTTCAAAGGGGGTGTACTCATTTATGCTGAGCGCTGTACCTTTGCACATTGTGGCCAAAAAGTTCTATTTTGATTTCATCAGTCCACAGGACTTGTTTCCAAAATGCATCAGGCTTATTTAGATGTTCATTTGCAAACTTCAGACGCTGAATTTTGTGGCTAGGATGCAGGAAAGGTTTTCTTCTGATGACTCTCCCATGAAGGTCATATTTGTTCAGGTGTCGCTGCATAGTAGAACAGTGCACCACCACTCCAGGGTCTGCTAAATCTTTCTGAAGGTCTTTTGCAGTCAAACCAGGTTTTTTATTTGCCTTTCTAGCAATCCAACGAGCAGTTCTTTCAGAAAGTTTTCTTCATCTTCCAGCATCAATTATTTTATTATTCAGAATGCGAGGGAGTTGCTTAGAGGAGCCCATGGCTGTTGATTTTAGAAGTTTGACGAGTCAGTCAGACAATTTATACAGCTTTGAAATCTGCATCATCTGACCTTTCCTAATGAAGAATTTGAACAAGCCACAGCTTAATAAGCTAATTAAGATCCGGAACCTTGGTAAAAGTTACCTGAGAACTCAAATGTATTGGGGTGCCCAAACTTTCACATGGTGTTCCTTTTCTTTTTTCACTCTCCAATTGTACAAAACAAAAATAATACACAAATCTTGCAGAAAATGCTGAAAAGTGTCATCTTTACCTTTATGCCTTTTGGTGATCAGTTCATCTTCTGCTCACTTAACTATTCACAGTAACAGACATTTTCAGTTAGGGTGCCCAAACTTTTGCATGCCACTGTATCCCAAACTTTAACTATCCCACAGAATACCATAAAATCCATTATAGCAAAATGGAAAGAATATGAGAAGGCTGCCCACCAAAACTCACAGACCGGGCAAGGAGGGCATTAATCAGGAGACGCACCAAAGACAACACTAAAGGAGCTGCAAGGATCCACAGCAGAGATAGGAGTACCTGACCATTGGACCGCTTTAAGCTGTACACTCCACAAAGCAGGGCTTTATGTGGCCAGAAAAAAGCCATTGCTTAAAGAAAAAAAAGAAAACATGTTTGGAGTTTGCCCAGCAACATGTGGCAGACTCCCCAAACACAGGGAAGAAGATTCTCTGGTCAGATGAGACTTGAACTTTTTGGCCATCATGGGAAATGCCATGTGTGGCACAAACCCAACACCAAACACCATCACCCTGAGAACATCATTCCGAATGTGAAGCATGGTGGTGGTAGCATCATGCTGTGGGGATGCTGGTCAGGATTGAAGGAAAAATGGATAGTACTAAATACAGGGCAATTCTGGAGGAAAACCCATTTGAGGTTTGAGACTGGGAAGAAAGTTCACATTCCAGAAGGACATTGGCCCCAAACATACTGCTAAAGCTACAATGGAGTGGTTTAAAGGGAAACATTTAGATGTCTTGGAATGGCCTAATCAAAGCCGAGACCTCAGTCCAATTGAAAATCTTTGATATAACTTGAAGATTGCTGTAAACCAATGCAACCCATCTAACTTGAAGGAGTTGGAAGTTTTGCCTTGAGGAATGGGCAAAAATCCCAGTGGCTAGATGTGCTAAGCTAATAGAGACATACCCAAGAGACTTGTGCAACCAATTTTACCAATGTAAAAGTAAATTACAGTATAATAAATGACTTAGAATAGTAATGAAACCTGGACCAGTATCAGAAGATGCTAAATTCAACAGGAGCCATAATGCTGAGCAACAATAATGAGACAGACACAGAAGTGAAAGTTGAGTAGCCACTCTTATATTGTTTACAAAGTACAAAATACCCCAAACAATTAGAAAAATACAAGGTAGTGTGCACACTACACTGAGTGCAGAATTATTAGGCAAGTTGTATTTTTGAGGATTAATTTTATAATTGAACAACAACTATGTTCTCAGTCAACCAAAAAGTCTCAAATATCAAAGCTGAATATGTATGGAAGTTAGAGTGGGGTGTTTTTAGTTTTGGCCATTTTAGGAGAATATGTATGTGTTCAGGTAACTTTCACTGTGCAGAATTATTAGGCAACTTAATAAAAACCAAATATGTAGCCATTTCACTTATTTATTTTCACCAGGTACACTGATATGACAACTCCAGATTTGCAAATAAACATATGACATTCAAACACAAAACAAAAACAAACCAGTGACCAATATAGCCACCCTTCTTCATGAGGACACTCAAAAGCCTTCCATCCATAGATTCTGTCAATTTCTTTATCTGTTCACGACCAACATTGTGTGCAGCAGCAACCACGGCCTCCCAGACGCTGTTCAGAGAGGTGTACCGTTTTCCCTCTTTGTAGACCTCACGTTTTATAATGGACCACAGGTTCTCTATGGGGTTTAGGTCAGGTGAACAAGGGGGCCATGTCATTATTTTTTCACCTTTCAGGCCTTTACTGGCTAGCCACGCAGTGGAGTATTTGGACGCATGAGATGGAGCATTATCCTGCATGAAAATCATGTTCTTCTTGAAAGATGCTGACTTTTTCCTATACCACTGCTTGAAGAAGGTTTCTTCCAGGAACTGGCAGTAGGTCTGGGAGTTGAGTTTGAGTCCATCCTCAACTTGAAAAGGTCCAACAAGCTCATCTTTGATGAAAACAGCCCATAGCAGTACTCCACCTCCACGGCGTCTGAGTCAGAGTGGAGCTCTGTGCCCATTACTGATCCAGCCACAGGCCCATCCATCTGGCCCATCAAGAGTCACTCTCATCTCATCAGACCACAGCACCTTAGAAAAATCAGTCTTAAGATATTTCTTGGCCCAGTCTTGACGTTTTATCTTGTGTGCCTTACGCAGTGGTGGTCGTTTTTCAGCCTTCCTTACCTTGGCCATGTCCCTCAGTATTGCACACCTTGTACTCTTTGACACTCCAGGAATGTTGCAACTCTGGAATATGGCAGAACTGGATGCTAATGGCTGCTTGTTAGCTTCACGCTTGATTTTCCGCAGATCATGTGCAGTTATTTTGCGCCTTTTTTTTTCCACACGCTTCTTTCGACCCTGTTGACTATTTGCAATGAAACGCTTGATTGTTCGGTGATCACGTTTCAACATCTTCGCAATTTCAAGAGTGCTGCATCCATCTGCAAGACATCTCATAATTTTAGACTTTTCAAAGTCTGTCAGATCTCTCTTCTGACCCATTTTGCCAGAGGAAAAGAGGTTGCCTAATAATTATGCACACCTGATATAGGGTGTTGATGTCATTAGACCACACCCCCTCTCATTACACAGATGCACAGCACCTAATATACTTAATTGGTAGTAGGCTTTCAAGCCTAAACAGCTTGGAGTGGGACAACATGCATTAAAAGGATGTTGTGGTCAAAATACTCACTTGCCTAATAATTCTGCACTCAGTGTAGAAAAATAAAATATTGTCCCTGGGCCCTTAAAAATAAAATGGTATGGAAAGTTCTCTTCAGGTGCTCTGTTTCAGAGTTACCGCAGTTCAGTTCAAATTCCAAGGTTCCTTGTATTGTAATCTAACTGTTCAATGTGAGTATGAATGGGTACATGTATATCCTGGTGCTTGACTTTCTTCAGGGAACTTGGCTCGCCATCGGTTTCAGCCAGAAGGTTGTCCTGGACCACAGTTGAACTGCTCTCAACTAAAAAAACCTGACCTACAAGCAAGGTCAAAAAGCATACATTCAGTACCACTCATTCGTAGATGCATCATTCGGAATATCTAAATGTCAAAAGATGTACACCGTTAACATCCAATTCTGACATGAATTATCTCTCTCTTAAGACTGAATGTTGTACAACTGTACAACATTCAGTCTTAAGTGCATCATCTTTAAGAACTAAGTGTTAAAGTGCTCACATATTTACTTGCTGTTTGTGTGAACAGTGCCTCAATAATACTTGTGTTAGTAACCATTAACAGTGTTATCAACATTCAAAATGTCATTTATCATAACCATAACAGAACTATGTGCAAATAACACAAAAGTACCCTTCTGGTTTAAGACTTAGAGGTATTACAGTGTGCTTAATTTACTCTTACATTACAGTAAAGGCCTATTCATTCATGAAAGAGAAATGCACCAAAAATTACCCTCTTTACACACAGCTACTCAGCTGAGTAGCATTAAAAAGTTTAATACTGTAGTTGCATAGTGCATATTCATCACAACATATGAAATTACTCTCTTCTCCCTTTAAATTGGCATTAGGAAAATAAACACACCTCCCTTTAAATTGGCATTAGGAAGAGTAAACACTTCTCTCTTTAAATTACATATACACATCAGCATGAATTCAGCTACCACATTGTAAATATGTTCAGAAACGTTGCACCATCATTCAGTTTCAGTTCACTCATAACGTTAACATAACCACTACTTTGTTTCAGCACTCAGTAAACAAGGGGGTAAATAGCACCAGAGCAACTGAAATGGCACGTTTCTCACCGTTGCTCTGTGAATATCAAGGCGGAACACGCTGGTATCACGCTTCGCAACAGCTCTCCAGACGAAGGGTAAACGATTAGCCTGTTAGGTACAGAACTAGCATCAGCATGGAGAACGACGGTAAACGTAAACAAGCTTTTTTCCTTCAGATATTTGACTCGTCTTACCGACGTAACGTTTCTCCTTTGTTCAGTCACACGGCTCCGTGCCTCCAGTGGATGTGTTCCGACCCTCTTTATTCTCCGCGTTTTCTACCGTTTTTGTTCTCTTCTCACAGCTTGCAGCTGCCTCGCTTCTCGGCTGAGCTTGGAAAAGACCGGAAAAAGCACGCGCTTGCTTTTCGTTCCCCTGGCAAAAAGCTGAGCGTGACCCACGTAGCTTCTGATTGGCTGCTGAGACTAAGCACCCCTACTACGTGTGGTTATGTGAACTGAATAGTGCATTTAATTGCAGTAGAATAATTAACAAGTTGCTGATGTGAGACCAATAAAGATATAGAAAAAAGTCTCTTTTCTTTTAGTGTATTCAGTTAACTGTGTGGGTATTTTTCAAACACCTGGTTACACTTGCAGCTGTAATTGCAGTAAAAGGTGGCTCTACAAAGTGTTGACTTTGGAGGGTGAATACCTATGCACACTCCAGATTTCTGTTTTTTCATCTTAATTATTAAAAAAAAATGCACCTTTAAAAGTGGTAGGCATGTTGTGTAAATCAAATGGTGCTAACCCCCCCCCAAAAAAAAATCCATTTTAATTCCAGTTTGTAATGCAACAAAACAGGACAAAACACCAAAGGGGGTGAATACACTGTAGTGTAGCAGGGCTTTTTTCTGCAGGTTTTCTTGTTTACACGTGTTTACATGTGCAGGAACATAGAAACAGTAAATCAAAAATAGTTTTGAATCAATTGTTGGATTTTGCAAGACAACTGAAAATGTTTTGTGAGTATAGATTCAATTTTTGGGTTTGTGTTTACTGATTTGAGAAAAAGGAGAAGAAATTTCAGGAAATGTGTTTCAGCAATTCAGAAAAACTGTAAAACAACACAGTGTCATATCATGAAGACCTACTAGATGGAGACATAGTACATGTCAAAGGAGTGATCAGATTAATTCTGTTTACAGAATAGGTGATATCAGCCCAAAGTCCATCTCCAAAGCTATTACGCCAGGCTAATAGACGACTAAATTCTAATAGAATTCTAGAAACCTAATAGACTACAAAAACATAGAAATATGATAGACTACAAAATAAAACAGCTAGCAAATGCAAATAACTCATTTGTCATTTTTAAAAGTCATTACTGATATCTTAGCAAATCCTCTAAAAGGGATCATGAATGACACCAGGTTTGCTTTGCAACAATGCTTATTTTTCCAATAAATGTCACAGTAAACTGATTACACATTAAAGAGCAATAGAGTAGAGGTCCATGAATACATTTTCTATTTTATCAAGCTACTGTAACTTACAAAAATGAGATGGTCAATATTTTGTGTATTATAACATATTTAGGTATATTAAAATGGACTGTTTTTGTTGAACTTCCATCCATCCATTATCTGTAGCCACTTATCCTGTCCTACAGGGTCGCAGGCAAGCTGGAGCCAGCTAACTATGGGCAAGAGGCAGGGTACACCCTGGACAAGTTGCCAGGTCATCGCAGGGCTAACATATACACACAGACAACCATTCACACCTACAGTCAATTTATGGCCCTTTTCCACTACCCTTTTTCAGCTCACTTCAGCCCGACACGGCTCACGTTTCGACTACCTTAGAGCAGCACGACTCAGCTCGCTTCAGCCTTACTCAGCACCCAAAACTCACATGGTTTTGGAGTGGGGCTGAAGCGAGCCAAACCGAGCCGAGTGGGGCTAGGGGCGTGAGCAGACACTCCCCTGTGCACTGATTGGTGAGGAGGAGTGTCCTCACATGCCCACACACGCCCCGCGAGCACACTGGGATCTGTAAACACCGTAAACACGGAAGAAGAATAATTACGAATTACGAGAATTTCTGAAGCCTTATGCGCCTCGCCTCATCTATATGCCCTTGCCAGTATCTGTTGGCGTTGTCGGTGACAACAAGCCACAGCACCAAGACCAGCAACACTAACGACTCCATGTCCTCCATGTTTATTGTTTACTATCCGGGTCGTGAGACTACCGCTTAAAAGGTCACTGATGTCACTGTTTGTGCCGCCTAACGACATCACGTGACGTCCACCCACTTTCGCTAACTCCACCCAATGTGTCCACCCACTTCCAGCCAGCACGGTTCAGCGTGGTTGTAGTCGAAATGCAACTCCAACAGCCCCACTCAGCACGACTCAGCCCAACTCAGCACGGCACGGCTCAGCCCAACTCAGCCGCGTTGGTAGTGGAAAAGCGGCATTAGAGCCACCAATTATCCTAACCTGCATGCCTTTGGACTGTGGGGGAAACCGGAGCACCCGGAGGAAACCCATGTGGACACGGGAAGAGCATGCAAACTCCACACAGAAAGGCCCTCGCCGGCCGCTGGGATTGAACCCAGGACCTTCTTGCTGTGAGGCGACAGTGTTGTTGAACTTATACAAAACAAAATATATATTATGTACAGTAATTAAGTCATGAGTAGCTTGTTCTAGCTACGTAAAGGACGAGGTATTCCACAGACACTGTGAGACAGTGGAGAATCTACATTGAAGAGGCCATTGTAGCATATGGATGCCACACTCCCCCAAAAGTTAAATATGGAACTTCCTGATATCAGAGTCCTTTAAAGCACCCCCCCTCCCCACTACCTTTTTGCTAATGACTACTTCAGCAAAAAAATTATAGGAGAAATACATTAAAGGACATGGGACATGGATTTTTTTCTGGGTATAATTATGTATAAAGGAATAATAAGAAATGCCATCTAAATCACTGCAGGGCGTCAAAAATGTGAAAATCATCACATTATTCAACTTTTTTATACATCAGCGTAAAACAATGATTTGTTAATTAGCTAGGTGGTCACGTGACTCGTGACGTCACAAAAACTTTCCAAGGAGCCAGCGCTTGGGTATCTAATGTAAACAGCAGGGATGTGATTTTTCCGCGAATTCGCGGAATTCTGCTTTTTTCACCTCAAAATTTGAAAAAAAATTTTTTCCAATTTTTCGCTCAAATATCCCCATTCATATCCTATTCGTTCCGACTTTCAGTAATTCCGTCATTGAGATGAAACAAGGTACGTGATTGGCCCATCGCTCTGTAACAACCAATGAACGCGCTTGTTAGATAGCTGTACGTAAGCTCGCTTCAAACAGAGTTGAAAGATGGCAGCCTCCGTGATCGAGCGTAAAGATGCAAATCGAGTTAAAGAAATCGACAGAATAGTGAAAAACAAGTTCCGCTGGGAATGGTTGGAGAAAGAGGTTGCTACAGACGTTGGACATAATACCGGGAGACATTTGTTTAGGTCGGGGCGGATCGTCTCTCGCTCAGGGGGAGAGAGAGATGGCGTGCTTGCTGGAGGCCCCTCTACGCATCAGCGTATTATCTGTGAGTGTGTGTCGTTTGGTCACGAACAAACTCAGCTTTTTATGTGTGCGTTTTGTCCGACGTGGCAGAGCCGAGTGTGTTTGACAGGACCGGTTGTCTGGGTCGAGCTAGTGGGCTTTGTGTGTGTGTTTAGGGAGGCGAGAGGTTGGCTGACGGTCACCCGGAATGAGTTCACATACCGGCGCGCTGGGCGGAGAGGAGAGGAGAGGAAAGGAAAGAGAGGAGGAGATGCTGTTCGTCATTTAGTCCGCGGAAATATTTCCACTTTGGGTGTAAAATGACTGGAACATTTGCTCAGGGAACAGACCCGACACCAGAGTTAGCTCCTGAGTTAGCACGGCTTGCTAGTAGCAGTGAAGTTCTGTTACTTTACACTCAGGCTTGTTGCTACGTAGCCATGTAGCTAGCAAGAGCTTTAACGCACCGCTTAAACACAAGTCTGTCAAGGCCATTTATTTATAATTTAATCCTATTTTGGAGCATGTATAGCTTCTTCTGGCTACATAGAAAGTCAAAATATGTGTTGCAGCTGCCTGCTCTGGCTAACAGGCTAAGTGAAAGTGAGCGCTGTGCAGCTGGAAACGCCCCCTGTCCTGTTGCTCCACCGCGCTGATGAAGAGGAAATCTGTTGCGCTGAAGACCAAACCGCTCCATAAGGCATATAGAGTGCACTAGAGAGACTACAGGGGCCCCCTGTGTAGGGCACTTGTATAAGAAGGAGGAAGTGATTTGGGATTGAGCCTTCAGTGTGTGTGTTATCAGCCAGGTTGTTAAATTTATTTATTTTTTAAAAAAGTATGATAATTATGAATGAATGAATGAAATGAACTTAATTAAATTTACAACCAATGTAGATACATTATATTATTTACACATTACCGTGATATCTAAGGCATAATTAACAAAATTTACAGCAATAAAAAAAAATTAAGGGTGGTACTGTGGTGTAGCAGTCAGCACTGTTACCTCACAGCAAGAAGGTCCGGGTTCGAGCCCAGTGGCTGGCGAGGGCCTTTCTGTGCGGAGTTTGCATGTTCTCCCCGTGTCCGCATGGGTTTCCTCCAGGTGCTCCGGTTTCCCCCACAGTCCAAAGACATGCAGGTTAGGTTAACTGGTGACTCTAAATTGACTGTAGGTGTGAGTGTGAATGGTTGTCTGTGTCTAGTGTCAGCCCTGTGATGACCGGGCGACTTGTCCAGGGTGTACCCTGCCTTTCAGAAATATGAGTAGAAATATTAGAGATATTGCCTTCTTCACAGACTTCTGATTGGATTGAATGGATTCAGCAAACACAATTTTTGTGAATGTTGTTTAGTGAAAAAGTGATTTTTATTCTTGCATATGAAAATCCTCAAGTGAGTGAACACTGTACAGTTCTGTATATGAGTCAATTTCACAGAAAACTTTTTTTTTTTTGTCCGGACGTGTTTTGTTTATATTGAGATTTCTAAAACCTTTTTATCGTCTCATATGATAAAACATTATCAGTTCTACCTTGCATTTCAAAATTTGACTACTTTGGTTCATTGACTACTTTGTCCCCCCACCAGGGCGCTGCCCTGGACCAGCTGGGGGCCTGCGGCCCCCAGACCCCCAGCTAAAATTTTCAGATAATTTCACCAGCCCCAAATCACATCCCTGAAACAGGTTACCGAAATAGACACCATCGACAGTGACATTCCTGATGTTTCACAGAGATGTGAAGTTAGACCCTATCAATTCGAACCGATGGCTGGAAATTCACATGAACATAGATCTTGTCTTTACTCTGACGGGTCAGATGATTCTGAGAGTGAGAGTTCATTCAATCCCCATGAAACTGAAAGCGGTCGGCTCGATAACACATCCTGGTAAGTTAAAAACAATTCTGCTCAAAGGATAATGATCTGGAAAGAAGTATTATTTTTGTATCATACATTGAAAGTTCATCATAGATCTAGCTAAAGTCCGTTGCAAGCTAGTTTTTTTTTGCTGATATTTTTCGAGATTGATTGAGATACAATGCTTCCAGAGTCCGAGATGAAAACATTCAAAATGGCGAAACGAGTCAGAATTATGATAATCAATAATTGATACACCCAAAATTATAATACTAATCCTTACCTCGGCTTTCAGTCGCTTAGCGAATGCACCTCGGCATTTTTCCGCATGAGGCCCATGGTAAAACCACACTTCCAGGAGGGGCTGCCGTCTGCCTCCCAAGCTGGCCGAGAGCGCTCCTCGTCGGGCACGGCCAGGCGGGCGAATGCCCTGGTCCGTCCGCCCTGTCTAAAAAATAATGGTACAACTCCGAGTGAAGGTATCAATGCGCTGTCGAAGCACGCAGAAGGTGTTAGTACGCCTGTCATTATAGTGCGGACTTTCCACAGCATAGAAAATCGCCACGTTTCAATTTGTGTAACTGAACTTTGTTTCATGTCACTGGTCATATAAACCTATGTAAACAGGAAAAACATGGAAGAGTTTGGTCGCATCTAACTACAGCCCCAAAAAATACCACTGGCCATGCTGAGCCTAGCTACATTGCTAACAGGAGTAAAGGCCAATTTATGCTGACAACCCAGTCCTCGCAGACGGTGTCGCAGACAGTGTCTGCGTAGCCCCCCCCACCTTCGCAGACGCTCTGCGCGCACTTCCCAAAAATTGTGACCACCGCAGAAGCCTCGCAGACAGCGCCGCAGACAAGAGGGCTCTGATTGGTCCACTCTACATCCGCTGTACACGCACTTCCGCTTCTCTACTTTCCCGGTTTGTTTTGTTTTCACGACCGGCATTTTTAAAAACACGAGCGAAGATGGAGCAGCATGAAGAGCGGTTGATTGAGGAAGTACGGACATCTATACGACTCCAGTTCTAGTCATTATAAAAAAAAAAAAAGTTCTAGTCATTATAAGTAACCGGAGGATAAACACTCCACTAACCACACCCACCAACTACTCCTAGCGACTTCGCGCCCCCTTGCGTTGTGCCGGTGAATAACATCACGCACGCCTATTCCCCCGCTCAACAATAAATTACAACTGTCTGCGAAAAGCTATCTGCGAAAGCCTTGTCGCACGAGCATGCAGAGGCCTTGAGGCGACAATGCTAACCACTTAAGGCCAATTTATGCTGACAACCCAGTCCTCGCAGACGGTGTCGCAGACAGTGTCTGCATAGCCCCCCCACCTTCGCAGACGCTCTGCGCGCACCTCCCAAAAATTGTGACCACCGCAGAAGCCTCGCAGACAAGAGGGCTCTGATTGGTCCACTCTACATCCGCTGTACACGCACTTCCGCTTCCCTACTTTCCCGGTTTGTTTTGTTTTCACGACCGGCATTTTTAAAAACACGAGCGAAGATGGAGCAGCATGAAGAGCGGTTGATTGAGGAAGTGAAGAAGTACGGACATCTATACGACTCCAGTTCTAGTCATTATAAAAAAGTTCTAGTCATTATAAGTAACCGGAGGATAAACACTCCATTAACCACACCCACCAACTACTCCTAGCGACTTCTCGCCCCCTTGCATTGTGCCGGTGAATAACATCGCGCACGCCTATTCCCCCGCTCAACAATAAATTACAACTGTCTGCGAAAAGCTATCTGCAAAAGCCTTGTCGCACAAGCATGCAGAGGCCTTAACAGCGCGTCTGACTGACTGGGAGGTCGCAATACACCATGATGTTCAATGTACGTTAAACACTAAAAACAAAATTTTCTTGCCATCCAAGACACAAAAACTATTTTGTCGCATTCGTCATCATCACGATTCACACTTCTCCATATTCATCTACCTGCTTGTGCTGTACCCGAAAGTTTTTGTGACGTATGATCACGTGACAGCGGCTCTTCCGGTTGTAAAATATGCATATTGAAGCTCGAGCAGAAATGCCATATAATCATCACGAATATAACGATTTTGCTGAATTTAATAGATAATTTTGTATTTGTTGATGCAATTATTTCATATTTTTAATGGAAAGAAACTGATATAGCGTGCATTTATGTTTCATGTCCCATGTCCTTTAAGCTTGCCCTTACAAGCATTGGTGGCTGAATGATTCTGAAGTGATCTGGTGGTTGAACATCTGGTTTCTGCCTAAAGTCATATGACTTACTTTTGTTACTCTATTGACCTTGCAGTGTTCTATGACAGGGAATCTGCTCTGTTTTTTACTATGCCTTATAGTACTATTTGAAGCGGACAAGGAGCTCCCATGTTGGCCTGCAGGTGACTGGATGCCCTTCCCCTACCCTACAAGAAGTGTCTCTTCCTCATGGGCATTACTAACAGGTGAAGGGTGTAGATGTATCTATGAATAACTAATCTGCTTTGAAAGCATAAAAAGTGTGTATGCTACACATAGGCAGTTTGTCTAAATATTATACAGTACCCCATACATTGGAAAAAAAAAACTTTTGCAAAACTCAGTCATTTGCATTGACACATGTGATAGCTAACTAGAACACTCTGGAAGATCTCTGGATGGTGAAAAAATAAAACAGATGACCGTTGACTTCAGGAACTCCTGCGTTGATTATTTCCTTGTGTTCACAGTGATAAGAGAGTGATGAGCACCAAGTGTTCACATCACAGAAGACCTTATTTGGGTGACCAACATGAGCTCCCAGGCCAAAGGAGCCCAACAGCACAATTTCCTACAACATCCTCACCATGTTGTACAGGGACAGCTGACTGTCCTAACCAGCTGCATCACTGACAGGTTTGGGAACTGGGAAGTCTCTGATGGTAAGATCCAACAGAGAATAGTGCAGTAATTTAGTCAGACAGCAGAGAAAAACATACAGCCTACTGCTGCTCAACAGCCCCCTCATCAGCCACCAACCAGGGATGAATGCACAGTTTCCTGTGCATTCATCCCTGTGCACACTTCCCATGAATGAAGAGTCTCCTCTGTATTGCCCTCCCAGGGGACAGTCAGTTCTATAAGATGTAGACATTTTAATGATTCAGACCATATGATCCCATCTGGTTGCTCATTAGTTACAGCAATATGTGCAGGGAAGATTCAGGGATGTGATTTGGGGCTGGTGAAATTATCTGAAAATTTTAGCCGGGGGTCTGGGGGCCGCAGGCCCCCAGCTGGTCCAGGGCAGCGCCCTGGTTTTAGAAATCTCAATATAAACAAAACACGTCCGGACAAAAAAAAAAAAAAAAGTTTTCTGTGAAATTGACTCATATACAGAACTGTACAGTGTTCACTCACTTGAGGATTTTCATATGCAAGAATAAAAATCACTTTTTCACTAAACAACATTCACAAAAATTGTGTTTGCTGAATCCATTCAATCCAATCAGAAGTCTGTGAAGAAGGCAATATCTCTAATATTTCTACTCATATTTCTGAAAGGCAGGGTACACCCTGGACAAGTCGCCCGGTCATCACAGGGCTGACACTAGACACAGACAACCATTCACACTCACACCTACAGTCAATTTAGAGTCACCAGTTAACCTAACCTGCATGTCTTTGGACTGTGGGGGAAACCGGAGCACCTGGAGGAAACCCATGCGGACACGGGGAGAACATGCAAACTCTGCACAGAAAGGCCCTCGCCAGCCACTGGGCTCGAACCCGGACCTTCTTGCTGTGAGGTAACAGTGCTGACTGCTACACCACAGTACCACCCTTAATTTTTTTTTTATTGCTGTAAATTTTGTTAATTATGCCTTAGATATCACGGTAATGTGTAAATAATATAATGTATCTACATTGGTTGTAAATTTAATTAAGTTCATTTCATTCATTCATTCATAATTATCATACTTTTTTAAAAAATAAATAAATAAATTTAACAACCTGGCTGATAACACACACACTGAAGGCTCAATCCCAAATCACTTCCTCCTTCTTATACAAGTGCCCTACACAGGGGGCCCCGTAGTCTCTCTAGTGCACTCTATATGCCTTATGGAGCGGTTTGGTCTTCAGCGCAACAGATTTCCTCTTCATCAGCGCGGTGGAGCAACAGGACAGGGGGCGTTTCCAGCTGCACAGCGCTCACTTTCACTTAGCCTGTTAGTCAGAGCAGGCAGCTGCAACACATATTTTGACTTTCTATGTAGCCAGAAGAAGCTATACATGCTCCAAAATAGGATTAAATTATAAATAAATGGCCTTGACAGACTTGTGTTTAAGCGGTGCGTTAAAGCTCTTGCTAGCTACATGGCTACGTAGCAACAAGCCTGAGTGTAAAGTAACAGAACTTCACTGCTACTAGCAAGCCGTGCTAACTCAGGAGCTAACTCTGGTGTCGGGTCTGTTCCCTGAGCAAATGTTCCAGTCATTTTACACCCAAAGTGGAAATATTTCCGCGGACTAAATGACGAACAGCATCTCCTCCTCTCTTTCCTTTCCTCTCCTCTCCGCCCAGCGCGCCAGTACGTGAACTCATTCCGGGTGACCGTAAGCCAACCTCTCGCCTCCCTAAACACACACACAAAGCCCACTAGCTCGACCCAGACAACCGGTCCTGTCAAACACACTCGGCTCTGCCACGTCGGACAAAACGCACACATAAAAAGCTGAGTTTGTTCGTGACCAAACGACACACACTCACAGATAATACGCTGATGCGTAGAGGGGCCTCCAGCAAGCACGCCATCTCTCTCTCCCCCTGAGCGAGAGACGATCCGCCCTGACCTGAACAAATGTCTCACGGTATTATGTCCAACGTCTGTAGCAACCTCTTTCTCCAACCATTCCCAGCGGAACTTGTTTTTCACTATTCTGTCAATTTCTTTAACTCGATTTGCATCTTTACGCTCGATCACGGAGGCTGCCATCTTTCAACTCTGTTTGAAGCGAGCTTACGTATAGCTATCTAACAAGCGCGTTCATTGGCTGTTACAGAGCGATGGGCCAATCACGTACCTCATTTCATCTCAATGACGGAATTACTGAAAGTCGGAACGAATAGGATATGAATGCGGATATTTGAGCGAAAAATCGGAAAATTGTTTTTTTCAAATTTTGAGGTGAAAAAAGCAGAATTCCGCGAATTCGCGGAAAAATCACATCCCTGAAGATTAGGTTCTCACCCAAGTCAACAGCAACTTACCAAGTAACCTTGATTGTTTAGTCAGTTTCCCAAACCAAGCTGGATGTTCACCTTTGCAGCAGAACATCATTTTAAGAGATGTTCTCTGCTCAGGATTCTCATCTATTTAAATAGCTTTTTCACTATGTCCACGAACTGTTCCAACACCAGGTTGTGGTGCCAAGTGTAGAGATGTAAGAGTTTTTTGCACGCTGACAGCACATAGCTAAGTGTTCTCCGTTCCACATCACAACAAAGGCATACGTCAGATTGAGAATAACCCCAAAACTTGAGGTTGACTGGTGACGATATGAGATCATACACTAATCACAGAAGGAATTATATTGCAGGCTGGTCCATTGACCAAAGTTCTGGCCAGGAAACAGATCTAGACTTGACGTCATCCCATCTCATCCATGCACCTTGCTTTCCATGTCCTGCAGCAGTTGTGAGATGTGACTCTTTCTCAAAAGAACGGCGCTCACTCAACACCATCTGTGCTGTCCTTACTGCAGTGTAGCAACTGTAGCTATACAGCCAGTTAAACCCTGATGCAATGATGAGGAGTCTGTGATGTAGTTAACATTGACGTTGTTTACTGAAGCTTCCGACATTACATGACAGGGTGAAAACTGTAACAAAAAATAAAGTTTGACTGTTTTAACATTAGGCTCAGCTTCACATAAAGTTTGATGAAATATTCTTGTACATACACGTAAATAAAAACAATCTTTTTAAATTATTTATTATCTTCCCTTTCAACTTTTAACATAACTTAATCTATCATTTATTAACTTAACAATACATTTTAGTTACGACTTTGCTTCTAGCGCCGCTCACGGTCAGAATTTACGTTTGCTAGAACTGTTTTCAACTGGTAGGAACAAGGCAGGAAGCAACCGTTGATAAGCAGAAATGGCAGGAACAAATATCAAAATAAAAGTGCTATTCGTTCTCAGTGTGTCATTATAAAAGTCTCCATATATATCGCCCTACTGGCAATACACCATCTCTTGGCGCCCTAATGTGTTCTTGCGAGAGAGCACAGTGGTGCTTGAAATTTTGTGAAACCTTTAGAATTTTCAATATTTCTGCAAAAATAACATCTAAAACATCAGATTTTCACACAAGTCATAAAAGTAGATAAAGAGAACCCAGTTAATCCATCTCATCTCATCATCTCTAGCCGCTTTATCCTGTTCTACAGGGTCACAGGCGAGCTGGAGCCTATCCCAGCTGACTACGGGCGAAAGGCGGGGTACACCCTGGACAAGTCGCCGGATCATCACAGGGCTGACACATAGACACAGACAACCATTGACACTCACATTCACACCTACGGCCAGTTTAGAGTCACCAGTTAACCTAACTTGCATGTCTTTGAACTGTGGGGGAAACCGGAGCACCTGGAGGAAACCCACGCGGACACGGGGAGAACATGCAAACTCCGCACAGAAAGGCCCTCGCCAGCCATGGGGCTTGAACCCAGACCTTCTTGCTGTGAGGAGACAGCGCTAACCACTACACCACCGTGCCGCCCCAGTTAATCCAATGAGACAAAAAATATTATACTTGGTCATTTATTTATTTATTGACCAATTATAATATTTTTTCTATTCCATTCATAATATTGATTTATTTTATGGTAGTGTGTACTGTGAGTGAACATCACCTGTTGGGAGCTTATGAACATTTCCAATCATCAACCAAGCAGCAATAGTGATAAAATATGCGAACGTAATTGGTTAACTAAATTCGTTTACTATCATAAATGGTCAGAAAATGGGCTCTTATGTGGTTGAAAACCACTTGTTTAAAATAAGAAAAGCAGGTAGGGTAATTGTCATCTTAGTTGGCCTTTAAATAGATATAGAACTGAGATAGATTTTTCTCATCTCATCTCATTATCTCAAGCCGCTTTATCCTTCTACAGGGTTGCAGGCAAGCTGGAGCCTATCCCAGCTGACTACGGGCGAAAGGCGGGGTACACCCTGGACAAGTCGCCAGGTCATCACAGGGCTGACACATAGACACAGACAACCGTTCACACTCACATTCACACCTACGGTCAATTTAGAGTCACCAGTTAACCTAACCTGCATGTCTTTGGACTGTGGGGGAAACCGGAGCACCCGGAGGAAACCCACGCGGACACGGGGAGAACATGCAAACTCCACACAGAAAGGCCCTCGCCGGCCCCGGGGCTCGAACCCAGGACCTTCTTGCTGTGAGGCGACAGTGCTAACCACTACACCACCATGCCGCCCCGAGATAGATTTTTATTCAAAATAAAATGTCAAAGGCCATCTGTGTTTTGCTGACACACGGCTGATGTATTTAAATAAGAGAAGATTCATTTATCAGTTTTTCTACCCATAGAAAATAGTGGGGGCGGCACGGTGGTGTAGTGGTTAGCGCTGTCGCCTCACAGCAAGAAGGTCCTGGGTTCGAGCCCCAGGGCCGGCGAGGGCCTTTCTGTGTGGAGTTTGCATGTTCTCCCCGTGTCCGCGTGGGTTTCCTCCGGGTGCTCCGGTTTCCCCCACAGTCCAAAGACATGCAAGTTAGGTTAACTGGTGACTCTAAATTGACCGTAGGTGTGAATGTGAGTGTGAATGGTTGTCTGTGTCTATGTGTCAGCCCTGTGATGACCTGGCGACTTGTCCAGGGTGTACCCCGCCTTTCGCCCGTAGTCAGCTGGGATAGGCTCCAGCTTGCCTGCGACCCTGTAGAAGGATAAAGCGGCTAGAGATAATGAGATGAGATGAGAAAATAGTGGTCCTTACAGTGGTGCTTGAAAGTTTGTGAACCCTTTAAAATTTTCGATATTTCTGCATAAATATGACCTAAAACATCATCAGATTTTTACACAAGTCCTAAAAGTAGATAAAGAGAACCCAATTAAACAAATGAGACAAAATATTATACTTGGTCATTTATTTATTGAGGCGGCACGGTGGTGTAGTGGTTAGCGCTGTCGCCTCACAGCAAGAAGGTCCTGGGTTCGAGCCCCATGGCCGGCGAGGGCCTTTCTGTGTGGAGTTTGCATGTTCTCCCCGTGTCCGCGTGGGTTTCCTCCGGGTGCTCCAGTTTCCCCCACAGTCCAAAGACATGCAGGTTAGGTTAACTGGTGACTCTAAATTGACCGTAGGTGTGAATGTGAGTGTGAATGGTTGTCTGTGTCTATGTGTCAGCCCTGTGATGACCTGGCGACTTGTCCAGGGTGTACCCCGCCTTTCGCCCGTAGTCAGCTGGGATAGGCTCCAGCTTGCCTGCGACCCTGTAGAAGGATAAAGCGGCTACAGATAATGAGATGAGATTTATTTATTGAGGAAAATGAGCCAATATTACATATCTGTGAGTGGCAAAAGTATGTGAACCTTTTCTTTCAGTATCTGGTGTGACCCTCTTGTGCAGCAATAACTGCAACTAAATGTTTCCGGTAACTGTTGATCAGTCCTGCACACCAGCTTGGAGGAATTTTAGCCCATTCCTCTGTACAAAACAAATTCCAGAGTCGTTGAGGGGACAGTGGAGAGGGCGAATGAGTTGAATGACCTTTTTCAATTGGTTCAACCAGCCCACGTCCCCCCACCCTCTCCCTCACTGCAGCCATCTCTCCTTCTTCCCTCAACACACCTCCCCCCAGTCATCACAGCAGCCCCCTCCTCCCCCACCTCAACACAGACTCCTCCATGCATTACTGCAGACCAGGTCAGAGGTCAACTGAGGAAGCTTCACCCCAGGAAAGCAGCAGGCCCGGACAAGGTGTGTCCCCAACTACTGAAGACCTGTGCTGCTGAACTGGGTGAACCACTCCAACGCATCTTCAACCTTAGCCTGCAGCTGGGGAGAGTGCCCACCCTCTGGAAGACATCATGTATCATTCCAGTTCGCAAAAAGAATAGGCCCAGCGAGCTGAACGACTTCCGACTGGTGGCACTCACTTCACATCTGATGAAGATGTTGGAGCGGCTCTTCCTCAGCCTCCTCAGACCCCAGGTACAACATGCCCAGGACTGTCTGCAGTTTGTGTACCGGGCAGGTGTCGGTGTGGAAGACGCCATCCTCTACCTGCTACACCGAGCCCACTCGCATCTAGATAAGGGAAATAGCACAGTGAGGATCCTCTTCTTGGACTTATTGAGTGCCTTCAACACCATCCAGCCCCTATTGCTTCAGGACAAACTGAACAGGATGCGAGTGGACCCCTGCCTGGTCACCTGGATCTCCAGCTACCTCACTGAGAGGCTGCAGTACATCAGGCTGAAGGACATCATGTCTGACACTGTGATTAGCAGCACCAGAGCACCCCAGGGCACGGTGCTGGCCCCTCTTCTCTTCACCCTGTACACTTCTGCTGCAACTCGGAGCTGTGTCACATCCAGAAGTTTGCCGATGACACAGCCATCGTTGGGTGTATCTGATGACAGAGAGGAGGAGCCTGGTGAGGGACTTTGCTGTGTGGTGCAACAGGAACCATCTGCAGCTCAACACCTCAAAGACCAAGGAGCTGGTCATTGACTTTGGGAGGTCCAGACCAAGGTCACAACCAGTTCTGATTGAGGGAGTCGAGGTGGAGGCTGTGGATTCCTACAAGCTGTGGCTGGACAGCAAGCTGGACTGGACTTGCAACACCAAACACTTATACAGGAAGGGACAGAGCAGGCTATGCTTCCTTAGGAGGCTGTGGTCCTTTAACATCTGCAGGAAACTCCTGTTGATGTTCAATCAGTCTGTGGTCACCAGTGTCCTGTTTTACACCATAGTGTGCTGGGGGGGGCAGCACATCCAAGAAGGACACATCCAGGCTGGACAAACTGATCAGGTGGGCCGGCTCTGTGGTCGGCATGAAGCTGGAGACTCTGGTGACGGTGTCAGAGAAGAGGTCTATGGACAAACTATTGAACATCATGGATGATGCCAGTCACCCTCTGCACACCATCATCAGCAACCAGAGGAGCCTGTTCAGTGACAGAATGCTCCTTCCCAAGTGCAAGACCAACAGACTCAAAAACTCCTTTGTCCCTCATGCCATCAGACTGTACAACTCCTCTCTGGGGGGGAGGAGGGGTAACAGGAGGACAGAGGACAGGAAGGAGCAGTAGCCTAGCCTAACAATAAGCAATACTGGACAATGTGCAATATAAAGTGCAATATCTCTCCTACCGCCGCCCCCCTTCTCCCCACCTTTTTTTTCTTCTTCTTCCCCCTCCTTCCCCCCCTTCCCCCCTCCCCCTTCCTCTCTTCCCCATATCTTATTTTTTAATATATTTGTATATGTAAATACTTAATTTATTTTAATTTATCTATAAGTTTTCTCTATTTCTTTTCTCTGTTTATCTGTAATGATGCTGCTGGAATCTTAATTGCCCTGAGGGAACCCACACAAAGGGATCAATAAAGTTTTATCTAATCTAATCTAATCTAATCTAAAATTCAACTCTGGGATGTTGGTGGGTTTCCTCACATGAACTGCTCACTTCAGGTCCTTCCACAACATTTCAATTGGATTAAGGTCAAGACTTTGACTTGGCCATTCCAAAACATTAGCTTTATTCTTCTTTAACCATTCTTTGGTAGAACAACTTGTGTGCTTAGGGTCATTTGTCTTGCTGCATGACCCACCTTCTCTTGAGATTCAGTTCATGGGCAGATGTCCTGACATTTTCCTTTAGAATTCACTGGTATAATAATTCAGAATTAATTTTTCCATCTATGATGGCAAGCTGTCCTGGTCCAGATGCAGCAAAACAGGCCCAAACCATGTTTCACAGATGGGATAAGGTTCTTATGCTGGAATTCAGTGTTTTCCTTTTTCCAAACATAACGATTCTCATTTAAACCAAAAAATTATATTTTGGTCTCATCCGTCCACAAAACATTTTTCTGATAGCTTTCTGGCTTGTCCACGTGATCTTTAGCAAACTGCAAATGAGCAGCAATGATTTTTTTGGAGAGCAGTGGCTTTCTCCTTGCAACCTTGCCATGCACACCATTGTTGTTCAGTGTTCTCCTGATGGTGGACTCATAAACATTAACATTAGCCAATGTGAGAGAGGCCTTCAGTTGCTTAGAAGTTACCCTGGGGTCTTTTGTGACCTCACCGACTATGACATGCCTTGCTCTTGGAGTGATCTTTGTTGGTCGACCACTCCTGGGGAGGGTAACAATGATCTTGAATTTCCTCCATTTGTACACAATCTGTCTGACTGTGGATTAGTGGAGGCCAAACTCTTTAGAGATGGCTTTGTAACCTTTCATCAACAACACTTTTTCTGAGGTCCTCAGAAATCTCCTTTGTTCGTGCCATGATACACTTCCACAAACATGTATTTTGAAGATCAGACTTTGATAGATCCCTGATATTTAATTAAAACAGGGAGCCCACTCACACCTGACTGTCATTGCATTGATTGAAAACACCTGACACCATTTCACCTTCAAATTAACTACTATTCCTAGAGGTTCACATACTTTTGCCACTCACATATATGTAATATTGGATCATTTTCCTCAATAAATAAATGGCCAAGTATAATATTTTTGTCTCATTTGTTTAACTGGGTTCTCTTTATCTACTTTTAGGACTTGTGTGAAAATCTGATGATGTTTTAGGTCATATTTATGCAGAAATATAGAAAATTCTAAAGGGTTCACAAACTTTCAAGCACCACTGTATCCATAATCATAACACATAACACAAATTTCTGAGGTTTTATTTGTTTGTTTACAGAAAGCAATAATGATTATAATTGTTCCTATAGTTGTTTGGAGAGGAACTACATATGGGTGTGGTGGTCAGGTGTCCACAAATAAAGGCCATATAGTGTAACTTGGAACTATTTGAGACCAACAGTAAATAAAAAAAGAGCCAAGTTACTTCTTCACGAACGTTGAAAGAGCATCTCAATTGGTTCTCTTCATGAAGCTAGTTAAAAGAAGGCCAAAATTATATTAAGATGTCAAGGTAAGATGCAGTTACTTAAACAATATTGGAATGCCACTTGTCCAATGGAACAATAAAAATTAATATGGAACTAATAAAAATATAGAATAAAATATTAGAGTTATTAACATAAGGACGTTTTGACGTCTTTTCTATTATTAAAATGGTCTTCCATAAGGAAGACAAAAAAGTTAAGGAAATATAAAGATAAGTGATCTGGTATAACTGTAGATGACATCAAGCCATGCCCTAATGTTAAGAGAAGCAACTTTGGGACCAAAAGTTCACTGGTTCAATTCCTTGGACCAGGAGGCATGGCTGAAGTGCCCTTGAGCAAGGTATCTAACCCACAACTGCTCGGGGTATGTTGTTCATCACTCTGGATAAGGTTATATATGATTAACTGAATATAAATCATAAGCTAAACTCAATTTAAATACCTAAGTGCTGAACTGCTGTCAAGTAGCATGAAAATAAGTCAGTATACTCTCAACATTAATGTCTGCACATCTCAGCAATTAGCACACACACTCTCAGAATAAACTGTCAGAGGTCTACAAAGGTTCTACAGGAACCTTTGGGGACTTGATTTCATCATTTTCATGTGATGTGTGTATTTCTGTCTAGCACTAAAAGAAGTTTTGTCCCTTTAAAACCAGTGACAAAGTTCTTTGCACTGGTATCATCCAGAAAGAGCTAGTGAAAGGATACAAGGGCATTTTAAAGTTCTAACTAGTTATTTGTGACTGGGGGGGGGGATTTACAAATATGTGGTTTAGGACTCTGATCCTGTGTGTATGTGCCCTGTAGAAGGAATTATTTTTGCTATGATGAGGATACAAAAAAAAAAACACCACAGATGTTATCATTTTTAAAAGGCAGAATCAACCTTTAAACAATTTTTCGAGAAAACAACTCCAATGGATTAAAAAAACAAAACAAAACAAAAAAAGTTTCATAATAGAAGGAAATTACATAATATTAAATCCTGATAAATTTTTCTTTTCCTCTTAGTGCAGTAAACTTCCTGCAGGTGACTTCATAAGTTCTCATATCCATATCTTTATGAGTACAGTGTAGCGCTTGGTAGATTTCAAAAAGTAATGTTAAAATGAATGAAAGTCTCTCATCTCATCTCATCTCATTATCTCTAGCCGCTTTATCCTTCTACAGGGTCACAGGCAAGCTGGAGCCTATCCCAGCTGACTACGGGCGAAAGGCGGGGTACACCCTGGACAAGTCGCCAGGTCATCACAGGGCTGACACATAGACACAGACAACCATTCACACTCACACCTATGGTCAATTTAGAGTCACCAGTTAACCTAACCTGCATGTCTTTGGACTGTGGGGGAAACCGGAGCACCCGGAGGAAACCCACGCGGACACGGGGAGAACATGCAAACTCCACACAGAAAGGCCCTCGCCGGCCCCGTGGCTCGAACCCAGGACCTTCTTGCTGTGAGGCGACAGCGCTAACCACTACACCACCGTGCCGCCCTGAATGAAAGTCATCATCATCATATCTTGTCACGATAGTGCTTTATCCAGGAGATGGCGGTGTTGGTGACTTCTCTTAGGTCCACATCAGCGCAGTGAGGACCTAGTAGACAGTCCCGTAAGATGTGGTCCATCGTCTGTTCTTCGCCGCAGGGACATCTTGCATCTGTCGCAATACCCCAACGTGCCAGGTTCTTTGTTTTACCCACTTTACTCCTTGCCCGGTTCATTGTCACCCAGTCCTTGCGACTGAGAGAGCTTCCTGTTGGCAACTGGGGGACAAGTAGCAAACCTTCACGTGGTGTCCCTCGTTAATCTGGCATCGCCAGAGACCAATTGCTACAACACACGAAGAGTGCAAAACTTCAGGGGTGGTAAAAGGATAGACCCTCGGCCCTGACCATGGCTTCCTTTAAAGTCTGCACCGTCAACGCAGAAGGAATGTCCCAAGACAAATCAGTCCTCCTGTCGCAAATGAATGAAAGTGAAAATGCATTATCAACATTCATTAATCTTGTTTCTCACAATAATAGCTGGAAGACAATAAAATATGATTATGCAAGAATGCTTATAACCTGTATAAATATCTATAAATATAACCTGTATAAATATCTGTTATCTTATAGTGTATATATGTAAAGTTTCTTTGAGCTCTTCTTTTTCAAAGAAATGCCCTCTTAATTTTAGAGCCTAGGTTACTGATGTTAATTGACAGAATATGTTAAAGAATGTTAAAACTAATAATAGCCTTAGATTGTGGCCTTCCCAAAAATGCTGAATTTGAAGATTGACACCCCTGGTTTAGCTGTATATACGGTATGTACGCACATACATACATACATACATACATACATACATACATACATACATACATACATCGACAGATTCATTAATTACATGTACAGGATGATGCTGAGCTGCAGCAACACCTGCTGACCTTGTGGATGGCTGTGTAAAATGTAAACAAAACATAGGCGATGCTGGAACTTGCAGTTCTTCGTTCTGATATAAATATTATCTTTAGTCACCAAGCATTATTGTAAAAGATAAGACAAGCCACAATACCTTAAGATAATACTTTATTAATTCCAGTTGAAAATTCCTGTGTTACAGCAGCAGACAGGTGAAAATATACCAGCAGAAGAGTATTAAAATAAGTTAAACTACAAAATAACAACAACAAAAAAAACACAAAACAAAAAAACTGTAGCGAATATATACAGAGAATATACATGAAATGCAAAACAAGACAGCATATAACCATGTGCAGGTAATATCAGCTACACAAATGTACAAAATCTGGAGAGAATATATACACAGAAAATAATTATGTGCCACCCTGACATTTTGACTGCATCTCCAATCAAGACAGGTGAAATCATGCCCTGTTGGTACCCCTATTACTGAGAGAGAGGCTGCAGTGCTCGAGCTCCGTGTCCTGTCATGAGCGAAAGGGGGCGCACTACAACTGTGATACAACCATAAAAGCGCTCCAAAAATTCACTCGGGAATAAGCAGACAGGGACCCTTATAGGAAATAATGCCTTACCGTGAGAGCGCGTGGTGGACTTTTGTGCTCCGGAAACAGAAGGCAAAGTTTTCCCCAAGTCTGACCACACAAGACTTTACACAAACGAAGATTAGCTGTGCATATGCAACACTGTTTTTGACTGTGCAGCTGTCACGGATACACGCCGGTGTCGTGCGACCTCGCGCTGCACTTCGCATCAATCAGCGGCGGCGAGTCCCGAACCTACGCTCGCTCCTTTTTTTTTTCCAAAAGGAGACGGATTACAAGCTAAAATTAAAAACAAACAAACAAAGTTGGCAAATTGAAAGTCCTGGAAACGGAGGAGGAGGAACTGTCAGGAAACGGGAATGCAGTGCTGTTTTTTATTGGATGATTTGTGGCTGTGTAAGCAACACTTCAGCTGCTATTCGGTGTCACACCGTCAATAAAAACCAACAACAGTAATTGTGCAGCAGGTCAACGGTGAACTGGGAATGTCCCCAGAGCCAGTTTGGAGAAAAGAGGCGTACACCAGTTTTTCTCTGAAGACATTTAAATTGGATATTTGGGGATTTTTTTTTTTTGGAATACAATGAGTGGTGTTTCAAAGCGCATTTTGGATGTAACAAGCGTGGAGAAGAGAAAACATTAGCTTAGCTTGATATTTTCTCTCTCGTTCCCGTCGCTCATGGATATCTTATTTCCCTCGACTGGTATTTTTTCTTAGTTCAATTCCACAAGCGAAGGTATTTGGCAGCCTGTACACTGGCTGAAATATCGAAGAGAAAGTGCAAAACGTGAGCCCGACACCTTTGCGCGCGCGCGCACACACACATATACATGTAGCGCTGAGCTGCTCGTGTATATACCCCCGCCCCCTCAGGTAGCCTCCGAATTCAGGTTTGACTACACACCTTACATTTCTGTGACACAATGGTGAGCGCTGGCCCCAGCATCGTGTACGAGTGGCTGAAAACACTCCAGCTCTGCCAGTATGTCGAAGCGTTCGTAGATAATGGCTACGACGACTTGGAAGTTTGTAAACAGATTGGCGACCCTGACCTGGATGCCATCGGCGTGTTCATACCGCACCACAGACAACGGATTCACGATGCCGTGACAAGACTCAAAGACGAAGAAAAGCAAGCCGCTTCAGGGCTTTATTTCACTTTAGAGCCACTGATCCCGAGCTTGAGGGGATCCAGATCGTGGAAGGATCAAACTGGGAAAACATGCACGGGGTCATATAGGAACCTTGCGCCCCAGACCCAGGAGCTTCTGGTCTACCCGAAACTGAAGCTGAAGATCATGATCAGGGATAAACTCGTCAGGGATGGCATTAATCTGGCTAGGTCTCCGTATTCTAAAAAGGTAGGATTACTTTTTATTTCTGAAGAGTTGGAAACTTGTGGATGGCAAATGCATAAGTCCATGAACAAGTCTTTTTGTTACTTATACCACACTATACACAAACACGCCATCTGTCTACACACACACACACACACACACACACACACACACACACACAGACAGTCTATATATACACACACACAAACACACTATATATACACACACATATACACACTGTATATATGCGCACACACACACACACACACACACTGTATATATGCGCACACACACACACACACACACACTGTCATATATACAACCCCGATTCCAAAAAAAGTTGGGACAAAGTACAAATTGTAAATAAAAATGGAATGCAATAATTTACAAATCTCAAAAACTGATATTGTATTCACAATGGAACATACACAACATATCAAATGTCGAAAGTGAGACATTTTGAAATTTCATGCCAGATATTGGCTCATTTGAAATTTCATGACAGCAACACATCTCAAAAAAGTTGGGACGGGGCAATAAGAGGCTGGAAAAGTTAAAGGTACAAAAAAGGAACAGCTGGAGGACCAAATTGCAACTCATTAGGTCAACTGGCAATAGGTCATTAACATGACTGGGTATAAAAAGAGCATCTTGGAGTGGCAGCGGCTCTCAGAAGTAAAGATGGGAAGAGGATCACCAATCCCCCTAATTCTGCGCCGACAAATAGTGGAGCAATATCAGAAAGGAGTTCAACAGTGTAAAATTGCAAAGAGTTTGAACATATCATCATCTACAGTGCATAATATCATCAAAAGATTCAGAGAATCTGGAAGAATCTTTGGGTCAAGGGCGGAAAACCATACTGGGTGCCTGTGATCCTCGGGCCCTTAGACGGCACTGCATCACATACAGGCATGCTTCTGTATTGGAAATCACAAAATGGGCTCAGGAATATTTCCAGAGAACATTATCTGTGAACACAGTTCACCGTGCCATCCGTCGTTGCCAGCTAAAACTCTGTAGTTCAAAGAAGAAGCCGTATCTAAACATGATCCAGAAGCGCAGATGTCTTCTCTGGGCCAAGGCTAATTCAAAATAATAATAATAATAATAATAATAATACATCTGTTTTGTATAGCGCTTTTCATGGTACTCAAAGACGCTTTACAGGAGGTTCAAACATATATACACACACACACACACAGACAATAGTAGACAAAGAAAGAAAAATAAATAAAAAATAAAAAGTAAAAAAGTCCACCAAGTAGGGGTCAGGATGTAATTCCCGTGGTGTAGCAGCCACAGTCCCACCAAAAGGTGCACGAAAACAAGTCCCACATCTCCAGCACTGCCGCCGTGACGCCGTCAGCAACATCACTCAAACACCACCCCATGGATCCACAAAGCGAGCAGAGAAGCTCTGCCACGCAGAGCGCTGGTGTGTCCCAAACCGCCTGCACAGCTGCTGCGACACCACCGAGCAACATCGCTCGGAACATCACGCCAAGCATTAAAGCGCAGAGCGCTGGACAAGTAAAATGAGCAATGAGCTCACTGCAGTCCACAGCTGGGAGCGCAGGCATCGCCCACGGCGAACCAAGGCCTGGAGGGAACCGACGCCCAAAACTAGGTCCGGAGCTACCACACAACCGGTGGAGAAAACACTCAAACATCAAACTACACAAACACACAGAGAAAAAAAATAGAAAAATAAATAAAATAAAACAAAAAAAAGCTCCAGTGAGAAGCGGCAGCCAGAACGCGCACGACGTACTCTCAAACTGGAAAAAAAATGGACTGTGGTAAACTGGAAAACTGTTCTGTGGTCAGACGAATCAAAATTTGAAGTTCTTTATGGAAATCAGGGACGCCGTGTCATTTGGACTAAAGAGGAGAAGGATGACCGAAGTTGTTATCAGTGCTCAGTTCAGAAGCCTGCATCTCTGAGGCCATCCTTAAAAAAAAATCCGTTTCCTGTCCACCGGGTGAGCAAAAAAATTTTCAGTCGGGAGGGAGGGATTTATTTTTTTTTTATATATATGGATGGATAAGAAATCGCAATGCTGTGTTTGCTTTTTCTTTCAGTACTTTTTTATTACAAAAGCAGACACATTTAATAAAATATGAAAGTTTAATCAACTGAAACTTGTACAAAAACTTTAAGTTAGCATTTTAAATGATGACTGCAACATTTGCAAAACTTTTACAAAGGTACTTAAAATGTCTGACACACGGACTTTTTGTAGTTCTAAATCGACCGTTAGGCCTAGTTCGGATGAAATTACACTATTAAAATGATCACTGAATGATTTGTTTTTCTGAATCTTTACTATTTTGTTGTTCGCTAGAATACCATTTTGCGATTTTACACTTAAGCAAATGTTTGAAAACTCCGGATCTCCTTCCTTCATGGTGGCTGGCATTTTTTTTGTGCCGCACGGCGCATGCGCAGAGCTGATTCAATTCTATATTCTGCGCGGAATGCAGGGCTTTCCACAAGCGCCGGCTGCCGACTACACAATTAAGTCCAGCCGGCTACTTTAATGACTCTTATTTTTGTAGCCTACAGACTCTAAATATTAATTTTCGATTTTAATAAAATTAAATGTTTATCTAACAGACTGACATTATTGTCAAACTGAACCGCACTCATTTAAGTTGTGATTCGCGCTGTTTGTACCGATAATAACCACAAATTCCCCGCCGACTTCGTTGATCAAGGGAGAGTAACTCATCCGCGGCCCCGACATGCGGTGTGTGCGCACGCGCTCAGCGGAGGCAGTAGTGTGTCGGAGGGAACAGAAGCAGAGATAACGTTTATTTTGTCTCCGGTTAAACCAGTCTTCTCTCGTTCAACTAGGTGCTGGCATCAAAAGACACCGTTGGTTGTAAATGAAACCAAACTGAGTCGTTGGAGTGTATTTTCATACACAAATGGAGAAATGTTCGCTGAGTGTTTGTGTAGCCACCACTGCAGACCGTTGTCGTTGTTAATTCATAGCATGCTCAGCTGTGTGAATGTGTCATGCACCGAAAATAAGAGATTTAGAGTGCCTTGCAAAAGTATTCATACCCCTTGAACATGATTGTACAAGGGTTTTCTAATCATCCATTAGCCTTCTGAGGCAATGAGCAAACACATTGTACCATTAGAACACTGGAGTGATAGTTGTTGGAAATGGGCCTCTATACACCTATGTAGATATTGCACCAAAAACCAGACATTTGCAGCTAGACATTTACCACATTAGCAATGTATAGAGTGTATTTCTGATTAGTTTAAAGTGAACTTCATTGAAAAGAACAGTGCTTTTCTTTCAAAAATAAGGACATTTCAAAGTGACCCCAAACTTTTGAACGGTAGTGTGTGTGTATGTGTGTATATATATATATATATATATATATATATATATATATATATATATATATATATATACACATATATACACACGCGCACACATACATATATACACAAAATGGAATCATTTGCTGACAGCTCGGTCCCCCCCAGTTCAAAAATCCTATCTGTGCCCCTGCACACACACACTGTCTATATACAACCCGGATTCCAAAAAAGTTGGGACAAAGTACAAATTGTAAATAAAAAATGAATGCAATGATATGGAAGTTTCAAAGTTCCATATTTTATTCAGAATAGAACATAGATGACATATCAAATGTTTAAACTGAGAAAATGTATCATTTAAAGAGAAAAATTAGGTGATTTTAAATTTCATGACAACAACACCTCTCAAAAAATTTGGGACAAGGCCATGTTTACCACTGTGAGACATCCCCCTTTTCTCTTTACAACAGTCTGTAAACGTCTGGGGACTGAGGAGACAAGTTGCTCAAGTTTAGGGATAGGAATGTTAACCCATTCTTGTCTAATGTAGGATTCTAGTTGCTCAACTGTCTTAGGTCTTTTTTGTCGTATCTTTCGTTTTATGATGTGCCAAATGTTTTCTATGGGTGAAAGATCTGGACTGCAGGCTGGCCAGTTCAGTACCCGGACCCTTCTTCTACGCAGCCATGATGCTGTAATTGATGCAGTATGTGGTTTGGCATTGTCATGTTGGAAAATGCAAGGTCTTCCCTGGTCTTCGTCTGGATGGGAGCATATGTTGCTCTAGAACCTGGATATACCTTTCAGCATTGATGGTGTCTTTCCAGATGTGTAAGCTGCCCATGCCACACGCACTAATGCAACCCCAGGGCCTGAATTTGGGTGCGGGATTGCAGGGAATTGCGTATATTTTTTAAATTCCCGCACCTTTAATGATTCTAATGCGAGAGCTTCCCGCACACATTACTGCATTACCTGACAACGTCAATCTAATAACGGATCAGTGTGAATGTGCGACTACCTTCTGTTCTCAAGGTTACTTGAATTGAACCCTCCTTTTACTGACTGACCCACCTCTCCCCCTGTAGCCTACTCAGAAAAAAAACAGCAGACACAGACAGTTCACACACACGCGCAGACAGATACAACGCGTGCACTCTTCCTCTCTCGGACTTTCGCTGTAAAACAAACATGGACTGCTGGCTAAAACATACAAGTGCAGTGGCAGAAGTTTCCCCTGCTAAGAGGAAAACTCCTGAATCCGATGGTGGTAATAGCAGTGTGAGTGATACCGTTGAGAATACTGCTGAGAATACACAGGACGAGACAGCTAACGTTAACGTCGACTTTGCAAAGGGGAAGCGCAGAAACAACTTTCAGGCAACCTGGCTGAAAATATATCCTTGGCTCGAATTTAATGATGGTGAAATGAGCTGCTCGATTTGCAAAGCCCATAGCACTGCAATTTTTAAAATCAGATGTTTTAAGATGTCAACGTTAATTCGACATTCAAATGGCGTTTCCCATACCGCAGCAATGAAATGCAAGCCTGAGGCTAATTTAGCAAAGAATGCCATGGCTAATGCAATCGAAGTCGCCCAGTTACAGTGCGAGGAGGAAACAAAAGGCCTTCTAAAAACCGCATACTTTGTTACAGAGGTGGAAATGCCCAACTCAAAATTTAGCCCCTTAGTTAAATTTTTGAAGGAGATGGAGTGTCCCGCTTTCAAAAAACTGTCACCAGACAGTTATGGATCTTATGTGAATGAGAAGGGAGCAACAGAAATGCACCAGGCTATCACAGACACACTCAGAGAAGATCTTGATGCTGCTGTGCTAAAAAGTCCTGTGTTTGCCTTAATACTAGATGAGTCCACTGATATAAGTAACATGAAGTGACTTATTACATATGTGAGGTACATAAATGATGACAAGATTAAAACAGCATTGTTCAGGAACAGTGAAATTGTGGATGGAGGAGCAGATACCGTATTTGAGGATGTAAAGAAGTTGATGACAGAAAAGAAATTGGAAGGCAAAAAACTTGTAGCAGTCTGTACTGATGGAGCTGCAGTCATGACCGGCTGCTGCCAAGGAGTTATTAAGAAACTCAGAGATGAATTCAACTCTGCTTCGATGGGTACGTTGCACTGCTCATCGACTTTCTCTCGCGGCCAGTGATTCAGCCAGATGTGTGACAAATGTGAAAAAATTTCAAGAAGATTTAAAATCTATTTTTCTGTTTTTCAGTAACTCAGCTGTTAGGAGCAACAAGCTCCATGAATTGCAGAGACAGTTAGATGAGGCTGAACTGAACTTCACCAAGCCACATACAGTCAGGTGGCTCTCAGTCCACAATGCTGTGTCTGTGGTGTGTAGATCACTGAAATCTCTTAGAGATGTCCTGGAACACATGGCTGCATCCAATAACCAGGATGCTGACAAAGCCAAAGGTTTACTGAATTCTGTCAGGCAGTTCAATTTTGTTGCCCTCTGCCACACACTCAAAGATGTACTTGCGCATGTTGTCATCCTCTCTAAACATTTTCAAAGACAATATCTGGACTTCTCCACAGTCCAACCAATGGTTAAAGGTACCAAAGAGGCTCTGAGAGAAATAATAGTCCACCTGGCCCAGCAGAGCAGGAATTCTTTAGCTCTCTTGATGGCAACAAGTTTAAAGGAGACAAGCTTTTTGACCTCAACACTCAAAAGCCTGCCTTTGACAACATGAAGAGTTTTGGGGCACTTATTGATGAAATATTGGGGCACTTATTGATGAAATTGACAGAAGATTCCCTGCTGATGCACTCACTATTTTGTCATGGTTCACTGTTTTGGAACCGAAAAAAGCCATAGTGGCAAAGCGATCCTCTGAAAATGTTTCTCTTTATGGTGCAGAGAAACTTGAAAACCTCCTAGCACACTTTTCAACTGATGTAAGTGCAGATGAAGCTCGGTCAGAGTTCGCATTGCTTAAGCAAGTCATGGTTTCCAGCGATTTGTATGCTTCATTCTCCTTTCAACAATTTGCAGAGTCTGTGTTGCATGATCATGGTGGCATCTTCACTGAAATGGAGAAACTCATTAAGATGGCAATGGTCATGCCAGTTGCCAGTGTGTATGTGTGTGTGTGTGTATATATATATATATATATATATATATATATATATATATATATATATATATATATACACACACACACTACCGTTCAAAAGTTTGGGGTCACTTTGAAATTTCCTTATTTTTGAAAGAAAAGCTCTGTTCTTTTCAATGAAGATCACTTTAAACTAATCAGAAATACATTCTATACATTGCTAATATGGTAAATGACTATTCTAGCTGCAAATGTCTGTTTTTTGGTGCAATATCTACATGGGTGTATAGAAGCCCATTTCCAGCAACTATCACTCCAGTGTTCTAATGGTACAATGTGTTTGCTCATTGCCTCAGAAGGCTAATGGATGATTAGAAAACCCTTGTACAATCATGTTAGCACAGCTGAAAACAGTTTAGCTCTTTAGAGAAGCTATAAAACTGACCTTCCTTTGAGCAGATTGAGTTTCTGGGGCATCACATTTGTGGGGTTGATTAAATGCTCAAAATGGCCAGAAAAATGTCTCGACTATATTTTCTATTAATTTTACAACTTATGGTGGTAAATAAAAGCGTGACTTTTCATGGAAAACACAAAATTGTCTGGATGACCCCAAACTTTTGAACGGTAGTGTATTTACACGCACACGTGCACACAAACTATTAACACACATACACGCACACAAACTAAACACATGCACACAAACTATTTACACACACGCACGCAAACTATTTACACACGCACACACAAACTGTTTACACACAAACTACACACATGCTCACACGCTCACAAGCTGTTTACATGCACACGCGCACAAAATACTTACACGCACACAAACTATTGACATGCATGCAAACTATTTACGCACGCACAAACTACACACTACACACATACACACGTGTAAATAGTTTGTGCGTATGCACAAACTATTTACACGCGCACACGCTCACAAACTATTTACATGCACACAAACTATTTATACGCACACACAAACTACAGGCACAAACTATTTACACGCACACACACACAAACTATTTACATGTGCACAAGCATAGCAGGGTTCTCCACGAGGGGTTTTAGAGGGGCGGGCTGCCCCCCTTTCTGTGATTCCCGCCCCCGTTTAATTTCTGCTGCCCCTTTACAAAAGGAAGAGATGTCCCTTTGTTTTCTTTGTGACAGATAGCCTTTCTCTGTTGGAGTACCGACAAAGTACACTACAGAAAAAAAAAATTACATCACTGTGTTCAGGAGAGCCTTGTGGTGCTCAATGTGAAAGAATTTTGTGAATATCTCCTTCCGTTTTTGTGTAACTCCCCGTTGTTTGGAGGGAGCACTCTGAGGAAAAAGCGCGCTTTCTGTAGCCTGGGCGTCATCCTAAGCGTGACGCAACACGAGGACCTGTTGCGAGCTTAGTCTGGCCAGGCAAGCTATCTACAGCTCCTCCAAGCTCCCAAAAAATCGGGAGCCAATCAACTTTGAGCATCTCCAACGGCCCTGGGTAGAGGCGTGTTCAAGGCAGTGACGTAGTATAACTGCGACCGGAAGCCATAGATTGTTTACAGAATCTATGCCGGAAGCGCTTCATTCACTAGAAACATTACGAACATGGAGCAAGTTCTCATTGAAAACGGAGCAAAGAGCAGCCCTGGAGGTATTTATTGAAAGGAAGGACGTTTTCGCCTTGTTCCCGACCGACTTCGGTAAGAGTTTAATCTACCAGTTAGCCCTGTCGCGTCACATACGTCAGAAGAAAGAGTGATGTGATTGGTTTAAGCTTCATCACAGTCTTTTCTGGCTTCGACCAGTAGCAAACTGAGGCATTTCAGGGAGGCGGGTCAACCACGCACTTTGGGAAACGGTTGGGCTTAATATCTTTGCCAGACCAAATGCTCGCAGAGCTTTGAAGTCGCGTTAGCCAGACTACGCTTTCTGTGTGATACTCTGTCTGTGCTCGCAGCGCGCGGGTGGGGGAGGGGCTGCTCGCTCTCTCACACACACACAGGAGGGAGGGGCTGCTCCCTCTCAGAGAGACACAGGCTTGTAGCCTCATGGCAAATCATACATTC